>NC_081289.1:122544779-123287279 GCF_030490865.1 Poecile atricapillus | reverse complement strand
TTTTCAATCACAAGTCTCCCTTCGCTACTAACTCACTCCTTAACCTCAAGAAAATATTAGCCATCACCAGGAAACACAAAGTTAATTTTACTGGCCATATAAAAGTGAACACTATAGCAGACAGAAAAAAAGATGGGATACTAGGACTGCTTTCACTTCACTTTTCACATCTGGAGTTGTCTGCCCTACATGGTTTTCTAAGAACAGTAAAGACAACCAGTGATAGAAGCTACAAACAAAAATGTAAACAATAGACTTGATGAAGTGACTGCTCATTTGCAGTCATAAATGGCAATGATTATTTCGTAATACTTTCAAACTTGGAAGCAAATCCTTTTCCAGTCATAACACCTCCCTGAATGAAGAAATCACAGTTAACCAACTGATCCAGGACAAGTTGTAGACTCTCCTAGTGACATGAATATGGAACACAAATTACTCCGACTGATATATTAGTAAAAATTAACTAGTGAAGATAGCTTCTACAGGTAACTGCCTACCCTAAATAGAAAGAAATTCCTTTATGCAAGAAGGTGAAGCCTTATGAAGAAGGTGGTAAAGGAACAATGCAAATGCCCTAGAAGAAAAAGACTGAGTTATACTCCTTTATGTACTTATCTGCCAAATGACATTGTAATGATAAAAAAGAAACCCTCAATCTACCACTAAGAGTGCAGTTGTTACTACTTCCCTTCCACAAGGCTGCTTCACAATCTCTGCCTAAAATGCAAACTTCTGAGCAGACACAAACCAATTTGGATTTGGGATTAGTATAAATACTGAAGCAGTATTTTGGATTTTCCTAGAACAGATTCTGCAACAGCATATAGACATAGCTGGCTATCAGCCATCCATACTGTAATTGGCTGTAAGGAAATATAAGAAGCTGGAGATTATATCCCTAGATAATCAGTACTATCATGATCTTATTATCTGCAGAATACCTTAAGTAGCCCTTGTAGTAGATATGTGGACCTTAATTTGAAGAATCTTTGTTATCTTCTGAATATTATAATATTCAGTTAAAAACATACCTAGCTGTTTTCTCCATGTATTTAGAATGAGCAACAAGAACTTACCTTAAAGCTACTTAATGTAGCAAAATAGGTAGTTTATATATATATATATATATATATAAATCTATTAAATTTTCATAGCATATCAATACTGAAATACAAACTCTAAAAGCAAAGTTTAAAGAAATAAGAAAATACAATAAAAACTTACTGAATGCATAGGTTCTCAGAAGGAATGTATTTCTTATACCTATCACATTGTTTACATTCAAGTCGAAATCCACATTGCTATTAGGGAGGGAAAAAAAATAAAATCAAGCATCATGTTGCAAGAATGTTTACTACCTACTTTATGACAGATACGGAGAAATTTAATTTTAATATGAAGCCCTAGAAACTTTCTTCAGAGTAAATGCTGTGACTCCTATAGTTTTGTTTACAGCACCTGCACCACTTACAGACTTGAACTCCTTTGTTATAAAAATGTACTTGTTGTTTTACATGATGAATACATATAGATACAAATTTAGACTTTAGGATAACTTAAGATACCGTTTCTTAATTTTTACAAAATCCTTCACTCAACTACACTTGCACTACATGATTTACTACATATAACTTTTGATAGCCGGAAGGATTCTCTGAAGTATTACTTTACGAAATTATGCCAATGAACTGAGAAAGACAGCTGGAAGAGTTCAGAAGATAAGAGACATTTCTGCAATGACAGTAAGAGAGAAACTTCGGAAGAAAACCAATTCTGAGTAAACACTGCATGTTTTGCAATAAAACAGTTTTGATGCTCATTTATTTACAACACAACCTGCCTGCACGTTTGGATTTCCTACTGCATATAGAGCTTAACTACTCACAGAACTCAAGAAACGATATTGCATTTACGATCAATAAGCCATATCAACACTAACTTACAACAAGAAGAGCCTATTATTAGACAAAGAAGTAGCTAGCTATGATATACAGCTATTTCCCTTTTACATGCACAAGTTCCATTCACATAGCACTTGTTCACCCAAATACTTCTTTGGATTTTCTTGACCATATAAGGGGAACATGGACCTGAAATTCATGTAAGTTGATAAAAGACAATAATTTGAGACCTACAAGGAATTTTTTAGGTATTTTGAACATTTTACATTTTTTACATCTTTTTATATCAAAAAATTCTTTGCATCAAAACTACTGCATAATTTTAAACCTGAGTTAGTATCAAGCATAACCATTTATATGTTTTAAGAATACAGTACATAACAGTACGGAAACTAAACAAGCTTCAGCTACCACTTCACAGTTGTAAATATAAGCATGAACACCCATAAGAATATTAACTGCAAATATAATAAAAAATGTTAGATTGTATGTGTAATTCCGACTAATCCAAATTGACAAGAAGACTGTTTACCAGATGCTGATTGAAGCAAGTTCTATTGCATGTTTAATAGCTATTGCAGTGGTGGAAATGTAAAAAATGTTTTGTACTGTTTGGACTCAAAGTTCTACTAAAAAGCACTAAAGGAGAGAAAAAGCGTCAACTGCACATCAACTGTAGCAGAAGAGGAAGTTTTTGTATCTTCTGTAGTATAAAGATCTTGATAGTTGATCAAAGGCTTGTTGGAAAGCAGAACCAGCATTAGAATAATATCTTGGGAAAGACTACCCAAAAAAAAAGACCTTAAGTCTTTAAGTGCAGTGGTTCTTCTCTTACTTTTACAGCACTACAAACCCCCAAGTTTAAAGGTTATAAGAGAACAAATACAAAATGAATGCTTTCTCATTCACTAAATCAAAGTAAGGGGAAACACCTATTTTCAGTTATATACAATATATATATTTCAGTTATTTGTAACACATTAGAATCTTCATCTCCAGATAAAGGGATAACACGCACTGAATTCAACCACCTTCTCCCAGCAGTTGGGCATCAAAAACTAGCTTTCGCAGGAAGCTGGTAATGTTTAGTTTCCAATTTTGGCAAAGACAGGCTAAATGCACTAGGTACAGGATATCCAAGTGATTTTTCAAGACCTCTGTGAAAAAATGCATGAGTATGCTTTTTTGTACATCTGAGCCTACGAAAGACCAGAGGCCAGAAAGAGACGGGAAAGAGACAAATGCTTAAATAAAAAGACAAAACATGGATGGAGGGACAAGTTATGCAGGAGAAAGAGAACTGTAAAGACAGAAAACAAAACAAAAATGAACTACAATAAAAAAATCCCAGCCCAAAATGGTGACATTCCCCATCACTCTTCTCTTTCACAAAAGCAATACAGAAAATGAGACAGTGAACAATACTGGTTTTTACTCTGCAAAAATATAATGTGCTGTTTCTAGTCTTACAAGATCATACTTTGATTTAGTGGGAAATAAAGAGTTCTTTAAATCCTATCTAAGGTATGTAACTATCATGGCTTATTTTTTGAAAGTGACTGTACTATGGAGTATAAGTGCTTACAAAAAGACTTCAATCTTCTCACACAACCAGTTCCATCCAGTTCCATATTAAAGGCTTCTTTTTAAAGTTTATTTTCTCATTTTAAATTGGGAAAAAAAAATTGCTATAATCCCCTAACATATTCAATATTTGCACCAGGAATTTATAATTTATATAAGAAAAGACTAGTATTGCTATATGTAGGTAATCCAAATAACCCAAACTTTAGCTTGACAAGTACCATACTTTCAGGAAGCATGGAAGAAACAACCTTCTGCACTGTTAGAAGAGAAAGTAAAAGACATTCAAATTTTTAAAAGGTAGGCAATTATATAAAAGTAAACATGGGATTGGGTGTAAATTAAGAAAAACGTATAAAGCAAAAACTCCAACAAGTGTGTATAATCTCGGATTTTAAAAAAGGTTAAACTGATTATATAGATTAATTCAAACTGTAAAAATGATAGATTTAGTTTTATCAGGGCAGGAACCTAGCCATGATAAAGATATATGGTGATAGAAACATGTTGTGACATGCTCTCATAGGGAGAGGCCAGAAAAGTTTGCTTATTTGTTTTCAGAAGACAAAAATTTTAGAACCATATAGACAGGTTAACACAGCTACATTAAAGTGAAACTATGTTACTATACAAAAATGATACATATCAGTGTTACAAAACTAAGCCAATGAAAACAGTAAGATATGAACATTACTCAGACTGTCATCATATTTCAGTGTTTACATGACTTCTTCCTCTGTCAAATACTTTTATCACAAACAATACGAAATTCATCATTATCTGTCCTAGTATATCCCTCTAAGTTATTCTTAGGTCTTTATAATGAATATACAATGAGTACAAGAAAATACCACCACAAACTAGTTTGTTTTAGTATTGTTTGTACAGCTCAATAGTTATGTCTGCACAGCAAGCAAAACTATACTGCACAACTGTTTTCTTCCTACTGCTGTTTTCCTGTCAAACCATTTGTTAACTTGGGAGTCCACAATGTACAAACAGCCCACAGAAATATGTACTGCTTCTAATTCACATCACAGGAACCAAATAGCATCAACCACAAGAGGTGCTTCAGACCATCAAGGCAATAAGCTGAGTGCCATGGCATGCTAGCTGTACAAATGTGTGATACAACTATAGCACTACACAAATAAACACACATAACAATGGGACTACTCCTAAGAGCAGTACACATTAGAATACTTTCTCATGTCGAAGTCTGAAAGATTAGGCTTAATAGGATACTTGCCTGACTTTATCTCTGAATTTCACTATTGGCACTTTTGCTCTGATCAGCTGAGGTCGCTCAATGTAGCTTGCTGAAAGGGATAAAAATATGCAATTAAGTTTCATGCAAGATGCAGACCTTAATAAAAGATCCTGTAATAGAATCTTACTGACTGATTTATAGCAAACAGCAGTTTATTAAATTTAGCAGGGTTGTGCTTAAACTAAGTAACCTTTAGCAATTGTAGCAAAAAAACCACCAGTGCAAGCAGGTGAAAAGCTCCCCACACACAAAACATCAGAGAAGAGGTAAGCAGAACATAGAGTAGAAGACTTTTCTGAGGGAAATATTCCAGATATTTGAAAATAAGGAATGCAGTACTACAATGCTTTACTACTTGTAATACAAATCCTGAATAGTTATAAGGTACAAAAATAAAGGACCATGAACATATCCAACCAGGATGGGCTAATGATAAGCTTAAAACCTGTTTTGAAAACTGTTAATTTGAATAATAAAGTACATACCAGGAAATGCCACTGAAAAGAGGACAATGCTTTCTATCAAAGCCGGGATAAACTTTATCTGTCTTTTGTTTTAATAGTGATAGGACATGCAATAAATCCACATTGATTATGATTATCAAATGATTACCTACACCGCTCAATGTCAGACCATCCAAACTCACACATACTAAGCTCAGCCACTCACATGGAGCCACCAAATGCACCCTCCACACTCAGCTCCCCAAAACTGTTGCATCAGCCATGTTATTGTGATTTCCCTGGACTTCATAACACCTCAGCCTACATTCAGTAGTTTTCCATAATCCTAAATGAATACCATGCCCAAGAAAGTAATGGAAAAGAAAGAAAAGTAGAGCCTGTAGGTTACATGATATGAATTTGGGCAAAAGGCATGATTTTAGTAATTACTTCTGTTGCCAAATCCAGGACCACTTGAATTTGTTGATATCCAACATCAAATATTTTCCCACTGCTTCTATAAATCAACCTCAGATTAGCATAAATAAGCATGCACAGTACGAGTAATATAAACTAAAAATAACCTTGAATAAAATTTGATTTTTTTCTTTCCTTCAAGAAAAAGCAGCTAGGTACTTCTATCAGCTGAATAGCCACTTAGATTAAACAGCATCATCTCCATTGCTTTTGGATGACAAATTCAGATCTGGTGGAACACTGCTGTGAAACAATTTTAAAAAAAAATTCCTTTTTTTTTTTTTTTTGAGACTCTAAAAATGTTTTGTGGCTATGCATGTTCAGACAGATTTGACCTGAGGCAATCTTTTATCTGGATTTTACTGCATTGCACCAGCCTAAGCAACACTCTGATTGGCACTCAGAAAAGAAGATAATCTTACTAATTTACTGATGTTAATGGGAGAATCTTAAGTGAACAACTTCAAATCATGTTCAATGTCTGCTTATTAATACAAGCATCTTCTCTTTCTAGCTGGACCTTCAGACACATCCAGGCATTTCTCCTCCAGCATCCCAGAACATTTTAAAAATGAGTCTAAAGCATGCACAGCTCTCTGCCTCCTCTCCTTTCACTACCAAATATAAGACAAAGATTCCCAGTGCACTAACACATGATAGGCAATGGTGAATGTCTATTTGTATGCCACAGGAATTCAACTTTCCTCACTATGACCCTTCCCAATGTCTTCAGATGTTAACTGAACTCATTCTAGTGACAATCTACTTCCAAACACATCCTTGTCTACAAATGCCTCCCTACATTTAATGGATGCTTGTGTCAAATTAGTTGGCTAAGAAAAAAATATACAGCCCAAAACATAATCCCAATCTGTTTCACAGGGCGGTAAAAAGCAACCAGGAAGACAGAAGAGATAAGAGGAAGTTAGAAGGCTGTAACTTCCTGCTGGTATCCTCTTTCTTGACTGAGACCAATGATGCTGCTAGCAGAATCTATATTGTACGTTATATATACATACAGGGGAAGAAACAGTCACAAATACAGGATGTGGAATTCTGAAATATGTACAGGCTGAATAAATGCCTTAGTAAACTGACTTTGTGATCATGAAAGCTATGACCAGAGAGGCTATACCAAAACATGTGAAAAGAAATCTATACAGCTACTCCACAGTTTTGGGCATGTCTGTGATAAGGTCATGAACACCACTTCAGCTTAGCAGAAATTAATATTATGGCTTCAAAGAAGACTAAGCACTGGTTTCATATATAACTTATTCACGCAGAATTTCAGACTGAAGAACTTAATTCCCTCTCTTCTTTTACAGAATTAAAGATTAAGCAATTGTACAGAATATTAATCCCAGACATGGTATATGCAAAAAAGATCTTTGGCATCCTGGGCATGTAGGCTGCTCTCACTGATTTGGTTATATTATAGAAGGAGAAACTGGACAACACAGAAATCTGAATCCACATTCATGAAGAATCTAGGAAGGTGCAATCCACCACAGGATGAAATAACTGCTGATTTTTTGGAATTCACTCAATGATCTGCACAGTCCTTCAAAGTCATTCAATTGAGTTCAAATTCCTTTGCTTGTCCAAGCTGTTTCACATTTCCCATTAGACCAGCATTAGGCAGATTCCACCCTGATACCCTAGTCTCAATGCTACTATACCTCTCTGTAAATCTAAGGGAAAATGCACTCTTTGTTATTTATGCAGACAGCAAACACCATTCAACATAATACTATCAAGGTGTTTTTCAAATGAATCCCACACAGATGAATCTGAAGTGAGCAATCAGCCTGACATTTACTCTCAGTAGTTTAGATATAACCTCTTCAGTTATCACCCCAATTTAATGCTTCACATTTCTAAAGACATTGACTTTAGCACACAGTTCTGGGAATGTCAGCCAATCTTGTAAAAAATACATTTCCAAGTATCTGAACAAATAAGCCAAGAAGTTACACAGGATCAGCTAGTCTTTGACAAGGATTATATGTTTGCTATCCCACATCTCTCTTTTCTAGGAGGAATAAAATACATACCTTTAAGACTAACGTGCCCCACAAAACCAGTGAATAAAATATCAGAAGATTTTTCATACTTTTCTCTGTGATTAGACTATTCAAAAACAGCATTTTCATTTCAGCCTGTACTCTAGATGCAGATGACAACACAAAAAACCCCCTGCTATAAGACTTAGAATCTGATGGACTAAAAATTCCTTGCTCACACTTGTTAGCTTTTACAAACCTGAAACTGAAATAAGCTAGAGGTTACACAAATTTTGAATCCACCTCCCAAATCTCCTAATCTAACAATCACATTCAACTCTATATGAAGGATAAAAGAGATGGCACTTAGAGTGCTTCACTTAAAGTGAAGGCGAAACAAATTGTGAAAGGGACTGATCTGATTTGCACTTGGAATGCTTCTTCATTTATCCATCATAGAATTAAGGGAAATTAAGCACAGAATCACACTCTTACTGTCCTTATGTAGGAATGCACAGGAACGTTGCAGAGTGCAAGAAGAAAGAGGGAGATGTTGTGAGAGGCACAGATAGGAAAAACTTCTCACAAGTTTCTGAACCAAAGTGATCTGGAAAAAGGGTAAAAAAGTTCTAAAACTCTACCTATGTCCCAAATATCCTCCTTATTTATTTTTGTCCTTTAACTCTTTCACAAAACCAGAGCAAGAACTTATTTTAAATAGCATCTTATATTTTCTCGCTCTTATTGTTTCTCTTACATTTTGGCACACACTTTGCTAGCTTTCATGTTTGGCCCAAACTATGTTTATTTCCGTTCTCTCATGTGAAGCAACAGTAAGTTATATGACTGCTCACACACTTGTTGAAAACATGCTGCAGTCTCTCTTCTATGGAAGAAAGAAAGAAATACTTAACTAATATTATCGAAGAGGTATTACCTTAAAATCATAGGATAGTGACATCCATGTTAACAGGGCAGCACAAAACTCAAAAATAATTATCAGAAGCAGCTTCATACATTTTAGGTAGACAGGCTGTCCTCAATTTATGGTAAGTACTACTGAGCAACAACTAAAACTTCAGTGTGTTACCAACATTATTCTCATATTAAATCCAAACCACAACACTGCACCAGGTACTAAGAAGAATATTAACTATCTCACCTGAAACCAGGACACCTCTTGTTCCAGAAGTACTAAGCCTTGGCATAGTTGAGCTACAGCTTGTAGACTAGCTAAATTTAAGCACGAAGAACAATGTGCCAAAGCCCTTTGGTTTTGAACATTTTCAACCAATTTTTGTCTGTTAGTTCTATTCACGAAACATCCATACACAGACACAAGAGAGATTGCTAGGTATAGGAATTAATGCCACAGTGATGTTAAGATTCTGAAGAGATGACATAAGAGGTCTACATATCACAAGTAAGAACACCTGACAGGAGTGATATCTCAGCGATGCTTTGTTCTGCCTTGCCTTCCATAAAATACTTTAATTAAATCAAGCTGACCAAATGCATGGTGATCCAAATGATAACTTGCAAGGTATCAGAGAATTATGAAAGCATCAAAAATGGGCAAAGGCACTTTTGGAGATCACTTGCACATAATCATCATGCCTTTCTGGTAAACAAACTTGATTTTGTCACACATTGACACAGAACAAGAGCTCTTGAAAAAGATTGCTCATTTAGAAGCTTCTTGATCCCTGAAAACACATCTATTTTAACAGTGTGCTATCAGAAAGCACTGGAGAGAGTTGTACCATAGACAAACCCAGATTAATTTTCAAACTTATGCAAATGTCAATAAACAGTAGTAAAAAGCATTAAATATCAGATGCCTATTCAGCAATAGATGTATCAAGTCTTTCTTCCACAACAGCTGTTAAAATCTGCGCATGCGTGCTTGCCAATGTAGAAATTTTGCAGTCTGCATTTAAATTCATGATGGTACCATTTAGGTTTTGCCTTTTTTCTACGTTCTCTGTATTCTTCACACACATATTTGTAACTCTGTAGTCTATTGTTACTAGAGACTAGTTTTCCCAGTACTTTTCCATGGCCTTTCCTTAAGCAGAAAGACAAAACAAATTCCACAGCTCCAAGCCCCAGGAGGTACAAGGCTCTCTACTGTCTTGGCTCTTCCTGGGAACCAAGGCTGAGAACAACTCTTTGAGATACATTCTCATGGACAAAGTACAACTGCTGAAGGGGGAGCTCCAGAGAAGGGGCTTAAACCAGTGGCGGGGAATTGCATCACCACTCATCCTCCTAATTGGTGTTTTTTATTAATTATGCTAATTTCCTAAACCCTCTGGAGGGGGCTGGGCTTTTGTAGACATCTTTCCATAACTGCTCCTGAAGGTCTCCAAACACAGATCTCTTTTTATATTACCTCCTTACTAAAATTATCTTGAATTTCATTTCCAGGTTGGGAAAAAGGCAACAGTTATTCTGGAACACCCAGACAGGGAGAACCTGGTACGGTTCCTCCAGACCAAGAACACCCTGCAAGGAATTCTTTCCTGCCAGTAATCTTGAGAATTCCGTGCAGCAGCCTGAGGTTGAGACACCATGGTTCCAAGATCCCACATGAGGTAATACAGAAGTAACTCTTTTTGTTGCGTAGTATGTAGCTCGTATCTGTGTGAGAAAAGCGGGACTAGCGCCATTCCAGTGTTCCATCTGTGGAAAGCTTTTTCCAAGATTTTGTGGTAGGGGCGTCTCCCGGGACGTCTCCATGAGCGGGGAGATCACATCCCCTGTGACGGACGGCGAATAGCCGCTCTGAGAGGAGCTGAGGTGACTTCTGCTATTGCCCTGGTACTGGCCGAGAAAGGGGGTGGGGGAGCGGTCCCGGCAAGCGGCCAGGGACCGGGGCCGCCGCTGAGCGGCCATGGCCCGGCTCGCCCGCCGCCCCTGGGCCCCGCCCGTGCCCGCCCGGAGGGGGCCGGGAGTGTGAAACCTACGGACGGGAGCCTCATGTCTCTGCGTGGCACCGGTTTTGCTGCTGCGGAGACGGAGGAAAAGGCAGAGTTTAGTCCCTCGAGAACGCTAATGTCACCTTTGTAGGCAGGAATGACTATCGCAGTTTCCACAATAACGGGTTTTGTTTCAGAGAAAGACCCGAGAACCGCTGTGAGCAGCGGCACAGCCCGAGCGCGGGCACGCCGGGGGTGTCCCCGGCTGGCTGCGCTCGCATCGCGCATCTGTCCCGGGGCCTTGCGGCGGGCAGCGAACGCTCTGTGGCTGCACTGTTAGACAACCAAACGGGAAACACCGGATCCGAGGAACACAGAGCCGTTTTCCAAGGTTCCTTAAAACAGGCTTTAAGTAAGCAGAGTCCTGTGTTAACAAATACTTCAGAATGGAAACTGAGACAAGATACTGTAAGGGCTGTTTGTGCCAGAGGGGAAAGAAAAAGAGACCTTTCTTCCAACTTTTAAAATACGAATTGGAAGAACACTGGATGACTTATCAGTTTCTCTATTTGCCAAAAGAAGGATCTGCTAGAATTTTGTAAAAGGAAGAAAATAACAGATCGTTTAGGATGTTTTACTGAATTAAATTTTAAAAGTACCTTCTCCTGCACACCCGTGAACAAGAAACACCAAGGACTCTTTGCTAATACCTGAAAGAATCCTGAAATAGGAGAGAAGAACCAGCTCACCAAGACAGTCTTGCCTGACAGCTTAAGGAACAGCCCAACTACATTCAAAAATCAGCTGGCAAAGGATCTGGAGAAGTCAGCAACTGAGAATTGCTACATCCAATGGTTGCATGCAACCCACTGTAAGTTGGCTCTGTGAATATCAGTGACATCTACCCTATGCCATGTTACTGAAACAGGGTAATGTTGTTCTGAAAATGTTTGCTGTTAATCCTGGTATGTCTCTGTTACCACTACTAATTGATAACATATCTGAGTATGACTGTTCGTAGACCATAGAGGAAGCCTATTCCAGCAGGCCAGACCTGAAGGATGTGCCAGACTGGAAGCAGTTTCATGAGAGATGGCAAACAGGTGAAAAAGTTATGCAGTGACAGCCATGAATGAGGTAACAAGGCAAAAGGCCTTGCCATCCAATGTATCATCACAGTAGGCTGAAATCAAGGAAAGTAAATGGACTATTACACCAGAAACAATACAAACATGGACAAAAGAACTGTATTAGAAATAACAGAGGCAGGAGATTTTCATGTAGATTATTGGCAAATAGATTCTGCTGAGTTACCACGCAAAAAGAAACAGGTATGTATGGGTGTTAGTTGACACTTTTAATGGACAGTCTAAAGCTTACCCCTGTCACACTAACACAGAAAGAGAAGTGGTGAACGTTTTTCAAAATCATATACTTCCAAAGATTTGGGGCTCCTTTGAGTTGGTCCCGCAGTGATCAGGGAAGTTAGTCAAGTGTTGGGAATTGTTTGGGATCTGTAAATTCCCTACCCACCACAAAGCTGACTGTGTGAGTAAAATTCTCAAAATATACATTAGTAAAATCTGTCAGAAACATCTATGAGATAGGTTCAAGCCCTGCCTATAGCCTTGCTGAGACTATGCATGCAATCAAGGCAGAAAGACAACATGAGTCCTTATGAAATACTGCATGGCAGGCCACATAAAATTGAATATGTTACCGGAGAAATCCATATGAGGGAAAAATTGACTTGCACAGGTATTTAACAACTTTTAAGTTCCACTCTACAGAAACTATAGAAATTCATCACATTATCCAGACAGCTAAGACTGGACACACCTGCCCATCTGCTCCAGCCTGGAGACTGAGCCTGTGTTAAATGCAGAAACAGTAACCGTACAAGCTAAGTGAAAATGACTATTCAAAGTACTGACTACTCTCACCGAAACCAGAAGTGCTGGCAGAGAACCCTGAATTCACTGCTCCAGAGTTAAGAAGACCTGTGTCCCTGAGAAAACTGTAAAACAGAGACTGATACAAATCAGAATGATATGATTTAAATTGTTCTTTTGTACCTTTTATCTGCACAGTTGGTAACCATGATTCAAATTTAGCCCTAAAAAATTGCATGTAGCTCTAGTCCAAAATGTATCCAAATAAGAAATGTATCTTTATAAGAACAACCTGTAAGGGTGGTATTGGATATGAGAATCTGACCTGGTAAATTGTTCCCCTAAATAAAAATTGGGCCTGTGTCCATGGGGCTGTGATTCCAAACACAATATTTAATCATATTAAGGCTATTGACGAAACAGAGTGGCTCTTAATTTCCTACTAACCACAACATCATTAACATTGGCTGTTCTTATGCAGATTAGAGTGAAAGAATTACTAAGGATTTAGTTGAAATTTGAAAGCAAACTCATTCTGCACCAGATAGCTCTCAAAGGAGCTCAGTGAACCTTGAGTATCTTCAACATATTCACATTATGGTTACCAAACTGAGCCTGCATAAAAAGGTATTCATAGTAGCTGTAGTTATATAATTGGCATCTATATAACAAGTAGTAAGGTATCTGGTTGTATAAACCGGTTGGTGTGGTTAAATATGGAACAGAGACTAAACAAGACAGAGTCTTGTTAGTCTCTCAAAAAAAGGGGGGAATTATGCTGTTTAGGTTTTACCTTTTTTCTATGTTCTCTGTATTCTTCACACACATATTTGTAACTCTGTAGTCTATTGTTACTAGAGACTAGTTTTCCCAGTACTTTTCAATGGCCTTTCCTTAAGCAGAAAGACAAAACAAATTCCACAGCTCCAAGCCCCAGGAGGTACAAGGCTCTCTACTGTCTTGGCTCTTCCTGGGAACCAAGGCTGAGAACAACTCTTTGAGATACATTCTCATGGACAAAGTACAACTGCTGAAGGGGGAGCTCCAGAGAAGGGGCTTAAACCAGTGGCGGGGAATTGCATCACCACTCATCCTCCTAATTGGTGTTTTTTATTAATTATGCTAATTTCCTAAACCCTATAAAAATGTACTCACCCCTGCAGGGGGTATGGGCTTCTATAAACATCTTTCCGTAACTGCTCCTGGAGGCCTCCAAATAAAGATCCCTTTTTATATTACCTCCTTACTAAAATTATCTTGAATTTCATTTCCAGATTGGGAAAAAGGCAACAATGGTTTGCTCCTTTTAGCACTGCAGGACTGTTCAGAACATCACTCTAAGGAGTAGCATCAAAAAATCTATTCCAAGTCTGGGATGCAGAGTGATAGAGTCATTGATACTAGAAAATGTCAGCGTATTCTCTAATTCAAAGGATGATACATAAGCCTCTTTGAAGTAGAAGGCTTTCACATTTAAGTCAAGAAATGCCCACATGAATTCTAAATCTGAAGGGAGTCTAAACAATAAGCTATAGAAACTATGAATTTACATGTTTTACCTGTATGTGCTAGTATTATCAACATTTATTACTTTCTTCATTAGGCATCCAAGTTAATTACTTCCCAAAAGAAAAAAAATAATTCTACACAGTCTACTATGAGTGACATCTTCTGTTCCAAATTCTTAAGAGTATTTTTGCCAGGAAGACACTGCAACCTAAGATATTAGCAAGAGTTCACTAACAGATGTTTCCCAAACAGAAATTTACTCCCTTCTCTTTGTGTTCCACAACTCGAAAGTCATATGAGATATTACCCATTACTGAAGTCCACTAGTTTTTAAGAAAAACTGTTGTTTTTCTAATTACCATTCATCAACATCAAGTAACATTAATAAATATTCATAGCTTTTCTTCAAAGAGTACTGTGATTAGAACCTAGACAAGACACAGATACATACATTAGTTGCAACTGAGCATCAACACTTCTTCCAGAACTGCCAAAAATCTTACCACCTCACTTTAGACGGTAACTTACAAAGTTTAGTACTGAAGAGTTTTTGGACTATGCTGAGTATACGTCTTGCTTCAGTCTTCTGATTCATCTGAAATGTGGTATTAAAATTAAGGAAAAAAGTCAGTATCTCTCATTCGAATGTTCAAAGCAAGCATGTTTTGCTTTTAAAATTGAATTAACTCTCAGAATAATACATGAACATGTACACCAACACGTTCTACAGCCTATATACACATTTTTCACAGTAAATGTGAAATGTCAGACAGAACAATCCATACTCAATTTGCAATGTGATCATCAGACATTCAAAAATCACAGACCTAGATAAAAATGTAGCCCCATTTATACAAAAATGTCTTCCTTTTCCCTTTAAATGATGCTTCAATTCTTTCAAAATTATGGCCTACTTAAATTTCTTTTAGATATCCTTTCTGTTAACCTAATTTCTACTCATAACATCTTTTCTCACTAAAAATACTTAAGATACTAAATACATTTTTATGCCTGATCACTAAAATTGGTAACTATGAATGTAAATAATAAGAAATTTTACTTATTAGAAGTTGTTTCTAGATCCAAAAGAGTTCTCTGAACAGCTTCCTTCCTCATTCTAGGCATCTGCTTCCTTTTTGCTGTATTTTTTCACTTACGAATTGAAGGTAGAGCTTTAAAAATAAGTTTTCTTAGGTTGAAAGGATTGAATTCTTATCTGCACATTACTAGGCTCAGAGTTTGTAGCTATTATGAGTGCAAAACTATGGTATTAAATCAAGAAAGATTTGAGCATTTTTTTATCATTTCAGGATTCAGCCTTTTAATAGCACACACATAAAACCAGACTTTGCTGGAATTATGCATGTTTAAAATTACTTACTGGTTCTTCTTTAACAACCAGGCACAAATCACCATCACTGGTACGAGTGCCAAATCCATTCAGTGATGACCCAACCAAAAAAAGTCTGCTCTCTGTAACAGAAGAGTAACAAAAAATAAACATGATGTGACACATTACAGTTTGAGAGGAAGGAAGAATCACAGACATGAAGAACACGCAAACTGATATTAAGTAATCAAATTCAAAACATACGTGGAAAAATTAGCTGAATTTCTCTCTGGAGTTCTGTTCTGCAGAGCTCTTTTCTGTCCAAATCAGAGTCCTGTTGCCGACATGCCTGAAACAACTCCAAAACCTGTCGACTTAACTGGAAACATACATATAAAAAGTAAAGACATAGCAAAGTGAACATTCTTTCCTGTCAGAGATGCAACTACATCAAACACAGAAGGTTGGGGTTTTTTAATGCAAAACCCAGCACCATTTCACATGACCTACTCTACTGTCTACAGTTTTACTGCACTTAAATTCACAGTGAATAGTTCCCTAAAGAATTTCTGCTAAATTTAAATTTTTAAATTTAAATTTGCTCAATTTGTTATAAAATGTCAGACCCGAGAAAATAATTTTTGCATCATCAGTATACGCAGCATTCCAGGGAATAAGCAGTGAATGACCAGAGACATCTTCTGCTGACTTTAATGTTAACAGTTTGCCTACCAGCAATAGAGAGAAAAAAAATAATTAAAAAAACTGATTTAAATTATTTTTTTTTTTTATCCTACATAAAACTATTAATGAAGAAGTCAGATCTTTGTTGGAAGGCAGTATTGACTGTTTCCCTTTCACAACACTTTATATTCTATAATCAACAGGCATATTTACACTAAAACAATCCAAAACCTTTCTGTCATGTGGGTGCAGAAACAGAAACAGTTCTAAATTATATTCCATTCTCTTCTATATTCCAGAACAGCTATGACAGTAACTTTTATGCTTTCTTGAAAAGAGGTAGCAAACATATTTACAGGCCAAATACTGCATTTATTCAGAATGGGCTTCTTTCATACTACTACAGTACCGTTTTTTTGGTCAGGATTCTCCCTACTTCATATCATATGAGAAATGGACTATTTCTCCAAATTTTACTTCCTAGAGAAGACATGTAGGTTTCCTGACATTAGGATGTAAATAGACAACACAAGGAAACAATACCTTGTGACTTTCCCTGCCCCCATAAAAAATGTTTTAAACTCAAGCACAGACAAGGAGGTGATATAGAACTACAGTGGCAGCTACACTTATTGAGACTTCTAATGGCAGCTTACCAACAGATATCTCATGATACTGTCAAAAATCCTGGTGTAGATGTTTGTGGTCTCCCACAGCACCTCTGGATTCTGCCTACCCAGAAGACAGAAGTAAAGCACAGACACAGAAAGCCACTACCTCGTCATTGGCAACAGGGAGCCTGGTTTCTGTGGGGTCCAGAAACAAAGTATCTTGCAAAGGAGGGACACATCCAATTAAGGCAGGTGAGCCACGGGCATGCAACACTGGAGACAGAACTGAAACCGACGCTGGGAAGGAGCGTCTGTGTTCTTCTGGTAAAGGCACTGCTTGGGTAACTACAGCTGTGTCAGAATCACGTGAATGAATCCGCTGCCGTTTGGCATCATCTGGAAGACTCTGTTGACTTTGTCTCCTAGAGAGAGACACTGTGTAATTCCTCTAATTTACAAGCTCCAACTTATGACTAAAAGACAATTTCTATAAAGCTCAAATACAAACACTTAATGACGTAACTGCTTGGCTAAGCCCAAGTATGCCACAGAACAGCCATGCCTATCCTAGGTACTATGTGAAAAAAACCTGGAATGGGTAAAGAGAACATAAAATTGTAGAAATGAAGCTACTCTAGAATTGGATTGATGCAATTCTTTAAGGCAAGTATCTGCACTTAAGCAACTGAAACCCAAATGACAAGTTTGTTTAAGCTGAGTGCAAATCCTCCAACTTAGCATAGTTTTTTCATAGAACAGGCTGCTCAAGAGGAAAAGATACATGCAGCATGAAACCAGGAACTTCTTCTTCGATTAATTACACACTCACCTATAACTACATAGCATATATTTACTTGTGCCTATTTTTTCATGTTAGATTTGGTAGAGAAATAGCACAGGAGATACTACCGAAGACAGACTACATAGAACCTCCTTCCAATCAGGTGATTCCCACAATTACTAGAAACATGTATCAACTAGTATATCTGAACTAATAAAGAGATTTTTTTTCCCCCAAAGTATTAACAGAACATTAAATCCTACATTTATGCAAAATTTTCCTTTCTGTGTCAACTAAAATAACAAAGGTAGTAATGTAAATTCAAGTCAATATGAACACAAACCAAACTACAAAAACTAGGTTTCCATAAAATCCTCTTAAAAAAAAGAACTTGGACATACTTGAATTTAACACCTTGTATTTGAAAAATAATACATCACATAGTTAAAAAAACTAGGAAAAATACCTAATGTGTCATCAGGAAAACATGACAATTCCCATAAAACCTTAAGGGTGCACTCTTGTTCTGAACTTGACAAATTAACAGGAAAAGAACATTTGTTGACACAAACCAGCTTAAAGTCCAGCCCACACAGACTACAATCCATTGCAGTATTACAATAAATCACTTAAAATCATTTCTGCAAGGCTACAGCTGCTGAAAGAGAAAACCTAGGTACAGGAAGTCACTTCTGAGTACTAAGATCCTCAAACAGGTACAATGCTTTAAAGAGCCAATATATGGCCTGTTTCCATCAAAAAGAAAAAAGTATTCAGTATTGCAATTTCTAACGTAACTCAAATTGCATAAGAAACTGATATTAGACAAGCTTCACAATGCATTCATTACAACCAGTATTAGTCACACACATACAAAGAACTTACTTTCTTCCTTGAAATGATGTCAGGGCATCTGATGTAGATACTGGACTAACACTTCCATAAGTCATTGGTTGCAGTGTAACAACTGGAGTAACAGCTGGAGTGGCTTCAATGTTCCCACTCAAAAGAGTTCTAGAAAGACTACAGTCCACAACTATTATTCATAAGACAACCAAGATGCTTTTTATGGGCTGGTCGTTATCGTTAACTGAATATTAAATTCTACAAGTCCTGTCTTTTTTTCTTTTTCTGAGAAGGAATACATCTTCTCTATTCAGCATGAAGATATATTTCTGTTTATAACGTGTATTTCATTAAAAACAGAAAATTCTCATTCTTGACAGCATATGTGTAAGAAGGGGTTAGCAAATTAATTAACTTAAGGAACTGTCAAATTCAAAAGCCTAAAGAACACTACAGTGTCTTCAAATATAGACCCAAGAATAATCGTTTCTTCCCATTCTCATCTCCCCCTTGTTCTCGCCAATAAACAAATATGACTGAAGTTCTTTAAAACCAAACTGTGGATTAACAACTCTGAGCAGTGCAATTGCATCTCATGCATGATGCACACTGCAGGCGAGCACTAATATTTGCGAGTCCTTAACAGAAATTATGTAGCTCTTTTTTATATGCATGACATTTTCATGTTTTGTGAAGTTCAACACAGTTCAATGTAAAAACAGTGAAAACCATCAGAAATATTTCTTTCAGACCCAACCCCTACCACCAAATCGTACTGTACTTACACTGCACTGCGAAAATGAAATGGAGGAACAATAATTTGCTGGTGAGAAAGAAGAGTAGGAGGTATATTTAGAGGAATTTTAGTGAAGAAAGTACTCTGCTGTTGATGTTTTGGAGAGAAGGGTGGACGACCCAAGTTGGAAGAATTTGGGAACATGCTCCTTTCTACCTGAAGTGAACATGTATCCTTTTAGCTAAAAAAAAAAAAAGAAAAAAAAAAAAGAAAAAAATAAATTGAAAACAAGCAAAAAGAAATACTGGTTACCTTTTAAGTTCTTGGTTTAAAAATTCACGTAAGCTAGAATATACTTTCAGGAATTCCTTAAGAGAATGGTGATCACAGGATTTACTTTCAATACAAGACACTAAATAGAAATACTGCATAGTCTGAAGTTTCAAAATTACCGCTTACTTTATTTATGCCTAAAAGTCAATTTTTATGGTTCCCCTCAATTTTAAGTTTAATTTTTTAAAAAATAATATGTCACAAGATATAACTGTTTTCATCTCAGGGAAAAGTATCACGTAAGAGTGGAATTTGTTTCATATTTGAAACATTCCACAATGAGGTTCACAATATATGGAAAGAAACCCTTGAGTACATCCTAAGAGCATGAAGATGCAGCTAATTATGAACCACATGTTATGTCATGAAGTTAGTATTTTTTCACAACGTGACATGTAAAAACAGCAGCCAAATGATGACTTTACAACTAATATAATCATAATCTGAGAATATTATACATCTATAATATTATTTTACTGAACAGAGTGCCATATAAAAATATAGGTCTACTATATTTTAAACTTAAAATTTATTCTGGTACCACTAGACAGATAGCTCCGACTGTCATTGCAGGCAGCCTTAGCACAGGGTATAGGAAAATGAATAATGAGGAGTTAATATGCTTGGGTTTGGCTTTACTCCTTATTTCCTGTGATAACAACCCACACTACTGAATAGTAAATACATGGACATTGCTGCACTAGCTCTAAGATAAAGGTATTAGAGTTCTTCCTTTTTTTTTCCCCATTTGATGGGATGGGTGAGGGAAAGCATTACACATTAATGGAAGTTACTAACTGGATGTTCACTTTCAGTTTTGACGAAGAAATGACACCATGTTGCATAACAAATAAGTCCCTTGACACTTAGTCTGAATGAGTATTTATGTGCTGTCCAAACTTTTCCATTTCTAGTAGACAGAACAATTGTTAACATGCTTCATTCTCCTCTGAGCAGACCAGGAACTCTCCACACCACACCGTATACATAAGCAGTTTATGGATACAAGTAGCTAGTAACAGAACGATGAATGAGAATTCAAGCGTTAGGCGCAGAAGAAACACACGTTCGGTTTACCCTTTAAAGCTGTAAACACCAAGAATACAAGCAATGGAGGAGTTACCTTCCCTAACCCAAAACAACACAGCAACATTGCCGCCTCACAACAGCGACAACGACCTTTTCCGTGATTTTCAGCACTGGTTACCTCGCCAGGGATTGCCAGGCTCTCCTAAACAAGTTTCATACCTTACAGTTCAGGTACCTTTGTCCCCGTGGGCACTGTCTCCAAACAAGCATGTATTTCCCACAGAGCCAAACGAGTGCAGGTAAGCCCGGGTGCACGGAAGCCCGCCAGTCCCCAGCCCCCGTGCCGAGAGAAGCGTCCGGGCCCATCGCCACCCCTGGGGCCAGAGCCCGGTCCCCCCGATGCCTCTGCCTGTCACTTCCATGAGGGACCCCCCATAGGACACTCACGTGGGGCCTGAGCGGAGGCAGGCGGGGCGGGCCTGCGGGTAGCACCGTGCCGGCCAGGCAGCAGACACCAGCTCCTGCAGCGGAGCACTATCCCGGGCCCCGGTGCAAAGACGCCGCAGGAAGCGGCCGGGATGAGGCCGGAAGCGGCGGGGGTGCGGCCGGAATCGCTTCCCCGGCCTGCTCCTGCGACACTTCGCGGCCGCCTCCCCGAGCGCACGCCCCCTAGCGGGGCGGCGGGACGCATGCGCAGGGCGGTGGGACGCATGCGCGGGGCGGCTCCGGGAGCGGGGCGGTCGTCGCCCGGCCTCCGTGAGGGATGGTTGGGCGGTGGCTGTGAGAGTCGCAGTGCTTCCCCCGCGCCCGATCATGGAAGAGGCCGGAAGATACATTGTAGTGTAGCTGGTTTGCTTTCTATAGTTACTGGCTGACTGTAATTGAGCTGCTGTTCAGAAGTGTGTCCAAACTATTGTATTTGGCTAGATACTAGGATTTGGCCAACATGGATTATAGGCATGCTAGGATTAATCTTGGCTCACGAACGTACTGAAATGTTGCTCCCTGAAGGTCGACAGATGCAAAGTCGTGGAATCTATGTTGGAAGAGATCTTTAAGGTCATGCAGTCCATCAGCTATCTATCCAGCACTCCCACTGTAACCCCTAAACTACTAAACTTATCAGTATAAATCAGATCCAAACACCTCAAGGACATCTCAAGGTGACTCAATTACCTCCTTCGGCAATTTACTACAATGCTTGACCACCCTAATAATGGAGAAAAGAAAAATTAATACGTAATCTGAATGTTGCCTGCTTCAGTTTAAGACCATTTCCTGTAGTCCTGCAAGCACCATATGAGAGACCAGCTCCCATCTGGCACCTTCCTTTCCTCATTATTAAGAGCAATAAGGTGACCGCTGAGCCTCTTCTTCTTGAGACTAAACAAACCCAACTCCCTCGGTTGTTCCTCATATGACACATTTTTTAGTCCTTTCACCAGCCTTGTTGCCCTTCACTGGACACACTCCAGCGCCTCAATGTCCTCTTAATGTGATTCCTTCTTGGGGAGTACACTTACCATGCACTTACACTTACCAGCTCTTGGCATGAGCAGCTACTGAAACAGTGAGCTTGTGCATACACAGACACTCTGTTGAAGCTCCCATGTTTGAGAGGAAAGGGGTAAGTTGAAAGCTTGCTCAGCTTCAAAATTCTTATGTGAGGGCTTGCTCGGCTGAGGGCAGAGTTGTTACGGTTTAAGGGTCTGGTTACTCACAGATAGGCCTACAAGAAGGCAACAAAACACAGGGGCCTAGTGAAGAGGGACTGCATATGGACTGCCAAGGGAAAGTTTGGGCTGTGAAAGGACTTTATTGTCTTGGCTATGACTTGGAATCTTCATATAAGAATATCAGGGTCAGTTTGTGGCTATGGTTAGCATTACATTTATGAGAGACAAATCCTAGTGGCATACTTGGAATGAAGATGTAGAACAAAGTTCAGCCACAAATTTCCCTTAAGAACTTTTTATTCTGGTGAGGGGACTGTGGCTGCTTCGGAGGCTGGGACAAGACACAGCCAGACAGTGACCCAAACTGACCAAAGAGGTATTCCCGACCATGTGACGTCATGCCCAATATATAAACTGAGAGGAAGAAGGAAGAAGAGGGAGCATTTGAAGTTATACTCTTTGTCTTCCTGAGTAACCGTGACTTTTGATGGAGTCCAGATCTCCTGGGGATGGCTGAACACCTGCCTGTCCATGGGAAGCAGCAAATAAATTCCTTATTTTACTTTGCTTGCATGCAAAAGCATGCTTGCAGCCTTTGCTTTTTCTATTAAACTGTCTGAATCTCAGCCCATGTTTTCTAACTTTTACCCTTCTGATTCTGTCACAGATCCTGCTAGTGGAGAAGTGAGGAAGTGGTTGTGTGGTGCTTGGTTGTGAGATGGGATTAAACAATGACAATCTTTCTGTGCTGTTTGTTTGGAATCAAGACTTAACTTTCTACTTCCTGCTCAAGACAGAAGCTTTATGTCTTAACTGTTCTAACTCTGTGATACAACTCCTTATAGATGCAAGTCCCCACCTGCCGCATTCAAACAGTGTTTTCCGGATAATTTGACTACTTTTTTCGCCATAATCTATCCATTAACCAAAACATGTCATGCTTCCAGGTTTCTCACATTTGCCATGGGGCCTACAATAAATCTAACCTAACACAATCAATATAATTGGCAGCAGGCAGTGTTTAGAGCAGGGTATTAAAAATCAGCATCTTTTTATACAGGAAAAATGAAAAACAGAAAAGAAAGAAGAGAAAAAGAAATATTTACGAAAGCCTTTACTGATTGAAGCAACCTGTGTTGCTATGTATTTTCCTGGTTTCCTTTCCTCTGCTTCTTGGCACAAGGCACCCTGATTTTGTGTTTGCATCAATCTAGATACTAAATAACCCTTTTTTCTTTTTCTTTTTGGCACAGACTGTTCACTCTTAAAGATTTTTTCCTCATGTCTTACCTGCATTCACTTGTCAACCTAGCTGCACATTTCAGTGAGGCACCTGAAATAACCTGACATTTTACAAATTGCCAACAGCCTTCTGAGACAAATCTCTGTGCTTTGATGTGCTGAGAGCTAAGAGCTGTTCTATTTTTTCAATATGTGCTGTCTTTCTTTCTGACCCTGACTGTGATCTCAGACAGTTTACAGATACTCTTCTGTTAGAAGAGACATACAAAGCCCTACTTCTAGTTTTAGTCAGGAATCGGACTGCTGGTCAAGAGATACTCAACTGAACAACTATACAACAAAGAATTGGAGAACTTGCACTGTGTCTCCAACAGATTCCCCTAAACAGAATGGTGTTAGGACTGGTCTTGAGTTTCTGCCTCAAAAGGTGCTTGCAATATAGTAAAAATGGTATATTTATTGTAAAAGAACTGTTTGAAAAACTAATTTTTTGAACAACAGCCATGAATCTGAATGATCAATGAAGGAAATTTATGATCTGTGATAGAAACAGAGTCTAAAGTCAGCCTCTATAATAAATATACACAAAATATACTTAGTTCTGATACGTAGGAAAGAAAGTGGTTTCCAGAAATAATTGACAAAGAGATCTCTGATGAGCCATCTGCAATCTCTCTCATAGAATGAAAACTATTATGCAACATTAAAGTCTCTATTTGGTGCTTTTTGCAATTTTCTGAAGCTTTTGGAGCTGAAGTGCTCCAGCTAGTTAGTCTCTGAAGGTAAATAGTCATTGAAAGTTTGATCAAAGCACTTCAATTGTCAGTAGTTCAAAATGGGAAAAATGAAGAATAAAAGCCAATTCCTCTGTGGAAACCTTTGTTTAATCTTTGAAAAATCTACAGACTTTTCATTGCCTCTTGAGACCTTAGAAGACCTATGGGAGTTTGGACAGGTATATGGTTAAAATGTGCCTACCATAGCAAACAGCCTTACTAAAGAGCACCTATACTACTGCAGTCATTAAGAGTGATGAAAAACGTGTGTTTGTATACCCTGGCCCTTCTGGGAAATTATTTAACTTACTTGAGACATTTTTTTCAGCTTCAAAACCAGCTGTAATATATGTAATATGATGTTGTTAGTCTCCAGGACCAGGTCTGAAATAATGAAACTTTTGTCAATACAGAGCTTCATTCTAAGTATCCCTCTATCTAATGCTGAGACCAAACATAGCACATATATTAAAATAAAAAATGTAGCTACAATAAAATAAATGGCACTATAACAGGGATTAATGCAGTGGATCCACTGTGAAGATTGAAGCTTTTTAGGCATGATACCCATATGAAATGCTTTGAATTTCATTTAGAAATCAGGATATTCTGGGATTGAAGCTGAACTGAGACTTAGGTCTAAAACAAATTTTATGTACCAGGGAAAAAGCAGCTTTCCCCAGAAAGACAATACAAGATTTTAATAATAATACAAAGAACATAAATTAGATGTCCATTAGAAAGCAGTATTAAAAAGGCATAAAGGCATTAAAAACAAGATTCAAAAGATTAGCAAGTACACACTGAATAAGAAATTAGTAATTAATTACACAACTGTAGCAATTTTTGCCTACTGTGCAGCATTCTTGTTCTGATGTTCAACCTTCAGCCAGATTAAGTGATGTTCATGTATGCCCTTATATGATTTCTTTAGTGCTTTTAAAGTATTTCTTATATACCGTGTACTAATTTTATATGTATATAGCTATCACATAATATACAGTACGGAATTTATTGCTAGTAACTTCATTACTTCAGTTTTTTGTTTCTGTAACTTTCGTAATTACACTCCTTTAAATACAAGTGTTTTAAAGGAAGGTCTAAGTTTTCCTAAATTTTAATCTTTTCTCTCTTATGTGAAGAAAGGCACATCTTAATACACAGGGTCATGAATTTGCATTGAAAACAGTGGATAAAGTAAATTTATTCTGCACAACTCTACAAAACTGGGGTTTTTTCCCAGTTTTGTATTAGCCCATTTTACCCTTAGGAGGATATTCATGTTCTTCATGCCCTAAACTCCTCAGTAGTTTTTGAAGGACATGCCTGATAAGTCAGTTTCTGAGGGTTAAGATTTTAATAGGAATTTTATTGTTGTTGCAAAGGTCTAATAGACAATCCACTGTTGCCCAGTTTTTATAAGTAGTTGAGAGAAATGGATTTAAGGTTAATGGATCTGGAGGTAATATCCATCAACTTATCTTCACTCATATAGTAGCATCCCCAAACTGCCAGACAGACATACAATTTTTTTTCCCCTCCTGAATTAAGCGCTTAATAAAGTCAGTATTATCTCTATTTTCTACTTGATTTAAAATGATACATTTAAGTATCACTTAGAATTTATGAGTTCTCAATAAGCATACTGGGACTTGAACAAATTGGGAAGGTCCTGCTGTGGATTAGTAAATAAAATATAACTTCCTACCTGTATTCTGTTTTCCTAACATCTTCTGTGTGTACTGCCAGAGGCTGAGTAGAGTGAAGAAGCTATCTGTTGGTGGCCAACATAAATTCTCTTGTATTATTTTCTTTTACTGTGTCCTTCAGGTTTTTATCTCTGGTTTTGGTTGCTTACTTGTTTGTGGAAAATGCATCTGACTGCCCAGTTTTATTTGATTCATGAGTTTGTTCATGATTAAGAACTAAATTTCATCATTTGGATGCACATGATGACAGTATTTTATGGAAAAAACCCCTTATAATAATGATTTTGTTGTCAAAGATATGTACCTATCAACTAAGAAATTCCTTTATTTTAATCTTACCCCCACGGAGCAGATTGTTAATGATATTAATGTTCCAAGTATTACATGTCTACTTACACAAAAATTTGCCAGATTTCAAATACATTTGGCAGAATCACAGAATGAGTCAGTTTGGGAGGGACCACAGTGGGCCATGTGGTCCAACCTTCCTGCTCCAGCAGAGTGGTCCCAGAGCACACAGCACAGGATTGTCTCCAGATGGTGCTTGAGGATCTCCAGTGAGGGAAACTCCACAGCCTCTCTGGGCAATCTGTTCCAGTGCACAGTCACCTGCATGGCAAAGAAGTTCCTCCTCATGGTCAGGTGGAACTTCCTGGGCATCAGTGTCTGCCCATTGCTTCTTGCTCTATTGCTCAGCAGCACTGAGAAAAGCCCGAATCCATTGCCTTGACATCCTTCAGTCAGATACTTACAGACACAGATGAATGAATAACATTTTCCTGTATCACAAAGGCTTTGAAATAAAATGTAGTAAAATGTAGTGTTCAGGAGTTTTGCTTACGAAATCAGAACATTTTTGTTAACAAGGACAAGGATAAACTTTGCAATATGTATATAGATGTTTTCTTTGAAACTTTTCTAGGAAGCCTTACAACAGGAATAACTGAAGATAGTTTTTAATAACCATTCAAGTAAAGCATCCTAAAAAGAGCTGGTCCTATGTAATTTGTCTCTGAAAACCTAGTCCCTATCTTTCAAGTCAATAGCATTTATGTTACAAGTAAGCCATAAAAGTTGACACTTATGTTAAAATGCAGGTACCCAAGAGATGGACACATGTATCTGTGCCAATACACACTTCCTTAAACAAGTTACATAAGCCTAAGCAAAAGCTAGAAGTTCAAAATTGGAACAATTTTAAACAGTAATCCAAAGTGTTGCTTATATTCACAATCACCACCAATTTTCCAGGTGTACTTGCTAATGTTTCTTCATGAGTTGCAATGCAAATAAGATCATTTTTTCCAATTTTATATTTGCAGGCATGTTCCTTTTCATCATCAGTTTTAATATGGTGTTTTTCAGGCCAGATAGTTCTTCAGTCAGTGTCACAGAGCCAATGAAACAGAGATCCAAAGGGAAGCTGCCAGCACCTTATCTATGAAGAAGCTGCCACATATCCATAATACATTACACCAGCTTAAGGCAAGTTCAGTCTTTGCTGTGCACTATGTATTAGTACAGTTTCTTCTGAATAATTTATAGTTGTTGCTGTGCAAACTGGGTTAGTATTAGGAGTCCTAGAAATGTCAGGTTTCAGAATAACCTTTCTATTGGTGAAAGTATTCAGTGTGAAATACTATATTAAAGGAAGAGTGAAGCTGAGCTTTTGAAATCACTAAAGGCAGGAAATGCAGAGTTAAGGTTGCCATGGAAGCCTTAACTCTACACCTTTAGATAGGTATTATAATATGGTTTTAATTACTTCCCCTTTATCCAACTCTATATAGGTGTCCTTTTTATGTGAATACTAATTACATTGAGTGCTACTTACAGTACATATTAATGGCACTGGCTACTCAGCAAACATCAGAAATCAGATATTAGCTGTGGCTGACTATCTGGCACTCATATTAAAGTGACTGCATGATGTGTATCTAGAAAATAGTATTATAGACAACTTTTGGCCCAGGAATTAAAATGCACATCTTCTGAGTTACAATTGCACAGTATGGCCATTACATTTCAAAGCATCATCACATGAAGAAAAAAATCCTAGAAAACACAACTAATCTACAAGAGGTAAACTGAAAACAGTAACTTCATTATACTTCAATTTAACCAGTACAATGGTACACTTCTTCGACAAGGTGTGAAAATAAACCAAAGAAGTTTGTAATTGGCAAATGTGTCTTCTTCCCTCCAGCAGTTCATACTGTACTTCACAGGAGCTCTTGCTCCTCCTCCTCCAGTTTCCTTCCCAACAACTTGATGAGCAGTATCAAACGTCTGCAAAGCTTGCATTAGGCTACAAGCCTGAATATTCTCTTGCTCAGTTTAGAATTCCTACATCTGCAAGATTAAAGGGACAGGATTATGTGACGTTCTTTTAATTGGCTATTCTCAAATGATGAGAATTTGAATGCACAGGAATGCACAGGTGTTGAACATTAGGATCTGGCCTGTTTTTCAGGCCAGATAGTTCTTCAGTCAGTGTCAAGGAATCAAGGAATGCACAGATGTTGAACATTAGGAACCTCAAGTCTTAAAAATGCTTTCCCCTCATTCCTCCTCCTTCTCATACATACTTACTCTGTAAATACCCGTATGTAAAAAACACAGTGATTATTTTACAATATTTTTATAATCTGCAGCTGAAACTGCAAAAACTGAGTGGTATCTCTAGGTAAACTTGGTGAAGTAAGACAGAAATTACAAGTTGAACTAATCAGTCCAGTGGCATAAACTGTGCTTTCTGTATGGTGAGAAAAAGCACTGGAGGAAGTAACAGTCACTGATAAACCTAAGTAAGAAATAAAAGCATTAGTCAGGGATCAGTACCTTTAAAAAAATTCCAGTAGGGGTGTACTGCCACAGAGCTGTGTAGGAGATGTGCAATACATTTCTGGTGGCAAGACAATGAAATGTTGGAAGTGGGTGCTGGAAAATTAGCATTCACTGGCAACAGCACAGAGTTAGAAATATTGGACCATAAGGCATTTCAGGGAATTATGTCATACAGTTTCTTTCAAAATCAAATCTAGTCTTAGTTTGAGAGTACCACATTTACTTGAATATAAGACAACCCTTATGTTTCTTCATCTATTCCAGGAGAAAAAACAGTGGTTGTAAAATTGGTCCAGAATCCCTCCAGGCCCACCTGATATAACAGTGAAGTTTATTCTAGACTGATGAAAATTCAGACAAAAACCTTGGGCTTAGGGAAGAGGATGACATTTACTCTCCTCCCCTCTTTTATCCACATATATATTAAATGCAGATCCTGCAAGGGAAAATGATGGAGAAGTGATCCCACTCACTGAAAGAATCATGTGTGTGGGGAGAGAAATTTGTGATTAGACAGGAGAAAGGAGGGCAAGAAGAAGATATAAAGGAGTAGGAGATGGAAGGAGACATTAAATAGCAGCAATGGATGAGAAGTAGGGCAAGTGTGAGGTGCTGGTTCCCTCACCTTCCATGGGAATAAACATCCTCGGTTTCCTTAGGGATTATAGAATTTAAACTCACCTGGTATTGAAAAAACAGTACAAATGAACAGAACAAAATAGCTGATGTAAGGGAGGAGCAGTAGTACCGAGCCCAGAGCTGTGAAGGAAGCAGTATCTGCAAGCTGTGAGCTGCTGTAGCAAAGATGTCTATGTCCTTAGTTACCTCTACCTTCTCCCAGATGGAGTCAGAGATGGCTGCCATATGTGATTACTTTTCAGTCATTGCTTCTTTTGCACCCAGTCCTTCTTTGGGATTCCTTGTTTAGGAAGGCTACTCCTGAATGTATGAGCTTCTTGAAGAGAAATAACCTTTGGAGTACCAGAAAAAACATTTATAGAAGGTTTACACTTGTTAATTCTTTTGTCATTTAGTAGCTCTTTTTGCTCCCTTGCTTGTATTAACCTCACCCAAAATATTTGGAGAGCATAATAATATGTCATATTGGATTTTACTTTCATTAACCAAACAAGCCAATTTTGGTTGGCCAATAATTGCTCCAAGGTTCCCTAAACAACCCTTTAACAGTTTCTTTATGGTTTTGCTGCAGCTAGAATTCATTTGTTTTGAGTGTGTCAACTGGACCTGAACAATTGCAGTTCAGGTCTTTCCACTGCTTAGTATAGTTTAATGGTATTCTCCTGTCTTTTCCATGGGAATGGTAGCTCCTAGCCAGTGTGCAATCAAGTGGTGCAGATCTGGTTTTGCATGGAGAAAAAATAACCACAAGTAAGGTAAAGTAACCATACAAAGTTTGGCAAAATGCAGACCTTTGTAGTGCTTCTTGATGTTCCAGCTCTGTAATTCTTCTCTTCCAGGACTTTGAGCAGGACAGTGGCCATGTTGATACACAGCAGGCTTGAAATTCAGACAGCACAGCCATCTGGGGTTTTTTTCCATCTACAGGTATCCCACTGAGAGACTCAAAGTAGCATTCCTTTCAGAGATACCTGTAATTGCTGCCAAGTTTGCAGGTGTTGCCCCAGCTGGTTGGCCATCCTGGGCAAGGGTATCAGAACAGGGTTTGGCAGTTCAGTAGCTGGCTACGAATATACATGCCAGGAAGATGCTACTTCAACTCTGCAAAATTACACTCTTTCTCCTGCACCACCCTGTGCTTTGCCTTGCCTGAAGCCATCCGTCTCTTATTTGACTGTGGCATTACTTGATATTTTTCTGAAAAAACAGGCTCTGAGCTGCTGACGGTTTCCAGGCATGCTCAAGACTGCCTTCATCAAAGTGCACTAGACAAAGAAGTGCTCCAAAATAGCAGGGGAAAAACCCCAAAGCAATTAACTTAGAGCTAAAAGTCTTGTCATCACTGCTAAAATTCTCCATGTTTTATCACTTCAGACTTCAAGATGAGGTGATTGTGTATTTCTCCTATTAATATCTATGATTAATCACTTGGCTTGCTTACTTTGTATCTATATATACAGTTCTGCCTTAGCTGACATAGATCACCATGTTTTTCTATCATATATTAATCTGGGGAATGGCAAGACAGAAAAGGGATTTCAGTAAGCTCGGCAAGTATAAACAGAGGCTTTTTCCACAAGACAAATAATGTTAACACAATCAACCTGGAAACTAATCAAGACTGTAAAAGGGTGTCATTGAGACAAAGCTTAAACCTTAGAGAAACCTGTCAGAACTGGAGGCAGTTCTCAAACTAGCAGTAAATATGGAAGAAAAGTAATTAATAAGGTGGACTTTCTGCCCTTAAATGTAATAATAAATAAAAACTGTTAAGACGAAGAATTAAGAATGAAAAAAACTTTTAAAAAAATCATCAGATTTTCTTGAAGTGACACTTTCTTTGTCCCTACAGTTCTGTTCCCTTACCCAGGATCTTATCTTTCCCAGTATTCATATTTTATTACTTACAGAAGTGCATGAAATATACAGTTCGTTTATTTCACAAGTCAGTAAAGACATTCTTGATATTCCACATGTTTCTTTGTCTGTGATTCTGTTCACACCTCTTATTCTCAAGTGAACACACTATTCTTTACCCCAGTATTCAGTGTGTATTTGTCTTCTTTTATATTTTTTCTCTTTTACCTTCATTCTTGGGATTTCTGGGTTTGTACCCATACTGCAGAAAAGTAGACTTCATGCAAGACAAATATGTGAACAAGTTGAAAGGCAGAGACAGATGGAATCATCTGTGATATCTAAACAAAATACTGTGAACATAATGAAATACTAAAGCATTTGCATTAGTGTGTGAGCTTGAGTGAAAGAATAAAATTGATGCAACAGTTACTCATATATAAAATTAAAGCCCTAGTTTCCTTGCTGTTGACCTGCCATTACCGCATGAGTATCATTTCAGACTTTTAGAAGCTAATGAATATAGCTAGTTGACATCAGTGAATACATACATATAAGCTACTTTTTGTTTATGCTTGCCTAGTTGGCATTAATTTTTATGTTTTTCACTCTAATACAGAAGAAAGAATAGTTGTGGATCTCCATCTTCCCCCCTATCCCAACACCAGAGAGTACCTCTGTTTTATGATAGAAGCCTGCACACATAGTTTTAATTTTAGTGGAAAATGCATAGAATTTCATGTTTCAGAGCCAGCAGGTGAGGCTCAACCACAGCAGTTGCAGTCCAGCGAAATTATGCAGCCTCATCAAAACTGTGCAGGTTCTTAGCATTGCAAACAACAAACCTCAGACTGCTGTCACTCAAACTAAAGTCTTAGCTCAGTGCCTTTAGCTTATGAGGTGGTGTGTGGGAAATGAGAAATGGGCAACTGAGGAAGCTGTTCTTTTCTGCCTCGTGAGGCAGTATGCCTTGCTGCTACTCCCATAGTAATGATTCATGCTGGGTTTCCTATGATTGTGATTGGAGGAGGTTTGTCTTGATATTTAATTTGTCATCCTTTCTTTTCCCATAGCTGATTACTTTTAGAGGTCAAAATGTTGAAACAAGAGTCTGTAAAATATGCATCTGAAGATTAAAATATTTTGTAAATGTGCATCCTGACTCTAGAAAGATTAGATTGTTAGGTGAATGCTGTCTTTTATTCCAGCCTCTTCTGGGATACACTTGGTCCTAAATAATAGAGGTTTTATGAGAGGACAAACAACCCTTTGTTAAAGCAACGGCGTTAACATGGTTGATTTTATCATACTTTAAATTCTGTAACACACATTGGGAATATTCTGAGCTTCTTCAATTTTTATGAGAGATTGGCACCTAGTGTAGTATCAGTATCTTCCTCTTATGCTCATTGTAGTTTAGTATGCCTCTATATGTATGTAGCTTCTAGTAGCTACAACCTCACTTAAGCAGAAAATGCAATGAGAACACTGAAAGACACCCTAGCAAGGAGTATGTTCCACCTGGGGAATCCCAATGTCACTGTCAGTGTACTGAGTAGTTAAACCTCATGTTTACAAGTTGATGGAATCTCAGGGAGTTAATGGAAGTATTTGCAGAACTTAAGATGAGGTGTATCTCTGCAAGATAGTACATGGTGCTGGAGCTTGGGCAAGTGATGGATTAGAAGCATGCTGTTTTCATGGCACAAGTGAAGAACTCAGCCAAATATTGTGTGTCCTATCCAGCTTACAGTGCTGACTCTTTCTTTTCGATAGTACTAGCGTGGATGTGCTCGACTCTACATTTTTGGGGGGACAATTTTAGAATGGCTGCCGCAATTCTTCCCCTTTTTTCCGGTAACGCTGTCTGTGTTATGTGCAGCGTCTGCAGAGCAGCGGGACGCGGACCCATGTTTTGGCAAGGCGGAGGGCTGGGAAGTTGCAGTAGCCACGTTCCGGAGAGGGATCCGCGCCGCCTTCGCCCGTGACTCCGTGACACCGGTTCTCCCCGCCGAGCCGCCGGGCGCGGCGTTGCCGTGGAGACGGCGCCGCAGGGGCCGGGGGCGGGAGGAGGCGGCCCGGGCGCCGCCAGCACCCCGAGCCCTCCCCGCTCCGCTCTCCCCCCACCGCCGTTCCCTATTATAGAAGAGCTTCCGGCGGCGTGGACCACTCTGACATCATCCTCCGCACCCCGGTGACGTCAGCGCCGGGAGCGGGGCGTGACGTTGGTGCGTAGGGGAGCGCGGTGACGTGTTCTATTTAAAGCTCCCCGGGCGGAGGATGGAGGCAGAGCGAGCAGGTGCCGCCGCGGGCAGGAACGCGCTGGCTGTGTGCGGCGCGGGGCTGTAGGGCAGGGCGCGGCTCTACTCCGCTCTTCTCGCCTTTTCCTTTCTTTTCCCTTCCCTTCCCGTTCCCCGAGGAGGAGGAGCGGGACGGAGGAGCGGGCTCCGCGCGGCGGCTGCGCCTGCCCACCGCGAGGGGACGAGCGGGCGGTGGCGGAGGTGTGAGGCGGAGGCGGGGGATGCGAGCGGGCACATCCAGCGGCTCGGTGGCGCCGGAGCAGCCGGGCACCGCCTGAGACGGCCATCGCTCCCTCCCTCTTGTCCCACCGGCGGGACTGAGCCCGCGGCCCCGCCGCAGAACAGCGCGGGCTCGGCGGCGGCAGCCCCTCCCGCCGCCCGCTGTCAGTGACCGATCCGCCGCGCCCCAGGACGATGCCCGCCCGCTCGCTGCAGAAGAAGGCGTGACGGCGAGGAGCGGGCCCGCCGCCGCGGGAAGGAGGAGCGGTGCCCCGCATCTCCGCAGCCGGGGGTGGGCGGGCGGGCGGATCGGGGGAACGCGGCGCCCCGCTGTCCGCGGGCGGCGCGCGGCCGCAGCTCGTCGGTAGCGGCCTCTCGCCGGGAGTCCGATGCCCTCGCCGGTGCCACGGGTCGCTCTGCCTTCTCGGGAAAATGCATCCGTGCCCGCCACGCTGCTGGCGGCGGTGCTAGGGGGAGCGGCGGCGTGGAGCTCTGTGCGCACCGCCTGCCCCATCCCGCTCCGCCTCTGAGGCACACGGAACCCTCCGCGGCCGCGCACGTCCCGGCGAGAAGCGCCGCAGCTGCTGCCAGTCTCTCGCGGAAAAGGCGAGCGCCTCCCCGTTCGCCTGCAGGAGGGGACCCGTCCGCCCCCGAAGCCACCGCTGCCGCCCGCCCGGGAGCCGGAGCCGCTGCCTGCGGGCGCCCGGCGGGGCCGGTGGCCATGGGAGCCCGGCCCGCGGGGGGCGCTCCCTAGGGCGCGGGCGGCCCCGCTCGGCCCCCGGCAGCTGCGGCGAGCCAAGAGCAGCAGCCCCGCCGCCACGGGGCTGCAGAGCTGCCGGCGCGGCGAGGAGCGCCCCGGGGACGCGGCACCACCGGTGCCAGGCGCTGCCGGCCGCCATGGGGTAAGGATGTCGCGGGGGCCGCCGGGCTGGTGCCGGGTCTGGGGGTGGGAGCGGCCGCCCGTGGAGCTGTGGGCGCTGCTGGATGCGCACGAAGTCGAGGGGTCTCACTGGCGGGGTGCGCTAGCAGCAGGAATCCTGCTGCATTCAGTGCCATGCATCAGCCCGGTGAGGGAAGAGCAGTGCGATCCGTGAGGGGCGCACCGCGATCTGCAGAGGTTTATCTCCGCCGTAGTCACATCGGAATTCTGGAAGAGCCGTCTCGGCTCCCAGTTCCCCACCATGAGGACCTTTCCCGGGTTGTTAGGTGATTTTCAGTCCAGAAAACGAGTGCTTTAAACTCAGTGCGCTAGGGTGAAATTCCGGAACAGCGAAGGCTCGCTTTCACTCTTGTGGAGTCTTCAAAGAATATCGAACGTGGGAATTTCTCAATAAATTGAAGGCTCTAGGGAAATCGGCTTCACAGCAGGTTCCTTAGTAAACTGGAGAATCCACTTGAGAGCTTCAGGAAATGAGAAGGAATAAAATCTATAAAATCAGTCAGATATCATATAAATTGGTAGGTAAAAATGTAACATAGATTCCTATGAAAACTTTCCATAGTCCTATCCTTAGGAATTTGTATAGAGTGAAAAAAATAATTCATACTACTGGACTTGTCTGACAGTGGAATGGAAACTCGTCCATGTTCCAAAACAACAGAAACCCGGTATGATCTGCAAGACAGAGGCAGCATTAGCAAGATGCTGTTTTAATAAGATTTAATGACAATAGTTCGAAGTCTACAAAAGTTACAAATAATGTCCCTTGTATTTTGGCCATTTAAGAATTTGGATGTGAAATTGGCATATTACTGTGGGAGTCACAGATGTCTCTTCAAGCTGTTTAGGACATTTGAATTCAGTTTATTAACTTCCTTCCATGTGTTGCAATAACAGCTTCATCCTTATCTCTGTCCTATCACTGGGGGTCACAGGTCAAGATACAGGAAAGAATGACTCCTTACTCTTTAGGCTAGTTTTTATTTTTCTGTTGTCTTCTGTTCCATTAAAAAAATTCAAACAGAATAAACCCACACTTGCAGCTGTCTACATATCCAAGAAAGTGATGTTTCTGCCAAAAGTCTAAATGATATTGTAATTTTTTGGGATATATACTTAAAAATGCTAGTTGAACACAACACGGGATTATGTAAAATTAAAATAATGGAAACCTTCTCACTGATTTAAAATCAATACCATGTTTGTAGATATGATATATCATGTTACAAATCCACTGAACTGTTGAAGAGGAGCAAGCATTTTGTCTCCAGAACTCCAGTTTCTCCTGGTGTTTTCGTGTCACAGCTTCTTAATATTAACAGTACAAGTCCCTATCTTTAGAGAGCTGAAATAATCTTAAAAAAACACAGTTTTTGGTGTGATGACTTGAGTAGTATCTTGGCACTTTAAGGTCAAGAAGACTAAATTTGCTAACAAGTATTTTAAAGACGTTTTAGACAGTATGCTTTGGGGTACTGCATTATAGAATTCCTTTGCAGACCATCTTCTAACAAGGAGGACAAACCCTGAAATGTAGGCATGTGTTACTGATAAGCTGCATCTCTCTAAATATGAGTGAGCACACCCAAGTCAGGGCCAGCACTTACTTAGTGGATCTTTGGTTAAGTATCAGACATTTGTTATTGTTCAGAGCAGAGGTCTTGATTTGGTAGCTGTTTTGTATTAATTTCTAAATGCAAATGCCCATGGATTTCAGAGTATTTCTACACCAAGGTGCACTGGGCTTTTAATTCAGCAGTTGATAATTTATACTAAGGTCTAAAAATTGAGCGTTCTAGAATAAAGTTGCAAAATCATTGGTAATTCAATGTACCTGGGTCACATGATGGTCTGTGTATTATATTCAGTATTTAATGGGTACTGCTATGCTGTGTAAGCTTGTAGACTGATCCTGTGGTACCTGGCTGGTGGAGAGCTCACCTGTTTCAATGGTTAGAACACAGACAACTTGGGTGAGGGAATTTGGCTTGCCAAACTAGTAAGAGCTTTCTTAGTCTCCTTTCATATAATGAAGAATTCAGTGTTCTGCTGGTGTAGTTCAGTCTGTTCAGGATGTGCAATACCATCAAGCAGGCCAGGTAATTATGCACTGGATGTGTGGTGGAAACCAACTGGGCCTTGGGCCAGTGCTGCTAGTAAACATTTTTTTAGGAATTTTGAAACTAGAGAAATTTAGAGTAGTTCAGGACACTTTCTTAGTGCTGTATCCTGTATGTCTGCACACGTCTCTCATCTCACAGACGGTAAGTGTATCAAGCCCTGTGGATCATATAGGCCAGACAGAGGTTGTCCAGTCTTGTTCCTCTATCTGCCAGTCTGTCTCTCTTCTCTCAGTACGTCATTCCTGTTGCATAAAGACAAGTTCTTATCAATAGTTACTGTTGAGTGATATAACAGTTGTGGACAACCTTTTGTTGGATTGACCATATACATTATAGCATTCTTTAATAGGGAAACATAGATTTTGTGTAAGAACTATGTTCTGTTCCTTGTTGATAACATGTATTCCTGTGTTCATTGTCAGTATTGCACAATCAGTCTTCTTTGAGCAGAAGTCTGATTGCATTAAAAATTCTCAAGTAACAGCTCTAAAGCCTACTCAGGATTTATATTGGCAGCTTAGGCTATTGGATGCATTGACCAGGTAAGTACTGTGTTACAAGCTGGAACCATTGCTGTATTTTTCTTGTCATTGGTACTGCTTGGTACTTTGATCTGTGAGCAGGGGAAGTAGAGACAGTGATGCAGGTGTTTAGGTGTGTAATGAATACACTTCTTTCCAGACACAATGGGGAAGCTGCACAGCTCTGAATTCTGGTAGGGATACAGAAAATGATGTCCTATTAAACATAATATCTAGTATTAATTCCTGATTTAATGATGGGTAGTCTCTCCATAACTACTTCATGTGATGGCCTTTACATGATGGCTGTGGACAAATATCTAAATTTGCTATTTGCTTTTTCCATCATTCATGCTGAATTATAAGGAATTACAAGGTAAAAGCTTCTGGAAGATGTGCTCATCTCTGTCATGTCATGTTAATCAAGGTGTCTTTATAAAGGCTTCATCTTCACTTTTGTTGGACTATATTTAGTATGTTGTCTTTGTAAAGATGGTTATGATACGTGTCAGTTTGAGATGGCAGAATTAGAATATTAGGGTTCTTAAACTGGTTAGAGAATATTGAGAAAGATTAGTATTTTTGGGTATACTTGTTAGTGCTGCACTTGCCTAAAAATAAGTATTTTAATTTTTGGTAGTCTGTAACTGGTTGATCCACTCCTAGATCTTACACTATTTGAAGTATGTGCAGTTAGCCAAACACATTTCTTTGAACAGGACGAACTACAGTCTTGTCCTGACATGTTTCAGTTTGCTTTCTATATCTGGGTAACAAGACATGAACACTATAAAGCAGTTGGGAGGCAGAAGTATTATTGATCATTGAATTTGTCCAGACTCAAATTCTTTAACCTGTTTTCCTTCTACAAGATTAAATGGTAGCTTTCCCAAAACTTTGTTTTAGCAACACTTCCATCAGCTGTGCTCCACGGAAATACTGCAGATAGTAGAGCAGGTGTAGCTTCTTGGCAGTAGTTCAACGTTACTGCAATTCCTGGCCACCTTGCTGTCTCAGGGGTAAAATGAGATGCTTATTGTGTGAAAGCAATGGCAGCAAAGTAGTTTATGCTGTCTTCTGTAGCAGAATGGAGAGTTTAACAAGTTCTACAGATAATGCTAACAAAACTTGATTATCTGTAAAGAATTAGTAATATATAAATACTAATACAAACTGCATGTTAGTCAGCCTGAAATGGTTAATAAACTACTTTTCAGAGAACAATATGTGTAGACCTCTACCATGCTTAAATTATATTCTGTCACAGTCATTTTATGACTTAAAAACAAGCATGAGAAATCTCAGCCAGATCTTCTGGCTTGGCAAAACATAAATGAGTGTCCTGAGCATCATGAGGGGATGATTGCTGATCTAGTGAAGGTATTTGTAGTGTCTTAAAGTTGCAATTGATCTTTTTTGGAACTTCCATGCACTATTAAGATTTAATAAATCGAAAGGCCAACCCTTTAGAAGAAATCCTACTTCTTCTAATAAGTCCTTCAGATTCATCATATTGAGATGATTTTTATCCTCAGTGTCTCAAGGCAAGCATCAGATGTGTGTGTGTTCTTTGTGTGTGTGTTCTTGTGATTTGTTTTTCCAAAACAATGCTTACTCTACCACAGTTACTATTATCTTTGCAGGACTCAACTAGATGTTGAGCCAGAATCTAAGGAAATACACAGTCTTGGAGCCACAGAGATTGCAATGGCGTGTAATTCTGCAGCAGATCAGCAATTCTAATCAGGGAAGGCAGTGACACTTAACTAGAGCTGAGCAGAGTATTTCTGTCTGTTAGTTAATAAATGTTTTAAGTAGAATTTAGATATCGCTTTTATGGAAATTTTTGTTGCAAAACGTTTATTCTTCATGACTGTCTCATAAAACTGTAATTCGATTGAAGGCTCTTAGCTACTCACTCTTTAAATCATTGCCTTTCAAATCTGGGCCTATGCAGTAGTGTACTTCAGAGAAGAGCATTATCTTATGATATAACACTAGTTTACTGGTAGTTTTCATTAGTGTAGGTGCCTTGGACATTGCTTTAGTTGAGGCTATGGTTTTCCAAGGTATTCCAGACCACATAAACAATGCAGATATTCAACAAGACTAGAACTTAGTGTTTTTTCTCCTTTAGATATCTGTAATTTGGAAGCTGTTGAGGCCTCAAGTAGTTACTAAGGACTAAGGTCTCTGCTAATTCAGAAGTTAAAAGGTACTTAGCAAGGAAATCAGTGTGATGTGTTCATACCCAGCCAGGCTGCGACTAGGTCTGGAACGGACCTTGCATGAGTATATGTATGTGTGTCTGTGTTTTACCAATGTGCACTTTGTATCTGAGGTAGTTTTGCACTGGAGAAGACTCTCAGGCTTCCCCATGTGTGATTATAGTGTTAGTAACAGTTAACTGTGACAGTGAACAAAGAAAGTGTGCTGTATTATTTAATGGGAAAAAAAAATCCCAGAGTCCACCTCTATTTTTTTTCTTCTTTATTAAAGATACCATGAAACATGTATTTAAATGCCCTATTTAAAAGCCCTATTTAGGTGGGAGGTTTCTGTAAAAAAATTTTTGAAGACCATGCTTCAAATGTTCGTATTCAGGGTTTTGTGCTGTTCTTCCCTGCAAGGCTTTTTCAGATATATTCAATCTTAAAGGTAAGGTGTAATGAGTGTGAAAGTATTTCATTATGAAAAATCTGCTTTTGTATCCGGTTTGATGGTAGACTTCTTTTCCCCATTCTGTTTCAAGATTTTTATATTTCCCAAGGCTCAGCCATATGATTTCCACCAAAATTAGTATTGTGCTCAGGACAGAAATATTACAGGGGAGAAGAGGCTAGAGGGAGCTGTGGGTTTATTCTACCTGGTACTTGCACTATGCAGTGTTGAGCTCTGTTTTATCTACACAGAGTCCTGGTAGTGGCATTACTCCATTTGGTGAAGTAATGGAACTCTGTTTCAATACTGTATTGATTTTCTGGAACTGCATCACAATCATGCTTCTGGCAACAGACTGCACTCTGATATGCTTCTTTGGTGGCAAGTAGTGATGAATGCCAGTTATCATTAAAAAATTAGTCTATGAAGATACAGTTTAAACATGCAATAGATGATGCTGGGTTGCCAGATACAAGCATATATTGACATTTCCAGTAACTATTCATGATTTCCAGTTTTTTTAGTTACAGTTACCAAGTTAGCTAACTTAAGCAGACTATATCACTTGTTTTCTGTAATGGGAGGGGAGAACTTGAAATACATAGCTCCTCTCAGGTTTTTCTTCTTCTTCCACATACATGCAAATGATTCACAAGCACTGTTTTGTTGATGTTTGTGGTTGTGCTCTTTGCCAACACCCTGAACAGATCTTGCCACCAAGTGGTGGGAACCACAGCAGGCAAGCACTGCTTCTTCTACTTGTCTACTACAGCACCAATGTTTGTGCTGTGAGCTATGTTAATACTGTAACCTAGCCGGCTGCAAATACAGGGGTGTGCATGAGGGAAGGGCTACTGCAGCTGGGATAGACCTACCTTTTCCTACAGCAGTGTCTGTTTATTGTGTTGGCAAATGTTTAAATAGGCCTGAACTCAGATCTACCCCTGTTGAATTTTTCTCCTCAGTTTTGAAGCTCAGGTCTGGAAAGGGTTTATTGTGACTATCCACTAGGTTGAATCTCAGCTTATTGAGAAATGGTATTATTTTACCCTTTGAGTAGTGTATTTTGTAGTAAAACAAAACAATACTACAGACAAACCCAAACAAACCATTCATTCAGCCCAAACCATAATAGGTAATATGGCTGGGTATAGAATTTGGGTTTTTAAAGTGCTTTTAAAATAGTCTGTTGTAGTCTTGGATCCATAGTTAATCTTGAAACTCTTCACGTAACAGGACATGAGATCTTCTGTGACTTTTGAAAACTGAAGAATGAGCTTTAAATGGACAACACTTTACAGAGAAGTATTGGTGAAATAAGTCATCTTTGACATGTATTCTCACAATTCTTATGCCTACTTCGTAGGCATATTCATTTCCAACAGACTGCTAGCCCTGGCTTGTCTGTACAAAATTCTGAAAAAATGTAGTATGTGATATTGGAGAAAACACTATTTTCTCCGTTATGACTTACTGTGAAGTACACAGCTATAGCAGATTTCTTAGAGTACTTTTCATGCTAACAAAAATAAGCATATGCAATAATATGTGCTGTGTATCTCTGTTGTCAAATAACTGTATGCAGTAAACTGGGGTCCTAAGAAGATATTTGGATGATTAGCTTTTTCAGAACACCTGTGCTTTTGCACTACTTGGGTCTTTCACTGACTGTGTGTGACTAAAGGAGTTAACCTGCAATTAAGCAGGAACGCTTCTGTTGGATTAACTTACTTTCAGTTTCTGGATACTGATTTCCAAGTGCTTTTTCAATGTTTGAGTGTATGTCCCTTTTCTACATCTAGACATATGGAGGAATTGATTTTTACTAGGAAACAATTAGCAGTGCTTAGGAATAGATAGTATCTTGCTGATTTGAGTCCTAGGTACTCAGGGTTCTCAGAAATACTGCACAGCTCAGATGGTATGTCTGGCTACGCATGATAGTAAAACTCAAAGGATCTTTGAGAAGTTTTCATGAAAAAGACACAGGTGCTGAAGTACATGATAAAATAATGTCCATTTTGGCTGGATTTTGTGAAATGAGCGCTGAACACTAGATTCCCTAAGATAACCTCATATCTGAATGTGAATGCTGCCCATGTCTCTTACAGTGTATCTTAATGGGCCACTTGAGATCTGAAGTAGTTTTTCCTTAGAATTGTGTATATGGTGATCTTAAATGTGACATAGAAATTTAAAACAAAACCAACAAAACTTCCTCTTTTGTCCGTATTATTTATAGTTTTTAAAATCAGACTGCAACAATAGAATAGTTCTGTTACTGGGATGGAATTATAAAGAGTATTGTACGGTCCTTTTCCATATGCCACTTTTATTGTTAGCAGAAGTGGAGAATTAATGTTATTCTGGGGTGAAGTTCTTAGACAAAGAAAGACGTTCTGTTTCTTCCCCAATTGTTCTTACAAGGAACAATTTTATTTGGCATTAAAATATACTTACAGAGCCCTTCTCCTCCTTAGTAACAACAGCCAATCTAACATTTAAAGAATACTAACATTTAAAGAATACTGCCTGTCTTGAGTGCTCAGAGATGGACATGATACTCCTCAAATCCTTTCCACTAAGTCAGCCTTTACATACAGAATCTACATCTAGATCTTGTAGATGTTACCTTCTGGTCCACCTTCATGTTTGTCTTTTTGTCTTGGTACTTCTGCCACTGGCTAATGTTGTTGTAAAACCCAAGACTTCACTTATTCAGGGAACCCTAGATAATTTTTTCTTGTATCTGTGCTGTTTGTCTTCCTGAAAAACTGTTACTTTTCATTTGCTAGTAACACTGGAAAAATTTTTGCAACTAACTATGGTATAAGTACTTCCTGCTCAAAGCATTCTATTTACTATATTAACCAGTCTGTAAATGCAAAGCCTGTTAGTGAGTGGGAAATGGCAGTTTCTGCTACATGGACTAGTATTTGATACTAGTTAAGTTGATATCAGTTAAATCTCTTTTGGACACAACTATGTAAGCACCTAAGTTCTCCAGTTTGGGAAGACTATACCATGTTTAGCATACAGCCATAAAATGTTCTTAAATGCAACTTTCTTTAAAACTGACTTTGCAGTGCAAGTGTTTCTGTAAGTAGCTAATGGACCTGCTTGGTTTTTGCCACTGTTTATTTCATGGATACAGAAACACTGGGGCTTGGTTTCTTACATTTCATATCTGTTCTGATATTTATGCACAGGTAGGGGTGAGGGAGGCTTTTCTAGTTCTTTTTTCACACATAGGTTTTGTGGACATGGAACCCTACCAGTTCATTCAGGTAACATTTAAGGAAAGTTGTTCATAAAAAAAAGGTCATGCTGAAATAACTAGCTCTTAACAAACACTGGTTCTTGTACTTTGATTAGATACTTAACTATAGTAGCATGCATTTTTTTGCTATTTTTATTGAGCTGGTAAATACAGGCCTCTAAAGTAGGCAATTTGAGCCAAAACTTCTGCACCAACTGTATGGTATCCATTTTTTTGCTCAGAAAACACTAAGCAGTGTTTTGAGACCTGTTTTTTAAAAATTATTTTCATCTGAGTAAAGCTGTGACACCCACCTGCTATCTTGGGGTCAGAACTAAGGTCATTGTAAGTGTCTTTCAGAAGTATAAGCTAAATTTTGAAGTGTTTGCAAAGTGGTTGCTAATCTAATTCTAGTACAACACATAATACTTCGTCTTTACCAGCTTGCGCCAGCACAATCAAAGTAAGTGCATGAGCTGTCAGTGAGGAAATGCTATTTCAAAGTAAACACCCAAGGGTGGTACTGATGCTGTTTTATGTTTCTAGAACTGTCATCTTCACAGAATCAGAGAATGGGTCAAATAGGAAGGGACCAGAGTGGGTCATGTTGTCCAACTTCTCTGCTCAAGCAGTGTCGTCCCAAACAGAGTATATTTCACAAGATTGTGTCCAGACAGTTCTTGAGTATCTCCAGTGAGGGAGACTCCACACCCGCTCTGGGCAATCTGTTCCAGCACATGGTCACCTGCACAGCAAATAAATTCTTCCTCATGTTCGGGTGGAACTTTCTGGGCATCAGTGTCTGCCATTGCCTCTTGTCCAATCGCTTGGCACCACTGAGAAGGTATTCTACCTCTGGTCCATTGTCTTGACACCCTTCCTTCCAATACTTGTATACATTGATGAGATCATCTCTCAGTTGTTTTTCTTGATGTTGAACAGCCCCAGCTCCCTCAGTCTTTCATCATAAGAGAGATGATCCAGACCCTTCATCATCTCTATGGCCTCTGCTAGACCCACTCCAAGAGCTCCATGCCTCTTTTGTCCTGAGGAGCCCAGAACCAGACACAGCACTCCAGGTGAGACCTCACCAGGGATGAGTACAGGGGCAGGATCACCTTCCATGACCTGCTGGCAATGCTCTTCCTAATGCCCCCCAAGGTCCCATTGTCCTTCTTGGCCACCAGGACACACTGCTGGCTCATGGACACCTTGTTGTCCACCAGGACCCCCAGGTTCTTCTCTGCAGAGCTGCACCCCAGCAGGTCACCCCAAAGTACCTGGGGTTATTTCTCCCCAGGTGCAGGACCCTGTATTTGCCTTTGCTGAATATCAGATTGCTCTTCTCTGCCTGTCTTTCCATCCTGTCGAGGTCCTTCTGAAGGGCTGCACAGCACTCTGGGATGTCAGTCACTCCTCCCAGCATAGTATCATAACTGAATTTGCTGGGAAATCTGTCCCTTTTTACAGGTCAAGAATGAACAAGTTAAAAAATTTAGGGCCCAGTATTGAAAATACTGTCATTGGGGGACACCACTAGGGGCAGGCCTCCAACTTTGCCACTGATTTTGACACTCTGGGATTTGCCATTCACTCAGTTCCCAATCAAGCTCACTGTCCACTTATTCAGTCCACACTTCCTGAATTTGTGTACGAGGATATTGTGAGCAATGGTGTCAAAAGCCTTGCTGAAGTTGTGTAGACAATATTGACTGCTCTCCACTCATGAACTACTTATCAGTGGAATGAACAGCCTAGTCCAGGTGTGGCTATCCAGGTTTCTCTGCCTGTTGGGGTTCATCCACATGGCACTGCACTTGGTACAATTCCTTGACTGATGCTTACTGTACAGACCTGTATAACTTTCCCCTTGTCAGCTGTTGTAGTGAGCTGTGCAGAGTGCTCTTTGCTCTGTGCACAGTGTGTTCATACTAGCATATTTAAAATTGGATTGTGCCCTTTATCATTATTTTGCATCTCACTACAGTGGGAGGTTACTTGACAGTGCGAGGCATGTCAATGGGAGAGATAGGATTTGAAGTAATCTTGGGAATACCTTCAGTGATCCAATGAGCAAACTGCATTGCCTGTCAGTAATGGTATTTGGGTGTCTCAGAATGTTTGGTGTAAGTGTGCTGTGAACAATCAGAGAAACAGACCTGGGACTCAGTTACAGGTCAATATAGGTTCAACCACTGCATCCAAAATTCAATAGTGTTTACTCAGCTGTTAGTTATCAGAAGGGAGAAACTTGTTAGCATGGTAATAATATGCTCAAAGGGAATGAAGGAGTCTTTATAGTTCCTGTAGTTCTTAATGGGTAATTCAAATTGATTTGTTATTTATAAATATAAAATTATTTTTTTACCATTCTAGGAGTCTAATTCAGTTCCTTGATGCAAATAAAATGATGCAATTCTCATCTTTGGATGTGAACCAGTGATTTTGTTTTTCCTTTGAAACTTAGCATGCAGCTGTAGCAGTCTGGTTGAGATTGCAAACTGTTTGAAGATCAGGTGCTGGTGATGAAATGCATGTCTATTTAGCCCCTCCTTGTGTAAGTTCTGATACTTCCACTGGTGTTTGTAGAAGCATGAGTTCAGCACTGAGGTGTCTGCAGTCAGCATGTAGTTCTGCTAGTAGTTTATTTCAGGGTGATTATTTTTGAGTGTTAAGTGCACAAGCTCTTAAAACTGACTGTTAACTGACAAATCCTTAATGTCAGATAATGTTGTTTGTGGGTTTTAAGCTGGAAATGAAAGGCATGACAAGTGCCAGGCCCACTAAAGGAAAAATTCTTCACATGGAGAAGGCACGTCAAAATTAATAACCTGGAGATCTGGAAAAAGATGGAGTGGATATGGTTGGTGAGAAGTGGTAAGGACTTGTGACTGTTTCTGTATGAAGCTCTACAGGGAAGCAAAATGGAAGTTTAGAGCAAATTAAACTAAGGAGGCGAATTAAAGCTATTAAGAAACAAAGAGAAGTTCCTAAAGACTGTGGTGCCAAATGAGGAAACTGCTTTTTAGTATAGACATATCTTTGAGACAAATTCCAAATGTGGAGTAATTAACAAGGAAGGTATGTATTCCTTGGTTTTTCTGTTAACAAATTGTCAAGACATCTAGTCCTAATAACAACAAAATTATGATTAATTATGATTATTATTATTTTAGCGTTGTCTCTCAAAGTCAAAGATGATTGGAAAAACAGCAGTTAGACTCATTTTTAAACGATATCACTATTTACCATATAATTGCCCTTTATCTCAATGGAAACACATGATGACTTGATTCTGTGATTTTGTATTTCTTCTATTATTTTCTAGGTTTCAGAATTTTCATCAGTCTATTGTCAAAAGCCCCAGCTTTGCCACTTTGCTCCATAGTTATGAAATAAAGCCATCAGAACAGATATTCTTGTCATATGAAATGATGAGACTTGATGGAGTGTGCAAAATCACACTGAATATTAAATCAGAAAATACTGTGTTTACATTGTTTATTGAACTCCGCTGTATTTTATGGAATTTCAGATGATGTGGGATTGCCACTCTTACTGCACATAGCTTCACGTCCTAATGCCATCCCTCTATTCTCACTTCTTTCATACTGCACTACATGTGCATGCTGACACTTGCTGTCAGTGCTGCTGAAGGGTTTTATTTTTAAGCCACTAAATTGATCTAACCAAACTTTAGAACAGAAGGTGTTGATTTTCAGACCATGTTATGCTTTTATGTCAGGACAAAGCACAGAGTTTCGGTCTATCAATTTTGTGAATCTGCTGCTCTGGGTGGTATTTCTGCCACTGTTGTCTTATGACCCTTAAATCCCACCCACCACTATGATTAACATCAAAGACCTTGCAAGGTGCTGTTTCTACCTATCTGTGACTCAGCAAGAGCACCTAAGTGGCTCCATGAAGTCTGGCTTAATTTTCACCTTGGTGAGAATTGGTCTAATTTGTTATTTGTGAGTAGCATAAACAGCCCATATCACAAGCTGAATATGGTTTTGCAAAGGAAACTACTGAACTTTATCTCTTAAAGAATCCATAAATTAATTTGAGGGTGTTTGTGGAATGTGAAAAGGAAAACATGCCGGTCATGAGTAGGCTTGCATTCTTGAGATTGCAGAGATTGAAAATTTTGTCCCATCTCGACCCTTCCTCCTCATTTCTCTATCCTTCTCCATGCCCCTGAAAAGAAGAGTGCTGCTGGGCCTGCTTGTTAAGCAGTCCAGGAACTCCTGCCTCACTAGCAATGTCTCTGGATCCCAAAGCAACTTTGTGCTCTTGTTCTCTCTGCTTCTATTATTGGGAGAACAGTGCTTGTGCTGCTGGTGTAAGGGGTTTCTTTTTTTTTTTTTTTTTTTTTCTTTCTCTTCTGTGTTTTTTTTTCCTTAAAATTGTAGTTCTTGTAATGGTTCTGAAGACTATAGATATTGATCCTGAGGACCATGTCTAGAAAATATATTCATTTAAACTCCAGAAAATTGGTGGTGCAGGAATACAGGAAACTGTAACTTAATTTTGGAATGACTTTCTATTAAAGTACTGTGTGAAATAACAGTAGAAATTCAAACTAAGCAGTTAAACCACTTAATATTCTCCCTTAAAATATTTGCATGAGTTCTGTAAGAGTAGTCTGATTGTCAGAACTCCATTGCTGGGAGATTTTAGATGAAGATGGCAAAGGAAAAATTGTCTCTGTACAGAGAGTATCAAGTAACTTGGGGAACTAACAAGAAAGCCTGTTTGTGGATTGCTTTTAGGTCTTTTTAAACTTATTTTACTAACAAACATGAATAATGGTATTTCTCCACTTCTGCTTTCTTCTCTTTTCTGCTTGTGTTACAAGTGTGGCTAAGTTGGATTTCCTTGCTGTAGAATGGAGGGAAACCAGTATTTTTTGATATTCATTTCCTGGTTATTTCTTGTTCCAGATGCGGCATAGTTTAGCTTGCTGCATGTAAGGGCTATTTGTAGGAATGTTAATATCTAGACTTCTTTCACAAATGTCTCATTACACTGTCATTTCAGGATTCTTTGTTCATATACTAGAACCTGACACTAAATTGGGTTTCTTTGTTGGCTTCTGATAAATGCTTTTAGTAACTAGATGTGGAAAATAGCTGTACATCTTAAAATTAATTGTCTGGTTCTAAAGACAGAAGAACTCCTTTCTGGACTTCCTGACAAGAATCTTTGAACAGAGCAAAATTAAAGAAAAATATACAACTTTTTACTATCATGATTTTTTAGTATTTTCACTATAGATAAATATCTATTCTAAAATTCAATGTAACATAGTTTAGCTGCTCTTAAGTCATTAAAAGCTCGAGGTTAGTTCTATCCAATTTTGTAATGAAAACAAATTTAAGGTAAACATTTGTTCAGAGATACCTCTGTCAGCTTACTTGCACAATTTAGAGGAATAATCACTTAGGTACCTAGAAAAATTCTGAAGATACCTGTATACCTTGAAAAAGTTACTAAACTGAAGTGAGGGCTTTATGAAGATAAAACTGAGTACTTGATAATACGATTTCTATTATCTCATTTGATTCCCAGAACTCTTCCTTGATTCCTGCTATGAAAATGATCTTTTCAAGGTTGTGTGGAAGGATAAAAAAAGGAAAACCTTAGAGAGATGGACCATCATTCAACTATGGGAGTAACTTTCACCATCAGTGATAAATTATTACTTTGAATGTTTCCTGCAAAACTTCAGCTGATGGCCTACCTGCTGAACTTGAGCAGCATATGGGGGCATTGGAGAACAGGCATTTAAAACACACACAGAGAACTGCAGAAGTAAAAGAAGTAAAAGCAAATCCAGTGTTTATTTTTCTTTTTTTTTTTTTTTAATCAGTTTAACACTGCCCTATACATAACCTACAGGTTATGTATTAATACTATTAATCTTTAGTATAAACAGCTCTATATTCACTGTCATTATACCAAAAATCTAAGAGATTTGTTGGAATTTTTCTTTGCTCTACTGTAAAAGCCTTAATTTTAAGTACTGGGCACTGACTTGCCCTCATCTTTGCAACTCTGCCACTTTCCATGGTGTTGATGTTACTAATTTGTGAGATTGTAATGCCTGTGCTGTCCTACAGCCAAATGTAAATCTGTGCTGAGGAAAAAGCTCCTTACTCTTCTGAAGTTTACTAAGCTCCTTCAGGAGTCCCTTATGAATGGAAGCTCATATGGAAGATGAATGAGATTAGGTAAACCTTCTCATTTGTCTTCAAATGAGAATGTCTTGTTCAATAACAAGAGCTTTATTTCCCAAGGTATCCTAACTCTTGGGATTTTATGTGATGGCAATACATTTTGAGGGCTGTCAGTGGCTGTCTCACAGTGCATGAAACTCCCCTAACTCTTTCCTTGCCCTTCCTCATCTGGAAGGTATTGTGTGTGGGCTTCCTGAGCATTTGGTTGAGATTGGCACAGATAGAGTCATCCATTTGTTCCCCAAACTGACTATTTTATAGGATTGCATACCTGTGAATTGTAGAATAGATTTAAGATAATAGATTTCTGATAATCACTAAATTATTTTTTTACTGACTTCCTATACCTTATGTCTTTCTAAGTACTGTGTAATATCCTACTTTGAGCTGAAACAAATTGGCTAAAATTTAAGGTCCTTGAAAATGTAATGGACAATATATAATTATGTTTCTGGGTAAGGTAAATGTAATTTTTACTTAACCTAACAGGTTTAGTGGAAGTCTCTAGGTAATCTTTATCCCCTCAAATGCTGAAAAATGGCGGGTATTTGATGTTATGGCAGGTAATTGTGATGTAATGCTAACTCCTAAGTGCTTAAATATCTAATACTAAAAGCTGATTCTTAAATGGAAACAAACTAGCTTAGCAAAAAGCTTGAAGGCACTGCCTGTGCAGTGTTATGTAGCTACAGAGCACAGTCTGTAAAGCTAATATTTTGAACTTTATAGGTAAACAGGTAGGTATGTGTATTAACTGATACAGAAAAAAAGCTTTTTCATAGCAACTTTCTAAACATTTGCTGTTTTAGAAAATAGACCGGATTCAAACCCAAAATGTAACAGCAAAAACAGGTCGAGGAATGTAGGTGTAGAACTAGATAAACCATTGGTAGTGTGGGAGAGATTTTGATTACATGATTGTAACTCTTCTTTTTTATTATCTCAGAGCTTGTATTTACATATGAAAGTTGTTATTGTATATGTACACTTTATATGAAAGTTGTGTTTAAGACAAAAAGCAAAATCTGAAGTTGTAGTCATTACACAAGTCCACCGAGTATGTTTGTTCAATTTTACAATTTTAACTTCAAGATATTGTTAAAGGTATTGTTAGTTACTTCCTGTCCACAAAAAGATTGTTTCAGAACATTTCCATACAATGGAAGCCAGTGTTATACAATACTTTGTCTGAAATGTATACAATTTTTATCAGACCTTAGAGCATTTTTATCAACATGAAAAATTCTATGGTTTCCTGTTGCTTTGAACTGTTTGCAGAGCTTGTTGATTCTGACTGCTTAAACAGTACTGACTGTGTTTGGATGCTGTAGTTTATGAATTAGTTTTGACTAGAGGTGCACTTTTAATCACTCTCTTAATTTCTTTTCAGGAATCTCTTCTCAAGCTGCTTAGAGTAACAAAAGCCTGCTACAGCTTCAGTAACAAGCTGGGGGAGAATATTTTTAAGACTAGCAGGACACCAGGAAAAAGCTGTGGGATTAGTATGCTGACATTTGGAAAAAGACAAAGGTCTTTGTCCTATCCTAAATCTGAGGATAATCAGTAAATGCCTGAAATACCATGTGCAGTGTTCATGTTGTCAGACCTGGGGAGAAATTTCCTTGGATGACAGCTATTATAGAGGCCCAGAATTCAGTGTATGTAAAATTACCACCTGCAAAACGTGTGATGCCTACTGTGGGGGTTTGCAGTCCTCAGGACTGCTGGACCCTGTGTGCTGAGCATGCTGTCTACCATGTGGCAGGGTCTGCTGTGCCCAGGCCTGTAATGGCATGAGGACAACACGCTTTTTGTCCCATCTCCACCACTCCAAGCAGCTTGGAGTGTGATTGCACTCCTGTTTGAGCACAGGGATACTGTCCTGTTTTTGTCTGCATGTCGGCATCATCTTCCTCTGAAACTCTGTGTGTGAAACCTGATGGATGAAACATTGATCTGTTTGCAACAAGAAAAAATCTCCAAAGCACATTTTGTTGGACTTGTTTTGAAAACACTCTTGTATATGTGCATCAATGCCAAGAAGTCTGGTTAATGCACTGTAGTTCGTAAGATCCGTATTGGAGAAATAGACATTGATGCAAATCTCATGGAATTTTCACGATCAAAACTGAGCTGACCCCATCACACAAGCTTATTCATTCCCTTTTCATCTTACTGGTTGGGGAAAATACCTCTGCTCAGAAATTTAAAACTTCCAGGTGGCAGGCAGTTCCAGTGGTGATTTCTATTTTTTCAAAACTCTGTTCCTCCTTGAGCCACAGACACTCAGTGTTAGCATATTTCTGTGTCTGCTGTCTGCTTCTGCCTGGGCAGCTCTTTGCTCCAGCTCTTGCTTAAGAGACATCACCCATGCCTCTTTTGTCTTCATCTGCAATCCTGGCCTGGTCTTGTGTCCATACAGGGTAGTTCATTACCTCATCCTACACAGTGCAGCAACTTTGCCAAAACACTGTCAATTTAGCCCAGTATGAAGGAGTAAGGGAGGGTTGTATCTAGTTTTTAATGGTTTTTTTGTAAAGGCAGGCAAGTAGAACATCAAGAAATGTTGTAGAGGTTCATACTTTCTTTTCAGTGGCCTTATTATTTTCAGAGTAACTAAGACAATGGAATCCCAGCCTTGAGAAATTATAGGTTTTATGGCATTCAAGATAATTTTAGAGGCATGTTAAACAATAGTGTGAGGGAAGAAATAAGCAAAAAGAGGTCTTTACCACTAGTGCTGTAGAAGTACCTGATGTTAAAGAATAGACACTTTTTTAAAAAAAGAAGCATATATTAATTATGGATTAGCAAGGACAGTACTTTCTAACCTTCTATACTAACTTAAGCTTCTTTCATGCAATCTTTGATTAGTGTAACATGTTTCCTATATTGAGCAGTCTGCATTTTTCTTTATAAAGGCTGTGTTGTCAAAATGGGAAGAGTGGTTGGAAACTATTAATTCAGCTATTAGTAAACAGGTTTATCTCCTAAGCTTATCTGAGGACTGATCATGTATCAATGAATGAATTTTTATATTGATTATGGAAAAGCCTGATATGACTCTGCCTGCTAATGTGATATTTCTTATGCTTCTTTACTCATCTTGGGTCCCGGCGGACTTGGCACTTACTTCTTGTTTGACCACCATAATGTTACAGCCTAAGGCAATTAAGAACAGCAGGATATGAGCCTTAATGTTTCTGCCATGCCTGAGCAGACATTTCTAATAGTCAAACTGTTACTTTGGCATTCTTGTTAGTTTGTTTTCTTTTTGTTCAGCATCTGTATATTTCTGGAAAAATGAATTGCTTTGCTTTGTAATTAGTGAGGAGTTCTTGTCTTAGTTCCTATTAATGTCTTTAATGAGGACTGAATATGTTCTGATAATAAATGATAAAGAAGAGAAAGCTTAAAGGGGAAGAGAAGAGAGGGAAGAATAAGAAACTGGTAGGATAGTTTGTTGGCTTTTTTTACAGGATTGATTTTTCTTCTTTAAAGCTGTTCTTCCTTTCTCAACTCCACATGGACAAAAATAAGGGAATGGTGTTATGCAGGGCCAACAGCTGGACTTAATGATCCTTGAGGATCCCTTCCAACTCACTTTATTCTGTGACCCTGTGAAAAATAGGGGGCTTATTTTTTATACGTAGAAATATATATTATAATTAAAAAAAACCCCATATTAATTGTTTGACCATCAAGGAAGGCAAAGAGGAAGCTATCTTCCTGTTTAACTAATACTCCTATAATTAATATTATTTCATTTGATTGAAACTTCCAGACTGGGAGGGCATCATGTCCTCCATTATGTGGATAATGGAAGAGCAAAACCTTTATGTAAAGATGTATTGGCTGAAGTTACAAATATTTTTATATGTTTTATACATTACCTGTTGCTCGTTCACAGATGTTTTAGGAAATCCAAAATTTAAATAGCTCTATATAGTATGTTGCTACAGAAAAGTACAGATGATGTAATTCTACAGCAGCTTTGAAGGACTTCAGTGGTGCCTCAGTGACTGGTTCTATAGCACGTTTAATCCTGTAGATATATAGTCTATAACTTCCATTAGGTTGCAGAAATAATCTTTACAAATATTCATCGTCAAATGTCAAAACTGGTCTAATTCTAGAGTCATCTGAAGTTGTCTGTCTTTGTCAGAAAAAAATCCTAATTACCCCAGTAATCTGGCAAAATCATGATTTATCCAACTCATATAACAAAGGGAGCTATGCTTTTTTCATGGAGTAAAGACAGCTTGTCATTCAGTAAAGCTATACTTAAAACAGAGGAAGAAAAGACTATAACTCTAGTTTTATCAGAAGTGATTAAAGAAGTGGAAGCAAGCTTCATTTATACTGTTCCATACCTAACTCTACTGTCTATGCCAGACTCACACTCTGCCCTGCAAAGTGCTCTGGTTTGTCTTGAGCAGCATTGCTGATCAATCAGCAGGAACATGCAGGCGACCTCATCAAACAAATTGAGGATATTTAGGCTTTGGAAGAATTTTGTGATGATAAAATGGAGTGCTGGAGAGCAGCATCTCAGGGCTGAACAGTTGACTTTCATTGACTAGCTTTAACCATATAGTACTCACCTACATTTTACATATTAAAATCCTAACCTCTGATGTGTTGAAAGTCCCATGTGTACATATGTGATATACTGTACTGTGAACTGTGGGAATGAACTGAGCATCAGTGCTGGTCAAATGTATATTCATTAACCACACGTCTACATCTTGGATTCAGTTCTTCTTTGGTCTTTAATTAACATGGTTGGAGCCTTTGTAGTTTCCTTTCAGTGTCAATATCCATCAAAATAATTGTCAGGCTGCTAAGATTGTTTCCATATTTTTGATGGGCTCTTTAATTTTCCAGGGTTAAAGAGCTGGTGCATTATATTAATATGCATCCCTTGATACTGGCATATGCTTAACTGGGAGGTAAATTACAAAGTAGATCTAGTATTGAAGACAACTAAGTTTAAGTATGATTGAAGAAGTAACTGTAGATATTGGAAAGAGCAAAAATAATTTATTTTTTCTGTTAAACAAAAGGTCTGTAAAAGCCTTTTCACCACCTTTGCATAACATTTGTGTGCAAGAGATTTGGATGAGGAAAACAGCTATGCAACCTCCTATAGGCTGGTGATTTACAAGGAAAAGATGAATTGGTGATGAGGGTACATTTCTGTGGAGAACTAGCATGTGCATAGATCCCCTTGGCCTCCCTTCCTTCTTTATCTTTTACTGAAACTCTGTTTTGCTATCTCTGATTTGTTCTTCATACTTCTGTCATTTCATCCAACACCCAGCATAGGGAGAAAACCATATCTGTCATCTGGTGAACTTCAAGGAATCTTGACTCCCAGCTGAGTAATACAATTCTACTACTGAAAGTTGCTCTTCCTGCCAAGCAATGGAGCTATTTGAGAGATCACATGGAACTCTTTGTAGCGAGGCCAAATTAAACCCCTTTAAGTACCCAAAATTCTGTGTTTTTTTTTTCACTTTCTTTTATTTGGGGAACAAAAGTGTTAAAAACATACCTCTGAAAAGAAAATGAGGGCAGGTCAAAGGGTGTGTTTTTTCACACTCTGAAAATGAGATTCAAAATACCTAAAATGTTAAATTCAGCCTAAAGTCCTGCTACTTACTATCTTTGGAATTTGATGGCAGCATTTCTTAGAATACAGACAAATTGATTCATTTGTCATTAAAATGTAGCTAAATTTAAACTGACAGCTACAGTATCATAGATTAGTTTGAATTGGGAGGGACATTAAAGATACTTCCAACCTGCCTACCTGGGCAGGGATGCCTTCCACTAGACCAGGTTGCTCAATGCCCAATCCAGCCTGGCCCTGAACACTTCCAGGGATGGAAGAGCTACATCTACTCTGGGCAACCTCTTCCAGTGTTTCACCATCCTCATAGTAAAGAATTTCCTCCTAATGTCTTATTTAAACCTGCCCTCTTTCAGTCTGAAGCCGTCACCCCTTGTCCTATTACTGCATGCCCTCATAAAAAAGTCCCTCTACCACCAGTAGCCCCCCGTTAGGTACTGAGAGGCTGCTATAAAGTCTCCCCAGAGCCTTCTCTTCTCCAGGCTGGACAATTTCAACTTTCTCAGCCTTTCCTGATAGGAGAGGTGCTCCATCCCTCTCACCATCTTTGTGGCCTCCCTGGACTCACTCCAGCAGGTCCAGGTCCTTCCTGTGCTGGGTCCCCAGAGCTGATGCAACCCTGCAGGTGGGGTCTCAGCAGAGCAGAGCAGAGGGGCAGAATCCCCTCCCTGGCCCTGCTGCCCACGCTGCTCTGGATGCAGCCCAGGACACATTTGGCTCTCTGGGCTGGGAGTGCCCATGGCTGGGTCACATCCAGCCTCTCACCCACCAGCACCCCCAAGCCCCTCTGGGCAGGGCTGCTGTGATCTGTTCACCACAGCCTGTGCTGGTACCAGGGCTGCTCTGACACAGGTGCAGCATCTTGCACTTGGTCTTGTCAGACCTCATGAGATTCCCATGGGTCCTCACCTAGAGCTCGTCCTCTGGATGGCATGCCATACTTCAGCTGTGCCAGCTTGGGGTCACGTGCAAACTTGCTGAGGGTGCAGTCAGTCCCATTCTCTATGTCACTGACGAACATACCACCGATGTCCATTGGAACTCTGAGCCTCTAGATGTGACAGTCCTAGACACCAACCAGGATATCCTTACCCACCAAACTGTCCATCCACTGAATCCATCTCTTCCAGTCTAGAGAGAAGTATGTTATAGAAGTATGTTGTAGGGGACTGTGTCAAAGGCTTTACAGAAGTGCAGATAACTGACATCCACAGCCCTCCCCTGTCCACTGATATGGTCACTCTATTGTAGAGGGCCATCTTATCACCATGTTAGTGATAGTAAAATATTTTTAGATTTCTGTGCAATGCTGCATACCTGGTAGTGGTCATGGGGGAAAAAAGCTGTAAATTCTAAATTATAATAAAGGTTTTTCTGCCTCATATAATTGTATTTGCTAAGCAATTTACAAGTTAAAATGTATTTTTTACATTATTTAGTGTTGTTATAAATACCTTCAGGTGTAGAGCTCCAAAGAATGAGGGATTCACAACACGTGTTCCTGCCCTTAATTAATGCTAGTTTTAGAGTTGCATTCAATTGCATTGAATCAACCAGTTCAGATCCAGATTGTAGTCTAAAATTGATGAGAATAATCAGAGTATTAGAAGGTTTTGGAGAACTATACTTGAAGTTATGCACATTCTGCAGTGTGCAGTGTAGTGAGAGAAGTTACACTTGCATTAATGCCATTTAATTTAAAGGGATAGGTGGGCAGTGAAGATCTGGGGAGATGATGGGATAGTGCTGAGTCTCTATTAGAGATGTCTAATAGATGCTGTCTCTGTTAGAGATGTGTTTATCCACAACTGAATGCTGATTTTTGCCAAAGAAGACTTGCATTTAGCTTGCATATATGTCTTAACAAACTTACGTGCTCTATGCAGCAACACACTCAGAAGAGACAAGGTTTATCATGCAGAGTAACTTGTGTACATCCAAATGGGCACAAATGGCAGATAGCTTGTGTGCAAAGATAGTATGTACAAATTAGATTAATGATTTCTTCTCTGTCCTTCAGGGAACAACCCATCTTCAGCACCCGAGCTCATGTCTTCCAGATTGACCCAAACACTAAGAAGAACTGGGTTCCCACCAGCAAGCATGCTGTTACTGTGTCCTACTTCTATGACAGCACAAGAAATGTCTACAGGATAATCAGTTTGGATGGCTCAAAGGTACATTTTATTTCAGAAAACCTAGTTCTCTGGAACATTTTTGTTACTATTTTCTAGTCTGATGTTCTTCATATTTCTTCTCAGATGTTTGTATCATTATCTGACCAACAGATTATGACATTTTAAAAGGGCAACATTGCCTCATTATATGTTTTAAGTGTTTCTTCGTAAATTCTGTTTTCCATGTGGTTGTATTGACCTCAATAACTATTGCTGAACTGATGACCTGTTCTTCGGTTAATGCTATGAGAAGGCTAAAAAGACAAAAAAATTGTACAAAAAGTACGCATAGGGTTACAATAACTTGTTTTCATTTCTGTGGTCAGTCATTTATCAATATAATTAACTTCAGTATTATGAAGGACATCTGTTCAGTGTCCATAATCACTTAGTAAATCCTTTGTTATGTAATCTTCCAATTTTTGCTGTAGAGAATGTCAGGATTGCCTCCTAATAAAGCCTGCCTAATAAACGGTAAGCTTTTATCTAGACTCGGTTTGGTTTTAGTGGGTTTTTTATGGTTTTTGTTTGTTTGTTTAGTTTGTTTGTTCCTCTGTTTTAACTAGAAAGGATATTGTGCTGAGTTGCTGCTTTTGTAAAAAGAAATCTAAGTTATCTAAGAAATTAATTTGATGTGCAGAAAATCCTTGACTGTTTCTACCCACATAGCTATAATAGCAGTAACTTTACAAACAGTGTAGCAGAAAACTCTACACTAAGGGCATTAAAAATATACAGATTGTAATGAAAAGTTGTGATCCTTTCCAGAGACTTTCATTACAAGCTTTTGGAAATACATCAGTTCACAATGATTGGAAACAAAATACTCTGTTAAAGCATGGCAGTATTCATGGAGATTTTATGAATACTTATTGAAAGATGGAAATTATTACCCTGCATTTTTAAAATATCTAGAATATTGCTATTTTAAATGTAAAAGGAGATTTTCTGTCACAAAGAAGTATATAGAAATTGATCTCATAGTCAAAAATCTCTACTTCAAGTGGCTGAGACTGGAATCAGAGCCCAGCAGATTTTTCCCAGCTTTAAGTCTTACTTTGTTTTTTTTCCTTCTCGGCCTTTCTTCAAATGATTCAATTAGTTCTGTCAAATAATTAAAATACCTTTTGAATCAGTATTTATGAATAAAGACACTGTGATTAGAACTAGATGATGTATGAAATCATATTTATAACTACCAGTTTTAAAATGCAGTGCTTTAACTGATCTGGAGAATATGCAAAATCCTTATTCTGACATCCACTCTGCCTTCATCCTGATGTTGCAACTCCTGCTGAATGCCTGCTGAATTAAATTGTCAAATAGTTGTTTACCTGTTTAGTTGTTCTTTTGTCTACTGAAGCATTCCCTTTACATCCAGTACTAATGGCAAGGTATATTGATAATGCAGTTCATCACTTCTATTTACTCTGTGGGTGCTGCAATCCTAATAATGTTTTCATCCAAGTCTTAGATGAAGATCCCAGAAGAATCCCAGTCATGGTTAAGAGAGTCCCACTCCTTCAGGCATTCACAGCGCTGCTCTGAAACATGCACTGGTGAATAGCAGAAGGGATACATGGAAGAATTTTAAGTGGATTTCCAGCCTAATTTCCAGAGAGTTTTTTTATTTTTACTTCAAAGCCCATCTTTTTTTCTAAGCATGTCTGTTTATATACAATATGGTATGTGCAAAGAGTAAAATGTAAATATAAAACATTTTTGAGTGCACCCAGAGAGAGTCTCTGCTATATGGCATATAGCTGGGTGTCAGTAGCACTGCTGACAAAACATGCTGCAGTGGCCAAAACTGCTTTACCCTACAGGTTTTGAAGCTGTCATGACCCTCCCTCAGAGGGAATAGATCCAGACAGGTTTTATTGTATACCTGGGTGCTCGTGGGGTTTACAGCATCCTGTGGGTTTGTATGGTGGAGAGAACGATGTGCTCAGCTCTCAGGTGCTGAACAGTAAGTCAGTAAGTAAAGGCAGCTCACATGTATATTTACCCAGACTGCACTAAGGAATGTTGGAGAGAGGTACACTTTAGATTTGAGTGGTAATCCTATTTCTGTCCCTCACTCTTCTCTCTCTTTAATTTGGTGCATTTCAGAAGCATTCCTGGATAAAATTTAACTTCTGTACTGATTATCTGAGAGTCATTAAACATTTCTTCTTGAAAACAAAAGAACATTTAAGGACATTACCTTCACTCCCCTATTGTGCATTGCAGTTCCCAGTCTGGATTTGCTTATGGAGTCTTTGATTAATTTCGAAAGGAAGGGTTTTTTCCTTATTTGAGCTTGATTTAGCCAAGACAGGTCCTACAGATGTAACTTATGCTTACTTTTAATGCATTTTGTGTAATGTTTTCTGAAGCTACAGTCTCCTCTTTGAATATCTTGCACCAGATATGATGCGTGTCCCTCTACCTTGACTACAAAAAATGTTCTAGGACCATAAGATGTTCAGTGTACAGGCTATATATTTGATAGTTACGCACAGTATTTGGAGCTCTGTTGCCCATGGCAGAGAAATCTTGATGCTAGTAATCTGATACAATTGGAATCTGATTTCTGACCTCTTGAGTAAATATCTTTTATGTGAACTTTTTCTCCTACCAGTTTCAGAATCAAGAGGAAGCCTGAAAAATAAGATTTCTTATGTAGTATGGAATGGCAATATTGAGCAGTTGTTGCTAAGGCTTTCAGTTCTCATTAAGTATATACTCATTTCAGAGTTCCTTGGAAATATGTCTTTTAGTACTTCTTTCTCTTGGGTGATGGAACAAAGCTTCCATTATTTCTCCAGTACCAGTACAGGCAGATGTTAGGATTATTCCAAGTCCCACTGTCTTTTTGATTTTGTCTCTTACCATCTCTGAGAAAAGGAAGGAGATCAAGTAGTGTGGTTCTCGCTGTGATAGTTAATTCTCTGATAATTTTTTTTCACAGATACAAGGTAGAAAAATGAACTTAAAATTTCATATTCATCTAGAACAAGAGAAGACTCTGGAAAAGAGTGGTCAGTCTGCAGGTTCCATGAACCTTGCATTTATTATTACTCATTCAAGTCTCCCATCAGTGTTACTGCAGATGATCTTGTTATATTAATTACTGTCTCACTTTAAAGTGACAATCTTTTAAATGTTTTAAGTAAGACCTGTATGCACAAGTGTTCAGTGATTTTCCTTTGAAGAAGTTAAAAAGTTCTGTGTCTTAAATTATTATTGCCATAAGTTTTAGTACAAGATAAAATCATAAAATCATTTGACCACTACTATATATCTTGCAGCTGTTAGGTTTGCAGTCAGTAAAATGAACAGCTCAGACATATGCCCTACTTTCTCATTGCTAAAGTAATATGAAAGGGAAACATGAAAGCCATTTTATAATTCAAAAAAACCCTGAAGATAACTAAATCAGTTTTCTTCAAAAGCTAAATGTCTTCCTGTTAGATTGACTCTGTTCTGTTTTTAAGATGTTCTTGTTCATTTTTGGAAACAACATTCTTAAAAGTTGATGAAATATTTGACACTAGTTATACTGGTAACTCTGCAGTGAAATACAGATTAGAGGAGCGCAGTTAAAGCAGTACCCATTTGAATGGATAAGACAGGCTTAATTAAAAATTTTGATCTAAAAATAAATGGGTTTTTTTAAGCTGAATATACAAGGGCTTGGTATCTAGTTCCTTCCCAAGGTAGCTGATACTGGACTGTATTTGTAGGATGGCCTAGCATTATACTTTTGAAAGCATGTTTTTGCATGTGAGAGACCTAGCATACCAAGTCTTTTAATTTACAGAAGATGGAAAAACTTTTTTTCCTTGTAAAATTAGTAAATTCAGTGACTTTTTTTTTTCTTTTTTTTTTTTTCTTTTTTTTTTCTTTTTTTTTTTATTACTGGGATCTGCATGTAGTCTTCCCAGTGTTTTGATTAATACTGTCTACTGAGTACTGAAGTGAAACATCTTTATTTTTCTCTCTTGGAAAATAAAGGGAAGAATCACAGTCAACTCTCTCTCAACACAATTATTTTTAAAAAGTTTTCTTTCTTCTTTTCTCTCTCTCAAGAAAGTGGTTTGACAGTCAACATAACCTACCCTAAATGCAGACTGCTGTCAAAAAAGCTATCCTATTCTGGACCAGGCACTCTGTTGAGGTTTTCCATCCTGCAGCCTGTCATGTGGTCAGCCAAAGCATTTCTCCCAGGTTTTTGACTAGGTTAAACTGCAACCAGCTATGCTGCTGTCGCTGCAGGAATGCAGTTATGAAGGCTTTAAACCTGTGTTTTGCTTGGAGGTCTTAGCTGTCTGGCATTGGAGTCTTCTTCTGACCTGAGGAAGTTATGTCCATGACGTAATACTCAAATATGTGATGCAGGTTTCAATTAATCAAGCAATGGATGGGCCTAGTCTTAAGCAGACTAGACAACATAGCTAGAGCTTGAGTTGGGAGGAAAATTCTGTTCTACACAGTCCTCAAGATATTTAATTTCAAGCATATTACTGATGTCAGTTTCCACAGTGAGATTGAGCATTAAATAAGCTTGCACAGCTCTGTTCTGGGCTTCCACCTGGTTTTTCAAAAGTGGGCTTCCAACCACTACTAGTGCAAAAGAAGATAAGAAGCATACAAGTAAAAAAGAGTTCCACAGCACCTCTTTTCTGAGAAGTCCTGTCTCACAGGATTCAATATTCTCATTCTCTCAATATTTCAATTCTCTCAATATTCAAATTCAATATTCAATATTCTTTATTTTGTCCTGTGTGCTATGGGCAAGACTGTTTTCAAGACGGCCAGTTGTGACTGTGCAAGTAGAAGTCTGATATCTTTATCTGAGCTCCAAACCTTATACGTAAAGAAAGGAGTCATGTTTCATGTACTAGGGACTTCACTGAGCAGCTTCTGTATGAAATCTGAAGGATGTCTTTCAGGCAGTGCTAGAGATGGTTCTCCGTTTTCTGGTCACACAGCAAATCCTCTCTTTGATCTGATAAGGCTTCTTGGCTCAAATGTAAGTTTTCAGGCCTTCCAGAATTTTCAAGGAGTTGTTCACAGTCATAGGCAAAATTTGTATTTAGAGGCAAAGGTCATCAGAAAGAATTGGCTATGTGCAGATTTGCTCATCTTCATTAATGTGATGTGAGTGGCAGTGAATCTGCCAAAGTTACGAAGAAAGAGTTTTGTTAAATTTATCTGTGCTGCAGCATGTTTGTCTTTCTACATGTTGTAGTTCAGTGTATTCTCTTGAACTTCCTTGCTTGAGAAGAACACTCTTTATCACTTCATGTAAGAATCACTGTATGATTGGTGCTATTTGTGAGCTTGGCTGGTCCCTCAGCTTTAATTTTTTCAGTCTTGCCCTGTAGAATTCTTAGAAAATTTTAATTTGCTCCAGTGGTACCCAAATCTCTCAGCAAAAGCAAAGGGTGCAAAGAAAACTCCTATAAATAACTAGCTATTTCAATATCCATCCAGAAGTCCATATCACTCAAGTAGTATTGCCTGATTTTGACTTCTAGAGGATCTGGATCTTAGGAGAGCAGTTCTTGGTCTCTATGTTGGTAAAGTTGCTCAGTCACCATCCTGAGAAAATAGTGTTACGTTCTTCACATCTGTACAGTTTGTACTTCCATATGTACTCTTTAATGTGATGGAAATACTGTTTAAATACACAGTGAAACTTCAGTGAAACAAGCTTATCACCTAGTAATTGCATTTTGTGTTTGTATTATCAGAAGTTAAATGCTAGAGGATTTATATAAATGCAAGAACAAGAGCTAGAGAAAAAAATTATAACAAGAGTAACTCCACTTCTGTAGTTGGTGTATGACCCTGCCATTGTTATCCTCACTTGTATGTGTGTGAAGGAAACAGACTCTTGTAGAACAGAAATTTATAAAGAAAATGTGCTCCTTTGTTTTATTGAGTTTTTTTTTCAGTGAGAATCTCATATGCAGCGGGGGTTGGGGGAGAGCAGCAGTGGAGTTGACAGACAACTTAAGAGGCGCTGTCTTAGGGGACAGAGAAATACAACTGTGAGACAAAAAAGGGCTTTGGTAGTCCTTATATGTAGAAACTTTAAAGGATTGCTTGCAATTGTGAATTGATGTCTACTCCCCTTGCCATCTTTTCCTCCTTTTACACAATGTGTACAAAAATACTCCTTTGCAATTTTAGCTGGGATTGAACTAGAAACCTGTTTTCTAGTTCCCAGTGTGTGTCTCATTCGGTGTATTCAGATAATTGCCTACAATATTGGTATTTTCAATTATGAGTTGCCTTTAAAAAAAAAAAACAAACAAACCACTAAGCCCATTTTTTACAATTATTACCTTTTTCAGGCAATAATAAACAGCACCATCACCCCCAACATGACATTTACTAAAACATCACAGAAGTTTGGCCAGTGGGCAGATAGTAGGGCAAATACAGTCTATGGCTTGGGATTTTCATCTGAACATCACCTTTCAAAAGTAAGTATGACCAGTGGCAATGTTTCAGCTAGTGAAGCTACTTATGTGTATTTTATTCTTCTCATTATATCTTGACTCAATACTCACTACTGTTGTTATTTAAAAGTAATTTTCAAAAAATGTTCTGTCTGAGTCCTTAAAATGTAAAAGCACAAGAGTGTGATATCTGCAAATTTTCTTTTAACTGATGAAAGAGATTAAGGTGAGATTAAAGCCTCTTACACTTTGTTGTTAATGCTTAATAATTACTGATTTGTTAGGTTTTTCTTTTTTAAAAATTGTTCTTCCATTACAGTTTTTCATGATAGAAATTAAAAAAGTAAACAGTTTGGTGGTTCTTGTGTATTTAGATCTCCTAGAAAAAAACTGCTGGTAGTCTTCAAATGTATTTTTGTCTTTTAGGCTACATTCACTTTCACTTTTCTATGATGTAGTACATTAAATTACTGTTATTTCAAAGTCTGCAGCCTTTAAAAGCTAATTGTAAAGCTAATGGGAAATAAATTCAGTGTAAAAGGAAAGTACATTGTCTACTGGAATGCAAAAGTTAAAATGTTTGTTAAAGCAGTATGTGCGATGTATGAGTTTCTTTTCTAGTCTACTTCTGCCGGAAGGAAATAGACCTCATTCCAAGAAAAGCAGCAATCCCTGTTTCTCAAACTGATGGCACAGGTCCTCTGAGCATCCTTTCTACATTACTTTTTGTTTTTGCTACTGCCCTGGCAGATGAGGAAACTGTAGAAGTGTGATTTTTCTTCAGTCCAAGTTTAAATACTTCATATTAAGCAGAAAATTTTCATATTTGAGTTAAAAGATTTGGACACCCAAGTGCAATAAGAAATGTACATGTTTCAGGAAGGAATAATGGTGGCTATCTGTTTGAAGGAAGAGTAATCAAAGCAGCCCTTTTGAGTAAGAACTTGTCACTATACAAGGAAAAGCACAGCCTGCCAGAAAACTGTTAAAATGAGACCCAGTACAGCTACTTTATTTCGGCAAGCATCAAGCTTGTAAGATTTCTTCCTTTTGTAATCACTTGGTTTTCCTTTCCACAAAGCAACACTAACACAGGACATTCTGAGTGATTCTGGCTTTGTATATGTATTTGCATACCTATCATTGCTTCAGTGAACTTGTAAACCTCGTCTGTTAGTGTGTAGAAGCACTTGCTTACCAACATGGTAATAACTTTTCTTAATATTTCAATGGCTTTAGCACAAGTGCTAATCTAGCTTACTACTCTTGTAGACTACCTTGTTTTTCTTATTCACTGGTGATTCTTTGAAGGCAAAACATCCTGCTGTAGTCATTCACACTCTGCCTGACTTTGAGTTAGTTCTAGGTTATCCTTGCCAGTGAAAATACATTGGGTTTTTTTTAATGTGCTTTGTCCTCAACTCCTTTTGTCCTCCCTCTGTCTCCTTTTTAATTACAGTTCTTTCAACTCCCTTCTTTTCACTGCCCTCAAACAGATGTCTGGGACTTTTAAATATGCCTTTGACATAAAGGTGTGTATTGTTGTTAAAAAATTGATCTGAAAGGCTACAGTAGACATTTTTTCTCAATTTATTCTTTGCTGAGCTGTTACTCAGAGTGCTGTTTTATGAAGAATAGCAAATTTATTAAGAAAAAACACAAAATCACAGACCTTTTCTGAAGATTAGGGTGAATCTATGGGTCCTTTTCATCATACTGTTCCTGTTGTATTACATCTTAATTATTAAGCTGATATTCATGTGAGTTGCAATTGCCAATTTAGCTGCTACTTAAATTCCTAAAGATTAATCTTTTTGTGTTACTTAAAAAATTGTAAACATATTTATGGGGAAAGAAAACTTTTCTTTAGATTAGAAGCTGATCAGCAACTGGAAGTGGTAGCGATATTTGGTTGGGAATCAAAAGACCTGAATTAGATCTGCCCTGTAACTTTAAAGAAATTGTATCTATATTCTCTTTCTCATTTTGTTTCTCCTTCAGATTACTTACTCTCACTTCTGTGCATCACAGCCAGGTTTGCCAGAGCACTCTGATACAGCTAGCACTTTAGGATTGTAAGTGTTTTAAGTTCTAGGAAGCAAAAGCAGCCTGCAACCACAAAAAAAAAGCTAGTCTAGCGTATGACCAATTTCCCCAGTTTAATGATGCAAATAATCACAGCAGATAAAGTAAACTGTTTATTCTCACATTATTGTCTGCATATCTTATAGTACATGTTTGACTTTTGTACTATTTGTTTTTTGTGCTCATGTCCCTGTCCTTCTGAACTAATTGTTAGGGTAGAGTGCAACAATGGCAACCTCTTTTCTGTACAATTATTGTGAATAGGAATTAGTGGAGTGAGACTGTCTGATGCAAAATCAATGGCTGTCTAATCTCCACATACAAGCAAAGTATAGAGGAAAATTAATTAAACTTTTATATCTGTTCACTAGGCCTTTTATCAATGTTATACCACAAATTCATCTCAAGACTGCTCCATCAGATGTTGGTGATTCTTGAAAGATACCTGTTTTGGAGGACATTCAAAGGACCACAATGTGTTAGTAGAGTCCCTCTTACTGCTGCAGTAGGAGAAACAGAATGTCCTCTCACTTTCAGGAGAAGTTGAGACTACTTTCTCATTCAGAATACATCTATACTTTTGATAGTATCCTGATATATGAGAAGAAATACTCCTTTTAGGGTTTGCTCTCTTACCCTCTTGCTTTTCTTACCTGGTTTATTTATTAAAACTTAAAGAATATGCTAAGTGGAAAGTGCCACCATGGTTACTGGCGGCAGCCTTATGTAGTCTCCATGCACAATTCTTCACCTTTTTCTTAAAAAGGTGATCTTCCAGAAGAATTCTCCTTTCATACCATGAGATCTCATCCTTGTTATTGAGGAATTTTATTAAGAGATAGCTATAGTGATTATCCATCACCTGTTTGTCTCGAAGAATGCTAGAAACTTTGTGAAAATCTCAATCAAACTGGGCTTTTTGGCTCTTTCTTAGAATACTGTCTATTGATTTATGATATTTTTTTAAAATGTTTCTATGGCTGTTATATTTACTGCCTTTGTCTTCAGCCATTTATTCCAAACCTCAGCATCATATTTGCCATTTAATAATTCTCTGATCTTAAGGCTGATTTAAGTAATTACCCATGAGATTTTGAGGTTTAGGCACAAGCCTTAAAAAAGTATTATCTGGTTCTGGTATCTGTTGCCAATTTCATCATCTGTTCTGAGACTTGTTTTGATGCTGGATTAAATATTCAGGAAAAAAAGGCTTTCAAATAACATAACAAATGAAATACAGAATACAAGTAGAGAGAAATTACATTTCCTCTGATACTAGTAGCCTACCAGAATAAGCCTTAAAGACAGTAGGGTTTTTTAGGTCTTACGTAGTAAATGAAGTTCTGATTGAAAATAATTGGTGAAGCTGTAACACACAAAATGTAGCCTTTGTACCTTGTGTATATATATAGAGTGCAAAACTATTTCTTCATATGCTGCTGCCAAAGAGATTTAAAAGCTGCTGGAAAAGCTTCTGATATTTTTGCAGAATAATTTCATTCTTTAGTTGATCATATTAAGATAATGTTCTGTATAAAAGCACTAGGACACAAAAACTAATGTGTTGCTGGCTATTCTAGCAATTAGTGTAGTGGAAAGATGAGAACTATGAAGCCAACTTCTTTTCTATCCAGAGAAACCAGGCCCTATTCTTACCAAATTGATTTATTCTTTCAGGATTAAGGGGGCATATATTTCTAAATTGCTGCTTTAGCTATTTTCTGGAATAGGTACATGTAGCATAGAAATAAAGCCTCATAAGGCAGTTCCATGTGCAATTTCATGATTTAGTGTTCAATATAGGCAGTTCTAGTTCAATGAATTTGTTCTTTAACATGAATGATGTCAATGAACTTTCTAGAGATGAACACAGTATTTCCTTTTGTTTGCTTTTCTAGTTAGCTATTTAAATTAAAAATACAGTTAAAATTTGGGAAGAAATTAGTATTGTTTCAGTCATGAAAGAACAAATTACATTGAAAGCTTTTCAGGCTCATGGTGACCGCATTAGGCTTCAGAAACAGATTATTTGTTGTTTGAGGAGGGTAAAATCTGAATCTGAAAGCAGCTATGCAAGGCAGTTTGTCCCTATTATTAGCCATTTCTGAGGTGAGTTTCTTAAAACTACCAGCAACAGATCATGCTTCATTTCATTGTCATTTTCCTGACATGTAAAGAGTGTGTATTATGCCTGAAAGATATGTCACTGTGCAACTCATTTAAATGAGTATCTAATAAGGAGAAAAATTTTAAAAATTACTGACAGAATTTGACTTTGTGAAATGCAAAGTACAGCATTCTGTTCTGCATGTAATATATTATTTCACGCCTACTCTTTCTCTCTTTTCTTTTTTTTTTATTCTTTTAACATATGTATCTTCAGTTTGCTGAAAAATTTCAGGAGTTCAAAGAAGCTGCACGAATAGCAAAGGAAAAATCCCATGAAAAAATGGAGCTAACAAGTACACCCTCTCAAGTGAGTCTTATTGCCTGAATCAAACATCATACTTCTTGTCTATGCTGCTTACTATATTGTTCCTTACATAAATGTGTATTAAAAATTAAAGATTAAAATTAAGAGATTAAGATTAAAAATGAAAATTAATTTCTTAGTTATCGTGAATCCTGTCTTTGGTCAGAAAGAGTGTCAAGAAAATAAAATACTTAAAAATACTTTTGACATATACTGCAAATAAGTTAAAAGGACTTGCTTTATAATAAATTTGGGTGCTTTTTATATTCCTTTTCCTTTATTTCAGCTTTCCCAAGAAAATTAATAAACATGATTATGTAAATGAGCTATACTAAACACTTTTTGTACTATTTCCCATTGTATCCACAAAACTTCTAGTGGTGCACTGTAAATAACTTCTATAGAACAATTATGGCACCAAAAATAAAGGTTGAAACAGCAAACTATTTTTACTTATTTCCTACTGTGTAGTTTTCTCTTGTGAGATGCATTGAAGGAGGAAAATACATTCAGAGACTGGTTCTGGAGTTTTATTACAGTTATCCATGATGTACAGGGAGAGTTTATAAAAGGTGTCTCAAAACATGAACTGAGTTAATCTAGGCATGATCAGAGAGTCAGTTACTATATTCGTATTTATATTACTTATGACTAAAATTAATTATGAGTACTTTGAATTTGCTTTGAAAAAAATAATCCCTTGAGGCTTTTATGCCCCATCTCCTGTATTCCCCCTGCCCAAGATTTTTGACTCAGTTAGCTTTGTTTTAACCAGTAGTAAAGACAACAGCAAATCCTTCTCTTGGAGAATGCAACAGCTTCAAAACTACAGCAGGGATTCCTGAGTTGAGTAGATTGAATCTTTTTTCTGAGGCGTCTTTTTTCACTGAATCAGTGTTTCTTCAGTGCTTTTTACTGCAATAGGCTCCTGCTCTTTGATGGAGTAAGGATGGCAGGCAGTTTGCAGCATGCTGCACAAATAGTTTTATTGCTACCAGAAAGCTACATCTGATGTCCTAGCAAGAGAAGTCAGTGGAAATCAGAACATACACAATGAACAAGCCTCATGTTGTTTTCCCAATAGGCATTTTGCCCAAATGCTAGGCTGGCTTTTGCTGCTAATGGGAAACTGCTTGCTCCACTGAAATGGAATGAAAATAAGGCATGGAGTTTTATGAGTTTACTTTACTGTCTCTAAATTTCTGATAAATTCCCAGAGACAATGGAAGTATGTTTTTCAATATTATATGCTTGTCAGTAACATACACTTGACTTTAGAAACAGTGAAGTGCTTCACCCAGGACTCTAGTTACTTGATGTTATAGACAAAAAAATTATTATGCTTCTCTTTTGACACGTTGATTAATAATTTGGACTCAGAAGTTAAATCCAACACTGTCACACAGAGTGACTTATTATGTGGTTTGGATGTAAATTTGAGCTATTCACTCAGAGACAAGATGCTTTTCTCTTGCAGTTCATCAGGGTTAAAACTTTCTCCTAAACTGTGTGAGCTATTAATGTTGTTCATTTTCCTGTACTGAGTTCTTTTTACAGTTGAAACCTAACATTTTATACTGTAGGCAGTTACAGAACTGTTACTCTGAGTGATTCTATAATGCCTATTGAGGGCTGCAATTTCATTATGGCACACTTAAGAATAATTTCCAATTCAGGCCTTACTTTTCTTCTCTTGGCTTTTCACTGTGTTGATAAGCTAGTGTATTATTCTGAGTAATACAGTTAGTGCAAGTGCTGACACATGAGCATACTAGTCTTCACTTACTAGTTCCCTAGAGAGAAGGGAATCGAATCAAGAGCTTCAGAGTTTAGAACATATAAGAAGTGATGGCATCATGGCAAACTCCAGCACTTCTGTGGTACTGGGCTCATTCAGTTGGATTTATGAGTGGGAGGAGAATGGGTGCTTGGTACTAGGGAGGGAAGGTGGGGCCGTAGAGAAGTAGAGAGCACCTGCTTTCATTTTTGTCATCTGCTAAAAGATGGCTGCAAGGCAAACAGTTCAATTGTTGCCTTTCTGAGTCATTTTATAGCTCTTCTTCCCTTTTTGCATAGTGATCCATTGCAGAGGGTGAGGGTAAAAGATGAATGAGATATTTTTAATGGTCAGTGAACACTTTGCAGGAACCTGGCATTTTTAATGGCTTTTTTGACGGCATTGAAAAATAATCCCAAATTGACATTGGGAGGTGTATAAACTGTATAATGGTAAATCAGTTATCTAAATGGATCAGTCCCTCTACAGTCTTGGACATGCAGATATCTTTCTGTGTTAAATTAGTAATAAGTAGGAAAATACTGTATATCAAAACTGGAAAATATACATATCAAACTTAAATAGAATGTTTTATTTCTCTTGGTACAGCTTTTAAAAATGTCATTATTTACCAGTTAATCCAAGTACTGGCTATGGTACAGTTCTCGCCCTCCCTACTACAGAATTCTAAAAGAATAAAAGTACACTTTTCTGCCTCAGTATGCCCTTACAGATTGAATCTTTAGGAAATCTTTGTACAACTGTGTAACAGAAACACTGCACAAGACGTTTGATGTTCACTGTTGTTTGATGCAAGCCTGAAAATACCTCATATGTAAGTTTCGATTCTGAATCCCATGCAAAAGCTTGGGAAACTGCAGAGAAAGAGAAATCAAGAGATAACAGCAAAAATATCTCAGAAATTTGGTATATATTTGTAGTTCAAATATTTCACAGACTCTAGACCTGTTAAAACTCCAGAGAAATTTTGCCTAGAGTCCACTAGCGTTAGGTTGATTCTGTCATGCATTATGTGCTGTAGCAAAGTGTTGCTCCTATAAAGTGTCTCAATGGCCAGGAGGTAGAAGTTCCATGGGTTTTTCTGATATTTTGTTTGATTTGATTTTTTTTGTTTGTTTGTTTGGTTTTTTTTGTGTGTGTGTGTGTGTGAAACACATGTAGAAATAAAACCATACATAGCCTAATTTGCAGTTACTAAATTGCAGGAGTTCCTTTTCGCCTAAGCAATGCTGCTACAAATTTTAAACTCTTCATTCTCCCTGATTCTTTAATATTCCCTGTTCTCTGGCTGTCTACCATCAGACTTTAATTTTCCAGAATATTTCCAGATAATAGAAAAAATCACCATTTACCTTAACTATAAAGAGAACTTAACTTGTTTAGAGAAGGACAGTGGCCTGGACCACCAAATTAGAAGAGAGATGCTGCATTGTTATATATAAGTCCCACTGAGTGCGCTGGGCTTTCTCGAGATGAAGAGTAACACATTATTTCTGTGTCAGAGAACCTGTACTTTAAAGCCGTCTGTATGAAGACAGATTCATATCATAGTACACAATTTATCTATATTTGGTATGTCTGGAGGCTTTGGTCTAGAAAGAAGTTGTCTATTTCAGGACTTCCAAGACCACCTATGCACATAGCTATATCATCTGGTGCCCATTTAACTGAGCCTTAGTTAATAAAAACTTGCAATCCTCTTACCATGTTTATTTGAAGCTGAAATACTGGCTCCCCTGCTCTACCACCTTCTATTTCCCAGATCCATCTTGTAATACAGGGAATCATTTTGCTCTTGTCATAAATTCATGGATCTTGCAAGCCGCCCATAGTCTATTCTCAGTTACAAGCTTCCCCATGCACTTACACTTAGATCTGGAGTTCACTGAGCTGCATGAAGCAGTAGCCTGACAATTGTAAACCTTCCTTCCTGCACCCCTTTTATTTATTACCCACCTTCCTGCACCCCTTTTATTTATTAAAAGTGTACCTGTTATTAAGGTTAAGTGCAGAACCAATAGATCAGCTTGTACAGTTTTCAGTTGCATTCCATCAGTCTTGAAAGGTTTCATCCCAATCAGTTGCCATCAGAACCTCAGTTGCTTTTTCTCGAAGGGTGACTATACTCTGATAACTTTTTTTTTTACCCTGGTCATTTCACAGCAAGACCTTTTTTGGTTTCTGAAACTGTGGGATGGTAATTTAGAATGGTCTTGTCTGTGATTCTGAGCACCTCCTATGCAAACTTAGGAATAGCTATGACCTGAAAAGTTTTACAATCATGTCTTTTTTAGTGCAAGACATGGTTGGTTTTGGTAAAATGATCCTGGTTTATAATTTTTTTGTCAGTTTCTCTGACTCTGTAGAAGTATGAAATTTACTTCAAGCTTGTGAAAAAGGTCACTTTCATAACATAATTTATGTTATGAATAATGTAAGTTCCATGCTATATGAATTTCTGCAACAAATGTTCCATACGTGTTAGGGTGGTGGTAGCCAGCAGGCTTAGTGCCATTGCCAGCCAGTGCCGAGAAGCACTGTGAAGAACAGCTGTGCCAGGAAGGTGTATGGAATCCTTACTGAGACAACTTACTCAACAACTAAAATTACTTAAAATAACAAAACAAAAACTTGTTTTTGTTAGTTCATTATTTTAGAACCACTGAATTATTTTCTTTCTGTTCCTTTTAGTTATCACTAAAAGGTAGCTTGATCTGTGCTGTAATGTCTACTTGTTTAATGACTCTATCTGTATGTGGGTTTATTTTTTTTTAAGATGTTGAAATTTAAGATGTCTTTTGATGAATACCCCACTATTATGTTTCATTTAAATACTGAATATCACAATGTCATTCCCAATTTTTGTAAAATCTGGAGTGGACATGTGAAGTTATAATGGTATGCAATAAAAACTTCATTACAGATGCACATCTCACAAAATGTTTCTAAAATACTTTTACTCCTCTAATTAATATAAAATGGGAACATATTATTTGTAAACATTTGTGAAAAAATCTTTTCAGTATAAGTGGCTTTTCTGTTATATTTGGTGCCTTATTCATAGTCAGCTCCATTAGAGTTGTCTCCAAATAAATTACTTATCAGGCAGGGGTAGTTCTGAATGTGTGAAAGCCCTGATTAACTGTCCTTTTAGTAGAAGAGAAACACATTGAAAACTGAAGTTTCTTTTGCTCATGAATTTGCAGGCCATGATCCTTTAACTATTACATAATTAGGATGTTTTTCTACCTTAATTCTGTTACTTCAATTTCATTCATATTAGAAGTCTGTGGAAGTACTTTATTGAAAGATAAGCCTAGATGGAACTTGTACATTTTTTTTCCTTCTATTGAAATATTTTTTCGTGCATTCACATTTAAAACATTTTAATAGACTCTGATTTTATGTATCTAGTATAAGTGTGGTATAGGATTTTTAGCTTAAAGATACAAGCTATCCAGATTTTTTTGACTGTGGTATGTCATTTTTTAGACTATATAATATAGGCTGGGAAAAAGAAAAAATAGAAGAAAAACTTTCAGATGCAGAAAGTCTTTCATTTATTGTCAATGGAAACTGTCCTATTGGATGCTTATAATATTAACAATAATAATAGTAGTAGAAGACAAAACCATGTAATTTGTATAGAATAACTTATTTGCCTCTTTAAATTGTCAATTCTGTTCTTTTTCATACTTAAATGTACACACAAACGTGCATGCTGGTGTGATGAAGGGTAATGAAAGCCATGGCAGTGCCTTCTGCAACCATTGAAGTTCTTCAGGTGTCCAGTTGCATGTGTATCTGTACACCTAGGTGTAGCTGGATTATCCTCCTCCCCAAATAATACTATAACCAGCAAGAGCTAGGCCAGACTAGCACGCCTATGAAAATTTTTTGCCTGTACTTTGCTGAACAAGTATTCTTTACAGATGGCTCATAGGTGAAACTTGGAACATGCCACAAAAGGCCCTCCCACTGTTTACTTTGGTTAATTAACAGCACAAAAGCTAGATTTTGAAACAAATACCAGAATTGTTTGTTTCACTGCATTAGAATGTAAAGTACAAGACAAGATTTCTGAGTGTCAAGAGTCATCCACCATGTATCAGAATGAGGGTGGAATGTAATTCCAGGTAGGAGAGAGGTCTGTAATAAGTGGAAGGTAGGAAATTGCAAAGAACTCATAGGCCACATGTGTTTCATACAGGATAATGTGAATCTTTTGGTAATATACTTTTATATTAAATACATATGGTGACATGTGACCATGAGGTATGTTGGAAATCTGAACATTATATTAATACTAACCAAATTTTGTGTATTGTTTAAGAATTAATGTTAGCGCTTTTATGTACATAACCTTTCTGGGCAGGTCAGTTTGTAATTTTAATGTGTTGTTTGTTTCACTTAAGGAATCAGCTGGAGGAGATATTCAGTCTCCTTTAACTCCAGAAAGCATTAACGGGACAGATGATGAGCGAGCGATGCCAGAAGTGACGCAGAACTCAGAACCAAGGGCTGAACCAACACAGAACGCATTGCCATTTACCCATAGGTACAGATTCCATTCCCACATCCTGATTAAGTGATACCTATCTCCTTCCTTGTTAAAGGGACCTTCTCCTATGTTGGGCGAAACAAAGCAAACCCATGTCTCACCCCAAAAATGGACTCACTTTTGGATTTGTTATATTTTTTCTAATTAAAAAAAAAGAAAAAAAGAAAAAAAGAAAAAAAAATATCTTGGAGTAAGATTTGGGGAAACATAGTTTAATCAGCCCTTGAACACTGGTTAGTGTAGGTGTCCCTTTAACAGGAATCAATATTTCACTGTCTAAACTTTTAGTAAAATTACCTGCTTCATAGAATATTCCAATTAAATTATTTTTGTACACATTCTTTAAATGGCTGGTGGGACTGGATGTCAACCTTTCATTGACAAGTTCTTGGAAGAAAAGGGACTCTTACACCATTTTGGGATTATGAAGTTTAAAGCAGGCTTTAACTGAACAGTTCTCTGACAGTTGTAAAATTTTTCAACTTTTTTTCAAAATATGAGAGATGTGCAACTCTGCTTCAACTGAATTCTAGTTTTTGCACTAGGAATGCTGTTCTCTGTTCTTTGAGAAAGGTAGGACTTTTTATTTAATTATACAAATGATAAGTTACAATGGATATATCTTGCCTATTGTAAAGGAATTGCTCTCAATAAAACACGTAATTCATTGGGACCATGGAGAGTAAGTGAAACCTTTAATAAAGTTACAACACAGCTAGAAATACAAAATTTATTTTTTAAGCATTGTGTAATTCAGAATTTAAGAGCTCTTGATCAAAGTTTGGGGAATACTAGCGCTTCAGATATGTAATGCAATTCAAAGTGAGCACAAGTGAAACCAAAATTGTGTAGAACATCTCGGTTTTTGTAAGAGAATAATACTGTTAAGCATCTGGAAAAAAATATGCATTTTTCAAATGAGAGAAACACTCTTACACTATTTTTTTTCAACAGAGTGATTCTGTTTATTTTTATACTGTCACCAGTGCATGTATTATATGTTTCAGAAGAAATGGTGCATTGTGAGAATGCTATGTGCATGGTGAAGGAGTATTACAAATTTTGCAGATCTATCTGTGTTCTGTAACAAGTTTGTTTAAACTGTTTGAGTATCAAAATTTTCTATCAATATTTTTGTGAAAAGGAGTTGTGATAAAGTCCACACGTGAATAGTGTGGTTTGCTCCTTTGAAAAAATGATAGTTTGAAGATGTCCCCTCGGGTTCTGCAAATGTAAATATGTTTTGTGGAATGCCAATGTAGTAACTAAGTTTGCTCTCCATTGAACATTACTGAAGACACCTTTGAAATCCTGTTGTCATTTTTAATGATATAGAAAAGAGTTTACAAAACTTTTACATGCATTGCATTTTTCTATCTACTTAATGTACACGGTGTGAGTGCCTAGTTTTAGGTTTTTGTCCTGTTAGATATCAGTAGCTAAAATTAATCTTCCAACAATAACTGCATTTTGAGGTTTACTTCTTGTTCATTCTCAAAAGACTGGTGTTTTGTCCTGCTAGTGGTAGCTTCAAATTTGTTAGTGAACTATTACTGAAGAAAACCCAAGTTTATAAACCTCTTTGAAATAAAGTAAATTTTGGAATAGGTAAGGGCTTTATTATAAATAAATAAAGATGCATGAAACAGATGCACAAAGGAGATGAAAAGTAATGTCTCCAGGACTGTGTTAATCCTGGTTAAATGGGCATGTTTTTCTAGAGTTTTTCATAATAATAAATTGGCAAATAGGTAGACACACCTATCTTCTTGTTCTGCCTAAAAGGGTGCTCTCTGCAGGCAGTCTGCTTGCCCTGACTTACAAAGAAAAAAATTTTAAAACTTTATATCTCAATTATTGGAGACTTCCTGGATTTCTCATGTGTCTGGAGTACAGAAAGGAACTGTGCTTCCCATTGTTCCCTGCCTTTCTGATGAGGTAGTGTGTTTGTGGTACTCCGTGTGCAATGGAGAAGAGTTGATGAACTGACCCCTTTCCTTTTGCACCCTGGTAACTTCTGCTGATCCTGAACCTTTTCCTTCTGCATCCTACGTTTCAGCAAAGGTAAAGTTTAGTCAGCACTTCTGGGTGAGGAGGGTAATGCTGCAAGGACGTTTGAGTGTTGTCTTGTTTGTGGCATTTCATTTATTTGCCTTTAGTCCAGGAACTGTTGATCAACCCCTAGGTGCTTTTCAGAAGAAAAGGAGCTGTGGATTTCCCTGCAGTGAGTTTAGCTGTAGGGCACATGAGTCACCCAGATTGGTTTACACCACACTGAAGTAACGCTACCATACCAAGTTTGTTTATTCAATGAATGGAAAAGCTCCATTAATGCCATTAATAATGCTCTGGCATTAACACTAGATTAATACTGGATACTTATCGTGTGAAGAATGAAAAGGTGTGGTCCTCAGTGTGTGTAGTAGCACATGGAAGCAGGTGTGGGGCAGCACAGAAGGAGCCCATGCAGTCATGGGGCAAGTATTGTAGCTTCTTGTGCAGGATGAGGTGAGCAGCTCTGTGTGGCAGCAGTGGCTGGCCAGGTGAGAGCTGTGACTGCCAAGAGGGTTGTCAAGCACAGCAGAGCCAGTGCAGAGGAGAGGGCGGCGTAAAGGTTTGAAGGGGGCTACTGTCAAAACAGTGATTCAAGTAAGGGGTTTCATGTCCTTGTATGAACTGGAAGTCTGACAGGAGTGGAAAAGATCAGAAATTGCAGGTGTGAAGGTCATGCTTTAGTTTATATCCTATTGCTTGTCATTTGTAATCTGCACACCTGAAAAACATTGTTGGATTTTGTTTCAGCATGTCTTTGCTGGCCAGATATGTTTTCTTCTGCCCTTTAGGTCTTAGCATAAGTAGCCGAGGTCTTTGTAGACTACTTTTGTATTTATAGTTATTTTCTGACCCTAAAAATCACCATGGCTTTAGTCATCAGAGTTTTACCAGAACCCAAACGTCTTATTATTTCAGTAAATAGTTGTGAGAATTGAAATTGACATTCTTCAGAATATGTCTAAAATTCCATTAATATTCATTGAGCATTACAGTGCTGAAATCTAGTTGCTTAAATTTAATTCTCGTCTGGAAAGTCCTAGTGCTCTTCACAAGCCATGTAACTCAGATAACTGCTTGAGATGAAAGTGTACTAAACAGTTACAAGTCTTGCACCAAAGATAAACTCTTGTAATTAAATATATAGCCTTTTTTTAAGCTATGTATGACGGTTAATGTTGAACAATGAAGTAATACTACTATGAACTCCCACATCATATGATATTCTATAGACTGAGCACTACTGTCATAGGTAAATGTTGCCAGAACAAATTAAGTAAAGTGTAGCCTAAGGAATGGCATTTGAATTTTTAGTAGTCTTTTCTGCAACACTGATCAGTCCTTTTCTGAACAATAGCAAGTCCAAGAATAATTTTTTTCTAGCAAAATATATCTATTTCTGTTCATAAGTAAAATTTAGTTTCTTCAGATTTATTTACTGTTTAAAAATATTTTCCACAATCTTTAAATTGTAATTTTTTTTTGTCTTTTTCTCCAACTGAAAACTGTTGATTATAAAGTGGGGTTTAGAGAGGCAAAAAGTTGCTAAAAATTTTGACTACTACAAGTGTGACTGACTTTTAAAGTTTTCACATGACCAGGAATTGTCTACTATGCACCATGAGGATTAAAACTTTTATTAAAACTATTCAGTTTTAATATTTGAATTATATTCTAAGGCTGAATAGTGTATCTGATGAACTTTGCAAGTGCTGCTTTTTGATAACTGTTGAACTTGCTCTTTCACTCTTGAAGAGAATATATTTGCTTATAACAAGCTTTATTCCATTTTTGACACCTTAAGAAGCTGATAAAACACATTTTCAGAAAGAAAATATAAGAGGATTCTTCTGGGACAAACTTTGAAAATCTTCAATTTCTTGTCAACCATGACTTGTTTCTGTTACCTCATTTTATTTTGTAATACATAAACTTGGAATTTCTATTGCGTAATGTTTTTATCAGACAATATAAAATGTGTGTGTTTGTTGCTTGTTAGTTAAAACTCCTATTTTTGTATTCAAGTTTTTAATAGGGAATTTTGACTCATTGCCTTAGTGAAAACTGACTTAATTTGAATGATGCTTATATCTTAGATATGTTATTGTCTAGATAGGTTACTATTTAATAATGCTGCATGTAAATCGAATGCTGTACAACAAAGAAAAACCAAAAAGTCTTGCTGCTAGGTCATGCTCTTTCTCTGAGTTTTCATTAAAAGTTGTATATAGAAATCTCTTCAGTAGATTTTTTCACTGTGTGTATTAAAACTACTCACTTCTACAAGTTTAAATATTGTAGTTGTGTTTAGTACAGGTACTTTGTGAATCAGGCAGAACTGCTACCTTGGCTTTAAGGAAAATCTTGGAGTTAATAATTATTGGGGTGTTTTGTAATTTAAACTCAAAACCTAGTATTTGGGTGCTTATTACAGAGTTATGCTTCCTCATCAGGTAGTCCTGTGGTGTGTTTTGCTTTTTAAAAAATTCTTGGGTTTGAATGTATTTAACCTGATCAGAGGATATTTATTATTGTGAGGGAGCTCACAGGCTCTCTAATCAAAGCTCCTGCTCAAAGAACAGCTATGAGATAAGATCAAGCTGCTCTAATCTTTATCCACTTCAGTTTTGAAAGCATTCTGGACTGGAAAAGGGTAAAATCAGGCATTCTTTTGAAAGGTTTCTTTATAACATAAAAGGTAGCAACTTCTTCACATTGCACAATATTATAGTGAGCTGTGACATTTTAGGGCACACTAGAGGAATTCTGCAAAATTCAATTGCTCTGTTGAACAAGGTTATTATTTCTTGTGTCACAGTCAGAGAAGAAACTCGAAGGTGATATGTTCCAGCTGTCAGTGTAAGCAAAGAACTGGTTAATATAGAAACTTAGACCTAGATCTGATTTGCCCTCAACCAACATTTTTTGATGTTATGAAGGCCAGCTGTACTGTTCTTCTGGCCTCTTGTGCCCTACTGGCATGAGCTTGGTGCTGACCCCTCCTTCCCTGACCCAATTCTCGCTGCTTCCCAAACTACTGCACTTTTGCCTAAGCTGCTGGAATCTAGCTCAAGTAGGGTCTCCTTCAAAATAAAAGTTCCTGCTAGAAAATTAGTAATTTGAAATGTAGCTTTTTTACACACACATTGTGTTTATGTACTTACTCTTTTTATGTCTGACTTCCCTGATTTGGCAATTTCTGATGATTCTTCAAGGTCTTTTCAATACATAGTAAACCATTTTCATAAGCTATCTCTAGTAAGGGAAGGAGAGGTAGAGAGGAAGATTGTCCATGTTGTATCTGTTGCTTAACTCTTCAAAATTAAGAAACTCTGGAACTAGTAGAGCTAATTTTAATAGCTGGGGAAACAGATGAAAGCAAAAAACTAAAAATAATCTAACACTTAAGAGAGTAATTTCACCATCTCCCATATGCACCTATGCATGCTCTTATTTAGGGTATGTGAATTGCTTACTTCCTGAGGTTTATTTAGTGAGAATTCCAAGAGAATGATGTAAATTACATGAGCTGGGTGTCTGAAATTAGATGATACTGTCCTCAGAGACAAGAAAGCGCTCTTGAAACGTACCTGTCAACTACATTCTTAGAGGAGGACTATAATCCTTATGCAATTTATATAAAAAAGAAACACAGAAACAACAAAACAAGACAAAATCATACTACTTTTACTGCATTATATTCCCCCTTTTAATCACATGCATAAGAGAAAAAAAAACCAAACAAACAACAAAAAACCCCAGTTAAAACCAAAAGAAAATTATCTTGCTTCAGGAATGAAATTCTATTTTTGAAGTAAATCCATTGGGTTCAACCTATTCAAAGTATGGATAACATTAAAGATTGTTAGTACTTCAGCAGCTGTAAACTTTGGCTTTGTGAATTGGGATATGTGATGCTTAACACTAAATCGTATTTGGTAGGGTGAATGACTTGGGTTGGATTTTTTTGTTGCACCCATTATTTAACAACCATTACTTTTGTTAATATTCTCAAAAATACAATTTTTGAACTGCATTAATTCATTTTAGGAGTCTACTCTTAAGCATGAAGTCACCTGTTCTTGTCATTTTTAGGCAGCAGTGGAATCTCTTTATTCTAGATTTTCCATGTAATTTACTTGAATAACAAGCTTCTTCTGTTGTGCATTTTGATACCAGAATACTTGTTTAAATCTGTGAGCAGTGTCTGTGGGGTTTGTACATAGTTTTATTTGTACATAATATTATTTAAAATCTGATGAAATTTGAGTTATAGGTTTAAGCACACCATCATATTTTTTAAAAGCATTATTAGAACTCTAGTTGCAGAAGATCTTATGTAGACTGTTGATACCTCATGTCTTTACTCCTCCCATCCCATGTTGTTTAGTGTCATTATAGGAAACCTTTCAACCAGTAAGAAGGGATTAGATATAAGGATTAGGATTAAGGGGACTGCAGCACCTTCTCTATGAAGACAGACTGAGAAAGTTGTGGCTGTTGAACCTGGAGAAGAGAATGTGGGGGGACCTCACTGCAACTTCCAGTGTATGAAGGAGCCTATAGGGAAGTCAGAGAGAACTCAGTTCATCAGAAACTGTAATGATAGGACAAGGTGTAATCAGTACAAATGGAAAGACAGGAAATTAGGTTCCCTTCGAGTCTGCTGAGGTACTGGGGCTCAGGTTGCCCAGGGAGGTTGATGTCCTAGCCCTGGCCGTGTTTAAAGCCAGGCTGGACAAAGCTTTAAGCAGCATTTAAGTAATGGGAGGTATCTCAGCCTATGGCATGGGGGGTTGGATCTAGATGATCTTAAGAGTTCTCTCCAACTCTTAGCACTCTGTGATTTTATGATTCTATAAATTGTAAACTGAACGTTCCTGAGGCATCATGAAGTAGACTAAAGTCCATAATATATTAGACATCTCTTTGGGGTGTCTTTGAAAGATTTTTTTCCAGGGCTGAAAATTGTTGTTAATATCAAAGAGAACAGATACACTAAAGAAATGTGGAAGGTCACAGCACACTATTCTCCAAGAAAACAAACAAAAAAACTTAGAGAGGAAATAGCCACTTTGTAGAATTGCTTTTCATTTTAAACTAATCTGTGGAAAGATTTAGCACTTTGAAACTACAAATGTCAAGCTTTCTTTGCATTGGAAACTTCACCGCATACTTACCATTTTTCAGCCTCTCATTAAAGAAACAAAACCAGAAAGCCAGTAATACCTGAAGTTGCCAGTGAAGAAAAAGCCAAAACAACCACATAGCTATTGATCTCCTGAGTCGCAATGGGTTTTCCAAAAGTCTTGACCTTGAGAAGAGAAACCTTTTTTAAAAAGAAAGACAGAGGGGATGTTTTGCAGGATAAACATGTTTTTCACCAAATCTCATCACTCAAACATCACAGGCTTCCTAACCTTATTGGTTAGGAAAGGAGACACATGAAAGTATTTCAAGACCAACATAGCATGAACCACTCATGCCTGTAAATTCAGCCTAGGATTAACCCTTGATAAAGAAAGCTTGCAGCTTTCTTTAGAACCTGAAATTTGGACTATTTGTAATGAGACTTTGGCAGTTTGTTCTGCAGGTAAGAGTATCACACAGTTTGCACCCGTCTACACGCATGCATGCTTTGCCTCACCAAAGAGACCTCTTCAGTGCCCTGTCTTATGCCCCAGCAGCCACTTAGAAGTGTATGTTAGAAAACAAAAGCTCCTAGTAGCTGGTGTGTAGCTTCTTTGTTTCAAGTGCAAGACACAGTCCTCTTACCAACACAAAATACAGTGCTTATGCAGCCATCTATATGGATAGACAAATGCTAAAGAAACATTTCCAGAGTTGTTAATTTACTGTTTTCTGTCTTTAAATTGACTTTGTCATTATTATGTGTTTCTGTGGCAAGCAGGTTGGAGCTAGGTGATCATTAAGATCTCTTCCAACCCAAACCATTCTGTGATTCTATGATAAATAAAACAAGCCTGATTCTTTCAGTTAGAGGCTCTTTACAATTGTAGGGTCTTTATGTTTTCAAGTCACTTGGCCCCTCTACCCTGCACCAGGCATTGTGTCTGTTTTGCCTGGTCCATGTTGTTTTGAAACTTCCATGTGTTGCTGTTCCTTATCTGCCTGATTTACTCTTAATAGAAAGGATGTATATTACACTTTTTAGGCAGTGGGGCCAAAACCAGTAGAATACTTGAAGAAAGTATTTTATAAAAGAGGGACAGGATAAGAAAATAGCTTATAGCTGAGTTTTAGCTCACTTTTTAGCAAAAGCAAAGCTTCATTTGATGGATATATCAGTTTAGATCTTTTTTTCTGGTACCAACAAGTTACTCTGCCTCCTGTGTTATTTGAGTTGTAGTGAAGGACCATGAGATATGCACACATCCCATATGAGAAGCTGCACATATAGATTGATGTCTGCTTCTGAAGTTTTATGTATATTGAGTAACTATGGTTTCATGTGGCATCTGGTAGGCCTGATGATGAGCAAACAACTATAATGACAATGTTAAAGAAGGACTAATTAATTCCTATTCTTGAAACAGTGTAGAACTCCTTTTTCTCAGACTTCCAAGGAGAAAATAAATAAATGGAACTTCATCCTTTACCATCTCCTGTTAAAGAGGAAGTGACCAATTTAGTCTATGGATTTTTATATTCCATTTAGAATTTGCTGTATTACTCCCTTCCTATCTGTCCTCTGTCCTTGGGCAAGAGATACATTCTGAAAACAGAAAGGGGATGGCTAGCACCATCTTCTGCAAATATTTAAGCTTGAGACCCAGTCTTTCATTTTGTTTTTGATGTCATTTATGAGAATAGCATTAGATAGATGATAGGGAAATTTACATTTCATCTTACCAGAGATACAAGATGCCAAGCATCTTCAGTCGTGAAACATTTCCACTTTGAGTCTTGGTGAAATGCTAACTGTGGATTCCCTGAAACACACAGCGTGGATTCTTTCATCCATGGGCTTTGCCATTTATAAAGTGCTTGGATGGTGTTAATGAAGCCCATATGGATGTCAAGTAAGCTAATTTTAGTCAATTAGATACCTCAATACTAGATGATTAGCATGAAAGTCAAAAACAATGAGAGCTGGCAAGAGTTGCTTAAGTTATTAATTTATTCTTGTGGAAGATAGGTAGAAGTGCTGCTATGCAAAATTCTGCATGGGTTAAAAGGAGGCAGAAATGGTGTCAGGAGGTGTGAATTCAGCTCCTGTTCCTTTGCTACCTTCCCAGATGCCAGAGTAAATCTTCAGAATTGACAACTGTACCTTGAGCTTGTACAGGCTCCTCCAGAAGTTGCGCAGAATGGGGAAGATGGGATAGAGTTGCAAGAATGCTCCTGACCCTGGAATATTTTTCATTCACAGGCAGAAATGTCTTAGGAGCTAATTTTGTTGTGCCTTTTTACTTCACCAGTTCAGAGCCAGCATACAGTTGTCTGTATGGTGCAAAGAGATGATGTTGATGGAGCCACTTGCTGGTTTAGATATTTATTGGTAAGCTTCAGTCGAATGGATTACCTCTGCCCAATTTTTAAATAGGATTATTTCATGTTTAAATGAATCACTTATACAAAAAACAGCTTTCATCTAAGTTATTTGTTCTAGAACTTCTCTGAAATTCAAAAAATCTTTGTGTGTGTGTATGTATGTATGTATTTAAGATGCATATATTCTTCGAGGGATCATTTTACATCCCTGCAAGACCAGTGGATCAAGGACCAGAAGCTCTTAATGTTTACATGAAGTTAAAAACTTAGTTTCAAGTCCAAGGCAAAAGTTCCATGCTGTTTTACTCATATGATACTTTATGAATGTCTTGGTTTTGTCAAATTAATTAAGATTGCTAATGATTTTCCCCTTCTTTAGTGATAGATTAAGGTAGTAATTCCCTTGGAGGATGTTATGGCCTGGGTTCTCTGGTGGAGAACCAGTAGATTCTGCCACATCCATGTGACAATGAGGTCAAAAAATGACACCTGCAGGGCTTCCATGTGCCTGATATCTTTCCTCCTACATAGGCACCTAAGACTGGGTGGATGAAGGGCCATATTGGGATACTTAACCTCTCCTAGCTTTTAAACATCTAATCCTGCTGAAGATAGGTCTCATCCATTAAACCCTCTTTCTCAGATGCAGCGTTTGTATGTACCTCCTGGCAGTGCTGCAATCCAGAGTTTTGCTTTCTGTTTTCTATGGAGGCAACACAGCGTCATGTTCCCTGGGATTGTGGTTACCCTGCCATGGCTCTCTGATGGACTGTTTCAATTACTCTCCCTACTCTCCAGGTCAAGGTTCCTGTCCAGATAGTGTAAGCCCCAAGAAGACTAGAGTAAAAGCTCATTGATCAAGTAAACATCCAAAGCTGCTTTCCTCTAAGCCATTTCAGGATGTGTCTAAATGTGCAAGCACCTGCAAAAGTTGTTTGATTAAACATAATTATGTCATGTTGATTTTCAGTCACATTGTAGTAGGCAGACCCCTTGAAGTGGGACGTCAATAGTGTCAGCCTTATTCTGGCAGACATGGCTAGAGGTTAGGGGCAGGCACACAAACACAACTATTTTGTCTGTCAAAGAAGTGTACTTAATGTATTATTTTTTTGAGGTTTAGAGTATTTCACACTGACACCAAAGAGCTATCAAGTTTTGTGTGTAATGAATTGAATGGAATAAATCAGCAATGAACTAGAATATAAGAGAGTTTTTTAATCAGTTCTTAAGTCATTTGGCAAATGAAGCTAGAGCTTTGTGCATGTGCTGAAATAAAATGTCTGGAATGTCCAGAACTCTGGTTTCTCAAGTACACAAAATAAAGCATTATGAGTGGTCCACATCTCGTGATCAGCTTTGATTGTACAGTTGTTGCCTTTGCGGATTTTACTCCATGGCACTGTGATGTAATGATGTTCTGTCTTTCTGATATGAAATGCAGAGGGTTTGGTTTCTAAATTAGAGTAGTGGAAACCATTCTTCTGGGAGACTGCAATCCCACAGGTAATTAAGAAGTCATTTTCTTCAGATAACATGGTCCAGACAAAGAAACCCAAACCAAAACCCTGAAAGTGAATTGACTGAATTCTACTAAGTTATTCAGCTCTAGTAGTTTGCTAAAGAAAGAAAAATAAAAGGGGTTTTTCCCCTTCACTATAATGCAAATAGAAAAATACAGTTTTGTTGTCTGAACGCGTGTAGGTAATACATTCAGATTAATTTGGCCTGATTTTAAGAAAATAGCCACAATAATTTCCCATGTGTGTGATGTGTGTTCTAACTGATCACTGTGTATTACTGCAAGTTACCTGTTCACTTTACTTAGGAAATACTTTGAAATGTAAAACTGGTGTAATTACATGACAGCACCAATCATGTAGTACCTTCTGTACTCTACGGAGGTTTTAGTATTCTGATTTAATTATTCTTGGACACTTTAGGAATCTATTGTGCTGGGCTTATGATCAGCATAGTGGGAGGCTGAAGGAAGCTGGCTTTTAAACATCTTCACTCATTGTGTTTGCCCTACCCTTTTCATTGTCTAGAGGCATTATCAGAGAAAGTGAAATAGAGCTTGCAATATTAGAAAACAAACATCCTGAAATGTAGCACATAGGCACAGCCTCATGAAAGGATGGAAGTCCGATCTCTCCTCTGCTGTGTGTGAACTCACAACTAGTGAAACTCATGTGCAACTTCATTCTTTCCCCATTGGATTAGGATGAGTTAAGTAAAATGGGATGAGAAGAGGGGAGCCAAGCTTTATATTCTTCTTTGAAACTGTTACATTAATTAAGCATTGGATTGAAAGAATGGATCTACAAATCATTAAATTTTGCCTTCCAGCTGAATTCTTGAGCTTAATTGTCTACGTTATTCCAAAACGAAGATGAAAGAAATCTAAAATCATTTAGTCTAGAATGAGTAAATAATAACTATTAACTACCAGTTAGTTAAGAAAGGTGCCATGTTAGGTTTTTTTTTAAAAAATATTATTTTTTACAATTAGGGGGAGAAACTTACATAGGGACTGCTTCTTCTGAGTGTTAACCTGTAATTAATGGGAAAAGTATCAGAGACTTCCCATTTACATTGGGAATCTTTTGATTCATTAATTCAATTCAGTTTTTGTAAATTTGGCTTTAGAATCAACATAGTGCAAGCAATATAGTCTCTTCTGGGATTCAGATTTGATTTAAACAAGGCAAATGTAATACTTCCATTCTCTTGAGGAACTGGAATCTAAAAAAAAAATATGGCTTGCAGTATCCTCATGTGTTACAACTCACTTGTGATTTGTTCTGTTCAAACATATACAGTCAATAAATATTCTATTGTGATTATATCATGAGACTTCTTGTTCTTCAAAGTACTTCTGAGAGTTCCATATGTGGTTTCATTTGGACTTATATGTAGGCTATTGACTCTTAAGTAATTGCATGGCTACCCCAGAAGATAGATGAAACTTAATTAAATTTTCAATGCTTCCATGCAGCTTCATTTCCCTTAATGGAATAAGCTTATTTTGTTGTCAGCATGTAAACTGATAGTCCATCTCCTGCACTACCTGTGCAACTAATGCATGTCCTTGTATTTACTGGGACAGGCAAACTGGCAGTTGTAATGCAAAAATGGATTGCAGCAGTAGTTACTATTTGATATCGTAAGATAACCTAATGTACTATCTGGGTTTGGGCCCAGTAGTCTTAAATCAGAATCTTAATGCAAATGGCATATAACTACTTCTGTAGGTCATTTTATAAAAATGCTTTTCTATTGCTGGTAGTGGAGTTGTGAGACCCTGCAGCTGTATCAAGTCTTCTGCTGAGGTCTGTGTTTGCTATGAAAGTAAGATGGGAATCAGCATTAAGGTGTCTTACAGGCTGAGCTGTCCTGTTTTATCAATAACAGAAGATTCAGCTAAGAACTAAAACAGGCATTTGTAAATCTTTCATATTTCACATTGAGCCACTTGAAACAGCTGCTCCATCTTCAGCAGAGGGGCAACGCACTTCAGTTACAGCTGTGACAGCACGTATAAATGCAGGCAGAGGCTTTTCCTGAGGGTCTCCACTCCTTGTGTGAGGTTTATGTCAGGCTTATAGGTTTGGGAGAAGTCTCTTCAGCCAGCTCACTGCTCTGTATGTGGCTGTAGTTGCCCAGAGAGTAGCTCTTCCTGTCTTCACTCTGCTGTTGCAGAGCTGAAAATCTGTGCTAAGCCCTGTAGAATCAACCTATAGCTGCCAAAGCCTTCTGAGTCACGTCTAGACTGCTAAGTAAAATGTGCCTTGGCACTAAGGTCTGTGAGCTGGATTATTTCCTCATGTTTCCTCTTCTGTGCCCATTCAGTGTCCTTTTGGCTGTAGGACACAGTTACTGTGTTTTGTTTGGCATTTTTTCCAGTCCAACACACCTGGAGTGATTAGAGGGCTTCATTGCCACCCACTTGAGCAGTATTCTCCAGATCAACACTGCATGCCCAGGAGTGTTTCAGATGGGAATGGAAGGGTTACAGATTCCATAAGACTTCAGAAGACTGTGAAGATAGAAGGGTGCTAAACCTGACTATGGGCAAACTGTACTTGGCTAGGTATCACTGAGCAGGGCAGATTGCAGAGAGTGCAAACTCCCCAGTACATACAACCTTTGGAAGCTCAGGGCTTTTTGCTTTGTTTCACTATGTGGAGGAGGTTATCACTCTGAAAGAAGTTGTTCTTTGTCCTTCCTACCACAGGCAAAACAAAGCTAGGGAAGTTTTTTAAAGTCACTGAAGTGTAATTGAGAGCACAGTTCAGTGAAACTGTAAAAATCTGAATAGCACTGAATAAAAGACGACCCAGGTAAGAGGTGTATGGGGAAGTTGAATACTCTATTCTGTTACATTGCTGATAGAGTGCAAGTTGATTCAGTGCACACCCAGATTGTTGTTATTAGCAGGACTTTTGAAAGAAACTTGGGATTTTGCCTAGCCATAGGCCTAGCAGAATTAATCCATTCTAATTCAGAGTAGGAATTTGCAGTTAAACTGCATTAAATTCTTGTACGTACAGATCAGTTTCACAATGAAAGTGTCCATGATTCAGATCATTTTAGTGTCAGGGTTACCGTGTCCTACTATTTGACTTGCTGATAGCCATATCATCTGATTGATTTCTTAAAGTGATTAAGAGCTGTAAATGCCAGAGTCAATTTTATTTTCTTTGCAGTCAAATACCTAGTCATTTCACAAAATAGTATGTAAGTTCCTAAATAACTTTGGTTTATTTTAAAAATGTAATTTTGTTGGAATGTTTGAAGTTATTCAACACCATAGCAACAGCAAAGAATTATGCCTGTTGTTCAGTGCACTAAGAAATCTTACTGCATATCAGTTATACACCACAGATCTGACAGTAAACTATTTCCAACTATACCAATATGCTATTTCAATTAGGGGACAAGGACAATTTATCTTTTTTTACTTTTTCAGAATATGTGATAATTGTTAGGTCAATAAAGTTTTAATGATTACTGAAAAAAAACCCTAGAAATTAGTTAGCCATGCTTGTGCTTTTAAAGGGCTTTTAGTTATAAGAAGGAGTTACTGTTTTTTGTTTATACCCTGTAGTCTTCACAAAGCGATAACAAATTCTGTTTACTTTATAAAATTTAATGACTAAGATAAAAATGAGGTCTTTTTAAAAGCGTAAAATTAGAAGTTGAGCCTCTTCAGAGAGATCAGGGACTTTTTCAGGTTAAATTCAGGGTTTTTTGTTTTGTGATAGAGTGTACAAAATCATGCTTAAAACTGTGCTTAACAGCATAATTTAAATTAGAAACAGAGTTTAATTGTTACTGTGTAAACACATCCAGAATGCATTAGCATGAAGTACAAGAAATTTAGTAATGTTGTCGTTTTGTCTTTGCTTTGTTCCTCCATATAACTTGGGTCAGGACTGGGACCTAAATCCCACATGTCTAGAGATCATTGCTGAAGCATTAATTTTGTGTTAATATCCAATTTTCTGCTTCTCATCAAGTGTCTTTCAAAGTGTCTTCAATAGAAGAGCTCCTCTCTTCTATTAATTCTCAGTGTTTGCATTGAACACATACATAGCCATTTCTAACTCTTGGCTTTTTTCAAGCATACGATGCTGGGTTACTGGATGTAGTAGTAAAGTAGTAGAGTGAAAACTCCCATTCTTAAAAAGAGTTTCATATCCTGTCTATTCCTCAGTGATAAATCCCATAATGAAAGCAGTCTGTGTTATGGTGATTTCTGTAGCCCTGTGATGAATAAAAACTTTATTACAACATACAGAGCTTTAAGTGGTGGATCTAAAGAGGGTTTGGCCACCCATTTTCATTGCATAGTGGTCTGCTCTATAGTGGAAAGAGTCTGTATCATTACTCAACTTTGTCATTTTCATCCATTTAGTCCACAAGGATATTGATCCTTCCATGGTGAGCTGATAAGGCACAATGCAAGAGCTGCCTAAGAGCAGTACTGCCTGCAACAGAACTGGAAAGGCAAGTCTTCTCCTGTCCATGGGCTGCATGGGTACTCTGGGTGATTGAGAGTCCAGTCAAGAGGTTGGCCAGGCTGATAGGCTAAATGAAAGCGAAGGCTCATATGTGAAACATCTCAAGGGAGAAATCTGTTCTATCTCCATATATTGTACCTGCCCAAATTCGCAGAAAAAACTTCTGCATTTGCCTTCTACATTGACATAGAAATTGGGAGATCAAGCATATTGTAGCTCCAAGTTGAACAAAGGTCTGTGCAAAACAAAATAACATGTCCTGGAGTGGGGTGAACCTTCAATATTTGTACAGAATGATAGATTCCCAGACACAAAATTCCCTCACCTGCTGCTTGCTCATTTCATCAGCTGCCTTTCTTGCTTTCCAGCAGGGTGGCTTTGATATTAGGCACCTCACTTAAAGTACAATGCGCTTCAAGGGCCTCCTTCATCTCTTTTGCTATAAACTGATTCATAACCATGTTTCTCTGGTTTTGTGCTGATGTAACTCCACTGAGATCATGTAGATACTCCTTATCCCAAAGGGAAGAACATATCTTTCATGCTCTGTTAATGTTCCTCCTTCTCTCCCCGGGGGACCTATCCTCCTTTGCTAAAAATTCTTTTGAATACTGTAATTAAGGATAAGGATCTCTTTGAATATTAATTAATTTTTCATTGGCTGCATTCAAAATATTTAACTCAAAGTGATTTCGTGGTAATTATCTCTGGATTGTAATTTTGAGAAGATTTACTTTTTTAAAAACAAATTCCAGTTTATCAAGTAAGACTTCCTTTTGTATGTGTAGTTACTTACGTGTAGTTGTACACAACTACATGTAAGACAGTGAGCAGTGGCTGTGAAGAGGCAATTGTTCGGTGTCTTAAGTTTTCTTCTTACAAACTCTGTTGTTCTTAGTGTAGCTTTTCCTCTTTTGTTGTTCTTTAATCATTTAACTGGGCAATTCTGTCCCATATGTATATAAATTCAGAGTTAAGCCCCTACCAGCAGACAGCTCTGTAGGAAGACAAAAATGGCCAGCTCACACTCTTTCTTTCTTGCCTCTTCCTGGAGTGTTGAGATAGAACCTTGTCTACTCCATGGCTCTTTCTTCAACTTCTGGCTCATAATAGGGCTTCTCCTCCCCCATAATTTAATAGAAGACAAATTTCCCTTCTGTTCCCTATTGCTTTGAATATTCAAGAGAGAGGGAGAGATTTCTATATCATTACTGATGGCTTATGGTGCTTTGGACTAGCAAGAGCACAAACTCCCAAAACCCAGGCTTAAATCCTTTCCATCACAAAATTGTTTTAGACATTTAATAGATGGCCACAGAAGATGCTTTTTGAAATCTCCAAAAAGGGATTTAATTCCCCAGTGGCTTGTTTAAAAATTCTTCTACATCAGGACATAAGCTGAGGAGCTTGAATCTCATTTTCAGCGTGAATGAGCAGAGGTTTCTTGTGAGATTTTAAGGAATGCCTTGAGGGATGCTGCAATCCCTTGCTGTACCAGCAGAGTCAACATCTCCATCAAATCAAGCAGTCAACACATTTCAGTGTAGGCAATAGCAAGCATAGCCTGTTGCAGAGATCTTGCCCTTCCAGCCTTCAGCATTAACTGAAGCTTACTTGATATGGGAGATTTCATAAGGACCTTTTGCAGAATTCCTTTCCAAGTGCACCAGGGAATTTTACATAAACTCAAACACTTGCCTTACCCTTCCAAGGAGAAGCAATGCTTCGCATTCACTGGATCTTTCGGATGCTATTGCAACAGAACCAAATGGTTCCCAATGCCCCTGTGCTTTGCTGAGCATGAGGAGCTTCTCTGTAAGGCTTACCAGCCCAGCTGTCAGAAGGGGTCACTCCTTGCTGCCAGCTCAGCTAATGTGTTGTTACCAGTTGGTTGACATACCACTCCCTCTGCTTGATAATGCTCATTCCTCCAGACTCTTGGGCTGCTTCCAGCACATGCCACTATTTGTGATCTGGGCAGCTGCTACCAGTACTCTGCTCTGTTCATATTTTTCAAGTCTTATGGATTTAGTTATTATACCAGAATCCACATTTTATGTCGAAAGTACTCCATTTTTACTTGGCTAAAGTCTTCACCTCTGCTGTTCCAAGACAGGATTGCTCACCACACATCTGCCAAGCAGATCACAGTGACACTTCACAAAAATAATTTATCCACTCCTGAATAACAGTAATTTCTTGAAACCATGACTGTGCTATAGAATATGTTTTAAACTAATTAATTTTATGCAACGAATGCAATATGAAGCCCCCTAAATATTAATAAAGTGGAATTATTTGTACATTTTATTGCTATAAATCTGAAATAAGCCTTAAACCATGTTTCACAGTGTTGGCACTGCATTCAACTAAGCGAACAGTGAATAAGCAATTATGATTCAGAAAGCAGAAAAATAATTTGAAGTGCTTTTGTTTCTTTGTGTCATGAAAGCATATCTCAAAATAACATTATTCTGAATGGAATTCACAAATGTGTGCTTATCATCCCTTCCCTTCGCAAGCCTTCTCCAACTGGCTAAATGTGGTGGCTGGAGCTTTTCGGATTAATTTTCCTTAAGTGACCTACTTTGCAGAGAAAGATAATCATGCATTTATAGCCTCTGGCACACTATTCAGGTCACAGATGGACAGATACCAAAGCTATTCCTCAGTGACTTACTGGGCTTGTAACTAATCCCCAGTGAGAAAGGAGATTGGCCTGATGTTAATTGGTCAGAATACCTAAATGTATGGAAGGAAGATAGCTGACTTCTACTTCAATTTTCAGAGGGTATCACAGCTAAGTTAAGCGGTACCATCCAGCAGTTTTTCTAGGAGTGTTTTGTGAAAATGATTGAATTACTGGATGTCACAGATGTTAAATATCTGATTTTGAATCCTTTGCCTTGACAGTGGGGCACCATGTGGTGTTCTGACTGTGGACACAGCGGATGTTACACATATGCCAGATACTGTGGCCAAAACCAAGGACATAGGATTCAGGAGAGTTTTGACCTTTTGCTCAATAAAGGGTGCTTGAAATCCCATGAAAACTTCTTTCTTTTTTTTTTTTTTTTTTTAATTTTTGTTTGTTTTTTTGTTTTTGTTTTTGTATTAGCATGGTAGTTGAGCAAATAAAATAGAAAATTTGCTGTGATTCTTTAGAGGACCCCTTTCTCTCTCGTATTTGGCACCAATTCAATTTACGCTAAACAGCTTGTCCTTGTGTTTTCAGATGTTCTGAAGTTTCACAGGGGATGTGACTAGGCTTTATTCTCTATTAGGATATTTTTAAACTTTTGTGTAGCTTTTTATGATGAAAATCTGGCAAGCTAGAGTGTTAAGAATGTTTCTTTTTTTGAAGGACTGTCTTGAAACTTTGGGCTTGTCAGGCAGACAGTGATGTTAATTCTGACAGTTTTCAAGAAATAACTGTTAAAATTGTGACATTGCCAGCAAAGGGATGGATGGCTTTCAGGAGAAAATAAAACATGTATGCGCCTAGGCTGAATTCTTGAACCGCAGGAGTGCAAGTGTGTATGACTGTGTCCCTCTGTCTATATACAGCTTTCTACTACACTGCAGAGCTGGAAAGTGCTCTGGTAGAAGTTATTGTTTGGATGAGTGTGATTGCTGAGTAAGTATACATATTTCAAGTGCTTTGTAGAGTACATAGTCTCAGAACACATGAGGGATGATTCAGATTACGTTTAGATATTTACAACTGTTAAGACAACCTGTCAGGGCTGTGAATATATTTTCTGTGACAGAATCTAATGCAGTGAGGGCAAAATCAATTTGTTTTAGCAGCAAGCCTCTCAGGCAGGAATTAAGGAAAAGGTTTTAGAGAGAAAGAGTATGTGCAGCTCTCCTGTACCTATCCCAAGGGACTGTAGCGCACCTGTTCCATCATCAAAATTCTGGATGCGTGCTTGAGCAGTTTCTGGGACCCCTTTGGACTTTCCATGTGAACATCATCTTATTGATCAGTGTGTTTCCTTTCTCAGGGGTTAGCTTCAGCATCTCCTCCTCCAAGGGTCAATTTCATTGTGCCTGAATCATGTTTCCCAGTGTTTGTTCAGGAAGGTTTGGTAAATTTGTACCAAAGTAGCTCTACAGATACAGGCTTCAATGCAGATACTCTCAGTCTAACCTAAGAACACCCTGCTGTAAGTGTGCCTTTATCTGGTTCTTAATCTAAATCCAGTTTTAACCAAAGTAATCCACAGAACATAATTTCATTATTTTATTTTATTTTATTTTATTTTATTTTATTTTATTTTATTTTATTTTATTTTATTTTATTTTATTTTATTTTATTTTATTTTATTTTATCTTTATTTTTTTTTAATAATCTCAAGAAAGTATTGGCGAAAAGAAAGTCAGAACAGTCAGAACTACTTATGGGCTATTTTAATCAAATTGTGAGTTTATGAACCAAAAAAATCCACACATTTGGGACTGTGTTTCCCAGTATGATATCCATTAATAAGAAACAGGGTAAGTCTAAAGAGTTAGGAAGTCATTGTATATTAACAAATACAAAATTAAACTCATTTAAGTAATATGTTTCCATTTTATGGGGCTGTAGTAGAATCTGTAGAAGAAACAATTATTCATAGAAAAAACCCAAGTATATGCTACAAGCAAGTTCACACCTGTATTACAACAGGAAGGTTCCTGCCAACTATGTAGATACCTTAGGGAAAAAGAGTACAGTTGAGAAATAATGCATTCCAGTTGAGAATAACCAATTAAAAAATAACGAGATCCGAAGAAAACTTACAGCTTTTGAACTAGGGTATCCACAGCAGTAATAGAAAATACATGCTTCGTATTTCATACTGACATTCCATTATACAAGGAATAACTTAAAAGCTTCTGGCTATTTTCTTGGGAGGCATTGTAGTAGGGGCACCAGGCAAAGGTGAAAGTGATACATACCACTAACCACCTTCACATTATTGTTCATCACTACCTGGGAGCCTGGCCTCTGGGATCTTCATGGATTAGAAGGGTATCACTATAGATATACACATTAGTAGGTTAAAAAAAATCCTTTCACTTCCTTAGGATAATGAATGATCAAACATTTCTCAGCCTTTGACTGCCTCAGATACAGCTGTCTTATATCAGTTTGTGTGCATCACTATTTTAGTTTAGTCCTTTAAGATTTAAAATTTCCAATTGTGAACTTGTAATTAGTTGTATCATTAAATGCTGGGGCATATTCCTCTTCTGGAGGAATTTGTATTTCTGTTCAAGGGGACAAAGCACTGTTTGGAAGGAAATGCTGGACCATGGAAGAATCAGATACAATATTTTAGTGAAACAGTACACATGGTCTGAATAGGTAATGAATGTTCCCCAGTGTTTGGTTAATTTTGAACACCTAAGGAGCATTTATAGGATTTATTTTTATAGCATTTATTTTTGAAATATGCTTTGATGGGATGGACTTTGCATATGCAGGAAAAAAGAAACTAAGCGGGCAAAATGACAGCAGAATATTTCATTATACATGTGTACAAAGTTCAAATAAATCTATAAACTTACATTCAAAATAGTAACAAATTATAATTAATTTAATAATTTTAACAAATATGCTTGAATATATAATTATATTATAATAATTATTCATACAATAGCATTTTGCTCAGAGTTACAGAATTTTGGCCTTCATTGATGCCTTTAATAGTGAGCTAATGAAACAAAATTAATTATTTTCTGTATATACAGTCCATGTAAGTGTGCATCTCACAAGATATTAGCATTATATGTGTACACATTAATGAGCTATTTGCATATAATGCATATAATGCATTCACCTGATGTGTCTGAGATACTTTTCCCTTGCATACTCAATGTAAAAATATGGTCTGCAGATGATGGCAAACTAATTACCTGTGAAAATTAAAGCCCTGTATTTGGTAAGAGAACAACTAAATTGTAAGCAGGAATTTTCCTCTATAGGGTAGTTCATTAATCCTCAACATCAGCTTCCACCTTGTACTAAAGCAGTCGTGTATCCATCCTACTTGATCTCTACTCTCTTTGCTGATATTAGTGAGGAAAAACATATTAACATTATTATGAAATTCAGGATCTTTGAATTTGCAAGAACAAATTAAATATGGTATTTAGTTAAGTGTATTTCAGAAATGGAAGACTTGCATTAGGACAAAGCTGCACTTGCAAAGCACTCAATTAGCTCTCTTTAATCAAATCACTGACAAATATTTTCCTACAACACATTTAATAAAGTAGTGGATTAAAAAAACACTTCCATTCAATGTGCATATATTAAAAGAGTGACTAATCATATACATATTCTTGAATTGCCTGGTATTGCTTTTGGCAAGCTGATGTGGATTTCATGATCTTTAACGTTTTATTTATAAATATACTCTGTTGAACTGGGAAGGTAGATGTTGTTTTCCAATAATGGTATTACCTATATTTTCCTAATTTATAGTTTTGATGATTTGAGCATTTGAATTCTCATTTGGTTATTCTGTTTGGTATATTAGTTATATACCAAATAGATACTATATTTGGTTATTGTTGGTTATATAAGTTTTTCTGTAATTCTCTTTTTTGCTGGATAGAAAAAAAAAATATAAGACATTTAAAAAGCATAAAGGAAGAGACTTGGGAGTTCTGACCATTCTCATTCTGTCTGTGCAGTTCGACAATCAGCAAGCACTGGGAGGCAGAACTGGCCACGCTCAAGGGAAATAACGCTAAGCTCACAGCAGCCCTGCTGGAGTCCACTGCCAATGTGAAACAATGGAAACAGCAACTTGCTGCGTATCAGGAGGAAGCAGAACGTCTTCATAAGCGGGTAAGTCAATGCAAATGGCCAGGAGGATCCTTGAGATGGATGTACTAGTGACTGTGTTCACTCATTTTCAAGTGAAACAAGTTTACTGTTGCAGCTTCAGGTTAATCTTTGAGACAGAAATGGATGATTCCCTTAAAAGCATTTCCTCCAATTGGAAATTATTTTCTTTGTAGGACTTATTTTTCTGTAAAGGTTATTGTTGCAAGAAGTTATCAAACCTTATGACATGTTTGGCAGGTTTAACTCTTTATACAGTGCCATCACATCTGTTTCATGACACTCTCCATAGCACTGAAGTCCAGTCCCTTCTGCATTTAAGCCCTCGGAAACCTAACATCAAATCTGTAAGTTCAAGAAACCTTATTGTAATGCCCTCATATAACAAAGATAAACAGCTTACTGTCCTCCTTGCACATGAAGGATTCTGAACAACACAAACACAACTGAAAGGTCACTATATGCAAGTAGAGATCTGCATATATTTTCTTTTCTATTTTCTTACAGAAGGGACTGGGTCCTATTGCCTTCATGGCAAATTTTGCAGGGGTCATTTGGCAAACCAGAAGTTAGTTCACAATGGGGGAAGAAAGGACAATGTTTTGAGGGAGGAATATAATGTACAAGGTTGAAGTCTAATTTATGAAAACAAGTATTCAATATCTAATTTTGCTTCTCTTCACACATAACTCTTTATATTGTATAGTCTATCAGCCTTTATATGAATTTGTCGTAGCTTAGGGCACATTTCTCCTCAAACTGAAGGCACGAGTAACATGTGTGAAGGAAAGATGTCTTTAATAAAGCTTCATCACTTTCGCTAATAGAAGTTAGCTTAGAAACAATCAAGGAGGTGTACTTAACACAGGAGTGGTCCTATTTATAAGGGCATGTAGTGATAGGACATGGGGGAATGGCTTCAAACTGAAAGGTGGTAGATTTAGATTAAGAAGAAATTCTTTACTGTGGTAAGGGTGGTGACGCACAGGAACAGATTGCCCTGAGAAGTTGTGGATGCCTCATCCCTGAAAGTGTCCAAGGCCAGATTGGATGAGGCTTTGAACAACCTGGTCTAGTGGAAGGTGTCCCTGCCCATGGCAGGGGAGGTTGGAACAAGATAATCTTCAAGGTCCATTCCAACCTAGGCCACTCTATGATTCTGTGATACTTATTTAATTTTAAAAAATGAAAAAAACCCAAACTAAACCACTGCAATTTAATCAATGAAAACAGCTTTCATGAATATGTTGAAAAATAAGGGTGAATATTGCAGACCTCTCAATTTGGTTTTATATGCTGTACTCACCTATAGGAAATAAGATTACAGCTAGCCAAATCCTGCAAAATACACCTTTCACACCTGTGCTGGACTTGTCTAACTGGAGGCTGTTTAGGTAGTCCCAAGAATAATCCTGTATTCATCTGAGGTGTGAGAAATACACACTAGGCCTAACCTTCATGGAAGAGATACAAGAATACCCTGCAGTTTAAGAAACCTAGGGAAATGGCAAGTAGTTGGGGATGTCCTATACCTGGACTAGTTTGCAGACAGAACTCCTGAAGTCGCAGACAAAGGCTTTGATAGGAAAAAACAACAACTTCCAACAGACTATAACAGTGTGTGCCATAGCTTACTGGACAAAGTGCGTGAAATGTAATTAAGACTGGTGCTTCTTGCAAAGTGCTTTCAGCTCAAGAAATTGGCGGTTGCTGACAAAACTTTGCTTCAGAAATGTTCCAGTCAAGCAGAAGCTTGTCATGTGTGTTTGTACAGAGGGAGATTGCCACTTTGTCTGTCATCTCATTTAAGCTTCTCATTTGGAAAAGTGGAAGCTGTAGCCTGTGCTCCAGGCTTGTGAATAGATGATAACAGCCACTGTTGATAAAATTATTTAAATTACAGCCTTGTATTAAAGTTATTACAGTGAACAAATGTTCAGGTGAATTCGAACACTAGATAGGCTTTACAGTGAAGTACTCATTGCTAAAATGTGGACATAATAAGGTAGCATTCTTCCTCAAAAAATTTACAGCTTCTGTTGCAAAACTGAGACAATAAAATTCTTACCTAAGAAAGAAAATTAATGCACAGCAACAGCAACTGTGTTTGCCTTGGGAGACTCAACAAGACAGGCCAAGAGACAAGAAAGACAACGATCCCTTTATTTTTTTATGTTATTCCCACTCTTGGTCAAATCTTATTTAAAATCTGTTACTGGAAAATAAAATCAATAAAAATTAAATTAATGAATATAGGTTTTTTAGCATGTCATTTTGCTTTTATATGACACTACATTTAACAATAGTAATCTAGTCTTTGAGGCTATATTCATTAATAGCTGATGATTTTTAATAACCTTTTTTCAGCAAATTTCCTGCAGTTATTTGTATTTCTGAGGAAACAAAAACCATAGCAGGATATTATCTACACTATGCTCTTTTGATCACTGTTTACATGCCTTTATTAGATGATTCTGCAACCTGTGACCTCAAGACTTGTTGCCGTCTCACAAAGAATAAAGGAACACTCTGTGCCTAACTCTCTTTGGGAATGCCAGTAAATTACAATAGGGTAGTTCATTGGGAGTACTGCCCTCTGTTGGAATTGCTGTTACAAAAATACAGACTTGGCTAACCCAATGAATTTAATTCTCTAGACAAAAAGATGCATATAGTGTTAAAATTCGATCTCAATCTGTTACCATGCAGTGCAATACAAAAACTCTTGTGAATTGCCTGCTGGAGACTGATCTTTCAAATTGAATTAGTGTCTCACTTCAAAAAGAAACTGCAAGTCAGGTGCTTCTTTCTTACACAGATCAAAAATGTGCTGTTAAAATGGCAGATCTGGAGACTGTTGGTTACAGTACATATAGCAGCAAGTGTTCAGTCCCTGTCTTGTGCTATCTTTCTGTGCAGTTTATCTGTTCAGTAGAAGCAACATATATATAGCAGTATAAGCAGTAGCTGCAATTGATCCAAAAAATGTTCCCCAAACTGGAATTAATCTCACCTGAGATTATGTGTAAATTATATATGAAGTCTGTATTTCGTCCTGCCCTAGAAGGCAAGGGTAGCTCATGTTGTTGTTAATAAATCCCTTGGGGCAGATTAGAGTGAAACGACACTGAATAGTCAGTGTCTATAAACATGTATATCTATATCTATATATTTGTTCATTTTGAGTTGGGGGTGGGGGGGTGTATTTCAGGAGTCTTTGATGGTCTAAGTCATTACAGCTGCCTATTATGCCAGTGCACTTTAGTTCAGTATGGCCCATTATTTCCGCAGAGATGGGCCCCTTCAGGCACATAATGTCCCTGATGCTACCGAGGCAGCCCTCTGCACTTCGGTGGGTATTTTGCACATCAGCAGTTGTTTGAGACTTTAGCATTCCAGTCTCTTCCAGTATTACTTGTGGATACATTCTCCTCCCAAGACCTGGGATGATTGGACAGTAGCAAGCCCTTTATCTTAAGTTCCAGTCACAATCCAAATTCCAGTTAGTAGGTGTATTTGCGGAGGGGTGGGCTTTGGTGGTCATAGATGAACAGCTGCTTCTTTGCAGTTTGCTATAGTGGGCAAAAGTCCTCCAATGATTTTAACGATGTTTACCCATTAACAATTTCAGTCTCTCATAGTCTAAGATGTCATCTTTTTTTCCTAGTAATTCTTGTACAGACAAATGCATGAAGAGTAAGTGTCCCACTCTTAAGGAAACTGATTAAGGTTCCTTCTCTTTCTTTGATTTTGATTGCATTTTTAAAATAATTTCACTTTTTTTTTTGCCATCTCTGAATAAATAGGTTTACTCATCTATCGGTTCAGTTTTTTTGTGTTAACCTACATTTCTTTGCTTTCTCTGAGGCCTTTATCTTCCTTCTTTCATTTGTTCTCTGCCTTAATAATGCCTAGAGCTGACATAAAACAGAATACAGATTCAGTGTGGCTGAGTGAAACATTCTCAATAAATTAAAGTTTTGTGCTTTCTCCTGATACATTCTAAGCTTAATTCAGAAACACTGTATTTTGATATTTTGCCAGAAAGTTTATTTTTCAGAAGTTTGCTAAATGGGTGTATGGATTTTTCCCTCTCAAATACAAAGACATGATTCTAGGAAAATATGATGCCCAGTCACGAGCTTAACTTGGAGTTCTCAGCCTTCTCTAATCTGCTCAGAAATGAAAAAAATTCCCTTAAATGGGGCTGGTGAGCACTCCTACACACCTTGCATAGCTTTTTGACATCAAAATGGATTAATGAGTTTAGAACAGCTCAGTAACAGAAAGAAAAACCCTGAAGTAAGCTACTTCAGGCAAATAGAATAGCATGGGCCCTAACATTAATCCTGATACCACAAAAAGGAAAGGATTGAATGATGATATAAATTATGGAAAGTAACCCAAAGTTCTGTCTTTGTCATGTTAAAAATGAAAATGATTAATTTTTTTCATGTGTGATATCTGCTAAAGTAAATCATCTTATGACACTGGGCAATAGCACAAAGTAATAACACCAGTGCATAATAATAAGAGCTGCAGTCCTTGAAGATCATTCATCTTCAGGAAAAGAAGTCCAAGATAAAAAGAGATAAGTGATCAAGCTCCTGGGTATTCATGAAAGAATAGAGAGGTAAACTCTTGAATTCTAGCTTGTTATTTTACAAGAATTTCCCAGAAAATAAGATAAAAATTAGGCTATTTTGTTCTTTCATTCTGTGAATGGAATAAGTGTGAGATATCTTATGTAGTTTTTAAAACCACCTGACAAGTAATGGACCATGATTTTCCTACTGTTAAAAGAAATTTTAAAATGGATATTAAAAAATTGCATGAGCATACCAAAATAAAATCATGGTCATTTTATTGGATTGTTTCTATGTCACTTAAAGAAAAAACAGTCGGTAAAAGAAGTTGTGAAAGTTCACAAGCAGTATGGAATACTGTATAAACCATCTGTTCAGATAATCTATAAAAAATCTTTGCAGTCTCTTCAGAAGTCACCTCCACATTTCTATCCGCTGCATTAATACTCGAATAGCCAAAACTAACATTTGAACATGCAAATGTGATGTGATGAAGTTGTCTGCTGAATTGGAGCCAATACCATGAGCTTCATATTTGCTGAGAAGTCTTGCTAGCAGCCCTGTGACTACTGTAGAGAACTGTTTGGTTTTGTATGCCCAAGGACAAACATGATCTAAGAATGGAAACATGAAGGAAGGTGACAGAAAGCTTGCAAACAAGAAATTTATGAATGGGGTTCTGATCAAAAAAATTATTGGTAATTCACCTTTTTATGTGATGTCTATCTCTTGTCATTCTCCCTTTAAGACTGTGTCCCTCCTACTGAACAATTCAAATATAGCTTTGAATAAATTTTGAATAAATTATGTTTGATTGATTAAAGAAAAAAAGTTAACCAAGTATAATCCTCTCCTTAAGATACTGTAATTAGCATGTGGTTAGATAGCAGCTTTGTACTTCTTGTTAACAATGAAAATAGATGACCACTTTTTTGCATGGCATTAGGGGATACCAAAGGAAAAAAATACAGGCCTTTTATTTCAGACAACATGTTAGGGTTTTTTTCCTCAGATGTACATTTTAGTCCCTAGAATATCCATTTCAGCTGTTATAAGTGCTGTATTATTTTTGAAACGGTATGTGTTGTCAGTCTTAAGACTACCAGAGCATTTCTTAGGAGAAGAACTCTGAAACCCAGCACATATTCCTTTGTGCCCATGATTCTTGGTACAGATAATCCACCTAGAATTTACAAAGATTCAACCCTTGGTTGATAATTACACTTTATTAGAAAGATGGTCTCTTTTCAGACAGAGCAGCTGTATCAAGTTATGTTCCTTGAAGCAAAATGTGAATTTGCCTTTTAAAAAAAAAATTATGGTGGCTTGAAGTATTTTTGGTCTTCTTCAGTTTGCCTTAATTTGTTTTTAGAGAAGATTTGCATTTAAGACTCAAGGCTGTTTTGTTAAGGTTATTTTTTTATTTTTTTTCCCCCGGGAATTCACTTTCACTGAATGTGTCATATACGAGATAATAATTTGGAAAAAAAACCCAAAAAAACACCAACTAAGCTACTCTGACTGGCTAATAAAATAATTTTTCACAGAAGTGTTCTCTCATCCCCCATCTTCTTATTTCTAGAAAATACTAAGAAAAGTGTTAAGATACATTTATCTACAAGTTATAGAATGCATGCTTTGTGGAATCATTTGACAAGATGTTTACATAGTTAAAGCTTGTAGAATGAAATACATCCTATAATTTCAAAACTCTGCAGGAGAATAAGAAAATTACTGTATTTGGATCCTTAGGACTAAAGGAAGATATCTGTACAGTGTTTGCCATTGCAGTTTCATGAACTGGCCAGGTGACTGGAAAAAGTATTTGCTAATTAGATTGTAGGGAAAGGGATGTGATTTGAATTTAGTATTACCTTATCAATTGCAAATAATAATGCATGGCTGAAGGTCAAATCATCAGTTCTGGTAAACTTGTTATATTTTCAAAGATTCCTACTACAGTTTCATTGCTGTCTTCACAAAAATTATAGCAGATGATAGGTTATTCCTATTTATTCCATACAGAAATGGGTAGCTGTGGAAAACATTTTGGTATTTCCATGGTTTAAGGCATCACTGCCCACAGACAGAAATGTGTTCTTTTCAGCAAAATCTTCTAACCATTTTCTGTGTTGAAAAAAGTAATAAATTGCTGGTAGTGCACAACACTCGCCCCCAGGTTATTATTTTATCTATGGGTAAATCTTGGAAAACTACAATAATTAATTTCCTGTCAGAAGTGATTTATATGAATAATACTATTGTGTGCTTTTTGTTCCTTCAGAATCAGCCTTGAAAAGTAATTTTCTTTGTTTTCTGCATTTGCAACACCAAAAATCTTTCTAGAGTTTTTTATTCTTGAAAGCTACACTGGAATAGTTTTTATGATTAGCTTGTTGCATGCTGTTGTGCTTCTTAGTACTGTCTACCATTAAGAACTGAGAAGTTTTCTCTGCATAAATTATATGAAACTTTATGCAGTTATTCACAGTTTTGCTGACCCATGAAATAGCATTTATCTTCTCCTCATGGAAAGCAAAGAGCTCTTTTTTCTTTGTGTGAAGTTCATCTTCAATTATTGATGGAACAATAGTGTCACAGTCATAGTTATGATCCTTTTAGGGATGTAACTTAATAAGTTAAAAATACATAATTAATACTTAAATTCAGTCTTGCATGTGAGCACTCTATGTTCTGCACTGCAGCTTGGGCTAGTAAATCTTGGATATTGCATCTAGAGTAAATAAAAGGGAGAAAAATATAGAAACAAGTTAGTAGTGTCAGATACAGAAAACAGGCTACAGCCTATATATGGGCTACACTGAATTTATTTTGCTAGTTTGGGTAAAAAACTGCCTGGATGGCCAGGCCCAGAGGGTGGTGGTGAGTGGAGTTACATCCAGCTGATGGCTGGCCACAGGTGCTGTTCCCCATGGCTCAGTACTGTTTAGCATCTTCACTGATGATCTCATGGGGTGCACCCTCAGTCAGTTTGCAGGTGACACCAAGCTGGGTGGGAGTGCAGATCTGCTGGAGGGCAGGAAGGCTCTGCAGAGGGATCTGGACAGGCTGGATCATGGGCTGAGGCCCATGGTGTGAGGTTGAACCAGGCCCAGTGCTGGGTCCTGCCCTGGGGTCACAACAACCCCAGGCAGCTCCACAGGCTGGGGCAGAGTGGCTGGAAAGGAGCTGGGGGTGCTGGTGGCAGCAGCTGAACATGAGCCAGGCTGTGCCCAGGTGGCCAAGAAGGCCAATGGCATCCTGGCCTGGATCAGCAATGGTGTGGCCAGCAGGAGCAGGGCAGGGATTGTCCCCCTGTCCTGGGCACTGGTGAGGCCACACCTCGAGTGCTGTGTCCAGCTCTGGACCTCTCATGATAGAAGCTCATTTTGGTGCTGGAATGAGTCCAGAGGAGGAAAAAGGAGCTGGTGAAAGATCTGGAGCACAAGTCCTGTGAGGAGCAGCTGAGGCAGCTGGAGGTGTTTAGCTTGCAGAAGAGGAGACTCAGAGGGTACTTTATCATTCTCTACAACTGCCTGAAAGGAGGCTATAGGTGGGGGTTGGTCTCTTTGCCCAAATAACAAGCAAGAGAACCAGAGGAAATGGCCTTGAGTTGTGCAAGTTTTAGTTTAGTTAGCAGGAAAACTTTCTTCACAGAAGGGGTTGTCAAGCATTGGAATAGGCTGTCCAGGGAAGTAGTGTAGTCACCATATTTGGAGGTGTTTGAGAGGCATGTAGATGTGGTTCTTGGAGACATGGCTTAGTGGTCCAGTTAACAGTGCTGGGTTAGCTGTTAGACTCAATGATCTTAAGGGTCTTCTCCAACCTGAATTATTCCAGAGTTGTGCAATGGATTCTGTGTTCTAGGTGGATTCTGTGTTCTAATCTGTCTTGCCTTTCTGTAGGAGTTGGAATAATTTCTGTATGTAGTTAAAAAGGAATTTCATTGTCTGTTGGTACTGAATTGTACAGTTCATCTCAAGAAGGTGGTTTGAAAAAACAAATCCAGCTGGAGAAAACACAGCACAGAATCATTTAGTCAATAATTGCTTGGGGCAGCTCACCACTCAAAATGTTTGTGTCATTCCCACTACTTTGCTACTGTCTACCTGAAGTCTCCGCTTGCAAAGTAATTTTCTGTCGTCAGGATTTTCTGGAGAGTCTTTTCAGTTTTGCTTTTCAGTTTCAGAAGCTTTGGGCAGCCACTGTCTTAAGCTCACACCAAAGTTGTTACTCCTTGTTGTGTTATGTGGCTTGAAGCCTCACTCCTCCAGTCTTCCCAGCAGCCCAGTGTGCTAGTTCGCTGCTGCAATGAAAACCTCTTCCTGGAATCCTACTGCATTTATAGGTTGTTGGACCTAGACTAAAATTTCCAGAAAGCTCTAGAATGGCCTTTGATAGGCGGGTCTAGGTCTATACCACAAGAAGTTGCCTTGCTGTCCTACTTCAGTGGATGTATTTCACACTGAAGTAGGCAGTTAAGTGTAATGCCATCCACATGCTAGAAGAGTTTGCACACTAAATAGTCACTAAAAAGCCTTTTCAGAATATTTTCCTTACATGCAATCCTGACCTGGATGATAAATAGAAAGTAAAGAAACAGAGTCTAAGAACAGTACCTTTTCTGTTTTTTAGTCTCAAACACGAAGCCAGAGCTATCGACATTTTCAGATATGCAAGTCAGTGCAGTCTTATGGTAGCACAATAGCAGGACTTTGTTTAGGCAGTTACTGTTCAAAGACTGTTCTTTCAGTCTGAATTCTGTATTCAAAATGAGGTGTAATCACAGGTACAATACTAGATACTGCTGTGCAAGGATTTGAAGGATTGATTGAGCCTTGCTTTTAAAACTGAAACACTGAATAAGGAGGTGTCCCTCATAATAGCCTATGGGAGGGTCAGGGTAAAGCACTTTAACTTCCTTTTATGCCCCCTTCTGTGCATAATGCATAACCAGTTACTTGTAATGATTTTTGGACCACTGGTCATGAGAAAATTAAGTGCAATTTGAAACAAGAAGCAGAACAAGTAAATGCTATCCAGATTTTTGCCTAGAGCTTTATCTTTTGTTATTTCTGTTTTCAATTGCATATTCTTTATATCACATAATTTTCCAGTTCATCTTACTCTACAGATCTTTTTGAAAGGGTCACAATATGTTTTTCTTCTTTATAGGTACACTCAAGAAGATAAAAACATGAAGATATTTGACATCTTTTCAGATCTCTGTAGGAATCAGCATTTAAATAAAACTGATTAAATTAACTCAGTTTTTTAATTGAGTTTTTTCTTTTTCTTCCCAACTTACTTCATTTTCAATCACAGCAAACGAAACAGCTGAACATTATTTTCTTGCATAATCAGTGAGAGATGGAGGTTTGCCCAGAGAAAGGCTGGACTAGAGTAAGACATCACAGCCCTTTCAGTACTGGTAATTAATTGTCCTTCTGAGTGCAGTTGCCTCTGTTGGGAAGGTTTATGGGAGCACAGCCTGTTCTGCTTAAGAATAATCATCTGTGTTTGCTTAAGCAATTTCAAGAAGTGTGTTGAGTTAGTGTGGACCAGAGTGTACTTGGGAGTATTCATGTGAGCTGTGCACCTGGCAGGGCTGCTGCAGGAGGTGTTTTTAACCAGCAATAATAGATGCAACTAGAACAGTAACATTTCATCCAACAGTTAGATTCTGAGGTTGCACTAGTACTTACATCCTCTCTATGTGTACCACCCAAGAGGAAATCATATGGAGAACAGTGGGAGTCCACGTGCTTCCTTAGTCACAGGATGAGAAATGTCTGCAGGCTTGCTTCAAGGCATGGGTTTCTATGACAGAGGTAGTTTGGGGACTGGGCTTACTTTTGTCTCCAGCTGAGGTTTTGTATAAATGAGCATTCTGTGATATGGCTTGGTAAGGGCCATGAGTCTTGCTGAGTGCAAGAGCTTTAAAAGAGAGATTGTCTTCTTGGAAGTTAATGTTCAACATCTCAGCAGGAAAGCTGGGAAATATCTGAGAAGTTAAACTTCAAAAGGGCTGAAGGTGAAAGGGGTGAATGAGTTTGACAATTCCTGCAAAACTTAGGAAGGAACTAGAGCTCTTCATAAACCTGCAATGTCAGAACTGTCACAGTTTTGCTTGATAGTGAAGGATTCTTGACTGGGCAAGACCCTGAGCAAGCAAATGTGACCTCAAAATTGGCCCTGTTTTGAGCAGGAGGCCTTGACCAGATGACCACCGGTCCCTTTCCAGCCTAAATTTCTCTGTGCCATTCTGATTCTTACTCTCTCTAGATGCTAGGCCAGACACTGTGTGGACATAGGTTTGTCCTCATCAATGTGTTCCAATTCTTGTTTGTGTAATTTTGGTGGTGAACACTGAGTATTATGATAATCTAAATGCAGGTATATATGTGTAATTGAGAAAATCATCTAAGACATCAGTTGTGATGCTGAGTGGCACATAAAACTAAGTGAATTACTGTTCCTTTTGGAACACTGGTATTCCACTGGTATTCCTTTTGGGAAAATATCAGCAAATAAGAAAGTTCTTTGGGGTGGACAGGGCATGTTGCATTACCAGCTATCCTACTTCCTCATTCCTTTCACCCCCTTCCAAGAATTTCTTCTAATATCAGTTCTCTCCATTATAAACCTCATGTGCAAAAACGTCTTTAGCTTTTCAGCAGAAGAACCTAGATTCGTCATGGCTACTGCAAAGAAGAGGTTTGTGGCCTGTGATACAGAAAGAAGTTGTTTTAATTTGCTTGTATTTCATCTTGACTTCCCTTGGACTTGACTCAGTAATCTACCTTTTGAGCCTACAAGTAGTTTAGAGTCTGAAATTACTGCTATAACAGTGGCTTTGTTAGCTTGGGGACATTGGTGCTGGAGAGCAACAACCTTGATTCCCTGAGATGTTATTTTACCTAAAAAATAAAATTGTCTTGCAAAATGTCTGCCCTCTGTCTAATGGCTACCTCTCCAAGAATGTTAAATTGAGTGTTAAAGGTTTTTGTTGCAGAATTAACTAGCACTTTGTTCAAAGGAGTTTCTGGGTCAGATTTGTAGGTACAGGTGCAGCTCTGTTGAAAAAAATATATTAGGATTGACAGGCTCATAACTTCTGGGGAAACAATTGTTATTAGATTTTAGTTATTAAACAAAAATGTTTTAGTGCACACATCCAGGCAGACGTGGTGTGAGAGTTCCCTAATATTCTAACCTGTAATGAGAGAGGTACATGAACAGAGACTTTTCTGTGTAGACTCTAGCTGCATGGGTTTTGTTTCTTTGTTGCAGAAGCAAAACATAAGCAGTTTTTTGAAACAGTTTATCTGTGAGTGGCAGAATATTAGCATCCTTTTGATTATAAAATAAAACAAAAGTGCATACCACTGCCAGGTATCTTAACTGATCCAAGGGCAGATGGAGCATGCTTGCTGTCTGCTAATGAAAGGAGAACTGAGCAAATCCAAATTGTGACATTAGCTGTTGCCTTTGTGACTAAGAGATGAGCTCCATTACCAGGGAAAGTTAGAAGCTGGCAGCTGTACTTTGGTGGCTGAGTGTCTGCTATTACACTGTTGATGCCGAGTCAGAAAGTGATGCTGTGAAATGTTAATTGGCTTTCTAGGAAGTGTGTGAACATTGTGGCTTTGTAAGGTGGTAGAACATGAAAAAGTGTCAGATGGAGAGGTTAGTTAGACAGACAGATCTGTGTTTAGTCATCAAGTGGTAATTCAGAACTTTCTTAAAACTTTCAATAATTAGCATAAGTTTTAATTAGTGCTCTTTTCAGCCTGTAACCATTTTTTTTGTTTGTTTCCAGGAATTCATAGCAACCACTTACATAACAATATATTATGGAATGTTATGCTAACTTTGTAAGAACACCTTCACCATTTCAATCAACAGGAGTCATCCAGAAGTTTGGGTGTGTTTCAAAGGCAGCTATTTATGCAAAGAAGTAATAGTACCTTGAATACGTTGAAATTAATTCTGTATGTGTTTCTTCTACTTATTTCAGGTGACTGAGCTAGAGTGTGTGAGCAGTCAAGCCAATGCAGTCCACACACATAAAACAGAATTAAACCAGACAATACAGGAATTAGAGTCTACACTGAAGAAAAAAGAAGAGGTATCTGCAACATTTATTTTTGGTTTTTCTATTACATCATTTCTAAAGCCTTTCAATATTAAGCTTGTGATGGCTGCTAGATACTGAATTATTTACTATAAATGTTACAAAGTAAATTATTTTTCAACTTCTTTGAAATCGTTAGTATTTTTCATTTATATAATTACATCAGTCCAATATAGAGCTGGGTATCTGGGTAGCAAGAAAAAAAGTATCATGCTCTCCAATTTGCTTTCACCAAACATTTCTTTTTGCAAAAGTAAGTCATAAGTGTTTTCTACAGGGCAATCATCACACTGATGCAGTCCAGATTGCCTTAGAGAGGAAGCTGTGTTAGGCATGCTTTCTTTTTTTCTGGAGAATAGGGTTTGAAACAAGTAATAGATCAATGCCTTTGTCCAGCCAGTCTATCTTTCAGGCTCTGTTGATAAAGCTGACCTTCATGGTCCATAAGATCAGCAATTTCCTTAAACACATGCCAAGCCCCCAGCCTGAAACTTGGTATTTATTGTGCCATGTGCCTTGGCCTGGACCAGGAGCAAGTAAATAAAAAAGAATTGGAGTAACACCTGCATTGGCATAGGTCCCAAAAGAAAGCATATCTGTGCCACGGAATCAAGAATCACCCGTTTATGGATGGAAAAAGGAGATGGAAGCAGCTGCATAGGAGGAATTATTTGCCCCACGTAAGAGACTGTGGGCATTGGCATGTGTGCATGGAGGGGCAGTGAGCCTTCCCTCAGTGCCATGAGGTGTTTCCAAGGAGGATGCAGGAGAGGCACAGTCATCCCAGAATATCCTCTCAAAATGGAACAAAGCCTTTTCCAAACTCCCTCTTACTTAATAGATTAGGCTCAGCTTAGTGATGTTTCACATTTTGTTGGTCAATCACTTTAGAATTATGCTGAGCTGTTGGCTGCAGAGAAATCTTGCCAAAAGGAGTTCTGGGAGGTGAATATGCCCATCTGGAGAAGAGTACTTAATAGTTTTAAGTTTGATACCATTTAGTTTCATTAACTCTTTATATTCTTGTCTCCTGAATGTAAGCTAAGAAGGTTTCTCTTCATTATTTCAGCTATATTTCTTATTTTTATATCTTATTCTAATTGCTAAGTTAAATATGACATTTCTTTTAAGATTCTCTTTTTACAGAAATTGATTATAACAGACAGTTGTTTTGGTGTTCAGCCCTGCTGCTGGTGACATAATAAGCAGTTTACATTTGAAAATTGGATTCTTTTTTCTTGAAAAAATGGAGAACAGTAGGTTCTAATAGAATTTAAAGTATAAATTTGTTGTTTTAATTACAAGGGACCTTAATTTTTCAGGCAAAAATTATTTTATATCTCTTTGGGGGGAAAGAAAACTTGGACTTTTATAAAAGAAAATGCTCGTGTCTATTGCTGTACAATCACGATGGAGTTGCTGTTTTGGGACCGTGATTCAGTAGTACTGGGAGCAGGTCTTACACTTCATGTTATCTGATGGGCAGTAGCCAACTGCCAGTTTTGATATTGTTGCACTGACTTGCTCAGAAGAAGAAGCACCAGCCAGATTACAAGCACTGAGGCCAAGCCAGGTAACACATTGCTAGCAAGGTTGTTTCTTCTCCCTTAGGAAATAGAAGGATTGAAACAAGAAATTGAAAATGCCAGAGAGCTCCAGGCACAGAGGGATTCTCTGACCCAGAAGTTACAGGTGAGCTATAGTGCATCATCTTAATTTAGAGAAAAAGGAAAAATTATCAGCAAGCGGGCAGTTCACATGTGCAACTTGTGCTATATTCACTGAATGTGCCAGATGAATGTGTAAGTTAGACTACCCTGAATGTGCTGGGTTGGGATGACCCTTAGGAATTTGTATAAAAATTTCTACCTGCTGCAAATTGCTATTTTTATCTGAGGAAACAAACCACATTGCTTTTATATGTCCACAGAGTACTCTCAGGTTAGCAAACATCCTTCACTGATACATGTCCTGGACAGTTCTGGTCTCATTTTCACAGCAGCATCTTCCCATAGTTTTTGCATGCTGCTGAAGCTGTCTGTCTATGAATCATCAGCCTGGGATGAGTTTGTGTTCAGCTTTTAAACAAGCCTTGAAAAAGTAAGAGTTAAAGCGCTTTTGTGTAGTACAGGCTTTAAAAACACACTTTCTTTGTTTTCTTGGAATTATTTAGAAACATTGTTCTTTTATTGTTTTTCAGTGGTTGTTTCTTACTGTGTGTAATGTCAGATACCTGAGGCTGATGGATTTGATGTTCTCTCATTATATCCTCCTTTGGTCCATCTGAGCTCTTGCCTGTCCGTCACTGCACTGACCAGCCAGCACATAGCCACATTCCTTGTCACACCTGCTTCTGGAACAAGGCTGACCAAAGGCCTGGGTGGAATACACCCTGCTTTCAGCCTTTAGAGTTTTAAAAGAACTGGAAACTCGGGCATTAAATAGCTCCAATCCTAAAGTGCTGAAAGAGGATCCTTTCTGTTCTATGGCTTAGCATATGTTGAAAGCAAGCCCCATCAGGTCACAGCCACAGCATAAAAATCATTAGGCAGGTATTCTTTGAAATGCATGACATGAACTGGAACCTCTATGAATCAAATTTTAACCTACAGAATAAACCACTAAAGATCAAAGTGAGTTTATTATTTTTTCCCCATTCTTACATCAACTTGTTTGCACAAAGTATGTTATTACTTTGAGCAGTGTTTAAAGAGTATTTTGAGTACACCTGACCTTGCCTGTTGCAAAAATTGTTGCTGGCTTTAGGCTAAAAGTACAAATTTTCATCTGAAAAGGCATTTATGTGAGAGACTAAAAAGAGACATTGTAACAAGAGCTGGAAATCATTCTAGCAGTATCAAACGCAGTAATTTTATTGTAAGATCATATGAAAAGAAACAGTGAGCCAGGAATTAACCATCCTTAGCAAGCAGGATTATGAGACTAGTAAGAGATGAAAGATCAGGAAATGGTAAATTTGTAATAAAATTTTACCTTATAAAGTCACTAGTACCATTTTGGTATATTTATGTATAAGTGATTGAGAGCAGCCCTGCAGAGAAGGACTTGGGGGTGATGGTAGATGAAAAATTCAACGCTAACCAGCAGTGTGTGCTCCCAGCCCAGAGAGCCAAACGTGTCCTGGGCTGCATCCAGAGCAGCGTGGGCAGCAGGGCCAGGGAGGGGATTCTGCCCCTCTGCTCTGCTCTGCTGAGACCCCACCTGCAGGGCTGCATCAGCTCTGGGGTCCCAGCACAGGAAGGACATGGACCTGCTGGAGTGAGTCCAGAGGAGGCCAGGAAGCTGATAAGAGGACTGGAGCACCACTCCTATGAAGGTAGCTGAGAAAGTTGGGGCTGTTCAGCCTGGAGAAGAGAAGATTGTGTGGAGACCTCATAACAACTTCTCAGTATCTCAAAGTGGCCTACAGGGGAGCCAGAGAGGAATTCGTTAGGAATTGCAGTGATAGGACAGGGAATAATGTCTTCATATTCATTAATTCATGAAAGAATGTAGGTTCAGATTAGATACTAGGGTGAAATTCTGTACAGTGATGGTGGTGAGGCACTGCTTCAGGTTACCTGAAAATGTTATGAATGCTCCATCCCTCGGAAGTGTCCAAGACTAGGTTGCATTGAGCAACCTTATCTAGTGGAGAGGGTTCCTGGCCAAGACAAAGGGTTTAAACCCTTTGTTGAATTGTTTTAAGGTCCCTTCTAACCTAATCCATTTTATGATTTCGTGATTCTTTAATCCCCAAATGGATATATTTTGTATACATGTCCTTATGTCACATTGTAAGTGATCTGTTTCTGGAAATGGTTATATACATTTCTATTCAAGTAAATTTAAAGCATCACTTAGGATCTGAGTTAAAAGGTGCCTTTATTAAGCTTAAACTTAATTACTGCCCTGATGCTGCCCAGGAAAACGATCTTGAGTCTGTGCTTTGCTGTAATTGTCCTGCTTTGATTATACTGGTGTTCTCTGAGCCACTTCACCCTACATCTGTCACATCATCTGCTATAGCTTCACACTGTCTCATATATGTTCACTTACCTGACTCATCATTTATTTGAAGAGTGATTTCTCTCCAGGGCTCGTATCTGTTTCTCTCACTCTTTGTTCTTGTGCTTTATTTTTCCCTCATGTGTTTTGCAAGTAGATTATGTAACTTTAAAATATTTTGGTAAAAGCCTTCTATGAAAAGTGCTATACAAAGAAATTAGTATTTCAAGGTGTATTGCATTTCTGATACACACATATCAAGAATTAATTAGATAACAATCATTGGCAAACTAGTGAAGAACAATATGTTATCACTGTGAAGGTTAAGTATCAGGGTCCTTTTTAATAATTCCATTAGTAATGTAGAGAAGTCATATGTGAGTCATGATCAGTGTGACTCTCACAGAATATGTTTATTAATATGTCTGATTCCTAAATATAGCTGTTGTGTATGGTTTGACTATTTTATTCCAATACTCGCACTGAATTCTGAAAAAGATTGTTACAGTGCAAACAACAAACATAACTAGTAATGATTTATTTATTCTGTAAGAGAAAACACTATGAGAAATTATTTCATCTGATGAAAGAAGAGCTTGAAAAAACCTATGGTAGAAAAACCAAGTGCCAAATACATTCTGCAAAGCACCTGAATGTACCAAAGAGTCAATTTATTGTTGGATGAGATCAGCTGCCAGTAAAGGGAAATGGCAAAGCTAGGGGAATAGATTACATTATATGTAATCTATCTCTTCCAATCAAGAAGCAAGTTTTGAGGTTGGCTGATTTGAAACAGATAATTGCACATGAGCTAGACATGAACTTACAATGCAATAATATTGCAGAAAGCATTGATATTAATTTAGGGTAAATATGCTTAAGGATCAAATGTAAATTTAAGAAGCAGCATTTTCCAGAAATGAAAAGCAACAGTTTCTGGCATATTTCATTAAAAATGTCTGAGAAGGGCTTGAAAGTTGTTCTTCAGTGCTAAATAACAGGCCAACAGAATGCTTTATTTAGGCCCAGATATTACAATGTAAAGCCATGTAAGTATCTATAGGTTGTTCCCAAAGTGGACTATTTCATTAGTGGCTTGCCTGCTTACAGGAATTAGTTATCTCTGAAGTAAGAGCAGTGGGAAGGGGACTTCCTAGAACACACAAATTCGGTGACTGGAAGAGAAGCAATGACAGGATGGGCAAATATTTAAAAACAGCAGTCAGTTTTCTAAAGAAAGGACTGCATCACTCTGGCAAAGCTGAGAGGACCTTGGATTTCACTTTTATGTTGTATACTGCAATCACTTGACCCTCAGAGGGTCTTGAACCTGGGCAATCACTACACCAGTAGTACTTGTTAGTACTTGTCTTAGAAGGCAGGAGTAGACGCAATGAAGGAGAGCTTTTGCATGGTATGACTGGGTTATAACCAGTTGTCTTCTTCGTTTGTGGCAGCGGTGGGAGCTATTCACTACATAAGCATGTATGCATGTTATTTGTGTTTTACAAGTGCTCTATCCAGCTAGCTTCTTTTAGTACTTTGGCAACTAAATTATTCAGTGCTAAACAAATGAATTCTTCTCTTCATCCTGGCAATAAGGGGTAATTTGTGCTCTCAGGTGTGCCGGCTGGTGCCCAAAACTCCATAGTTTTTTACTTGTCCATTTGCAAACAAGATGTAAGGGAGGCCTTCAGTTTGGCTGGGAGGTAACCCTTCACTCCACAAGCAGCCACAGCTATGAGGCAGTGAATGTCCTGATGTTCTGTCTTCTCCAGCTGCACCACTGCTGGGGGTCCAGAACTCTCCCCTGATGCACAGGCTGGAAGCTGAAACTGTGCACTGGCCACATCACCCCATCTCTCCTCTGGCCAGGGGTGCAGTGCCCAATTGGTGCTGCTAGCAAACCCCTCACAAGTGGATACCTTTCTCAGGCCATGGACTTTGACACAGGGCCACCATTACGTACTTGTTGCTCTTGAGTGACCCAATATGTTTTCTGTATAGTCAGGTTGTTTGTTATGATTAGCTGAGCTCTTTCCAATGTAAACAGGGATAAATTTCTTAGCCTTGAGGGAGAGTGAAGAATCACACCAAAACCAGTGAGAGAGTTGGAGGGCTGAAAGAGGAGTTGCTCATGCTGCGATCATTGGCTGCTGCCAAATCTCCCTTCCTCTTTGTAAAACTAGTTGTAGTAAAATCTCAGAGCAGGCCAGTTAAAGCTTTGTGACACAAAACCACTGTAAAGGGAGGTGTTGTTGAAAAACATGTTACCATACATAAATATGAATTCACTATACACTTTTCTAGAGACGTCTGCACAGGGTGTATGGTGTACTAAACACATTGTCTCTGTGCTGCCCCTGAAAGGAATTCTTGTAACTGAAATTACAGAATTTAGCATGAATTTATGAGGTGTGCAACGAATAGAACAAAGAACAATATGCTATTCCAGACCTAGGTGACTGTTACATTTGTGATTTGATTGAACACAGGGCACCTGGCTTGCACAAGGCAGAGCAGTTGGCACCACCCCCCATCAGGTGCAAGCTGGACCTGCGAGGAGTCCCAGGGGCTGACGCCAAGGGCTTCTCCTTTTGAGTGAGAGCTGAGCTTGCTCAGGGTCAGGCCCCCTGGGCTATGTCCAGCACGCCACCACTTCATCTTTCCCCACTGCATGGGAATGGCATGCCCGTTCAGCAGTGGTGGCCGTCCCATTGTCCCTGCTCCACAGGTGGGTGCTGTGCAGCGAGGCACAATGCGCAGCTCGCACCTCCTGGTTTACATTTGTTACAGTCACCTTGACATCCACTGTGGCGGAATACTCCTGTCTTAATTTTCAGAGTGCAAAGCCTGTAATGTGAGATGGGAATAAGGTGGTGCTCCTCTGTCTCTAGAGCAGTGTTCTGAACGGGTTTTGCCATGGGAACTTTTGATGGAGAACCGTGTCCTTGAGCAATTAATAGAGTCTAAATCAGGGCATGATTGAACATAAGTAAACTCTGAAAATATGTTTTCACTAGGCAGTACACTTCTGAATGACAGAAGTGATAACACACCTGAATGAGTGTATTATTTGTTTACTGACTAAAGTTCGTCCCTCTCCAGAAATTTCCACCCTTCATATAGTTATGGGAAAATGGAGAAAGTGGCAGTATATATACAATTGTAGTATCAATTCAGGTTCTGGTTTTGACTTAGTGAAAACTGTAAAGGTTTACAAATTATTTTAAAAAGCAGTTGATAAAGCACATGAGTACCAACAGGAGGTTAGACTGCTTTCTGTTTGCAGACAACACATTAACATGTTGTGTATTTTCTCTGAAGGAAGTAGAAATTCGAAACAAAGACCTGGAAGGACAGCTGTCTGATCTAGAGCAACGTCTGGAGAAAAGTCAGAATGAGCAAGAAGCTTTTCGCAATAACTTGAAGACACTTTTAGAAATTCTTGATGGAAAAATATTTGAACTAACAGAATTACGAGATAATTTGGCCAAGCTAATAGAGTGTAGTTAAAGAAAATGGGATTTCAGTGCCAATCAGCTTAAAGATGCACTGTCTCTCTTCATAGGACTGTGTTGGGCTCTGCATCAAAGTTGCACAAAATTAGAAAATGCTCCTCTGAGAGGGATTGTTTTAAATTTGACTTGCAATTCAATGTAAAATTTAAAACTCAGCCTGTAGCCGGTTGAATTAAAAAATACCAAAAAAATCCCTTTGAATTACAAATTACCTCCTTTTACATTATTGGCCACAGATAACTTGAAAGATATTAACAATAATTGAATGCAATCCTTTTCTAATTATCAGTGATGGAAGAATTAGCAGTGTCCCAGGACACACTCCATTATGTGAGATACATTATAAGTTATTGGCTGTTTTATTTAAGATATTTAAATGCTGTGTTTTGTGCAAGAACTTAGTGATGACAGCCCTGTATTTTGTTGTTCTTAATAATTTCTCAGGATATGCTGCACTGTGGAGAAGCAGTGCCGGAACAAATTTATTCTTGCCAGGAATGAGAGAGAGTTGCATCTTTAATTGAAACAAATTTACTATAACTGCTTGTATAAACTTCTTCCTTTTTGGTTTTTTGGGGTTGGTTGGCTGGTTGGTTTTTTGATTTTTTTAAGAGCTATACATATATACTGGAAGATACTGTATTTCTTTGTGGAGCTTTGGTGTTCTACAATATTGTCCAATGTAAGGTTTAATTTTTAATATGAATTCCATGTAATCACAGTGAGATAGTATCTTCCACTTAACTAAATTTTGAAGCCAACCAGTGATAGAAGGTGAGTCCCACAAAAAAAGCCCAAACCCCCCTGAGAATTTTAAACATAAATTTAAGATTTTAAATTTGACCTGCACAGATTACAAGGAATGGCCAGTCGTTTGTTTTCTGGCCTTGATACTTGTATTGAATGTTCAATTTGCTGTTAACCTGTTCTGCAGGAGACTTTTTCAGAATGTGACATGACATAGATGTTCTGTGAATAATGGCTTATGGGGAGCACTGTTCTGTTACAGATTCATTAAGGGCACAGAGGTACCACAAGGGATTGTTCATACACTGAACGTGTCTAGCCAAAAAGGCTCTTTCTTGAAATTTTGTTGTCATAGCAAATTGAACTGAAGACATGTTTACTCTTTTATGGGTCTTCATATCACATCTTTATCAAAACTACACCAGGCAATATTCTGAACTGTTAACCAAGTGTTTAAAAACAGGATATTGAATTGAATTATCCTCAGTGAGCAGGTTTTAAAGTTGTTTTGATGTAATTTTAACAGACTTTTAGCAAACACACATTTCTTTATATAATAGATTTATTTAAAAACCCAGCTCTTTGAAAGGTAAGCCAATTGTCATGTGTCTTGCATCACAGTGCATTCTTGCCATAAATTGCTTGTAATGCTGAAGAGGGCTTTTTTAAAATGTATGAATGAGTGTCAGACCTCAGATTTGAAAGATGCACGAACCTTTGTTTGCTCCCCAAATTAATTTGAATGTTAAACATGAAATCTAGCTGCTTATTAAATTTGTAGAACACAGTTTTCTTCACTTAGAGACTGATATTCAAAACTAGAAAAGATAAGTTTGTTTTCATGTATGTACTGTGTGTATATACCATATAATACACACAGGTCATTTATATTGGAAAGACATGCTTTATTTCTAAAATACCTTTTTGTTTTCCCTTAACTGGTGATTTATCAGGTCTCCCCTGACTAGTCAGGGAAGTGGCTTAGGTTAAATGCTAAAACTGTCATGTATTATATGGTGTGTAATATACACAATGTTTACGCTTTCTCCATATTTTTTAGGGTATTTTCTCACATTTATTAAAGGGGTGGGGGGAGCTTGTTTCATTGTGCTACTGGTTGAAAACTTTGTGGTGAGCTACATGTTAATCATTCAGGGGATTTTAGATAGTGATGTGTATATCTTCATCAGGTCCATATGAGCAGATACAGCCAGTTTTTAATTTTCCTGGGGATATTTGGGCCTGATTCTCCTGTCACTTGTGCTGCTGTAAACCAGATGTGTCCTTGATGTGATGTCAGCAACATTCCGTTGGCATAACATCCATGGAAGTGCAAGGAGAATTTGGCCTGTTAATGCTCAGTGGACATAATAAGGATGAAGAAAGAATAAAAAAACATAATGATGGAATAAATGTAATATTATTTTTAATGATATTATTATTGACATTTTTAAAGATATGATGTCATATGTGTGGGGAAAATAGTGGACAGAAATATTTCCACTTAAATTTTGTGAATATGTGTGGTACATGAGCATTTCTATGTATAAGTACACACACATATGTATATACAGAACATGGAAAAATTTAGATGTGCACATTTTTAATATTTTCCTATTGAAATTAAATTTAAAATTGGAAATTGATATTTGAGAATTTCTTTTTCTCATAGAATAGATAAGCTTCATTTCTTTTTTTTAAATAATACAATTACTGAGGGCTGCACCTTTGAATTCCCAAATAGTTGCCAAACATAAATATGGGATGAGGTGGACATACGTGCACATATAAATAAAATCCTATGTCTAAGACTATTTTTAATGCTTATGTACAGTAGGCAAGTATTTAGCAATTGTGATCTAAAGTTCATACTTAGGTGGCTATACCTACTGTAGCCTCTTCACTTCTGTTTTAAGGTAAAGGTTTTCCCATTTGAATTGTTACCGTCCCAGAGACAAGTACTGTACATTGTATCTATCTTTAATGAAACTATGGGAATATGTAAACAAGAAAACAGTGTTCAGTACTGTAGCCTGAAAACATGACCGTGAACTTGCACTGGAGGGGAGAGCAGTCACTTTGTGTATAATTTGTTACATGGCAACTACAGTATTGGAAAAAAAAAAAAAAAAAAAAAAGAGCCAACAAAAGAATTACCATAAGCCTCACAGAAATACAGAAATAGGGGAAAAAAAAAAAAAAAAAAGAGAGTGAGAGAAAAAAGAAATCAAACCCACAGTTTTTTATTTTGAAATACACTTGCTATTCTCTGGAGAATGTATTACTCTTTTTTTTTTTTTTCCTCTTAAATCTTTTTCAAGTATGTGCAAGTGATAGCAGCAGCTACCTTAATCTTTCAGGTGCTACTGGATTTTGCATTAGTGTGTTATGTTGTGAAATCCTGACTTTGACATAAAAGGTTTATGTAAGTATATCCCCGTCTGGATAGCTAGTTTTTGGAGTGTATTGTTCATAATCCATATGCCTCAATGATCCAGAAATTGCATTTTTCTATGTGGACAAAGCAAAACATGTGAATTAAACTGTCCATTATAGAATGGAAGTTCCTTTTCCTGGCCAATATATCCAGGAAAGAGGAAAAGAAAATGAACTGATAATGCAGAAATGCGGTTATAAGTTCTCTAAGAAAATACATTTTCAGGTAAAAAATAAATAAATAAATAAATAAATAAAGGGCTAAACAAGTTGTTACACAAATAAGTATCATTTTACGCTATCGGTGGCATTCCCATGATAATTCCTTTAAAGAAAACCCTAGAATTAACAATGCATCAATTAAAGATTAATATTATGGGACATGTCTTTTCAGTTGACAGCTGTGAAAGGTTTCTGATTTCTGCTCATTTTTCTACCAGTTGGGGATTAACCTCAGGTTTGCTCTCAATAAGAGGCTAAACCCCATTTCATTCTGTCATCTTAGATATTCTGTACTGAAGTGGCTGCTGAAGAACTCTCTGTGAACACTGCATTCAAAAGTCAAAATCAAAGCCATTTTTCAGAAATACTGCATGGAGAGAGGAATGGAAAACTGTTGCAGACCTTAATTCTCTGCAGAGATGCAGAGATCACTAAAAGCATGTAACTTGGTTAATTGCAAAAACCTTAAGGCCAAAGATAGATCTAATTAGATATTAGATCTGGATATTAGAAGACAGTTAAAAAATACCATCAAGAAATTCTATCCCAATATGCGAGTTCAGTCTCAGTCACTGAACATGACAGTTAAGTGCACACCTATACATTGGGGTTTCTTTTTCAGAAAATGGACCTGACTCTGCTAAGCAATGTTCAAATTGTCTTGTTTACATTTTCTTAGTAATGCTGCATTTGTGCACTACCTCTGAACAGTGCTAAGCAGAGACAGTATCATGGAATAACACACATTATTTGAAATCTCTGGTTTTGCTTAGCAGCCTTAGTTCCTCGTTTTACTCCACTTACTTCAGACAAGATGGATGAATTTTCCCTGTTTTGTTAAATGTTTTGGAACAATGAGCAGAGTTTTGTGTTACATCCCGGAGTCAGTTCAGCTCATGTCCACTCTTCTGGTCATGCCTAGCCAGATAGCAGGTGTGAGTCTAAATGTCATAATACCTCTAGATACTATAGACAAAAGTGGGTTTTCACATCATAAGGAGTCTCACAGCTTGCCCGCCACAACCTCTCAGGGACCTGTAGCGGCCAGTTCTACTTCTGCACTGCTGGCAGCTCATCATAGGACCAAAGAAACACAATATACCTACTTTCCCCCTCATTGCTGGGTCTTGCATAAGCAGAGCTCAGATGCAACAATATTATCTGGCAACCGTTAGTATTTTCAGATAAAGGTATTGGAAGGAAAGTAGCTATCAAAGGTGTTTTAAATTCGGGGTGGGTGGGGAAAACACAGATTTCAAAAAATTCCCTAGTGTGGAACCCTTGTGTAGCTGTAAAATAGGCGAGAATGACTTGCAAATAGAATGAAAAACCACTTGAAAGGATCACACTTTCCTTAGGTGCTCACATCATGCTGACATTGAGCACACCTGGCTTGCCCCAAAACTACACTCTTGATTGCTAGAGGCTTCCCAAGGTACTGGGAAACATATCCCCAGCACTGGGGGTATGTTTCATGAACACAGCTGTAATCCTGACAGTCTGCAAATCCCAGGTCCTTTCAGTCTTTTACCTTCATGACTAGAGGTTTGATACCAGTATTAGCCATTGGTGCTCCCTGTTTTCTGCTGTCATCAGTTCCTATCACTTGTGATGTTTGTGTAATGAAATTCTGAGCTGGGTTTGGGGATTTTTCTTTATTTTAACTTGGAAGTAGTTTCCAACCTTGTTCCTTGCTTTGGGGATTCTCATCTGCTGTCATCCAAGCCTCATCTCACTGCATGGATCCAGCAGTGTGTCAGCTGCTTTTACTTCCATTAGTTTGAGAATAGCAACATAGACATTTTCTTGGAAGAGAACTTGCATTTCTGTGACTGTGGTAATTCTTGAAGAAGAAGAATTTTTTCCCAGTAGATCAAGAAGGAGGGCAGAACTAAAGGACCTTCACAAACAATACCATGCATCCAGGTGCTAAGGGGAGAGGAAGAGCTACACTGATCAGGTATGTGTAAATATAATCTGTGTGTATAGATTTCCTCCTGTTGAATTAAATATGGTCATGCAGATACTTGCAGAGAGGGAAAAAGACCTTTGAAATTCTCTGAGTCTGGCTTGTATTTTGTTAAATCATCAGTGGAATTGTCTCTAAACGAAACAAAATAAATGTGAAGCAAAATGACCTTGTACTTGCCTGCAGGAGAAAGATCCTAGCCCTTACCTGTGGATGGAAATTTAAACATTAAATCTACTTTCTCCACATCTGAATACATCATTGTTTTTATAATTCCAGCAGTTTTGTTTCTCAGGAATCTGCAGCAATGGGAACCAGAAATCTTATCAGTTTAACGTACAGCTCCCTTTGACTTTCACTTAGTGAGAGGAGCCATGTTAGAAGTATGTAGCTGAGTGCCACAAGCAGTATTTCATGTGAGCATCCTGCATCTAGTCCCTATCTAGTCCCTCACTGCTACACCCTGCCAGCTGCACCTGCTGTCTGTGCCAGAAGCAGCCCAGGAGGGCTTGCTGTCTTTTTTTCAGAAGCTGCTGCATCAAAACTGTAGCTCTGTCATTACAAGTCTGGAGCCCTTTTGCTCCAGAGCATTTTGCACATTCAGAGTTTTGCTTGCAGGGGGAGAAAAGAGGAAATTTCATTCTGTGTATCTTAAAGACGCAGAGTAATGTGTTGATTTGATATAAGCTGCTTTTCCCCATCTCTTTGAAAAGAAATTATGAGAGCTTTATTTGAGATGGTTATTGTTACCATTTGAACCTACCAGTCAAAACTTTCATTATCCTCTCTTTCTTGCATTTTTCCTTTTGTTCTGTGTTCTATTCTCTTGCATAGCATGGAACAACCAAACATGTTTACAGTCAATATAAGCCCTAAATTGCTTATGAAATGAGAAAATACTCAGTGTCAAGCTCACCTGACCGGGACATCAGTAACCCAAAAAAACCCCAAAACCCACTCACACAAAAGATACCTGTGGGTATGAGGTGCTATGGTTGTGCATGAACATTTCAGCCTCAGTGAGGAAGCATCGGGGATCTTCTAAACAAGCATTACTGAGGCATGCTACTAGGAAGTACCTTGAATCAGAGCTGTCTAAAAGACAGCAATGCAAGTATATTCAGAAGATGAGTTTTCATGCTCTTCACCAATAAAGATGTCTGTATTGCGCAAATAGAAAATACCTGTAAGGCACATGTAACTCCTCAAGTCAAAATGCAAAAATGTGTTAGGATTGGCACCAAAAGTTCCCATCAAGCTAGAGGACTTCTGTTTCTGCTAGGATAGGTGACAGGTCTTCTGAAAATGAGTAATAGCTACATTGGAAATCTCCATGAGAGAACGAGTACAAAGATGAGAGTGGGTCTCTGTACCTGAGTCAGGCTGGGAAATCCAGCTGTGGGACTTCGTCTGGATTAGCAGGTTGAGCAGGTGGCAAACAGTGCTGTCATTTCAGAGGGGTCTAAACGAATTTTGACACTTGGGCCAAATTGCAGTGTTGAAGCTGTGACAAGGACATAGGTATCTAAAATCTAGAAGGGAATAAGGCCTCACAGAGCACAGCATTGGTCATCTCCGTGACTGAGCAAGCAACTGCACTGGAACTGCTGGTGTGTCCAAACACAGAATCACCTCTCTAAACTTGGCAATGAGGATGGTTCACCTATGGGCTAAGAACAGACTCAGCTCACCAATAGGTGCTAGGTGGCTGCGGAATTCGCCACATTTCAAGTCTCTCTTTTGACGGGCTGCACCAGAAGACGGGGCCACTACTAGAGGCAGTGGTAAACTGACCTCTACGGCCCTCACCAGCACAGTGCTGGGTCTGAGCATAAATGCTGGCATGCAGGTGCTTGGAAAATAGTTAGCTGGTTACAGTGGCATGTCAAGGGATCAGGCCTTCATCAGCTGGAAGATGTTGACAGATTTAAGTCAAGAAATTCTAATTTACAGTGTTTCAGGGTAAGTTTTTTATACTGAGACTTCACTGCTTGCTATTGCAATGACGTGTTAATGGGTTAACACAAGATACTGCAGTGTCCTCTTGGGGAACAAGAGGCAACTTCTTCTGGGAAGGGAACAGAAGCTAAAGCTTGCATTCAATCACTTAGCCAAACGGGTACTACTGACAGTGCCAAGCGCTTCCTTATTCAGAAGCATCCCTGCAAACTTGAGCATCCACCAAGACTGCAGCAAATTCATTCATCTGGGCCTCAAAAGGCAGGGATTCTGTAGTTATCTCAGGCAGCTAGTGGCTGTGAGCAGAACCTGGGTTTGTCCCAGATGGCTGACAGTGATGTCTCAACAAATGCTGTCTGGGACACAAAGTTTCTGTTTAAAGCTTCTTACTGCAAATAAGAGATTAAAAGCTGAATACTTGAAGAGGGTTGGGGGTTTCTGCAAAATGGGACATAGCACTAATTTGGAAATGTAACTGCGTTTGAGTATTTGAATATAATACATGTTATTTTGTACACAAATTAAGCAAAGCATGCCCGGGTAGGCAATGTGTGGTTCACGTTTTCCCTGAATACATAGCCCAAGTAGACACTTTTTTTGTTGTTGTTGTAAGAGTGACAGACTTGATCTCCTAAACAGAGATTTGCTTTAACTAATGCAACCTTTGACGAGGACAATTTCTGTACTCCTCTGATGTTTTCCCAGAATGGCTTAAAAAGAGTAGGCACCCTCCCAAGTATCACTCAGGTTTTTGTGACCCTGTCTGCTGGCCATAATCATTGACGGAATGGTGCATGAACAAACAGATCTTGCAAAATCTTCCAACAGCACTGACTCAATAAATTTGACTTAGAGCTGAGTGACAGAGCAAGGTATGGGTATGTCAGGGGACACACAAAACACAGTTGCAAAGTGGGGGAAATAAATTTGCTCCTACAGTGGTGCTGGGCAGGAGGAGAAGTAAGAACCTTATGTTTCAACTTACTTTGCTATTAAGAAAAGCCTTTTCAGCAGCAGAAATCTTTAGGAAACCATTACAGGAATGAGAAAAATGTATGTATGCCATCAACATAAGTATAGGATGTGGGATTTTTAAAAAATACTATAAATATTATTTTATAATGACAATTCAAGACTTTTTTTTTTTTTTTTTTTTTTAAGATGTCATTAGAAACAAAGAGCAGTGTGGAATGGTTTCCCTGTCAAACTATTTTCATGGGCCTTTATCCCCTCCAACAGTCATTTTACTCACAGCAAGTGCATGTGGGAGGAAAATGGACATCCTTTTATGGTACTTCAAAAGAAGTTGATTCATAAATGTCTGTTATGGTGTTTAAATTGTGCTTTTAACATGCATGGCAGTTTGAGCATGCACTGATGACTTTGTATGATAAGAACTCAGTTACATTCTTACTGATACTGAATGGGATTAAAATAAAGTACTGAGGAAGAAAAAGTATAGTTAACATAAGTGCTTTGTATGAATTGCATGATTCTTCAATCTTCCTTATTCCTGTCACTTTTAAACAATACTGTACAGAGGGAATGCGATGCTAATTAGAAAAGTTGTTAAGATGAAAGAACGAAGTAAACAGTGACTTTTCTTGGAAAGACTGTGAATGTGCTTAATCTTATGTAAGCAATGTGGGGTGTAGTGAGACATATCAGAGAAGTCACGAAGTCTGCTGCATTCCATGGTGAGGAAAGAGTGACAAGCAATACAGATGATTTGCCTGTGGCACAAGTATCTCCAACAAACATCCCACTGACAGCACAAAACTACAGTAGGAATAAAGGGGTAAGACAGCAACAGTGTGAATGTGAATATAACTTTTGTTTTGCTTTAGGTTCTTTTTTTTCCCAAAGTTTTGGTAGATTAACAATGAACAAACCCCAGCAACACAGGCAGTAGCTTTAACAGCACAGAAAGTAATCTGTGCCTGTTTTTATCCACCAGCTCTTCCTGTGGAGGCAACAGTTCAAGGGAGATGTGCTGTCTTTGAGCTGATGAAAATCTGGACAGCGAGCATGGCTGTGGTGAAGATTTGCACAAAGTTTAGACAAAGTAATAGAGACTGAGAATCTTAGTGCAAAGGGGGAAAGGGCAGAAAGGCTGCTCCGTGGGATCAGTTCTGCAGGATGGAGAGTTGGACAGAGACTTGCAGCACTTCTGTAAGCAAGGTAGGTTACATGGTGATGAGATGCTGTAGATTCTTGGCAACACCTCTGGGATGGTCTTCTGCTGAAGGCCAGTTTGTATAAGCAAAGTGATGCTTGTAACAGTTAAATGGCTGACATGGTACATCTAAGGTTTAAGACGGACATCATAACCTTCCTTTACCAATGGTAAAAACACAGTGGCACAACTCTGTAACAGTAGCTTTAGACAGTGACCCGTGATATGAACACAAAGCTCCAGCTGTGGTAGTGGCAGTCATGTACTGATGGCTTACTGATTCCAAGATTCAGAGATACCATGGCAGTCCAGGATTCCTCTAAGCTCCTTCCTATGGCAGGAAGAATGAAGCCTATAAAATGGGCTTCTCCCTATGATAAGCAGTAAGAACTGCTGAGAAAAGGAACAGTTCATAGGTTTTGGAAAACATGATCTGTCAAACACACCTTCCATTTTTACTTCTTTCCCTTGTACCTACTGCCTCTGTTGAGCATTAAGAAGTGGAACAGACAAACCCTGCACATATCAGTAGTTCCCCTATTTCAGAGGCTCTGTGGCCCACTGAGTATTTATTTATGATGTACCTTTGATCTACATCTGACATATAATGAACAGGAAAAAGAAATAAATTATGGTTCCACATATCTTTAATCTTCTGTGTTGTACAAACAAGAGATTCTGCATGGCATACCACCACCTTTCAAGTCTGCCTACAGATATATTTAGTCACTCATCTGCAAGTGATGCATACATGAAATTCACTTCCAACCTGTATGCAAACTGTAGAGAATTATAAAATAACATCCACTTATCTACTGAAGCCAGTGCCAAGCAAAACCAGCTGACAGAGCAAAACCTGTGCAGGCACCCATGTCACGGTCACACACTGCCAGAGCTTTAGGAACAAACCTCAGACACAAATGCAACTCTCTTCTCTGTTAAGTCAGCAATGATCAAAGAACTGATTACTTCAAACCACATTTCCTACTTGTTCTACATGTTCTGCCATAACCCAAAATTAAGAATCATTATTACCTGGCACAAAAAACAACACTAGGAAACCAAAGCCAGACAGGCCTTGAATTTTGTGTAAGACATGTTGCAATGCAGATTTGCACTGTAAATACAAAGTTGGTTTCATGTTGCTCTTAGAAATGTCCTTTTTATTGTTTTCTCAGTATTGTAATGGCATTTAGAAGTTCCTGTCCCAGAAATACAGCTTTTAGGTTTTCTCATGTTAAGGAACCAGGTAGAAATAGAACCTATTTGCACTCCACCAAAAACACAGAAGCAAAAGGGAAAAGAGAGACAATATAAAGATACTGCTTTTGCAAGATTTATGTCTACATAAGTAATAACACAAAAAGGCTAGAGGAAGAAAAGGAAGAATTTACCCACAGACATCTAGGAACTGTAGTTAGGGACATGGTAAGTGTAATAAGAGTGCTAAGCTCTTAACATTTCTGTATTTAAACTTTTACCCTTTTTCATAGAGTGTTTCTGTCTTTTGATCAAGAGATGGAAAGTGCGTGTGATCTGTACATATAACTACCCTGCATCATTTAGGAGCAAGGTTCTTCTGTAACACCTTAATTGCTCAGGTGGCTTCATTTACAGAAGTTACCTAAATACAAATATTCCATGCTGCAACATACTTAGACACAATCACCTACCATTAAAACATGACAGGGAATTTCAGGAGTTGTAAAAATAACTATGGGAATGGAAATTAATTAGATCTGAAATTGTTTTTTGTGGGAATCAAACCGTACAAAAAGTATTTTTTTTAAAGCTAGTACATAAAGTTAAAACCAAGACAGTGATCAAATAAATATCCTTTAATAAAGAAAAGAGGAATAATTTTAAAGCACCAAAACTGTGAGTATGATGTTACATTGCATGTACAATAAGGTGAATGCAGTACTTTGCGTACAGGTTTGAATTTCTGAATCATGATAATAAAACCCCATGAAATACACAGCAATAAACTTGCATTGCAGAAAAGCTGCACTAAAGAAAAAAGACCAAGAAGCAGACAATTAAAATTTTTTTTAGTTTCTAGGTATTGCTAGAAATGCTTGTTTAGTTCTTAACCTTTTTTTAAACATACTTGTGCTTAATACTTAATAACTGAGCATTTTCAGGCATAGTAAATTTGCAGAGTTGTTTACAATGAAATATGCATTTAATATGTCCTTTTGAATATAATGGAATTAAAGAACTTTCTTAAAGCCAAGCACAATGTGCTAGTAGTGTCTGAGTCTAATGATAATATTGCACAAAGCTAGTGAATGAAAAATTTGTTTTCATTATTTCTTATTTATTCAACAGGCTTAACAAAGAAGTTAGTTTCATTAAGCTTCACTGGCTTCATTCATGAAAGACAACTTGCAGCCATCTGTATTTCTTTAGCTTTCCTTTTATGATGATGCATTTGTATACACTTAAAAAGAAGTTCAAAACATACAGCAACAGCAACAACACGTTGGAAGATGTTAAGTGAATATCCCCAATGACCAACACCTATTTACCAATTCAGAAGTCAAAACTATGTTTATAAGCTGAAAATCAAGCCAGTTTATGGCAAACTAATTCCTGGATAGGTGACAGTCTCTGGATTAGAGTCTCTGCAGAGTTTGGACTATATGCACCAAAACAGTCTTCATCCTTTCTACTTGTTTCAAATGGACACACTACTGGTTAATGAGCTTTAGATAATGCACTACACATTAATATTAAAAACTCAGCAGAATAATATTAATTGCTTGGTCATTTCCCATATTAGAGGTACAGAGCATTCACATTTGAGAATGGAAAGATGACCTTTTCTGTCAAATTCTGAAGCTCTGAGCCACAGAATATAGAAGACCTGAATTACAATAAAAATACATAAATGTTAGGTTGCAGATTCACCACAGCCAGAGGTGTGAGTTTTCGATTAACAGTCAAACTGAATGGGAAGTACAAAGACCCATATATGCAACAGCCCCTCCCACAAATATACTGGCACGCCTGCCCTCCCTCGACCCTCCTAAAAATTCTAAATATTTATGTATTAGGCAGCAATTAAATATAAATTCATTTTGTAAGAAAACTTAAATTACAGTATATTTATAGGTTAAAAATAGCCATTGTGTTGATAGCATTGATAGCAGTATGTTGATGTGCTTATTACACCAAAGAGCAATTTGCAGTCAAGTTTAGGATGACCTACTGTCTGTCAACTCCAAGAAGACCGAAATCATGCAACATGCTCTCCCAGTAAGGTGCTTCTGTTACTCCTTTTCTTTGCAAGAAGCTTTGCTTGTTCTTAACATTAATTCTGTAGTGCGAAACATCAACAACATATTGTCCATGCTTATGAAATCATTACCAGAAATACATCCAGGTAATTTAATTACATAAGCATCACAATGAAAATAAAATCTGATTACATGCATGAGCAAACTTGCTTTACAAATTACACTCCTGAAATTCAGTGCAACAAATGGAATAAGGGTAACATTAACCAATAATGTTTCTGCCTCTTCTTCTCAATAAGTTGCATCTTCAGTTATGCATCTATCATTACTTTATTATTAAACAGTACAGAATATAGTGCTTATAATACTCAAAATGATTCTTTAAAAATAATGTAGTGAAGTATGTTGAGTTCTATCCCCAATTCAGTCACAAAAGAACACAATATATAATCATACTAATTTATTTTACAAGTGTCTGGTGTAGAATGCAGACTGTCAGATTTAAAAAAAAAACAAAACAAAAAACCAGGCAAAACTTAAAAGTGATATTTGAGAAAAATAAAAAAGCCTTCATCTACCCTAGACAGATAACATGAAAATACATGAAAGTGAGTAAGACTATTGGTCATTTGGAAAGGATCTGGAACCTCCATGAATGAGAGCAGGAAATTCTTGTTGATACAAATTCCATTTCTGAACAAGAGTATTGCTGTTCACCTTACATTTTGGTTATTTTAGTAGAAACTGAGTATTTAGTTTCTTGTTCCCACTCATGAAAGGTTTTCAAGTCCTTACATAAGCATTTGTACAATAAACATTATGCATTCCAAATCTTTACTTCACTGGATCAGTTACACCATAGTAAAACTTTTAATTTGAAAAAAGAAAGAAGTTTCTAAAAATGGAAAAAGCCCAAAAGCTGATGAACTACTTAAGATAAATAACTAGCAACAGGACAACGCAGCCACAACAATAAAATGAAAAATATCAATAGGCAGGTCTTTTTATGGAGGCTCTTTTTCCTTGCGCATGTTTACGTAGTTTTCCTTAGTGATGCTTGCCAAGATTTCTCACAGACCAACACAATTATTACAGCTTTTCTCAGCCGTGGAGGAACTGACCTCAACACAGGACCATTGCAGTTTCCCTAAGCTTCTTGTGAATATACTAAACTTTCCCCATTTTCTGCGGTAGCCATCCCTTTTCACTGGAAAATTTCACACGGCAGAGGATGGTACCTTATATGCATTAGCCTGTGTACACTACATATGCACAATTTTTATATCAAAGTGAAAATTATGTGAAATTGTGACATCTAGTGACTCATGAAGATTTAAATTCAGTTGGTTTGTTGGGTTTTTTTTTGAGCAGGATGTGGAAAAAACCCCCATTCATTTTCCACACAGAAGATGGCAGTTTTGAACTGATATATACTGCTATGCTCACCGTAACAACTACTTTTTGTGTGCCCATAAAATACATGCTCATAGGAGAACTCCAATTCTATTGAGACTAAGCTACTACAGAAATCTAAGGTTTCAGCTAAATATGAAACAGATTAAGAAGAGTAATTTTCATCAATCATGCACACATTTTTCAAGGCAAAGATGACAGATCACATGGCAAACATATCTGAAAACTGTAGTACAGTACAGCATGGAACTATTTAGATAACAACACAGTGGTAAACTGCAGACAAACGTGTTGTGCAAGGGAACCACTGCACAAATACTTTAAAATTACACTATTTTTCCTCAGCTTGAAATTTTGCTAGTGTTCTGTATGCACACTCCAAGGAATGAAACTGCAGGCTGGAAAACAGGAAAAAATGAACATAAAAATTGTTTGTTCACCACTGTTAATTTAGCACTAAGTTTCAGATGAAATGTATAATGTGAGTTACCATTCTACATTGTAGTTCTGTTTTGTGCTACAGCCAAAAATTTATATTATTACCTTGGTTTTAATGTGTGGTGTGACTGAAACAAATGCAGAACAGAACAGCTGATGGTATAGGCAGTGCTGAATGATTATAATGAACCTTGAATCTGCTGCTATTGCTGCACGAACACAGCATCAGACAGCTTGCAACCATACTATGTAACACAGAATTTACAGAATAAGTTTAAGAAAAAAGCATCATGTAGTTATAGGCCTGTGGAAAGCCAGTATCAGGTGTTTCACACAGCTGAAAAATAGAGACCTGGCAACTAACACAGCAAAATTGATACAATTCTACGGTAACACTGCTTGCAGGTGCTTTGAAAATCAATGTTCACTAACTTTATAAGTAAGGCAACATGGTTAAGAAAATCCTCTTGAGATGTTTGACAGAGCTTTAATTTTTGGACAGCCACAGCAAAACATCTTCAATAGACTGAAGGGTCCCAGAGCTGAAGTTCCTTTAGATTACACAGCCTATTGCTAAGGTAAGGTCTCCTGCTCCTCTCTCTGTAAGTAAACGGCAAGACGTGAAATCCCCTGTTATAAATGTTAACACAGTACGTGTTCCATTACATGACAGCAGCAATGAGTAACTCCACTTAAAAGAACCCAGATCCCCATATAGTAGTTTATCTGTCAAAAAAGGAACAGTGAATGGACCACACAACACAAAGGACAGGGACTGTGTATTTCTCAAACACAGTGTATGTTACGCTAGTAAAAACAAAATGCTAGTGAAAATTCAGCTTTCCTAGAAGTGTAATGGGCTGATTTTTAATACCACATGAGGTTTTTAGGTGGTACAAGGCTACTTGTATCTCTGTATTGACATACCTCTTGGTACTGTGGTATCATAAGAGTAGCTGCCTGCAGCCATTAGTCATGAGGTTTAGGACTACTCCTAAGTATTCACTGCAGAGGAAGTTGTAACTCTCCTTTAAAAATAAAACAGTCAGAATCAAAAGAAATATTTTTCAGCCAGTAGGCTTTTGGGTATGAAATACAAACATTTTTGCAGCCACTAAAGGGAATAATGAAAACCAGCAATAATAGCATGATTTTCACAACTGAATTATCAGTACGCTTAAGTGCTTTGATCTTTTTTAAAGAGGGCTGCTTAGACTAATCAAAAGCCATTTTAAACCAAAAGAGAAAAATATTTTTAAGTATGAAATTACAAAATATTGCTTCTTATAACAAATGATAAAAGTATAACTAACTTGGTTCAGCATAGCTAAATATTATTTTAAAAAAGCATGAAAATGTCTACTTTAAAAAGATGTCAGACTAAAAATGACCTTCTAAAAAGGTGCTGCAGTATGTCTTGCTAAATGTATCATGATGGAAACAAACACATTCTTGAATATGTACTGAATTCAACTCTTAATTCTCATTGTGCTGTGGTCACTTGTTGCTTTTCATACTGACATATGCTTCTCCAAGCTAAGAAGAAAAAAAGTCTTAGTTGCATGTTACTGAATTTCAGCTACTGTAGTGCAACTAGGAATTCTCTTTCTGGAATATCAGACTGTTACACAGCAAGCTTCTCTGCGGGGAGCCATTTAGTTGAATTTTCAAGCACATGAGATATTCAGTGCAGTGAAGGGGCCATTTTATAGCTGGTGTGGAACCCCAAAGTTACTCTAACAGCAAGTAGTCTCCCAGCTCAAAATGCCCCCCTCACTTAACTGGCCATACATTACTAACGCAAATATAAAAAGTGCTTAAGAATCGGGCATTCTTGATAGTATAAAATGCACGTCAAAACAACTTAGTTTTCTGACCAAACCAGAATTTGTTTGAACAAATAAAGAAAAAAGTGACCTGAAAATAACATTTCAGGCCATTTTTTTCCATGTACTGAGTTATTTGCCAAAGAAAGACTATTTCTTTGCCAAAGAAAGCCTCCTGTGGAATTGATGGTCATAACTGCTGGCTCTGAATTCTCAGAAATGCAGAAGAAAAGTAATCTTCAACTGGGGTTTCTTTTCGCACGTTGGTGGCTGTCAAGCACCTGTTTGGGAAGACAGAAAAAGGAACATCTGAAAAGCTAAACAAATATTCTCTGATCAACATATTAGGCAATTCTAACATGCACTATACTGAGTAGTGCATACTGAGCAAAGATTCTCTTTGCTCCCAGGGTAATGACACAGTGATCCTGGAGTCAGAGCACACATATGACCAGGTATTTTTATTTTTTTTGCCTTCTGATATTACTGGCAGTTAACACAGATCAGAGTTTGAAGATGCCCAAAATACTGGATTAGGGGACTGTGGAGAACAAAAGCTTCCTTGTTATCTGTTACCTTGTCCCCCACTGACAGGAACTCAGGTTCTGCATTACTTACAGTACTCTTAAATGTACTATGGTGATTTATGTGCATTACTGTGTACTCATACACAGATACTCTCGGGATACTTCTGATAACTGGTAATCTCTTGGATTTTTCATACAGGAGCTGATACATATTTATACTTCTTGCTCAGCTACTTCAATATATAGAATGCCTCAGTATCTTTTTACATGGTTCAGACTGTCTGTCTAGAAAGAACTGCTCCTAAGAAGTTTAGTCATAGCTTTATGTGGTCACAGGGCAGGCAATATAATAGATTACTAGATCTCCTGCAAGAATTAGTAACTATTAGTTTTGTCCTCAAACTTCATTAATGAAACCACTTCACTGAGCACTGCTAATACTCCCTTCACATACACCAAAGAACTTTCTGGAACTTAATAATTATACATCACTGTGTCAGATTTAGCCTTCATTTTGTAAGGCAAGTAACTGCATTACGTTTAGTCTATACAGATGTATGTATAATTAATCATAATTAATATAAAATATGTGCCAACACACTCTGGTAAACATATTTTCAACCTAAAGTACTGTTCTTGGCATGTGTAGAGCTTACAAGTTAAAAGCCAGTTGGTCAATCTTAAAGCATGATATTAAGTGGATAACCTTACAGTAAAAAATACTAGCCTGCTATTTCTATAACAGATTTTCATTATTTTACTCCTGTATGATGAATGTTAGTAAATCAGTCTGTATCTTCAAGCAAGTATGCTCATCAATATGGAAAGTATTTATTCAGTTGAGTTTTTCAAGGGCTTTGTCACAATCTCTGTTCTCCCAAATTACTTCATGTGCTTGGAAAGCAAGGGCCCTGCTTTTTTTTTCTGAGCTGTTAGTACAGCTATTTCTGAGCTATCTTATGAGCTATTCTGTACAACCATTTTTCTATCTTAACTATTATGTGTTAAATAACCTCACCTAAGGAAAAAAGGGTTGTTTTCATAATAAAGTATGACTTTGGTATGAGAAAACAGGTCCCAGATATGTGAAGACCAAGGAGCACATACTCCTGACATTGAATTGACACTGAATCCTTTTAGGTCCAGGTAATTTCACAGGACTTGAGCAGGATGTAGACTGGTAAAAAGGAGACATCAACCAGGGCCTGTGCAGCAGTGATTTTCAGCCCGCATTCTGAACTCCTTTTATGGGGCTGCAAATTGCAGAGGAAAACATATTGTGTGGCAATGACCACGGAAGATTTCTAAGATGATCTTCCAATGTAAAACACTTATGAGGTCAACCAATTTGATTTAAAAAAAATTAACCCAGTCTTGGAAAATTTCTTTGTATCTTGCCAAAAAAATGCAAACAAAATCCTGAACAGTCAAACAGATTTACTAAAATCAAAGTCAAATCACAGAGTTCAAATCTGATCCATTATCTGGGAAATCAGAATAATTGAAAGAAAGCCAAGTTAGTTCCAAAATGTATCTTTTCTTATAGCTGTCACTTGATTTCTGAAGAGCTGTGGTAGTGGGAGTTTTGAATATGCAAGGATAGAAAGGTTATCTTTAGGGTGGCAAACAGCTAGCTCATGAGGAATTGAAGGCAGCATTTATTTTCCTTTTCAAAAATTTAAAATACTATAATTTGAAAATACCATACTAATGTAACAGATTGAGACAGTATTTCATAATCACATGAACATTCAGCAGATGATGTGCTAAGTCAGAATCAGTTTTTAAACAGCTGTAGCACTTTACCAACAGTCACTCTCCAGCTATGGTAAAAACTAACCAGGGTAGAAATGCTGGATTGTGAACATTCAAAAAGGTTATCTTTCTTCTACTGCTGTGTTAAAAGGATTACAAATATTTGTCTTCCATTCTGTTGAACCAGCCTTTTGAAACAGATTTTTAGTTTCTTTACATACTGTCATTTCTCTGGTTTCTCAAATTTTAGGTTTAGTGGGAACCTTCATTGATATTCAAGTTCATTCATGTATCAGTAACAGAGAGCCACAACAGACAAGAGCTCTGCACTGCTGCTGCAGTCACACATCTCTTTGTGCTACTGATGCAGCAACTATTTTGAAAACTGATCTCTTGCCAATTTTTGGTTTGTTCTGAAATCATTAATTTCATCTGATGAAGTCTGATATCTCTACTTTCAGGCACTGGAGCTTAGTATAAATGCAAGTTCATGGAATTCATATGACTAGCAGAAGTATAAATTGTATTTCTATTTTTACTGTTTATAGCCTGGAAATTCAATTAAGTCAGAGATTTTAGAGACTGAAACCAAGCCATCAAGAAGTCAGCCATTCAGGATAACCCATGAGATTTCAATGTGTTCAGCATTCAAACCTAACTGTCCTTCGCTTAGAAGTTACTCAGTCTGAAATAAGACATGCCAAATTTTTACAAGGCTAGAAATAATTATAAAGTATAAGGTGTGTCCAAGAGTGATTGTGCTGCTTTTTAAACATTTTTGGTAAACTGGGAGCTGTCCCTTCAAATTTACTAAATAAAACAGAGCTTTTCTTCAGAAGTCCTGTCAATATCCAGTAGAAGTACAGGAACAGTAAAAGGCTAACACACTGTCTAAAAAAGGTTTTCCTTATTATGAACCTTAAATTCTTTGAAGTCAGTGATACTCAATTCATATGTGCATGTTTTACCACACTGGATGTCAGATAGTTTAGTTGCGTTCCTACTAAGTCTCCCAGAATGCACAACCTGAGGCTTAGCTGCTACTGTTATAAAAAAACTATTGCAGAAATATTTTCTTTAAATGTAGCTTAATTACAGGTTAGTTTTCCCAGTCTGTGCAAGGCAAACTCTCCTCTTCATCCTCTGATTCAGGTGATGCTTCCTTAATCCTTCGCAATGCTTCATGGATGCTCCTTGTCAGAGGGTCAGTGTCAGGCAGAATTGTAAAGGATTCTCTCAAAACATCTTTCTGTACTTTCTTCAGTTTCACCCCTTTCCTGATCTGCGCCAAGATGTTATTGCTATCATCTTCATCAGGAAAAGGAGGGAGACTTCTCTGCTCAACTTTTCTTAAGTGAAAGCTGCCACGTTTCAAGGAAGCCAGAACTTCATCCATCGGGGAACTCACTGCAGCAAATCAAAAGACCTTGAGTAATATCTTCACTAAATTTTATCAGTCTTAATTTCTATTTCCAACAGACCAAAAAGTACCTGCATACTATTAATGTGGTAGTCCTGCACTATAAGTATAATGGTAGCTCCAATACTGCTTTAGTCTCTAAATAATCTTCCTTATTACCAGGTCAAAACTGGTTTATAGAGACAACTGTAATTTTTGTAACCACTTAACTTCCTATCAGGAAGTAAAACTTTTTGAACAATGTGGCTTTTCTGTTTGCATTCAGAAAAATCAAATAAATGGCAAGGAATTCAACATAATGAAAGTGTTTACTGCATCATCTTTTTTTACTTTAGAACTCAGATAATGAGTACATGTCATAGGTACTGAACTGTGCAATCCATCCTTATCACTTGCATTTTTAGGCTAATTTTACCTACTGAATGACTATTTCTACAAGCCAGTGGGGTATGCAGCAATATAGTCAATTGCAAGAGGATGCACTTTCCTGCTTCTCTGGGTTCATGTATTTGTTAACATCTAGTCCCAGAACAGTTAAAAAAATCGTCTTCCCTTATAATTAATGAAAACAAAGAAGTCAGAGATAATTCTTCATGGCAAATCCTTCTTTTATCACTAATTTTGAAACTAGTTTTTTGCAAAAATAAAAATCAGGCTTTGGCTCTTTGAAGAGCCAAAGAGAGGGCAAGATCTTCATCCCAGAGAATGCATTATAATAAAGTAAAACGAAGTTTAAATACCTCGCATACAATAGCATGTAATTTGTACAGCACTTCTCAATCAATACATATCCATCTCCAGATCTCTTTTGTACATTGTACAATGCGTTTTTAAAACCTGTTTTGCATTTAGGAACAGGCTGCCCATCCCACTAAAGGCCTAGAAAGAAAAGTCCCAATGAAAAGAGAGATGTAAAAGAATACAGGACTGCACATTTGAAGGGGCAAGGAAGGACTGTAAAGCCCCTGTCAGGGGCAAATTTCTGAAGCCACTTAGAAACTTGGAACATCTCAGGGGACATGGAGCAGCAGGTAGAGTGCTGCAGCAGACATTAACAACATTCTTAATAGGAATAATTGATTTGAATTTCTATTTGTCGTATTATGATGTATATAAAACTACACACACAATAGGTGATTTATAAAAAATTGCAAGATAAAATGCAAGTCAGTAAAGTAAACAACAGGACTACATAAAAATTATTGTTATTCTATTAGTAAATAGAACACTGCATCCTCTGGTGAAACAGAGCAAATCTGCAGGGTTGGCAGTAAGTAAATACAGTAAGTAGATGTGTAAATATTCTTTTCAACAGCACCTAGGTCCACTTTTTATCTAGTCTAACATGGTACAGTGTAGACTCCATTTCTCAAGTGTTTTCCTACTGAACAAATATGCCACGGTGTCATAAAAGCCCTAGTGTTCAAGATTCCAGCATCTATCAGCTAAAAAGGATTTAACAACTTTCCCATTAATAATAAATCAATCACTGAATACACTTTCCTACACAGCAATTCAAAAGATGAACTGATGTGCATTACAGTTTTTAAATTAATAACAATAAATTTTTAATTAATTATGCAGAAATTAAAACAGTACCTCTCCTCCTCTGTAAACCCTCTAGATCACCGGTCTTCTTGAGCTTCTTCTTGGCACTGACTAGCTGACTGCTATCGAACAGATGTGCTGGAGGGACACCAGAAGAGTGTTGGACTCCCTTCTCCACACTCTGACGTTTGACAGAGCTGTCACTTTTCTCTAAGGATTTGGTGGCATCTTCCTTGGAGGGCAAAGGTGGAGGCGGAGGTGGAGGTGGTGGAGGCAAAGGGGGTGGAAGCTGTACTCCAGTAGCAGTCTCTGGTTGAAGCTGGTCACTGGTAAGTGGAGAAGTGCTGACATGGGGCAGGTCAGAGGTAACACCATTAGGAGGCATAGAGACATCTTGAACTTGTTTTAGGCTTGTAGATTCCTGCACTTGCAATGGCTGAACTGCTTTTTCCAATTCCACCTCTTCGCTCTTCTCTTGGATTTGTATGGTTGCTGGCAAAGATTGAGGCTGCTCAACACAGGGCACTGAGCTGGCTGCACATTTTCTTTTTGCATGAGCCAGCCGTAGTCTGGTTGATTTAAGTATTACTTGCCCAGGATACCGCTAAAGTGAATAAGGTATTGACAATTACGTAAGCACATGCAATGGACTACTTCAGATTTTATGTACCTGTCATTTCTGACAAACGATTTTCATTCTGTTCTGTATGTAAAACCAAATAAAATATATCTCCAGCTTTTCTTCAAAAATATATTCACATTCTTAGTTTTTATTCTTACTTAAGCCACAATTTATGTATGATTAGTCTAGTCAGTGAAATACATGGGTTAGAATTAGGATTTCACTAAGAATCAGATTGCACATTCAAAACTGTTTTTTTTCTGGAAACTAAAATTCAAAATTCCCTCTAGCTTTCCTCTTCTAAACCTGGTCAATAGCTCCCTCTGCAAGTGCAGAGCAGTCTGACTTAATGCACTGGCCTTATAAATGAATCATACTGTTTTAAAAGGTGTATCTTGAGAACATCTAAGATTTTCAGACTTAATTTCCTTCTTGAATTTTCTGCCTCATTATCAGTCTTCTCATATTAGTTTTATCCACAACCTCTTGAAAGAAAAAATTAATATCTTTTGCACAAGTCTTGTAGGCCTACAGCAATAACATGTAACAGTGTTAGTATGTTAATAGCTCATGGACAGTGGCTGGTTAATGTAAGAAATTTGCTTTAATTTACAGAAGTTACAGAATTCAAGAGCCTTGCAAACAATAAGGACATGAAGAGTGTACTGATGAACAAGACAACTTTCCAGCAAAGAAACTTCTCATACTTTTTTTTTTCCTAATGTATTCAACAAAAAAGTTTTCATGAATTAATACAGTCTCTCTTTTCTTTTTACTTTCAGTCCTTTTCTTATTCTTTCCCCTTCATTCCACCTTCTATGCATTATCTGATGGTTCCATTGTAATAAGAAGGGGCAGATATTCTAGCAATCAGCAGTAGGAGGGCATGTCAGATGACAATGCTCTTTGTAGGAAGTACTGCTTAGATTATACTTTTTGGGAACATGTGCCAAGTGTCTTGTCACAGGATACATGTGTAAGAGTGAACAGAAACTTAAGGCACTGGGAATGCAACAGCTAGAGGAATCTGCTACCACCAATGCCATATTTTGCTGAGAATTTTTCAAAGATAAGTTCATGATACAATGAAAGAGTATCAATAATGATATCAAATAGAGTAATTTAATAATTTGAATTATTATATAATATTATATATTATAGTAATAGTATAATATATAATACATATTATTATATATTTTATATATTATAGAATCATCATAATAATATCAAGAAGAATACTAGCTCAGTGAATGCTGTTACTGGAATGTGTGAAAATTTCTTTGGGAAAGGAATCTGCCAGAAAAGAGCAACTGTTCTTCTGTTACCTGCTTAAAAGTACGAAGTCTGTCCAGGGTTTTCTGTCGCTCCTGACTAACCCAGGAGCTCTTTCTTTCCTCTTCATCTTGCAGCTGATCTCGTTTCTGAGAAAACATATGGAAAACATACAACTATTATATCCAGTGCTCTATTTGGCTGCACTAGAAAAAACTCTTCTCCTAAATGCGAAGAGCTACTTAAAAAGATACTTCTCAAATAAACATAACTTCAAAACTTGGCCTTTGGCTTCCCCTTAAAAAATACTATATATTTTGTGTTTTGTTTTCTCAAAGAAACTCGAAGCTCAGTAAAAAAAAACATTTCAATCTCTAACAGGAACACTTGGAAGACTTGTTACTTAGAGAGATGAGAAATAACAAGTGACAGAATGCTATAGTTAGAGAAGCCTCCTTGAATTAAAATTGCATAAATTAACCAGAGAGCAAAGCAGCATCCCTTTCCCCCTCATTGCAATAACAAAATGGCAGTCCAAACTGAAAGGCTTCCCATTTAGAGAAGTCATGTCTGTATTTTCAAAGTACAAGAATACACAGAACTCAGCATCACAGTTTTGAACCCAACAGTGAGCAAATTAAGTAAATGTTTTCACACAACAGTAAATATAATATATTTAAATTTATTAAATATATTAAATATATTTGTATTTACTCCAGCTTTTGTTATGCAAACCAGCTTGATTTTATATAATTGCACTTAAGTAAAGGTCTGAGGCTCTTCCTTGCATCTAGGATAGTTGTGTTTTTTCTTGTATGGTGATTTTGTCTTATGGAAAATACACCTTTGGATACATCTCCTTTAACTAATCATTCTTTCTTACAGAACTTCAGCAGAGTTACTACATCTTTGAAACAAACACTAACACCTCAGTCAATTTACTGGAAATGGAAGCTAATTACCAGAAGGTGAAATTTACTGCATGCAAGTTCAGAAGCTATCAGGAAAAATGACGTAACAGCTGACCACAAAGCAGCAGAAACAGCAGCTTTAATTCTTAAGATGACTCACAGCATTTAATATTACTTTTGAAAGTGTGCATCTTCATAATCAAAAATTCTGATCACTTTTGTGAACCTTTTACTCTCACTGATTACCACAAAAGCAGTGTCTGCCTGCCATTTTCGTAAGTCAGCTAGTGGCCTGGTGTCCTTCATAAAAAGCCAACTGCTGTGATTTGGAAGGAAGGAAGTATAGATGCATTAGGGAGAGAAAGATGAGAACATGTCTGAAAAATAGTAAGGACAGAAAACATATAAAGGTGAAGAGGATGAGAAGCATGTGGTAAAAGAAAGTAAGAACAATGGGCAAAGAAGTTAGAACAAAAGCATAAAGAAAGGAAGGAAAGTAGTTCTACCACTGTACCTGAATGCTACATATGCATTCAGATCAAATTTTTCCTGAAGCAGCCTCAGATTCAAGGGGTTTTTTTGTTTATTTGTTTGTTTTTGGTTTTTGGTGTTTTGTTTTCGGTGACTTGTTTATTTGATTTTGTTTCACTTTTAAGTAAAACAGTAAAATTGCAAATCTTATTTGGTTTCAAATTTGGACTCCCCTTTTCAAAGGTTTTCTAAGAGTTGTATTCTCAAAATTCTTAATGAAAACCAGTCATTTAAAACCTTTTTTACCATAATGCTAGAATTTTTCAGTCACATTTTTAGCAGAAAAACCCCACACAAACACAAAAACTTAGCATAAGGTTCTTCATATCATTCAAGTGGGCAACTCCATAATATAAAACTCTGCAGTACTCTTGAGAGACAAGGAAGTCCTTTAGCTTTGTCAAGTCTCACTAATAAGACTGATAAATGGGCTACAATCCACACAGTAACTTCCTCTGCCTTACAAGAACTTATGAAAAAAATATATATTTTATTTTAATTCCTGAAAGAATATTCCAATACATACTGCCTTTGACAAGTAGCCTTTCCGTAAAATAAATTATGCAGCTGACTTCCTGGACAAATATATCAATGTTAAAAATGTATAAGGATGAAACAAAATCACTTTCACTAATCTAATTGAAGCCTGAATTAAAGAGACTTGGATTTCAATGCATCTTTGTCAGTGATCTTTATCAAATATTGATACTATATCAGCTCCTAAGGCCCAATCCAGAATTTGAATATTTTTTAAGTATATTAGGTACAACTTAAGAGACCAGTTGGTCTATTCTCTGCAACCAGGCTATGAAAAAAAATTGTGGAGCATCCATTTGGAACTGTAAGTTTATACAATTAATTCCAGTAATAGCTTTCGTAAAAAAAGAAAAGTAGCATCCAAGCTTATTAAGATTCCAGAATCATTGTGTGATTTCCCTACTCATATCAGCATACTGGACGTGATACTTGGAGATGTTCAGAATCGTCTATGTGCTGATGATAAACGCTAACAAATCACTCAGACTGTGTTCAGAATCATCTATGTGCTGATGATAAATGCTAAAAATCGCTCAGACTGTCAGCCTAGCATTAAGAACTGCTCTACTTGTTTGGTTCTCATGTCTTCCTAACACAGCTATATATTCCCCCCTACCAGCATAAAATGACACAGAAATCCGTGGTGCAAAGGTCATGGATAAACACCATCTTTTGAAAGAGCTATCACTCTGAATGCTCTCCTAATTAATGTATAATGAGGAATGCAAGCTATTAATGACAGGCTAAGCTCAACAGCAGAAAACTCAAACTTACCAGCTGAACAGTATGGTGCATTTTGTACTCCTCCTTGCTCTGGTGACGCTGCTGGATCTTCTCATTATGTTTTGCGATACAGATCTCCTGAAGGGACATAAAGTATAACCTATAGAGCATGTATTTAAATACAGATTTACATAATGTCATATTTAGCAAATGGCATCTAGAAAAATAGTAGCTGCAGAGCCTATTTCAGACAAGCTCATTTAATTTACAATGAACTGTAACTGAAAAACCACCCCAAATCTATTACTTTTAACTACCAAAAGAATAGATCCAAGTGACAGCTTCTTGGAAAGTCTGTTCTACAGTACCAGTAAAAGCGTGGTGAAGAACCAATCTGTCAACACTTCATAAAGCCCTTGTTTAACCCCATGTATTTGCACACATGGAAAATAACTAACTCTCAAATTTCTCAATATTTCTGTTTATGCAAATAGACAGCTTCCCATTTACAGGTGTCTGCCCATCTTTCCCATGTACTATCTGCAAGCACAGACAGCAATGAAGTTGTTATAATTCATTATGTTCATTTATTACACTGATCTCACATCTCTAACATCTGGTTTAAAACAAGAATTTGTCACATTGTTTGCAAATAAGAAGAGGTTAAAATAACAAACAAACAAACAAACAAACAAACAAACTAGGCCATATTACAACTTCAAGTAGATAACTTCATTGGACGATACTGAGGGCCAGGAAATTGGACAGTATGAGCAATGTAATTAGACCTGGTACAAGCACCATGCAGAACTAGAACAAAGTCTGATGTACAGTCATAAACAAATCCCACAGTTGTGCAAGTATGGATGCTTAAAAAAGCTGCTCATCTGCAAGTTCTCTATGGACATGCTTTGATCAAATAAAAAAGTAACCACGGTTCCTGTACAGGACAGCAAAACATCAGTGTTGCTGTTGTATACAGGTAACTGACAAAAGCAAAGATACCTGTGCAAATACTGTCCCAGTTCATCACAGGTATATCACAGAATGGCTTAGGTGGGAAGAGATCTTAAAGCTCATCTAGTGCCAGCCTCTCTGCCATGAACAGGGGACCTTTCACTAAACCAGACTGCTCTGCCCCATCCAACCTGGCCTTCAAGATTTCCAGAGATGAGGCATCCACTTCTTCTTGGGGCAACCTATGTCAGCAGCTCAGCATCCTCCAGAGTAAAGAAATTTCTTTCTAACAACTATTCAAATCTCTCCTGGTTTAAAACTGTTCCCCCTTGTCCATGTAAAATATCTGTCCATGTCTAAAGGCACTCTCCTTCCTTTTTCACAGCATAAAGCTCCTTTTATGTTCTGAAAAGCTGTACTGAGGTCTCCCCAGAGCCTTCTCTTCTCCAGGCTCAACAACCCTAGCTTGTCATCATAGGAGAGGTGCTCCAACCCTCTGATCATCTTCGTGGACCTGCTCTGGACTTGCTCTAACAGGTCCACAAATATATATAGTCAAACACTGCTGGGTTTTGTGCTTCTTTCTGGAGGCTTTTTTTCCCCCTGGTGAAAAGAGTTAATCCTGGAACATTCAGTCAATTTAATCTGTAGCTGAGAAAGTACAAAACACTTCATTTCTGTGTTTCAAAGACACAGCAAGCTATGTAATACTAACAGAGAATCTGAAAAATTTCCTGTAATACTTCCAACTAGTTTATAGTTTAGTCTCTACTTAGGTATTAATATTGTAATGAGAAAATGTAAGTTAAGCATGGTTTGGGTTTTCTGACATGTCTCAAATACTCAGGGGGCACAATTTCATGTAATGTTTTCACTTCATTTAACATTATTTAAATCTTTCTGATTAAATGAAATAATGAAAGATACTTTAAGTATGTAAAGAGGACAAAACTAACCAAAATGTATTTGGTGCTGACTTGGTATTAATAAACAATCTACTTTGATGTAATTAGATCTCTTTGACAAGAAACAGTAAAAACTGCTAGGAGGGGCTGAAAACATGTTTCAGGACAGGATTAGAAATCTGAATCATCTTAACTAATTACAGAAATGGTCTAAGGAAAAAGGAAAGGTTGCAATTTCAGAGGGACAAATGCAGGGTTATACCTGTAGACAAGATTAAGTGTACTGGTGGGCAAGATTAAGTGACTACAAACAAAGAATGAAATAAAAAACCATCCAGATGGCAGCATTAAGAAAATTTTCTGGATGATTAGGGCAGATGACAAGTTCAATATCTACCAATGAACACTGGCAAAATAAAAACTAAAACAACAAAACAAAAATTAATAATTGGTTGTATGAGCAGGAATACACAGCCTATTGCACATGCGAGGTAGCCCTTACTGCTAAGCACTGGGAAGCAGGCATGTTAGCATAGAATCATCAAGTTTGGATGAGACCTTTAAGATCATTCAGTCCACCTATCCACCCAGCACTGCCATTACAACCACTACACCATCACCCAGCACCAGATCCAGACACTTCTCAAATACCTCCAGGAATTTTACAACCTCCCTGTGAATTTATGTCCAGTGAGAGCCACACCTCAAGAAATATGTTGATCAGCTGTATAGAACTGGGAAAGCAACAAGAAGTAATGCTCCTTCTTCCTTTAATCAACTAATTGATCTCACAGTATCAAATTGTATTTCTATTAAATAGACAAAAAGGGAGAGGTGAGAAACTATTTCAACCTTTCTCACCAGATAAACTACAATGTTTAAGACTAACAACATGTAATATATGTAAAAGAGATGTGCGACAGTATTATATCTAACTAGTTCCAGTGAGTCTTGCTTTCAGTTTAAAAAACAACCTAATTAAAAGGTTACTTTTTCATGTGCAGAAACTGTATTTTATTATAAGCATTCAGTGTAGTTATATTCTTACACTGCTGTTATAATAGTAATAATAACAATACCAATAATCATATGCCAGCTGCCACTGCATCTACATAACACCTATTTTGGCATGGGCTGAGCTTTAAAATGTGGGCTTGCAAAATTCTAAAGGTATCCTACTAAATGAACACAAAAGCATGTGAGGAAGTCTCCTAGCTGAAAACACACATTATGAACATAACACAAGTAGCTTCACCAATCGGTTGCTTCTCCCAGTCTGCTTGTGATAAGGAATATTCTTGCCAGGTGCAAAATAATTTGATTTCATCCCAACTCTGTTTTTTCGAAGATATTTTTCAAAATATCTTCTATACCATTTTCTTCACCTTGGCTCTTTGCTATAAATCTAGCTCCCTAATAAATCAGCTGCTTGTTCCATATGAAAATTAATTAATACTAATGTGTAGCCAGCAGGGGGTAGACTGGCATAACAGTAGCAATTTCCTGCATGAAAAATCTATAGCCAGCTCTCTAGAAGTAAGGAAAAAAAGTGAAATTGCTATTAAAAATTTATTTTTTAATAACTCACTGTCATCAACACAAAGGGACACCATAGAATGATTAAGAAATGCAAACTGTATTAAAAAAAATAATAAGGCATTTATACTCATGGTAGTACAGTGAAGAAATATCAAACTCTGTAAAACCATGCATTTTAAAAATGTCACTTCAGTTATTCTAGAGTCATGACTGAGTTATGTTTCCAAGACACCTTCCACGAAAGTTTCTAAATAAAAGCTTGGTACAATTATTTGACATAAAAAACAACAACAAAACAAAAAAAAAAAAACAACAACAAAAAAAAAGAAGAAAAAAACCCACCAATCTACCACCAACATCTCACCAACCCAATCAAAAACAAAACACCTGTTTAAAAGTCTGCTTTCAGATACTTTTCTGAAACACACAGTCAGGAACGCAATCTGAAAAGCATTAAGTACACTCTCATCTCAGTTCAACAATAAATGTTTCTTGAGACAGACACAGATTTACCACACAGTATGTACTTTTCATATTCATCCTTAAAAAGTCACTTTTCTTCACACAGCATTCAGTCACCACTGCCCTCATTCTCACCATCTACATTCTGCTTTTGTATCCCATCTGTATCTTAGTTTTGCATACTTGACTTAACCTGAAACACTTCAGAGCAAGAATCCTATTTTACTCCCACAAATACAAGCACTCACAACAGGCACCTTAAATAGTGCTCTATATAACTGTGTTACAATGCTTTGCAGTATCACTAGAAAGGCCACTGAAAATACAAAGATTGCTTAAAAAAATTAGACAAATCTCTGAGTTTTGAATTTCAGGTAATTGCCAGAAAGTTTAGTAGGAGTCTGCATTATCCAGCAGTAAGAAGAGAAGCTAAAAAATGGACATATACTTTTCTGCCCAACAAGTACCACACAATGGCACACAATAGGTTCTGCTCTTTCTACTTGCTCAAATAAAGATAATTTATCTTCTCAAGTTTAAACACACATTGTTCTATGCTGTGATTTTTCTAGAAGCTGAAAGCTATGTCCCTGCAGCACTCAACTGCAAAGAATGCTATCCTGGGCAATGACATAAGTAAGAGCTGGAAGTAGTTCTTAGAGCAATGTGATGTCCAAGTTCCACATGGAGACATTACTTCAGGTCCTGAAAGCAGTATAGCCACAGCTCTCCCAGCACCTTGTTGAGAAGATGTACTGTACCACTCCTGCATGCAGATGCAGACAAACAACACAGCTCTGCATCTGGTCACAATGAACAACCAGACATGCTGCTACTCCTGCTACAGCCAAAACCAACTCCAGCTTAAACAAGATATTCTATCACAGCATAAATTTGAAACAAATGAGCCACTGAAGGTGACTAGTTCATTATACAGATATATGGGCATGCTAAAAAATCTCTACTCCTGCTTCAGGGTTTCTTCTTGATGTGTGTACTCCATTAAGCAAAGAACAGCAAACAGGCTCTTGCTTAAAAGCAAAAAAAAAAAACCACCCAGGTGTCTACTTTGTAAGGTGCCAGCAGTTTCTTTTCATATCCAGGAGGAAATATCATATTATACTGTAGCCTGTGTAGATTAACGTAATATGACAAGTAAGCTCATACCTAAAATACTAACAAGGTTCCTGATACTTCTCTTTTCAAGCTCATGTAAAACAAACTCAATGACTAAGCAAGCTACTTCACATAATCAGCTAACAGGAGACCTTTCTCCTAATACTTCATTAGCAGTGTTCTCCATATTGGGTTAATCAGAAACCAGACAGAGGCTGACAAAATACAGATTATTCAATATATAAAATGGTATCAACAACTTTTATTTGCTCTGTATGCTTCAGATTTAGGTACAGAAATAGATATTATTATGAAGTGGAGGCAAGACCTGAAGGGTTTACTGTCAATCTGCTAGAATTCTTTATATGAAGGGGTCATCTTTCACATAAAGAGACATGACTGGGAACACACAACCACACCAGCCACTCATCCTAATCCAGAATGAGGCCTCAACTGACATTTCTGCATAGTTTTATAGTATATAGTATGGGTGGAACCTATTTTCTAACAAGTACTTACTATGGTTTCTCAGAACTTTGACCTAAACAGCACAACTAGAATTACAAATTAAGAATATAGACTGGATTTCATATAGATCTGCCAAATTCAGAGTATCAACAACACATGACATAAGTTTAAAAGGATGGGGTAAGAGAATGAAAATAAAATTCACTTGTGAGAAACACATTTGAAAATTCTCTTCTGCAAACATATACAAAACTACTCTCCATAAAAACATTCGTTCTAGCATGCCACATGAAAGTATTCTGATTAATTAATATAAATAAGTTTATTTGTTGACTTCAAAGTAATTGAAGGTTCCTTTAAAGCTAGAAGAAAGGTAAACAGAATCTTAAATGCATCAATTTAATAATACATGCTATTTAACTTAGTTTTCTGCAAAACAACTTCTAGCAAACCATGAATGTAATCCACAAAAATTCTGGGAAACTTGTACCTGAAAGGAAACCTTTTTAACTTTTATTAAATTTGCTAATTATGTCCAAAAAAAGGCAATTAAACAGTACCTTCTTATTTCTGAGGTAGGCTTTCTTGGCTGAAATACGTCCACGCCTTGCTTCCAGCTGGCGGATTTTTTGTTGTAACTTTTGCAGCTCCTCTTTTTGCAAGTGTACAGATGTTGCCATATCCTCTTTTTCAAGCATAGCTTCCATACTTTCATAAGTATCATAATACACCACTTCATCTCTCTTCTCTATTTCAAAGATGTCAGCAAAAAAAAAAATCAAATCAGTGGTTTGCATTTAATTAACATTTTGTTTTCCTCAACAACAACCCTCCCACTGAGTTGCAAGATTTGATGCAGAAAAACACCACAGCCCTTTCAGAGGACTAATTCCAAAAATCAGTCAGGTCAGAGGAAAAAGCATCAAACAGCAAGGCACTGTACAGCTTTAAAGTCTTTATGAGGAACAGAAATTAATACCAATGAAGCTCAGCCTGCTATTCGGGCAAGCTCAGAGTATTAAAACACAAATGAATTTCTAAATGTACAGCTATTATGTGTAACCTGATTTGAACACAATGCCCGTGCATGTCTTTGGGTCTCACAAGGGACCCAGGGCTTAGCAGTTTTCTCTGGTCTTCACCATAAAGTTCAGGATAGACAAGACTATCTGGAGTCTTCAGCATCATTCTTCTGTTACAACCAGCCGGTAATTTCATGTAAGGGAACTCAGACATCAGGACACCAAAACACTCTCCTAGGTTTTTGATGTCCCAGTCACTGCTCCTGAGAGGGAGGGAAGGAGGGAGGGCAATTTCAAGGCAATCCTTCAAAGCATTACAGGGCTGAAAAGGAGGTAATTACTAATAGTTTTATCAACACTCATGATTTTTAGCTTCCTGAGAGAAGCATTTGGAATAACAGTGAGCTCATCTTTAAATGCTGCCTTCTCATCTCTTGCCAAGAAGGAAAGAGTGGTGATTATAAATCCTTGAAGAATGTTGGAATGAAGAAGCTGCAAAGACCTCTTGTTCTTTATTCCACTGGCATACAAAGTAGGATATATTTGTAACACACCAAGAAGGAAATGCATTACTGCTGTCTGAAACAGGCAGAGGCAGCTGGCATGTCTGTCAAGCATCTATTTCACAGCAATACCAAACTTTCTTATTTCAACTTTATCAACTACCTTCAGAAAGACTGTAATTTCTCCTACTTCAGCTACCTGATTATTTGGGAACAGGCATAGGATTTTCCTTAACATTTTAAAAGCTGTTGTCACCTCATGTTATTTGTGTGTACAGTCTCTGCTGCAACCAGAACTCGGACTGTCATGTTAATTTCATCTCAGTAGAAGTCATGGCAGGACCAGACAATAAAGCACAGCAAGATATTCACCTTAAAATAAAATCTAATAAAACTTGCCAAACAGTTTCTTTACTTCAGCATTTAGTTTAAAAATAAAAACCCTGTAAAGCTTCATCAATATGTAAAAACTGCCAAGTCACTGGAACTCCCTTTGAGATACCACTGAGTAAGAAGATGACTCATATCTGACAATTATATTTTACCATGCAGTTATAAAATGGGAGAATTTACACCTGAATTTTGCTTTAAAAGAATTTCATGCAAAGTTAAAGACAGAAATATACAAGTTCACCCATCACAAAACCATTTGGACAAGAATGTACTCATACTTTGTACAAATAAGATAAAACCCTTATAAATTCTACCTAATAAAGTCATGTTTTGTGAATTTCAATGTGGGTATTAGTGACAGTGAAAAGCAGTGTTGCTCATAATATGACAATTTATTATAATCACTTGATCCTTTTCAGATCCTGTGCTGAATTTGCAAATTTTCAGTTCTCCTGGGTCACAATCAACTGCAGTCAATTCAAACCATGCTCTCAAAACATTAGTTGAGAACTCTCTGAACTATCTCTGCAGAATCAATACAGTCAAAGACTAGATAGAAGCAACAGCATCTACTCGGCTTACATGCATGAATTTCAAATCATACAAATGTGGAAAATCAAAGTCTGTTACTTTACTATAAGTACATTTTATTTTTAAAGTGTAACAGACCATGCTATTCTTTTGACATCATAGGAAAAACATTAAAAGACCACTGAATATTTTAGATGCTCGAATTCAGATTTGGTGCTGAATAGTCTCAAATATATGTAGTCACTTCCACATCACTTTATTTTTCATGTTAATTGTTCTAACCACCTAAAGGAAGTCTGGGAAGGTAATTTCATGTATTGAACAATTCCCACATGTTTAGGAATTGTATTTTTTCATTTTCTGTCCTATGGCATAGTTTGGGATTTATTATTAAACAATATCTTACAAATTTAAAATAGCAAAGGAAGCCAGAACAGTGAACTGTTTTGTTGCCACAAGGGAATAAACAGGGTGATGGTTTAGCTGACCGAGGGTTTTACTTAGGATTAGGTTGTGGGTTGAGGGTTTTTTTTTGAGATTTCTGCAGAAAACATTAATGACAAACAGTATTGCCCTGTGACATTTTTAAAGCTTAGTCTCTGATGGCCCAGAGGTTTTACTACCACTACACCAAAGACAAAGGATTTTGATACACATTTCTTCTCCATCTCTTGTTCAGGGGATTTCTTTCAGTTTGTAAGTAAGCAGACCATACCATGTCTTCAATACCAAAACTAAATGTCCGATTTCCCAGCTCAAAATCTACCTCAAAATCATTAACTAATTGTCCACAGAAACACTAAGTCTAAGCTGCCACATTTCTCCAAGTAATTTATAAAGTTTCCAATCCTTTTGTCAAAACATACAGTTATAGTTGTTTCATCACAAGAGATAAAGATTCATAGTTAGTGTTGTTACAGTGAGACAAATCTCTGATACCTGTTTTTTCCTTTTCCAGAGGCAACTCATAATACAATCCAGCTTCAAATATTAGAAGAATTTTCTATCCATAGGAAAAATTTTTGTACAAGCCCTACACTCTAAAAGCAGTAAAACAAAGCTTGCTTAAACACAAACATTAAAGACAGAAAGGTCTAAAGGATAGAAGTGGATTGAAAAAGGCTGTATGATTTACATGTACTGCTTCCACAATACATGAGATGTAGTAGGATAGTCAACTCTGGAAGTATAAGGTTTTTCCTGCTCTATATCTGAGACAACGACATGAGCCTCAAGTGTAGCAAAAGGAATCCAATCTGCAGATACAGCTTTTGAAAACAAATCACTTTCAAAAAATGAGTAATATCAATGCATATTATTAGTTAGATAAGTCAAATAATTAAGACATTTCCTCCTCCTTGATCTCAGTTCTCCAAAACTTAAATAGTTTGTGCATCTTATATGCAAACTTCCAAATACAGGCAATGAGAATCATCCCAGAACTTCTGTATGTGTATGTATATGCCTTATAAACAGTTGTAAATTTAAATTTAACAGTACTTTTGCAGCTCTTCACATGGCAAAGAATCTGCTCTCATTTCATTCCCATAGGCTTCCCTGGACTCTTAAGAAGAAAATTATCTTTCACAGATTAGGTACTAATTGAAATAAATAAAACACCTGACATCAGTCTTCTGATGCTTTCAAGCTGTGCTGTCAGGAGCAGCTCTTCACATTTCAAGATCTCGAACTGCACTTCATATAACTGAAGCTGTAGGTCATAGTAATCAGCTTCTAAGTGGTCCAAATGGGCTAAGGCTTCTGTACCACCTTTCAGGCTCTGCATCTAAATAAAAAGAGAAAACAACAAACAAACAAACAACTCCAGGATAACGATGAGAACAAAATCACGGATTTTATGATTACAGCTAGATATTGTCTGGTACAGTAAATGTAACATGTCAAAACTGAACACATCAAGTTCCTAAGATACATTCTGATCAGACACAAACTTTAAGATGCCTTTAATATCTCTTTTCTACATGGCAATGAAATAAATCCATGGCATTGAATTACATTTTGCGACTGTCAAGTGTCAAGTGATACAGTGCATAGTGTGAAATATCCCTCACATTCTTTTACTCTACCACATGATTCACTAAAGGTACATAATTAAACTAAATTAGAATTCTCCTGTCTTCAATCCGAAAAGTCTAAAAGTAGGCATCTCAAAAGCAACAGTTCGAACCTGTTGAAGCAGAACTGAGGAAAAAAACGTGAAAGGATGCAGAAACAGGGATAAATACATGCACTGATCATCTTGTAATGACAACTTACTTCTGGTATTTCTGGAGTCCATCACAGGAGAATAAATACACAGATTAAAATACTTATATATATTTCAGTACTCATTTGTGTTTTGTATTTGAATAGAAAAGTAACACACAACCAAAGTGAACTGCAAACACTCTCTTTCATTCAGTCAAACAAGAATTATCTGCTCAATAAAGCCAGCCATTCAGATCATATTTAAAAAATAACAGCATGTTAGGGAATCTTATGTGCTGAGTTTGAAGGGAATACATGCACCTCTACAATCTGCATGTAGAAGAGTTAGGGCCACATCCAAATTCTTTACTCACTCAAAATATGTATATCTGATAGCTTCTCTCATATACGGGATGAAAGTAATGGTAAATTTTAACAAAGATTCGTGATTTGTCTACCTTACTATTCAGAAGAAATGTCCAGTTTCATATTACAGACAGTCATTCATTAAAAAGGGATGTCTACCAAACAAAAATACAGGACCTATTTAGCCATACATTTAAAAAGTATTTGCTAGCATGTTCCCAACATTATGGTGTAATCTTCAAGTTGTAAAACTGAATCTGTAACAAACAGCCACAAATAGGTTCCCTGAGTTTTATTTAGCATACATATTTTAATATGACTATATTAAACTAGAAAGGTATCTGTATTGAATGAAACCAATGATCCATTTTACCCAATACCCTGTTTCAAAAAAATGTTACCTGCAAAAATCCAGGAAGATGAAACTTAACAGGCAGTGCAGTGATATCTTCCCAAAATGATTGACCAGCCTCTAGCACAGCTGGAAGCACAATTTAAACCACACTGCTGACATAAATTTGTCCTGTCCTGTTTTCTTTTAAAAACATATATGCTTTTAGCACCTGCATCATTATCTACTGACAGGGATTTCACAGCTCAATCACACACAAATAATTCTGCATACTATACTTACTTCCATATAACACTGCTAGACAGAAGATCTGTGAATCACTTCTTGTAACTCCTACCTTGAGTTTCTTTTCCTATATTTTGTACTTCTGTATGCATCTTTTATATATCAACTATTAGTCTGAAAACTCCAGTAAGTCCTTAAGTGAACACCAGAAACCTTACAATCCGTAATGTATTATGTATATGCTAAAGTCCAGAGCTACACAAAAATGTCTTGTCATGCCACTTTATTACTCTGCATCTATATTAAGTTACTATTTTGACCAGAACAGTGAATGACATAATGATTGCATAACTGGAGTGAACTACAGGCTGCTTTTCAAGACCAAAGGACTGATTTTCTTGAACTCTCCAGTTTTTCCATATAAGAGGGATAATGTTTGTTGTTCAGGCAGGATATTAGCATTTTTCAAGGGATTTTCCATTTTCAAGGATGTACTCAGTGTAAAAAAGCAGCAAAATTTGGTGGATTTGGAGGTAAGGGAAGTGGGTGTGGGAAATGTTTGTTTAATTTTTAAATTAAGGTACTGTCAAACATGACCACACCTAAGAACTTCCCCTTTTCCATGAACTATGAAATTGACTTCGCAATATCTTTCTTAAAAACAGACGTTCCCAGATTTAAAGCCACGGTCTATATAAAAACTGAATACAGACATAAAAACACAAACCAGCTGCAAAAGTAGCAGCTTACCAAGTTATAGCAGCTGAGTACTTCATTCAGTTGCACTGGTGTCCACCTGAAAAAGGACCTGACAACTGTACCTTAGCCCTATAAAGAGCAAACATTACAGATGCTGTTAGTTATTTCTTCTGCTTTAAGGGTATACCACCAATCTATTCAGCTTTCATGTGCAAAATAAATGGGAAATTAGTATTGCTGTATGGTTCATGGGCAGATATCCTAGCTACATAATAGCTCCCCATGAAAAAATAAAATGAAGACCTTGAATTTCAACAACTTACATTAAAATTTCATGTAAGATACTAATAATGTGTGATGTTTCAAAACAGTATCATTTCTTTTGGGCATATTTCAGTATATTCTGCTAAAAAATTCTCTTCTTAATTGAGAGCAATTCTTACAAGCTTTTACCACTAATTCATCCTTGCTGCATCCTTGGTAGCCCTCAGGCTGATCAACACAGTGAAACAAACACAAATTTAACATGAGAACGCTATGGGAAACATTCTGCAGTTGTGATGATTTTGCCTGTACTAGAGCTAATTTTCTTTACAGTGTCTGTATGAGGCTGTGTATGGGATTTGTGCTGAACACAAGGTTGATAATACAGAGATGTTTTCGTTATTGCTGAGCAGGGCTTGCACAGAGACAAGGCTTTTTATACATTTTGTATGGCCACTCTGGCAGGGAAGATGGAAGTGCATGGGAGGTTGGGAAGAGACACAACCAGAACAGGTGACCCCAGCTGACCAAAGGGATATTCCAGACCATGTGACATCATGGCCAGTATATAAAGTGGGGGGAAGAAAGAGGAAGGGAGGGAGATTTGGAGTAGTGGAGTTTTGTCCTCCCAAGTCACAGTTATCTATGATGGAGCCCTGAACTCCTGGAGATGGTTGAACACCTGTCTGACCACAGGAAGCCATGAATCAACAACTTGTTTTGCTTTGCTTATGTGTGTGGCTTTTGCTTTCCCTATTAAACTGCCTTTATCTCAACCCGCGAGTTTTCTAGCTTTTAACCCTTCTGATCCCACTTGTGAGGGAGCAAGTGAGCAGCCACTTGGGTCTTGGTTGCTGGCTGGGGTTAAAACACCACAGCGGTGGAACAAAATATTTAAACTGTAGAGATCCAAGTTCAATTTCCTGTAAGGCAACAACTTTCTGCATTAATGAAAACAAGTAATTTAATCTCAATACAGTCTTTGTTGTTGCAGTCATATAAATTAAAGAGTGGTGTCATTCACTGAATCATAGAATGGTTGGGGTCGGAAGGGACGTGAAATCTCATCAAGTCCCAAGCTTTGCTCAGAGTTCCATCCAACCTGGCCTTGAACACTTCTCAGGAGGTTGATCCACAACTTGTCTAGGCAACCTGTTCCAGTGTTGCTCCCTCAAAGTAAAGAATTTCTTCCTAATATGTAATTTAAACCCATCCACCTTCAGTTTAAAGCCATTTCCCCTTCTACCACAATATGCCCTTGCAAAAAACTTCTTTTCCAAGACTAAATTTCAAAACTCCATAGACAACCTGCTGGACACCAACACTGTCCTCAAAAAAAAGTCATATGTCTTTATTCTGAACTGTCATTTTTTCTCAGCTAAAATCCAGATATATTAATTTCTTGAGCATTTTAGTCTCTTCAAACAAATATCCTGTTTTCATCTTCTAGAATATAGTAGCTGAATGGTTCACCAGGAGGCATTTCAGTTCTACAAATATTTTCTCTATGAGACTGCCACCATTCTTTGCCAAGATGGGATTCCCAGTCATGTTTTTCACATTCAACTCTGTATACTTGAGCCTTTTACATTCTCAGAACACACAATGTGTACCAGAGGAGAAGCTGGTTGGTGCTGATATCACCCTATCTCTGTATTCAGACCCAGAGCTTGCTATACCTTGTAATACACCACCCCAAACCACTGTGCCCATTAGGTGTTCCTTATTTCTCTGTCCCCAGAAGCCCCAAACTCACAGCTCAGCAGTTTCATCCTGATGTACACTGGAATTAATCTTTTTTTTCCTTACAGCCCCTAAGACTAGCATATCAGACCAAATATTCACTCATTCACCAGACTGAGATCTCATTCAACAAAAATTCACAGGTCTCGACATGGAGAAAAATGTGCCATGAAAAGAAGATGCACAGCTGCTCTAAGTGAAAATATTCAATATATTTTCAATTAGTACTGCTGGACTGTCTTATCAATTCTTGGCTAAGGATGACAATAGCCTAATAAACTCAGGTTTTCAGACGACTCCTGGATTTCCAAATCTAAAGAGCACTGAAATGCAGTAAACCTATTTTTGTGCTCTGGGTCCTGCACGTACTCTCTCTTCCCTGCAGATCAAGCAGTCTTCTATGGAGGGTCCTAAAATAGACACATAGTCTATCAGCCTTACAAACCTACAAGCCTTTGCAGTGCTAAAGTCATGAGCTCTCTGGATAACCATAGATAACCATTTGTAACAGCACCATGACTTTAGTCAAATTTTGCTGAAACATTTGCAAAGTTATCTTAAAACAGTCATCTAATTGCTAGCACACACATTAACATTAGTATGACAAAATGTTATTTGCACCAAACGTCCATATGATAGCAAAGTTTAACAGAGAATTCGTAGTATTGTTACTTTTAAAGAGATGTCATAAAACCCTATAAATGTGGATATTTTCCTGCTAAAGCATTTAAGCACAGTTTCATGTATGAACTCTTTCCTCAGGAAAACTGTAACTAGCACAGCCCCCTCTGGAAGATTGCCTCAGTAATTAAGGTAAGCAGAGGAGTGCAGCATAACCATCCAGCTATCCATATATTTACTAATGGTCAGACACTTTCCATCTGGAATGTGAGAGCTATTCTGAAAAGGTGGTCATGCCTCTGAGAGCTAAACTGCAGAGATTACATGGCAGCCAATTTCTGTCTCATCCTTTGTCTTCACTTTACTCATCCCAGTGGACAGCTATAAACACTAAAAACTGTCTTTCTGGTTGACTAACCAGGAAAAGGTGAACAGAAAACATACGTAAGTGGCACAAAACTCACCACACCTACATTGCAACATCATTTTGTCTAACATTGTTTCTTTCTATATTTCCTTTTTTAATTTTCTACTTACTGGCATGAAAACTTACCTCCTCTTTCAGCGCATGTTTCTTCTGCTCCAAACAGATTTCTTTAGCACGCATCAACTGCAAAGTCTCCTTAGAAACTGCATACTGAAGCTTTTCCATACGTTCCACTGCTGCTGCCCATGCTGCCTTACCAAATTTTTTCTGGTCTGCTCGCATTCGATCATACACAGCTACAGAAAGGAAAAAAAAGACAGGCATCTTACTAGTCTATTCTTCAGACCACTAGTGATCCTGCTGCAAAGAAAATGCACACATTTGTACTTAATAAAAATCTCATTAATATAATCATTTGGTCTTGAACTGCATCCCAAATTTTCCCCACTTCTGTAACCACCAATTATCAGCTAATAAAGTCTCCAGCTTACCTTAATAACATTTATAGTACAGTCATAAATTTAAATAAATCTGAAGAGTGAAAAAAAATTAAAATTTAAAACAGTGATTTCAGCTTAACTTCCGAGTGCAATTCTGTAAGAACACTATGAAATTGAAACAACATCTATGTTTTACCTCAAAATGCAGAAGTTCCTAGCCTGATTCTGATTTACTATTCTTGGGCCCCATATAACATCTACGTGGACACACAAGATTTTCACCACTGTTAATATATAGATCATGTGATACTGTATTTAACTTTGCAAAGCAAAAGCCACAAAAGCAATGGAATCAAAGGAGTGGCATTCAGTCACCACATGCTATTACATACTGTTCTTAGCTAATAAGAAACACATTTATGCTCTTATGTATTTTTCCTCTGCCATGGGCTAATATTTGGGTATTTAAGGCTACCCTGTGATCAGGAGGGTTCAAGAAAAATCCCAAACACAAAAAACAGGTAAATAACCTGTATATTAAAGGTCCATGGCTGTAATCAGCCTTCAGGTGTGTTACCTTCCAATGGTTTTCCTCCAAATCCTGACTGCTGTACATAAAAATTCATGTGAACAAAAACAAGTAAGTATCTATAAATACCCATTATCAATTAGCGGTGTATCTTATTGGCTACCTTTGTCATATTGGAAAAGGAGCAAAGCTGATTAGTACATTTAGAATGTGCTCTGATTAAATTTATTCCAACATGCTTTAACCTATTAAACCACCTAGTTTGAAAAAAGGTGAAACTTCACATTATCTTTAACTTGGGTTGTCATTGAATAGAGGTAATTTGTGGTGCCTGCATCTCTTGAGTCAGGTGTAGCAGTCATGTACAGAGATGACAAGAAACCTACCAGTCAAAAAAGAAATTTCTCCTCTGAATCTTGCACAGGATCTATCACCAAGGCAAAGAAAGAAACAGGGATCTGCACTCAGGCATGGGAGGACACCGGGGCAACCTTTTTCAGTGAACTAGAAAAATGTCTGTTTGCCCTATTAAACTGCTTATTTCAGTTAAAATGGTACCAGGATGAGACCACAGGTGTACATACCAAGTCACTTGACCTCACTTTACTGCACCACTTTTTATTAAAACCATCACATTCTCCAAACACAGAAAAGCCAAGGTTATATCCATGAAGGCTTCTGAACAACAGAGCAGCTTTAACTTAATAGTTAAACTGAGCTGTTGCTTAATGTTTAGAGCTATGAAAAAAATTACTGAAAGGCAAGGAAGACTAGAAAAGGAAAGTAAGTGAAAGACAATTAACACTTACTATGGAGGTCTGCCATATCCAGTACAGAAAACAGAATCCACCAGGGACTTTATGCTTCCTAAATCCTTTGCAAATACAGAATACTGCCAGTAAAACTACATTGAGAAAGTAGCTGTAAAACTTCTACCTAAAATTTCTATTACCTCTGATCACCTCTGATGATGTTCTGAAATGGTTTACAGGTGAAAGACTTGAATAGACACAGAAGAAAAAACAAATAGGAATTACAACTGCATTTTCCTCATGAAGGATTGATGAAAAAAATAACTCATAGTACAACACAGAACATGGTAAACATTAAATAATTTCATTTTTCATGTGATGGATAGGATGACAGGAAATAACTACCTTTTTGTGTTTTAGCTGTTATTTCAAAATATTTAACTGTAAGATCTTGAATAGAAAGCACAGCCATGTGAGCTTTTTTCTGCCAATCAGCATCTTCTTTTTGCAGACTCTCAATTCTTCTGGGACCTAGGTAGTCATTCTCTATCGAGATCTGAAAATAAATCAGCCCATAATTAAAAACACAATTAATTACAGCTATTCTGCCAACAGCAAACAGTTTCAGGGCTAAGAAAGAAAATAATACAAAAATGAGATAAAACTACCACCACAATTTCTACTCAACAGTAAAAAAACTCTTTGGAAGCACTCCTTCCTCTTGAAAAAGTATATCCATCTTTCATAATTACTTTTCTTACTGGATGCATAAAATCCACATATTTAAGTTTGCTTTGTCAGCATATTTTTATTACGCATCTTATTCTCAGCAGATTACATGCATGCTTCATGCTTCATCCAGGCTTTCTTCCAGCCTGGACTATTTCATTCTGAAGTAAATAAATGCTCTTCAATTACAATGAAGCTGGCAATCAGGGTTGTGCTGGGGTAATGGTAACATATTAGAAGTTTTTCTTTGGTATAGATGATTTTAAAAAGTATATTTTCCTAGTGCCTGGGAGCTCAAACATCCTTTCATTGCTAAGATCAAGGCAATTTTATTCTGAGATCACAGCTGTCTGACGCCTGTAAAAGACCTGGAGTTTTTTTTACAATAATAAAAACATAGCTTTCCCTCCCAAACCTGAGAATTTTTACACACCTGTCACACTACAACAACAGACTACATATCCTATATCTTAATTAAAAATTTAAGCCTGATCATGCAATACCGAAGTATTAATAATTAATATTTTTCATATTCATCAGTCAAGAAGACACCTTACTAGTATAGGCAAAACTGAACAAAACCAAATGTGCTCATAACCTTGTATGTCCCTGAATATTTCAACCTGAAGTTCTAATACCTAAAGGATTAATCTTGATTTCACAGAGCTTCAATTTGGTCCAAAATTGCACTCTATAGCTCAATTGCAAATGAAAGGTTTTTAAGTGACTGTTCAGGACGTACTTCTGCAAATCCACTTGCCTTGTCCCTTAGCTGGATGATTTTCACAAATAAAAATAAATAGATGCCTCCTAAACACCTGATCATTTCTTGAAAAACTTATAGGACACTAATAAGGTATTTGAATCTACTTCTTATGTATTTCCAAAACTCTTTGAAAGGCAACACATAAGGTATAATGTTGACAAGTGGTGAGTGAATAATACTTTTACTAGATATGTTGCAATGCTCCATTCTGTGGAGCATTGTATGTACCATGTCTCCTGTCGCCCTGAAAACTCAGCTTCTGAGCTTGCTGACATGGTTTTTTAAAGACTTTCCCAGGACAGTAACTATAAACATAGATATGTGTACATTCTTTCTGTTACACGTCTTGTGATGGGCATCTCTCATGGCCAGTGCTGTGAGAAAGTGTTATCCTGACCATCCAATCCCTGGCTGTGGTCAGGAGCCTATAAATCCTGGGGGGAAAAAATAAACCTCTCTCTTCTCTTCACCACACCTCGACCTGTGTCCGTGTGATCTATTCATCTTCAGCGGCAACATCTGGTGAACCCCTACGTGTCTTGCACGTGATGGTTACAGGGTACTGTCCAGCCTGTGGCTATGGATGGTTTTGGGCTTCCTCTTACGGATGGCCTGGTTTTGGAGATATGGCGTGCAGTGCATGATCAGAGAGGAGTTGATGTTTCGTATGCTGACTTTCAGCAATTGTGTGAGTACGGGAAAACTGAGGGGTTTTTCCCTGTGGTTGAAGCGATTTTTTCTCAGTCGGCTTGGGAGGCTTTAGGCGATTTCCTGCTCGAGGCTCTGCTGGTCGATTACGAGCCCCGGCTGCTCCGGCTGCTCGGGATCTGGCGAAGGTGCGGCTTTCTGAGGTTGGGTCCCGAGGTCGGCTCCCCCGGGATTGCTGGGGCCCCCGGCGGGTTGAACGGGGCCGCCGCGGGCCCGGTGGGCGTGACCCCGCCTCGGCCCGTGCCCCGGCGGTGTAAGCCTGAGGCTTGCCGAAGGGCCGTCGGGGCCTCCGCGGGACCGGTGGGCGTGACCCCCCATCGGCCCGCGCCCCGGCGGTGTAGGCCCGGGGCGGGGTTGGATCCCTGCCGGCAAGCTGGCCGGAGCGCCGCGGACCCGGGGGGTGTAAGCCCTCCTCGGCCCGCGCCCCGGCGGTGGAAGCCCGGGGCGGGGTCGCCGCCTCTGCGTGCCCTCCCGGCACAGACCGATGAGGGGCTGCCTGAACGGGGGGCCGCGCCGGCCCTGGGGGATGCCTCGGGGTCTGTCCCGTGTCCCTGCTGCGGCTGGGCCGTGCCCCGCCCCGCGGTGGGGGACGGGCAGGGGCCAGGCTCCGCGCCGGTGGCCGCGCACGCCTTTCCAGCGGAGGAGCGGCCGGCACCGCTTCTTGGACCTTTCGCCCCTGACGAAACGCTGTTAGGGGCGATTCCGAGCGCTGCCCCCCCGCGCCGGATTCGTGGGGCGTGGGGGCGGGTTCTGCGAGTGGTGCCGACGCCGGGCCGGGTTCTGCCGGTCCCATGCTGCCGGATTCCCATGCCTGCTCCCTGGAGCAGGACGGTGCCACGGCTTCGCAGGCTGTGCCTGTACCGGCGCCTCGGTCCTTCCCGGCGCTGGAGGCGGGCTGTGCTGAACTGCCTCCAGCCCCCCTCGCCTCGGGTTCCCGGGCATCGCCCGAGCCTGCGGCTGGAGCCGGCCCTCCCCCGTCGCGTCCTGCGGCTGTGGCAGACCAAGGTCCTGCGCTGTTTACCACTGGCTCCGGTGGTGCTGCCGCAGGGGAGAAGGCGGTGGCCTTGACGGGCCAGGGGTCCCAGGCTGCTGGAGCCTCTTCGGCTGGCCTGTGGACCTTGTCCTCCTGTAAAATGACTGTGCAGCTGAGCATATCAGGCATTCCATGTGCTTCCAAATGCTTTGGTCCAGTGGGTGAGGCCGTGAGTGCTCTTCTTGTGGCATGGTTGAACACCACTGCTCAAGGCACCATTGTTCACCTAGGGGACGTTGATTCAAATTTCCTGGGTTGCATTTCTGCCATGGGTTCCACACTCCTGCCTCCTGTTCCTATCCCTGCGGGACCTGGATTTGCTCACCTTGTGCCTTTTGAGTTTTATGTTCGCAGAGCTGAGAATCAGCTGCGGGGAGATGGTGGCTTCGGGTTTCCTGGACCTCGCTGGGTCACTGGACTGCTGTTCTGACAGCCAGGGATCATCCTGAACGGGTCTGCACCCTGTCCATCCTTGGTGAGATGCTGTCAGAGATTAGCCTCCGCGGGCTTCTTGACACTGGCATGGACATCACGATTGTCTGGTTTGCTGATGGACCCTTGGACCTGATGCTGACATTCAACACAAAGAAGAACTTGAGACTGACTCTTTGTTCAGCAGATTCTGTTGTTCCTATCTCATGATAGACTAGTCACCCTGCGTGACTTGATGCAAGAACAGTTGGATCACAGTGATCTGGAGTTTCAACCAGTCCCTGGGACATTCCTGTTTTCTGTATCAAGAAGAAGTCTGGGAAATGGAGGTTGCTACAACACCTCCAGAAAGTTCATGCTATGATGGAAAGCATGGGGATGTTGCAGGCTGGTATGCTTTCACCTGCCATGCTTCCTGCTGATTTGCTAGTCCTCATTGTGGATCTGAAGGATTGTTCTTTGCAATTCCTTTGCATCCCGATGACAGACCGAAATTTGTCTTTCTGGTGCCAGCTATTAATAATGCTGAGCCCACACAGAGATGTCAATGGAGGTTTTGCCATTTCACAAGGCTTGTGAAAATTTGCCGGCATTTGCCGATGATATGGGGCTCTAGCCCATTCTGGAGTTTGCAAGCAGTTTCCTGCTGCTTGTCTCTACAACCTCCCTTGAAATTATTTGAGGATCAAAATGATTTTGGGACAAACAGTCCTGCATTTGGAGGTGCAATTATTTTTTTTGCATTCAGTGCAGACACTGCATGAATGATGTCCAAATATTAATGGACTTTTACATGGTTGTGTCCCTATATGGGACTGACCACGACAGAACTGTCTCCCTTGTTTGGTCTATTAAAGGGGGACTCTGATTTTAAAGTCACCTCTGACACTGACATTACAGGCACAGTAGATGCTGGAGGAGGTTCTGCGAGCAGTTTCTGCTCCTCAACTTTATTACATTAATCATTCCATTGATGTTGCTGTTTTGTTTCTAGGTGGTTTTTTTTTTAGAGAGTAATGAGGCTGGATCAGCCCAACTGATGGAATTACAGGCTGCTGTCATAGCATTTCATACATTTTCCCAGGCACCTTTCAGTTTGGCCATGGATTCTGCCTCTGTGACCAAGTTGAGAGCCATCCACAAGCAGGTGTTGATGTTGGACATTTGTTTAATTTAATTTTTTTTGAGTGTTGTTGTTTTTCTGTTTTTTTAAAAAAAAAAAAAAAAGTTGTTTTTTTTTTGTAATAACGAAAGGGTGAGATATCACCCTGAAATTACAGCCTTCTGATTGTATGGAGTATTGTATTTTTCTATTATTTATTATTTTGATTGTTTATAATGTTGCTAGTTTCTTTGTTCATTTTTCTTTTTCTTTTCTTTTTGTTAAACCAGAAAGGGTGAGATGTCGCCCTGAAAACTCAGCTTCTGAGCTTGCTGACATGGTTTTTTAAAGACTTTCCCAGGACAGTAACTATAAACATAGATATGTGTACATTCTTTCTGTTACACGTCTTGTGATGGGCATCTCTCATGGCCAGTGCAGTGAGAAAGTGTTATCCTGACCACCCAATCCCTGGCTGTGGTCAGGAGCCTATAAATCCTGGGGGGAAAAATAAACCTCTCTCTTCTCTTCACCACACCTCGACCTGTGTCCATGTGATCTATTCATCTTCAGCGGCAACAGTCTCCCACAGGACATACTTAGGACAGACAGGTTTCCAAATAAATTCTGAACTGTAGACATATATATATATATATACACACACACACACACACACACAGTGAATTACACACTGGTGAAATTCATGCTTTCCATTTACACAGAACTCTGAAGCATCAAATTTATTTGTGAAGCTGGATACAAACCAACCCAGTTAAAAAGTTCTTTTTCTGCTCCTTGGTAGAGATGAGGTAACTTGAAACTGAATTGACACAGTATCACTGAGTAATGTGAGTAACTTTCTTATTAGCTATGAGTTCTAGGAGAGTAAGCCTCAAAGTAACATAGTTTTCATAAAGTTTTGTCTGCCAAAACATTTTTCATATATAGTGCAAGCTAAAAAGATTTATGATTGCATAATATAATTGTATCTTTGTTCCTTAGGGCGAGTATTTACAAGTAACAAAAAAGGAAGCATCTTTTCATTATTCACAATCCCAAGTATGTCATCCGTGAATCATCATTTGCACTTAAGGTACTCATATAGCAACACAGAGAAAATCCAAGAAGCCTTGGCTTTAGCAACTGCATGAGCAAGAACATATCAACAACTTTCCTTAAGGCTGCAGGAACAGTGGCATGCTTAAAGAAGTGTGAAAGGAGCCCCAGAAATATAAAAAGGATAGAAACATTTCCCTAATGTTGCTTGACCTGCCTTCATGCTAGCCCGAAGGTAGGTAACACCTACACATCTAGCCAGATAGTCAAACTCCTAGATTATGTTCCTGTCTTGCAGTACAGTAAAAAAAAATATACAGCTACATGTTCATGTTTGGACTTTGCATTCTGCAGCCTAGATAAGGGACATACACACATAAAATGTTAACTTTCTGGCTCTGAAGACATGAAATAATGGAGGATGTATTTGCTTGTTTTGGCTGGATTAATATTCTTCCTATTAGCTGGTATGGGCTCTGTTTTGGAGCTGTCCTGCAGTCTTAGGGATATTTTAGCTATTGCTAAGAAGTGCCAAAGAGCCAAGGCCTTTTCTGCTTCTCACCCCACTCCACTAGTGAGGAGACTGGGGGTTCACATGAAGTTGTAAAGAGACACAGGTGGGAAAGCTGACCCCAACTGACCAACAAAGACATTCTATACCATAGAGCACTGTGCTCAGCAATAGAGCTGGGGCAAGTAGGTAATGGTCAGAGTGATGGGTGTTTGTCTTTCTTAGTCACTGTTAACCTGCACTCTTGGAGTTAGCTGAACACCTGCCTGCCCATGGGAATCGGTGAATGAACTCCGTTTTTCTTTGCTTCATGTGCACAGCTTTTGCTTTGCCTATTTTACTGCCTTTATCTCACGAATTTTCTCAGTTTTACTCTTCCGATTCTCCTCTCACCACCCCACTGAGCTAGAATGAGCAAGCAGCCGTGTGGGGCTAGTTGATGGTCGTGGTTAAACTATGACAAGGAATGAGGCTCTCATTGTTATAAAGGCAGCATCCAATCTAAAGGTGAAGGCAGAATCCAGGTGCCAGTGGGGAACTCTTTGACAGGTGAAACATCCCACATGCTTTCTTAATAAAGTTGAATAGCTATAAGTTAAGGACAAACCTTAAACTAAAAAGCTTGTTCCCTTCACTTGTGAAGCTGTTGGACCAGACTACCACAGCCAAACCTCTCCACAGCTATGCCAGCCTGAGAGAACTGAGGTTCAAGGTGACAAATTCCAAATGAGAAAGTTCAAGAACAAGCTTCCAGGCTGGAGCAACAAGCCTCAGTCACAAAGACCTTTGTTACTCTTTGGATACACAAATGTCAGGACATAATTTTGGGAAAAGCAGACTTCTCAGAAGGAGACTCCAGAATGGTATTCAATGGATAGAGTCTGCACTGCCTCCTTGAAGACAGCTCCCGCCTGTGTTTCTATTAGGTCAATGACTTTGAGTGGCAGCAAATTTTAGGAGTCCCTTTGGTGCCTCAGATCTAGCTGGCTGCTGCTCCTTGCTTCTCGCTTCAGGCTTGTGATGTTCCTGTCCAAGCTTGTGGGACAGGCTGGGTTTGCCTGACGTACACACCCTGCAGCCTCTGAGAGCCACTCCATTGGCCTGAAGCTGCTCCAACGCTCCCTGTGGGAAAACCAATCTCTTCCCATCCAGCCACTTCATTCCACCTGATTCAATTTCCCCATCAAAAAAGTGAAAAATAAGAATATTAAAAAGAAATGTTAAATTAAAATGTTAAAAATAATCAAAAAACAACAGTATGAAAGAAAATACTGATCACAACCTTTCCAAAGGTAATTATGGTCACTCTTTAGCATCAGAGAAGTAACTATGACAAACTACAAGATAGAGGGCCACTTCTGGCCATGGACCTGGCACACTTTGGGCAAACACATTAGAAAGAGATAGCCATTTTGTGAGTGCAAATACTGACAGCACCTACAACTTAGAAGAACTACCAGTTCTCAAGTGCAACCTAGCTAGAGAACTATTATAATCTACTGGTCATTAATTAAATTTATGCTTGTCATCCTTTCAGGGCAGGACAGATAATCTCCAGAGAAAAACAGAGATGAACAACTGAGACACAGGGATGAAATATATATGGTTCCCATCCCAAATGGCTGTTTAGGCATTATATCTCAGTCCAACCAACTGCCACTAGAGCAGGCTTAAATAATATTATCAAATTTAAATAATATAATTTTGGTATATTTATATACAAGATAGAAATTACTTATAGCATATGTTATCACAGGAAATAGAAAGAAAGCCTATGTGGGGAAATAGGTAGTTTAAATGGAGACTACAGCTGTAACAGGGGGAAAAGTTGGGAAGTAAAGATAAGGAACATGCCTCTGGAGCTTGCATCTTATGAAAAGACAGGTTTCCTCCCCACTTGCAAACACCTCCATGACAGTAGTGACCAATCCCTAATTTTGTCCTAGCTAAGAATTTAAAAAGGAAAAGGGAGTAGCCATAGACCATCAAATATCAACATGAACAGGCTTGTGAGTTTTGAAGACTTTGTTTTCTATATTCTCTTCAATAATTAATCACCTTGATGTAAGACAACGATTCTCATTATGAAACTTCAGGAAGTTCTTATGTGCTTCTGCATTCCATTATTATTTGCAATATATGCATAACCTGTTTGTGCTTTATTTTTCTCACCTCTATGATGCAAGCATCTTCAGTTTTTATAGGTAATAAAAGAGCAGATGTCATTTTAGAGACTAAACAAACAATTTTTGAATTACTATTGTCCATGCTAGATATGACTAAAAGAAGGCAAAGAATAACTGAAAAGTGCTGTCATCTAATGACATCTATTGTAAACTTGTGTATCTTCTTCTAATTTAATAATATTTTTAGTTAAAATTTAAGAAACTCTAATATAGTTGACGTTTCTTCCTAACCTAAAAGGCTTTTCAGTTACCTAGCATTTTCTCAAAGTGAGCTTTTGGCCTGGAATTGGTCATTTAGACTCAAAAGTTTTAAAGAAAGCTTGGTCTCATCTCACAACTAGATCAGAAGCCAAATCTACAGTTCCTCTTCTACTCATCACTTTCTCAATGAAACATTCCAGCCATTCTTCCTTTAAAAATCCTGTATTCTCCTTGAGAGGAATCCAAGCTTCATGGTAAAATTTGCTATGATTTTTTTTCCCCAATGATGAAACTTGCTTTTGTAGACTTTCATGTTTTACAAGTTCTGCTTCAAATGATGCTTTGAAGCTAAGAAAATTATGACAGCTTTCACAGAAGTGGTTGTCACAAAACACAGAAGAAGGGATCGAAACAGCAGAAGCCATTAACTTCAACACATCACACAAACACCTATTTTCATCAGCTATTGCTTCAGACTAATGGAACATAAAAGAACTCATTTCAACACTGTATTGATATGTTTCTGAAGGAGAACAAATGAATTCTTTTAGAGAAAACAAACTAAAAGGAGGTTCCTAAACTAGCCCATAAGCAAATGAGGATGAATCAACAGAGGCAATGCTGTTGCTGCAAAACCCATCTTTGGAACAGTTTGCAAACTATGGTTAAGTTCTCAAGAGACTAAAGTAAGCTAATTGAGAGAAAGTACGAGCAACAGGCCTCAAATGATGGGATACACATATATTATACATCTACTAAGTGAAGGCCTTTATTACTTTCTGCATTTTTTTCTGGAGAATGGACGAAACTGACAGAAATAAGACTTGACCCAGGCCTTGTAATAACTTAGGAAGGGATATGTCACGTCTCTCCAGCTCCCTTTGTTATCCTTCTATCCTGGATGGACTGGTAACAGGCAGAAAAAAAGGAAAATGAGACATAACAGCAGGTCAGGTAATTATAAGAACAAAAAAAAGTAAGCTGAGTGCATAGTGTAGATGACAGCGACAAAACACAAAATGGAAATGGCTTTATACATAAAAGCATATTTCAGATCAAAGGCTCAGCTATCTGCCTTCTCCAAGAGGTCAAACAAGCAATTCCAACCACAGCCTGCTAGAGAGCAGCCAGAAAACATGCATTTCAGCTTCATCTAGTCAGAGACTTCTCAAAGTTAGTCTTACTAACTTTTCTGTTGTCGTTTTTAATTTAACTGTGTCCCCAGCTGTTAACACAAACCCAGCGTTACTTCCCCAAACATGTTATAATTCCATACCTACACCCCTAAATATATTAAGTGAAAGCATTTAGCTTTAAAAAGGGCATTACATTTACTAGTTTTATCCTAAGGAATATGGACATAGACTGCAATGTTAGTACATAAAAACCCATTTAGTTTGCATGGTCTAGATTCCTCAAAATATCTGGCACCTGGGACTAAAACACAAACAAAAGGAGTTTTGATTACCTTAAAACATAGGAGAACAACATACATAATGCAGTCTTGACTGAATTGTAAAGGAAGCAACAAACCAAAAGGTAACAAGATGCTAGGACATCCATAAAGAAGATTGAAAATAATGTCATTTTACTGCAAAGTGCAGTGGTGAATGTTTTTTCCAGAACCCTGGAGAATGCTGAAAAACTAAGTAGTGCAGAGTTTTAAAAACACTAGGTTACAGTATTTTATATTGGCAATTGACAGAATTAAAGCTAAACAGTGTACCCTGCATTATGCCTTCCTTATTTATTCATCTGAATAGCAGGTAACTTTTCTATACATTTCAACTTCACTGACTGAGACCGAGACTAAAGGAGATTTCACCTTTAAAAAGAAAGTTTTCAAAATAAAAGAAGACAAAATTAAGAAGGCAAATTGTACCAGTTACTTGAAAATGTTGTTTAAGCCAAGTTGACTCAAAGGTAAGTGGGCTTGAGTGCTTCCAGACATTCTAGATTCTGTTTGTGCATGAAAATGATTTGCTGGATTTTTAAATCTTCAGTTAAAAAAACCTTAATCTATACAATAGACAAAATGTTAAGCATATCTATCAAGAGTTATTCAAAATATGGTTGACAATTTTTATATACAATATACTGAAAAAGAGAAATAGTGACAATTATTAGGCAGAAGAAATCTCATTAAAGATATATAAATAGTCATGCACATGGATACTGAAAATAACTGTAACAAATAGCAAATAAAGCCCAATAAGTTTCAGTATGAAGTTAGCAAATATGATGAAAGCTTACAGAAAGGGTTTTTTCCAGACCACCCTTGAAAAAGAATACTAAAAATTACTAGATTTCAAACTATTTAGATACTTAGGTAAAAATACTTTTTTTGAAAAATTTAGACTCTCAGCAAATTTTTCAACCTCTGAAGGCCTTTGGTCCCTCTCCTTGACCTCCACAGTCTGAATAACATTGCATTAAAGTCACCTCAAAGTCTCCTCCTTTTTTTCTCTTTCCCTATCTCCAACACTGCAAAGAAAAAAAAAATCATACATTTCTAGGTTTCACTCTCCTTGACTCTAATCTTCAGGGACACATAATTTAGAATTTTCTGCATGTTTATCAGCCTTTCAAAGCTCCATCAAGATGCCTTTTTGAATAGATACACTGATTCTGCATTTTTCTGCACTATTTCCTCCATTACTAGCACTTGAGAAAAAAAGAAAAAAAAATGAAGGCAAGGTATGGATACACTGATAACTCCCAAATTCTATTATAGGCCTCCAAAGCTGATGGTTAATCCAAATCATTAATAGCCACTGATGACTCTTTCTGAACACATATGTTTGGTGTCCATAGTTAAACTGTGGCAATTATTGCCTCAGAGCATGTAAGATATGCTAAGAGTTTGCTTTTGCTTTATTTAACGCAACACAGGTTCATCGAGGTACCCCTATTTTCTATACTTTCTACCCCTTAATATTCATTATTTACAGATCTGTCTTACCTTCGATGAATCACATCACATGCCTTTCCAAACTAAGGCAATCCAATTCTTTTACTCTGGTCTAGCACTGAGGATGTTTAATAGGGAAACACCCTTATGCTCCATACTGTCACTACTCTGATACCATGGTGTATTTCTGAGAGGAAGAAACTAAAAATGTGACATTCAAGATGCAAGTATACCAGGGATGTATACCAAAGTGTGATGTTTTCTATTTGGCACTTGGTTTTTTTTATCTCTCTAATAATTCAAAACCTTTTTCCTTGCTCTTTCGAAATGCTGAATAACATGGTATTTTCAGCAAACTCAAGATAACTCTTATACATTTTTCTTCAAGAGTAGTAGTCAGTTAATAGGTGCATATAAATATGCATATATGCTTTTGGAGGTTGTCACCAACTTTCTGCACATGCATTAGTTTTTATTTATTGAAACTTCACCTACCGTTTTATTATCCAGCCCAGCTTTTTGGATTGTGACTTTTTAAAAAACTAAATAATAAACAATTCAAGTACAATCAAATTTTTCTACAAGTCTTATTAATCACTTTTATAGCTGAACACCTAAAGCAATCTTGTACTCTGCTAATTTTGCAGACAAGCAGATTTAAGCCATCAGATACACACCAGTTTTGTAGTCAGCTACCTCTTATCAGGAACTAAGTTTCATTAAATGATTTACAGTACCAACCTGCTTTCTATCAGATCACCTCTTTAGATTTTTTGTTTTTTGAGAAAACCCATAAAGTCCTGACATTAAGTCAGCAAAATGTTCTGTTCTGAGTTCATATAAGAGTCTAGAGGACTTATAGTTCAGATTGTAAACAGACATACAACCCTTTTGAGTCAAACTGTAAAGACAATAAGCATAATTCACCATATTGCATCGTATTTTCAAACAAGCACACAATATTTTCCACGAAGTTTCTGACCATTTTACATAAACTTAGATTTCTTCTCCAGTCTACAGGTTTTTCAAAAGCTATGTTAATATTTAAGTATTATTCCTGATGATGTGAGGACACACAGCTACAAACAGGTAAGGGGAAAAAAAAGTTAAAATTCCTTCGAAGTTTTACAGTTTCTCCAAAACATCTTTACGTCACTGGAGAATTTTTAAAAAAGATACTCTGTAATTTTTAAATTCTGTTATTTTTAAAGTAATTATCTCAGTTTTGCCAGCTGTTCTCATCAGAAAATTTCTTCTCCCTTGAACTTGTTTCATAATTTATGAAACTATTTTTAACCAAAATTTTACATGTTCAGTACAACGTAATTCATTTCTAAGTACTTAATTTTGGTAAATTAAAGTTAAATCAGTTATGAAGTTCACTACTGCAATTCACCACCATACATTAAACAAACAAATCCACATACAGTTGAGCCGGAACTGTATTTTTAACATACCAGAATCTGAGTAAGAGAGCTTGAGAGGGAAGCAAACTTTCAGACAGATTAATAAAAGATTCCAAAAGTTTTAAAAGCAGAATGTTATGAGTTATCAACATATACACTGCTCTAATCTCTAACTTTCAGTTAATGTATTTGAAGTTCTTAAAATCTCCTCACATTCACGTGAACTAACATGTAAGTACAACTGATTAACACGTAAGCAAAGAAGCTATAAGTGTGTTTAATATATTTAACTTATGGTAAGTTTTCAATGTTCTCATTTCCTGAAGATGAGCTCAGATGTAATGGTGGCTCTAGGCCTTCACTGCTAAGGAGATATTATCCGTTTTCAGTTAAGCAAAACCAGTTCAACTCAGACCCTCAAGAATGCATGTTTTGAAGTTTTGCTGGCATCTACATGTAAGTTGTGAAGCAATTTGTTACGTTTTATCTTCAGTCCAATATCAAGGACATCCAAAAAACCCTCAAGCATGAAAAGCGAAGGCCTCCCACTGATTTCACTTGGCGTTTGATCAAACCCAGTGCCTATTCATCATGACTGTGAAGTACTGTCCACAACTACAAGGCCATAAAAATTCTAAGTAGCAAGGTAGTTTCTTTGTCTGTATGAATACTGGTGAACACAGATGTATGGACAAAAAAGGCTTTGGGGTTTTGCCTATTAAGTAATTTTTTGAAATACACTTTTTTCTTTTCTAAATAACTGGATTTGGTACCCTGTATGAAAGAAACCTTCATGTCTTAGTCTTAAAGGACTTAAAGCTTGATCACAGTAACCTGGCCTCTAGTTCTATAGCCAAGTATCAACCACTAACTGGTCAGTCCCTTACATACTTTCTGAAGATAACAGCACTAAATATGGAGGATCTCACAAAGCTTAGATTTAACTTTCTGAAATCAAAGGCACCAGTAGAGGTGTCTACTCTGATTTTTCCAAATTTCAGAAACACTTAGCCTTTTTATTTCCAGCTATTGATGCCTACTACCTCCCACGTTTTTGCTATGGCAATGTTGTTCTGCACACATGAAAAATAAGCAAAATTTTCACAGGGAAATTATTTATTTTGATTAAGGAAAAATTTGTTGGCATAAGTGTGAAACATTTTTAGAATCAAAAATATAACACCATTTCTTCCCAAGTAGTCTGATTCTTAGCAATAAAAGTATCTTAAATTCCATTTAAAATTCAACATTAATGCTAGATAAAATAATCTATGAACATTGTTTGTGCTGTGGTTTTATGTTCACAGTTGTCCTCCCAGTTCTTGGAAGAATATACAGACAGCCCAAAACATGTAACACAGCATATGAATATCAAGCTTCACTTGCCTGGTGTCTATATAATAAGTGAGAGTCCAAAATCAGAAGAAAAGGTTTGGTAATCCATATGGTGAAATTAACATGGTAAAACTCACTGCTTGAATGTCTTTACATATTATTACAACTATATCAGCAACAGTCCATAATTAAATCAGAAAATGCCTATATAAGTTCAGCCCAGATTTTACATATACATAAAATATAATACTGTCTTCAATTCCTTTATTATGCCTTCTCCAGAATTCAGTGAACATATGGACTGTTTGGCTGGCTTATCAATACAACTTTTCACATTTACCTTACAAAATACATACTAAGCACACTGACTATGTCTACTAAATATATCTTATATTTTAATCTTGAAATTAATACAGACTTGCTTCTTTGATAGGCATTTCTCAATTTGATAATACCATTCATTACAACTTGGCTTTTATTTCCGTGTCCCTCATAAAGGGCCTTGGGGCAAGCAGGGTCGTCCCCATTATCATATATAAAAAGATTTAAGTCCAAAACACAACTGTGCTTGCAGTGCTCAGCACTTTCAAGAATGCATGGTATTTGGTAAGGATCTTGTCATACTTGGAGGGAAGTCCTCATGGATTTGAGTAGCACTTATATATAAAGAGCATTCATATAAACAAAACCAGGTTTCTGATGCTGGAAGCCCAAAAAAAAGAGAAGTGTATCACTTACTGAACACGTTCTAGGGTCAGATGACTAGCCCATAATTAAGTAAAAATGCCATTAGAAGTTACTTTTCCACAGCGACATTTCATAACAACCCACCCTTTTTTCCTTTCATGATCTTATACATTTTTTATTCTGTTTTTCAAATCCAGAAATATTTAAATATTTCACAAACACCTTTGACTCCTCACATACCTAAATGTTCCATCCTTTACACTAAATGAAGCAAAATACACCTGAAAAATTTATATACAATCAAAATATAAAATGAAACAATGTAATGGGCAACATTATAAAACAAGTAACCAATTACAACAAGTACAATTACAAACAGTAATACATATTTCCAAGCTTCCACATGGTTTTTAACTTTGTTATGAACTTTCATTCTGGGTTGTTTGGTTTGTGGTTTGTTGTTTGGTGGGTTTTTTTTCAAAAGAAGGAATCTGGATACAATAGAGATGTCCCTCTCTAATAAGCCTCCACTGATCAGACACAATTTAGTTTTTGTTTTTCCCTTGCCGCCTTCGAGTCTTGTCTCATCCTTAAAATTTCACAGGAACAGCAGAAATTTAACACCAGATGACATATATTCCAATTTTTATGTCTTGCTCCAAAAGCAGAAAACACTCTTCTCAAAGATTATAGATAATGTAATTAATTTTCCTTCTAAACTCACTGTGAAAACTGACAAAATTAAGCTGATTAAAATACTTAAAACCTCCCAAATTCTTAAAAAACTAACCCCCCAAAAAACCCAACAAAACCAAACAAAAACAACTTCCCCACAAATCAGAAACAGATACCTAATACAGAAAAGGTCTAAAACATGAAAGCCTGCCAGAAAAACATATGCAGCAAGTTAATACAAGCCATTTCATGCACATGTACTATTTATAAAACATTTCTTCAACCCTAGCTACCCAGTATAATATGTTTTGTCATCATAGATACAAGTACTGCTTTCTCTCAAATGATGAAAGGAAAAACAAGAGAAGGCATCTTTCTCTACTGCATTATACAAATGACCAAGTTTTTAACTCCAAAATTGCCAAGTTAGAAAGAGAACATAATGTACATTAGAAGAAATTATGTACAACTAAAATAATCAACCACAGAACACACCTATGAAGTTTATCAATGTTACTCTTTCAGGAAGAATATGAAATTATGCATTTTAAAACTAGAATTCAAGAGATTACTGAGTTTTAAAAAAATCAAAACAGAGCAAAGCACAACGCAACTCTTAATATGTGTTTCTACTCATTGTAATAGTAACTTCTCTTATTTGACAAAAGAACAAACAAATCAGCTTTTCCTCTACTACAAATTCAAATCAAATGGGAATTATTTCACCATGCTTTGAAAAAAGCTTTTTAAAAAATGTAGTGTTTATAGGCTTCAACTGTATAATACAGCTGAAAAATATTCAGGCCAATTCTGTGCAGCAACATTTATCATTCAAGAGAAGAAAAAGCACTTTTAGTTAAAACATCATCACATTATAAAACTGAGTTCATTTAAGATTGCTGATTTTTCTGAAAAATTACTTCAGGCACACAGGAATATGTCAAAATAAAACTTGTACATCATAAATCCTTCTGCCTCCTTCCCTCATTCTTCCTTAAAACCAGAGAGGAACACTATTTTTAAGCTGCAAACAGTAAAAAAATTGTTGGCTAATTGAACAAGGTGTCAAGCTGAGATAAAATTACATTTACAATACAGATTAAATGAAACAAACTTTTAGCTTAGAATCAGAATGCTGCAGTCTTAATAATCTGCCCAGGAACTAATAATTTTATCAAAAATACTTCCAAGAAGCAATAAAGGTAACATTTTCTAGTTTTGGTTAAGCATTCAAGATTAGAATTACTTTCAAACTTAACAAACATACTTATTCTGGAACTATTTTACCAAAATGCAGTATTCTTCAGATGGCTTTTTTACCTCTTACAAAAATATATTATCCAAGTGTTACAACAAATTATGTATTCTAATATGGTTCCATGTGTTTAAGTCTTGCAACATCAGATAAAAAGCTAATGACTTTCCACAGTTCACCAGATTATCTCAGGAAACTAAAATGAAAAGTAACTTTCTATGTAATCTTCTAGAATTAATAACAGTATAAATACTACATATCTCTTTTTTATGTATTTTATATATCACCCAATATTCCCAGCAACCACAAAATTTTAAGTCTGACCTAATTAATTCAGCCATGCATTTGAAGGGTAAGACAGTAAGATAAACAGGTGGTGTTTAGCTACATATGGCAGACGTTCTCTCTCTTCAAAAGCATTCATCTGAGTGAAGAGCCCAGAAAAAATAAGGTCAGCATCTAGTGGAAAAATATCACTTCATATACTGCATAACAGAACTAGTAAATAGGAACTAAAAAGTAGAACTTCCCAATTAATAAGAATCTCAGTTGCCTTTACCCTACCTTTATCTGCTGTCTTCTAAGCATTGCAAGTTCCCTCATATCTCGGAATGGTTGCAGTAAGTACTGGTAGAGCTCCGTGGTTGCTTCTGCAAGATTACTGTAGGCTTCATCTTCCATTTGGTACAATTCAAGGAGCTCTACCATACTTTCCGTGTTCTTATGTTTTTCCAGAAGCTGCAGAAAAAGTATGAGTTTTAATGCAAATATTGGAACACTCCTGCTAAAAGTGAAAGTAGTTAAAGAAACATTTTTTAGCCTATCCTATTATCTTCCCCTTCGTACAAAATCACGGGGCAAATAAACAAAACAATCTCAGTCCCCAAAATATATCTTCAACTCAGCCAGTTAAGTATGAGCACATCTCTGATAACCTTGACTGAGCAGCACTCAGACTGATTTTTTAATTTCCAAAAATTTCTGGAAGATAATGAATATGAGCACAAAGACAGTAGAAAAAGCAACTTAGCACACCAATTTATAATGTAGTGATCAGGTATGCCACCTCAGACACTTCCCACTTTTGGGCATCGGAGCAGTGCTAGACAAAGAGACAAAAGGAGAAGCTGCATTTTGAACTTCCTATAATTTTGTGAATTTTTGGTGTTTGGGTTTTGCGGTTTTTTGTCAGTCTGTTCTTTAGATCCACACAGCCCCCACTGCATCGGTGTAGCCTCAGACAGAGAGTAACTTATAAGAAACAAAATTTCATAGAAAGTTCAATCACAAAACTTCAAATGTATGAACCTTTCATTCACTTTATTTTTACAATGGGAATTACCTAAGCATTATAATCTTTAAAAAATACTTAGTATAAAATTATTTTAATTAATGTAAGAAAATACAACATCAAAGTCAGTCTGTTCTTTTAGTTCTTATGAAGCAGAAAATTCACTTGTACAAACTAGCTACAATGTATGAATTTTTTTTATTACAGATGCTCATTTTGCATCTGAGCAGACATCACACGGTGCTGGAAACCTTTCACCATTTCTAATAAAAAGTATTTAGTTGTTTAATAAAAATTAATTGCATATAGACATGTAGAATACTTAATGTATTTACAAAGACAAGATTATCTGATATTAATTCCCCTCTTATATAATTTTCTAAGTCAAAGTCTCTTTTATATTATCATCTCAAAAGCATATATTCACAGTCCAAGTTTAAATAAACTTAACAAAGGTCAGGAACATTGTGGAATAAATACATCCTATCTTCTATCTGCTCATTCAAGTTGGATGCAAAGCCACCCGTGAAATACTCTCTGTATAATGAACTGTGTTTCAGTTACCAGAATGAGTATGAAAAATGTCATTCTTCATAATGGAAAGTTTGTTTTAGTACATCCCTGTAACTCCACCTTTAAAGCACTAAAGGAAGTCAGAGAGATGATGCAGATCAGAATGCAGAGATGCTCATAGTGGCTTTTCCTAATTTTCAACTCCTTCAAATATACCAAACTTTCATTGAAAAAAACACCAAAGTGGGGGCAGGCAATTCATAACCATTTATTATAGAATTATATATATATTTATTCTTTAACTATTAACACAATATAAACTTCCATTATTCATCCCTAAGTCAACAATGCATGCAGAATACATTTCCTGTTACTAATGAGGGCTTTCTGAATGAAAATGGGAACAAAATTTCATTTAACCTGCCATTCCAGAAAAAGACATAATCAAACCTGCAAAATTACTTAGAAACCAAAGAGTATCATTTTATGTGGTTTAATGCAAAGGTCAATGAGCTGTTCAACAGAGGTATTCTTCAATTCTTCAAAACAGATAGGAAAGCAACCAGCCTGAGTGTACTTGTTACATACAGCCTCATTACACCCATCCATCTATTCAGACCCTATTTTCAAGAAAAACACTAATCTTGCACATAAAGCTTGAATACTGTGCTCAGCTTTGGGTGCCTCATTACAGGAAAGGCACTAAGGTGCCTTTCACAAAACTGGTGAATTGTCTAGAGAGAAATTTTTATAAGATTAGCCTAAATAAATCGAAATACCTGACTCCTGGTCAGAAATTGCTGCTTGCCCTACATGCTATCAGGGAAGCAGGAAGCAGAGAAACTATAGTGTTCTATTACAACATGTCTTTCCCCGAGAAGAGAGATGGAGGGAAAGACCTACAAAAAACTAAACGGGATTTCTAGATACAGCACCTGTCAAAAAGGTACAATAGCTCACTTAAAACCTACTTGAAAAAGTGTATTTAAACAAATATCCAATCAAAGAGAAGTAGATCAGCTTATAGGGAAGCTCACCTTAACTATACGAACTAACTACAAAAATCAACTCAAAGTTTATTAATCAAAGTGAAATAAGACAGTACAGCGAATACAGCACTTGGAAATACCATTGCCAACCCTCTTTCCCTAATCCTGCCCAATGCAGGCTGGAGGTTGCTGTGGTTAATCCTAATGGAGTGTTACTCCTTCACTAAATGTACAGTTTGTCTCTATTGGTAACTGCTTTTTTAACTGAACCTTGTACCCGTGTGGGGATTGGTTTCTTCTCCCAAGCAACAAGTGATAGGACAAAAGGAAATAACCTCAAATTGTGCCAGGTTTAGAATGAATAGCAAAAGAATTTATTCACAGAAAGAGCTGTCAAGCACTGAAACAGACTGCACAGGAAAGTGGCTCAGTCATCAACCCTGGGGGTATTTAAAAGGTGAGCAGATGTAGCACTTAGGGGCATGTTTTAGCAGTGGGTTTGGCAGTGTGACATTAACGATTGGACCTGGTGATCTTAAAGGTTTTCTCTGACATAGATGATTCTATATAAATGGTTTAAAGGAATAGAGAACTATTCTCTCTCACATTCTGGAACTGGAATGCATAACCAATCACCAAGGCTTCAACAATCCAGTGTGGTATGAGCAGAAGACCAATAGCTCTGATTCTACTTCTAGATGGAAACTTTTAAGCCCGATGAAGAGTCCAGGTGTTTTACTGCCACCAATCAGGAAGGGGCACTGACATGGGAAACAGATGGTGCAAAACTGGCTGTACAGAGCACCTCCCATTACAATGCAGTCTGATGGAGCTTTCCTGTTCCACATCAAAGTTAGCTGAACGCACTTTTTTAGCTGGCTGCCACCCAGATAGTATTCAAACTATTAGATACCTGGGATGCTGGGACTAGCACAGAATTAATGTCATAATGGAAATCACGCTCTCCATGGACTCACAGGTAGTTTGATTCTGTATGCTCCCATTTTCACACAGGCAGTAAGTACTACTACAAACGAGTACCTAGCCAAGCGTCTAGACCAACCCAGAACATTAAAGCCAGGCAGTTTTCAAGGTGTTGGCATAAAATACATGAACAATTTTTGTGGCATGTTTTATGCTCCAGTGAAGACGAATTCTCAACAAAGACATTCAGTGTTACTGCTCATTTACTTCAACAGTCTCAGTATGAATTTTTTTATTTTCACAATTTTTAAATTACATTATTTAAAGAAGTGGGTGGAGGAGAGTAGAGTAACATCCTGTACAGGCCTGACTAGCTCCATACCCATTGAATGCTGCATTTATTTTAAGAATCATGTTTCACAGATGTTACATTGTTCACAACTAAATGAATCCATATATTTTAGGCAACTATTATGCAGATACACTCTAACTAGCAGGAAACACTTTTTAAAAAAAGTTTACCAGCACATATATTTGAACTATATAACAAAGATTATTTCTGTCCTCTGTATTTTTTTATTTTGTTCAAAAAGCTTTAAAAACATTACAGCAGACAGTGTAATTATGTGCAGGTTGACCTCAGCTGGGTGCATAATCCAAAGCCTGATTTAATCACAGAAGAGTCAAGTCTTACATTTCCTTTGCTAATACTCCCAAAACTTTTCCTATTACTCCTATTTTTTTCTATGTCTTCTATAAAAATATTGTGATATGACACATAACAATTTTAGATAAAATCAGCCATAAAGATATTTTTTCAGTATCTTAAGCTCCTTCATACTTATGAAATAACTACAGAACACCCCATTTTCCTATGAATTTAGATTGTCAGAAGCCTGACAGTATTACCTGCCATTTCCAAGAAAAGTTCTAATATTCAAATTGAAGCATATTCAGTTTCACAGGTAAAACTATGGACAGCTATTGTCAGAAAGAAGTACAGTGCCGCAAACATAGTAGTTTTAGATACTCCGTCCTTTGTCCAGAGAACAGCAGTCCCAAGACTAAAATACTCAACCTTCCTGATGATGCACTGGCAATAGTCCACAACGAGCTTCAGATAATATAAATTAAAAAGAAGTAAAGCTAGAGTTTACATAAAATCTGTATGCAAAATTTTAGCAACTGAACTTAGAAGGCAACTTTTTTTGCATCAGAACATGCTTAGAACTGTTTCTCATTAAACAAACAAAAGAAACAAATATACTGCCACATGTACTGACAATAAGCAGAAGTCTCAATTACATGCAATCTTCACTACAGGCAAACTGCTTTTCTCACTCTTACAATAATGTGGTCCTGTACTTCAATGTCACCCATTATAGTTAAGAGATTAAGACTTGCCAGGATATCCAGCTGTTCGCATGATTGCATTGCTATCAATAATCTTTACCTTTGTGGTAAAAAAAAATAAATCTGTTGCATTACTGTAGCAGCAACAGACCAAAGTCTGACTCTCCCACACATATCTAAAGTACATTTTACTGCTAGGGCAGAAATAATCTGAAAGAACTCAAAACCTAGATAGAGAGGGAGGATGCCATAAATAAATTAGATAATATTGACTAGCATGGGAAGTGCTGGATCCAGCACTACATCTGTCTAACCTCTTAAGATTTAAAAAAGATAAAAACAAGTGAATTCCATACTAACTTGGAAACAACAGAGCAATTGACCACCTACTGAGTGCACGAAAAGTGTCCAGTTTTTTTCAAAGAGGCTTCTGAAGACAGGGAATTGAAGTGTATGCTGATGCACTGCCAAGGCTGTTGTCTGGATTTGGAAAGTTTTTAAAATGGCTGTTTAAAGAAGAGGTGAGCTAATTCAACTAATTAAACCAAAACCACAGATAAAACATACATAACAAACAAGTACGAAGTTACATGTATTCAAAAAAATGACCAGCAAACAGTTTGCTGCTGCTGCTTCACCAAGGTCAGTGAAGAAGAAGCTGGAGGAGGTTCTCCAAGGACCAGTGCAGAGATACCCTTGCAGCTGTGGAAGACTCCGCACTGGAGCAGATGGATGGGCCCTGAAGTAAAATGCCATTTCATAGAGAGCTCATGCTAGAGCAGGCTCCTGTCAACTTGTGACCCCATGGACAAGGGAGCCCACACTGGAGAAATTTTCTGACAGGACCTATGATCTCATGGAGGACAGACACTGGAGCTGTCTGCTCCCCAAGGAACATGAAATGGACTTACACTGCCAGAAGTCCATGAAGGTCTGTCTCCTGTGGGTGGGTCTCCATGTTAGAGCAGGAGAAAAACATGGAGTGGTAAGGAAAATGCATGATGAACTGACAACCCCACCTCCCTGTCCTCCTATGCCATCCAGGGAGAGGACATAGAGAAATCAGTAGGGAAGCTGAGCCCAAGATGAAGGGAGGGGTGGTGTGAAGATGTTTTATGATTTGGTTTTATTTTTCATATCAAACTCTGATTTATTAGCGACGGATAAAATTAATTTCCCCAAATTGATTCTGTTTTGCCTGTGACAGTAACTGGTGAGCGATCTCTTCCTGTCCTTATCTCAACCCATGAGTCCCATCATTTTCTCACCTGTCCAGCTGAGGAGGGGAATCATAGAGCCACTCTGGTAGGCGCCTGGTACACAACATCTACCCACTGCAAGAGTGCACCCCAGAAGCGTATGACCAGCACAGATTGCTTGGCCTCTTTTCACTCCTATCAGTGATCCTCACTTATACTCAGGTTAACAGCTCCTGGACAGTAACAACTACCTTTGTTTAGTTCTTTTACACTGCCTACCAAAATGCACTTCATTTCAACTCACTACCCATACATAATATAACTCCACAGAAAAATAACTTGAGTAAGAAAAACTGAAGTAGTATTTTAATGCAGCCAAGTGAGCCAAAACATTACTTCCATGTATGCATCATAATTGAACAATGCAACTTCTCTCCTCCCACACAAAATTCTAAATAGAATTCTCAGCAGAACTGTATGTACATATATAACTTGTTGGAAAATCACAAGGCTCAAGCATAAAGCTGTCAGCTCTGACAACAATGTATGGCACACTAGAACTCTTCCGAACGCTCAAGAGGGAGGTGTCATCAACCATTAAAAACTATGCATCTCTTTCCCTGTAAACAAGACAAACATGTAACACCATGCAGGTTTTTTTCTTAAACTGTCTGGTCACCTTACCTTACCGTGTGATGTGGCTGTGCCACTCCTTAGTCAGATTGTCATGTGAAATGAGTGTCTATAAATACCAGGTATTAGTTTGAATTTAGTATGTTATTTAGAGTATGATAGCCACAGAGGAGCTACAGAAATCAGAGCAAAGAAGAGCTAACTGCATGGGAGCACTCATTGTACAGGTGTGCTAAGTTTTCCTATTAGCAACACAGACACAGGTATTCATATTGTAACATAATTTCATGAACGAAATGGATCTATTTAGGTCTGTATTTCAGAGTTATTATGGCATTTTTGGACTCCTTGCCTTTGGAAAGGGGCAAAGTAATTAAAAGTTAAAGTCACTAATGAATCACTGGTTGGTTGGAACATGGTAACTGAGCAAAAAGACTTCAAGGCAACACCTCACCCTGAAGGCTTGGCAAAGAACTTACTTTAAATGTATCCTAATGAGTTCTAAGTAATTTTTTTTTCCTACAGGTCAGAAGACTAAGTATATACATTATATAAGTGTTCAGGCTGTGCAGTAAAATACTGTAACTTTTGGTCCACAGATTATCTTCTTCTACTCTTCTGAACTATGCTGTTAGTCAGAAAAATATACTCAAGAGCATCAAAATTGACAGCTATCTAAATAAACTAATATTTGCATAGAACAAATACATTTAGCTAGCAGGTATTATAGTCTTAAAACCCTTCATGTAAGATTTGCCATGTAAGGACATGAGCCCAGCCAAATACCCCAAAGAGCAAATGTTCTTTTATGAAAACAAAGAAGAACATTTGATGGGAAGAAAAGAAATTAAAGAGGTACAATCAATTTCACTGTGAAGCCAGCTCATGGGAATTAGATCAGCAGCACCGAATTAGTACTCTTAGAAGTTTTACAGTGCATTAGGCATGGCAGCAAATAATTCTCAGATGTCTGATAAGTCTACTGTTAGACTTTTTAAAATCTAATTCAAAGCAGGTAAAGCATTACCACAATACCAGATTCTAAGTATTGTGTGGGTGAATTTACTTTTTAAAGATGACTCAACAGCTTGTCCTATCAAAAGAAGATTCCACTTCCCATCCCTTCTTGCATCTCTTCTTCCCAGTCTACTCCAGTTCCATGCTCCCTCTGCTCTCAGGTGCACTCTACTGGCTTTAGTATTTCTCAGATCCTTCAACACACGAACTCAGCATGTGACAAAAAACTACTTTGTGGTCTCTCTTGGAGTAATTTCATGAGGTTTATTGAGTTGAATCGGCATACTGAAAGGACAGAGAAGCAGAACAGGAAGGAACACAAAGCGGACGGGGGGAGGACAGAAAGCGATAGCATCCCCCCCCTGTCAACACTAGCAAGCTGATGATCCAGTTCTTCAGCTCCCTTCAACAACCCAGCTGATGAACCACCTTTAAGCCTGGGTGACAGATGAGAAGTAACTCAAAGGCCCTCTGTGTATTCTTTCAATTCTGGTAGAGTTCAGCCTCTATAGCACCTTATACAACAGTGCAATCATGGAAAGGCAGGCCTAGGGAAGCAGCATTTTGCATCCCTAAATGCAATTTTTAAAATTTCCAAGCTCAAATGGGGATTTTATTTAAAAGCTGAATATATCCAAAAAAAGCCCAGTAGAAACAACTTATTTACAGTCCACTATTAAGAACTAAAGGCTAAATAAGATACCAAGAAAATCCTTAGATCCCATATCATAAATGTTTTTCCTCCTACCTTAAGAGCAAGTATAGCAAACTACAAGCTATTAAATCACTTCCATAACATAATAGTATTTCAGGCAGAAGCAATTTATATTAGCACCAGGGGAACACCGACTTGTATTCTGTAGTGCCAACTGTTTGAGTTGGTTTTATTCCTCTTCTTAGGAAGAAGTGAATGGGAAAGGATGCTCAGTTTAAATGTAAAAGGGAAATAAAATACATGTGTGATAGAAGAGCATAAAACACATTTGAAATTACACATACCATTTACCTATTCATTCAGCTCCTCCCAAACACCTCCAATATTGCAAGTAGTTTGGGATTTTTTTCATCTCCACCCATATGTGAATTTTTTTCTGAATTATACTACTCTGAAGTGACAAAATGATACAATTTAAAATTTGAACATTTGATGATCATGAACAAGTTACACATTTCTGAAGGCTAAAGAATTTGAGCTCTGAAGCCACAGGGCTATTTGCACTGTAGAAAAATTACAAACCCAGAAAGTTCTACAACTAATCTACAGATTCCTCCCCTCAAAAGTTTCACAATTAATACATTCACCTCTTTCACATTTCTTGTTTTTCTTCTTCATTTTTTAAATTACCTTTCAACAGATGTAAAACACACTGTTTTTTAAGTTCAAGTTTTAAAAAAGAAAGCTCTAATCAAAACTAGTTCTATTTTAAGCATGGGGTTCAACTAGAAAACACAGTAAGGTTCCTTCCATCATAATAATCAATGATTCTAAGTTATTGAAAATCTTTTACAGCACTCCCTAAAGTAGCTCAAACAAGTCATGATGGAATACTGTTATGGGAAAAGTTGTACTACTATGAATTTTAGATAACCCACATAAATTGTCTGCAAGTCATGATAAACAAGTGCTAATTGATTATTCAAATAACATTTTTTCAGAGGAAAAAAAACCCAAATTCATCCAGTTCCCTCATACTAATACCACAGCATTTTTCCAAAAGAAAGTCAGAACCCACTTGCCTACAAATGCATTTTGGAAAGTACTGTAACACTAGATAATGAAAAATTTGGGTTGTTTTATGCATTTAAGAAATTAGAAGTACTCAAGTTCCTTTAAAGCAAAATTCAAAAGTTTGCTGAATGACTGCAAGTGTTCTGTAACACCTTTCCAGAAGCAAATCCTTAACAAAAAAAGTCCACCAAGTGTTCAAATTTGTCGGAATGGGTAATGTTTGTCATTAGTAATCAAAAAATCTCACAGACATACATTTGACCTTCCTACAAAATATCACACCCAGAAAATAACAGGTAGAAAGGAAGCCCAGAGATAGGGTCTTTACCACTGAAAGGTTTTGAATTGAAAGCAGTATCTGCCCAAATTTTTGTAACTGATGAGTGGAGTCACACCAATAGATCACCCATGTTCTATTTACATCTACAGTCAATGGCTCCAGATGATTATGTCCAAAGTCTGGCTTGCCAGGGAAGCTGTCTTCTCATCAAAACAGATACATATACATATTGACTAACTCTCTGATGCTCTGTATCCCTTGAATACCATTTCCCCTCTCTTTCTGTCCTAGCTTCCTTCTCTCTCTACAATATTTCTGCTGACTAGGTTTTCATTTCTTGAAAAAATATAGTTTGGCAGATGTATCTTTAGCTGGACTGAGCCCTAACTTCAGCTGAGGTTTTCTTCTCTCCAGTAACAGCAATATCCTGGTGCATTGCAATGTTATGTTTCTAATAATATTAAAAAGGAAATGTTAAAAGAACATCCTCAAAAACAAAAACATATAGTAATTTCCAAAAATTTCTGCTTCTCAATACCTTCTATAGCTTTGTGGTAGCAATATTTACATATGTAAAGCACAAAATCCTCCCTGACTATTTGTAAACAGGGTCTTGTTGTGTTACAGAAATGTAGAAAGATTGAACTATTAGAGTGAATCTGCTTTCAAATTCAACACCTGACTGGGTAATAATACTATGTCAGACAGAAAAGGAGAGAAAAAAATGCTTAAGAAAGCAATATTAAACAGCATTTACTTGAAGGCAGGACATTCAATTGAAGAGAAAGAAAATAATGGTGGAAAAAAATGAGAAAAAAAACACAAGACAAAGGTAAGCACAAAGAAATACAACCCAATATCATCTAAGAAATTAAGGAAGCTGTGAATCCTGAGTAGCCCAATGGAATATAGAACATGTATTACATAGGTTGTTCACACCTCTTCAAAATATTCTGTCATATGAAAATGCTACAAACAGGTACCAACGATTTTAAACAAAAACAGGAGAATTTATCTCGACATCTATGGTAAAAAGGGGAGTATCAAACGAAATGATCACAGCATCAGAATACTCCCAAGTAACAGACCTAAGTGGTTCCCCAGTCCCACTTCAGGCAGTTAAAAAGACCATATACTGCATTTTTTTTTTCCCTCTTCCAGGTATTTGCATAAGAAAATTAATTATGAGATTTGAAAGCTGCTGTCTGCAGTTTCTAAAAATTAAATCCCGGTTTACTGACTAATAACTGCTGTATTCTACAGAATGCACTTTTATTTTTTAATCTAAGATTTATATTCTGTCAAGAAAGATTTTTCAACTCAATGCGTTTTCCTTTGTGTACACATAAGTTGCCCGTATTTTGAAGAAATGCACACCGTTTTAAGCACCCTGACTTTCGGATACAGCTGCAGTACTCATTGTCAACTTGCTCCAACAGTAGCCCAATACTAGCCAGAGTATTAATATCATGTAGTTATCTCCAAAGAGTTTGGAGGCTATCTGCCTGTTCTACAGAGCACACCCTACAGCTGCTGACATATTTTATTTTGGTTATTTTCAGTTATTTTATTTTGTTTAGTTACAGTACTAGTTCAGTGCTAAAACAGCTTATTTACAAAAGATTTATAATCCAAACAGTGTTGTTGGAAACAAGCATTAACTGTACAAATAAAAAGGACCAAAAAAAGCATTCCAACAAAAGTAGCCTGGACTTTCAAATGCTCAGCATTAGTCTTGACTCTGCTCTTCTCATGTCAATAGGAAAAAAATTTCCACAGTCTTATTTTAATCGTCTGTACTGTCAATGTTAAATCCAAGCCAGTGTTCTCTTCCCTCTTGAAACACTTCATGTACCATCTAAACCTAACTACTGCAGTTCATATACAATATTCAGTTATTCCTTCTTCTTGCACAGAAAGATGTTACATTGGTTTTGATGGAAAAACTACTGCTGCTAGCATTTTTTCCATGCTACTGGAACACTAAATACATTTTGTAATGTTTTATATTTACTTTTGCATTATTTTTGAGTTTAATGTTGAAATTCTTTAAATCTTACTGTGCCTAGATGCAGATCACTGAACAGCAACCAGTCACTTCACTTTTGGAAAATCTCCACTTTTGTTACAGTGCCCCACTACCTACTATATAAACATTTATTTTAGAACTGAATGCATATGGCCAAAAACAATGAAATAAAATTCTTCTAGTTACTGAGACAGTCCTGAATATTATTTATTACTAAAATATTAGAACAGCTTTGACAAAACAAAATATTATTGGATATTATTCACCTTTTTTGATATAAACAGAAATAAGTGACAATATTGAAGAAATACATGTTGGAAAGTAACAAATACAAAATTTCATGACATATAACTGAACTAATTCCTTGACACTTCCTCTAATTTGAGAAGCATATTTCATTCATTCAAAGCAAAAAAACTTGTGTACCAAACATGCAAAAGTAATTTAGAAAAAAAATTATCTGATTTTGAAGGAAATAAAGTGAAATATTGTTTTCCATTAAAAAACCTTACATTTTCTTCTCATACAAGTTGTTACTGTAACAAAATATTTTTTTTTTCTTTAGCCTTTCTAGTTCTTTGAATCAAAAGAAAATTAAGCCAAGCAGAACTATTCTCATGCTTAGCAAGTACCTCACTAAACAGGGGACAGAAATTAAAAATAACAGTAGACCCTCACTTTCAAGGCAGTCTAAAGTCAGCCACTGAAGATAAGATGCTTTCAGAGTTACTTCAGAATTTAATCAGGAAATTAAAATGTTTGAACTTTCATATTAAAAAAAAAAAATTTAAAAGAAGGCACACAGAGCAGGGATACAAAATAGTCTTTGTCTATCTGCAAACACTGGAATTCATAGATTTTATAAAGCAAAAAGAAAACCAAAGCAAGCTTCTGACTAGTTTTATACCTGGCACTCAAGATCCTACAGACTATCATCCACCAAATTTCAGTCTACCAGAGCTGTAAACCAAATTTCAGTCTACTAAGAGCTGTATGGAACAGGAGCATTCCCAGGGGCTGAAAATTCAGTGATGCTGAAGTAGACATGTAACACACATACAGGCCTCTCAAACTCTCAACTCGTTATGCAAGAGCACACACAAATGTGTCTGAGGCATGACTAAGCCACCCACCCCTTCAGATCACAGTTTAACACCATTTTTTATTCAGGAGAACCTTCAGCCTTTTGGAAACACAGAATGGAAAAAGAGATACAGCACCATTACTGATATTAGTAAACCCACAAAAATTTACAAAGATCTACACTTAGCCTAGGAAAAAACTCCTCTCTATGTAGGAAGAACATCAACAGGAAACTGGCAGGACCAAGAGCACAGAGGCAAACATTTTCTGCCTTCTTGACACAAAATCTAGTATTTTGGAAATACTGCCCAGGAAGGGCATTCCCATGGGAATCCCAAATAAGGATTCAATGGTATACTCTCTGCTGAAATAACATACTTTTAACTTTTAACTGAGTACCTGAATATTTTTTTCAACATGTATAAACTTAATGAACAAGTTTCTACTTTAAATAAACTCCTCGCCTATTTCAAAATTAATAGTTTTATCTGAAAAAAAACAAAATAAGTGCTATTTCAAAACTTCAAATCAGGCAGATGAAATGAATCCCAGGTCACACAGCTCCTCTGCAACTATTTTACTTACTCATCTTGGATCTGTTTCTACTTGCAACATTCTAATGGTTTGTTAAAAGCCTAAAATTCGGACTGAGATAAAAAATATTGTTACAAAAAGCAACAATTACTAACTGCCATGAAAATAAACTGGCATGAGAATTTATGGAAAGCAAGGAATGTCCAAGCAGTGGATGCTAAAACAATGAACATGAGGTTTGGTGGCTCACTTTGCTTCTCCACCCCAAAGAATACAAATCAAGAGAAACTGTAAGCATTTATCAAGTAATAGTCTAACTGCACAGAGGAATTTGTCCTGGGAAATAGAAGAGATACATGAAATAACTATAAACCACAGAGGCACATTTTAAGATGCTAAGTTGAGGACTCAGGAGTTGCACAATTTTACATTAATGTAGACCCTTCACATTCCCTCCTAAATACCATTCTGGTTACCAGTGCTTCTCAATCACTTCCTCTTTTCACAAAAAATTATTGTAGGAGACAAAATTGTTTAAAATTGCTTGGATCCAACATTCCTGCTATCAGCTGACAGAATTCCAGCACAGATGGAAAAGTAATTCGTAAGATAAAGCACGGATTCAGCAGTTTTCTTTAAAGTACAAAAACCTTTACTTCAGAAATACCAAGCAGTGCCCATCATCCACTGCTTCATTTCCTTAGAATTGCAATGACAAAGAGTATCAGTATTTGCTTAAAGAAAGACATTTCCTGTAGACCAAGTAAACCCCTAACAGGTAAGGAAAAGAGAAACCCGAGAGCCAAGAGGGAAAGAGCAGGTCATTCCACTGGTTTCTTTCCTTAAACATGAGCTACCTTTAATTAAAGAAGGATCAACTTACACAACTGCCAGAAGTACAGCTGTATTGACCTCAGGTACACTACCAGACTGGTTATCATGCGAAAGAAAGGTTGTACTGTAGTCAAATACACACAGAGGCTCTGCCATTTTGTCTGCAGCAAGTTCAGAACATTAACACAGAATAAAATTATGTTGGTTAGAGAACCAATTTATTTTTGCCAGTGGTACTGGTACTAACAAAATAGAAATTTATATTCTCCAAGAAACAAATAGTTCTTGCTCAGTAATTCTTAACTAGTGTTTACTCAAAAAGACCACATCCCTGGAGTTAGGTATCCAGCTCCAAAATTCCATGTTTAACAGGGACTTCTCTTATCCTGCACAGCTTCTTGTAGAAAGTGCTGAATTGAAGGCTAAATCTAATCTAAGTGTACACTCCCAAACATTCATGCAGTCAAAAAAAAAACAGTGAAAGACGGTATGTTTTCATATTCTGTGGTGAATCTTATCAGACTAATTATTACTTGCACACCAAATAGCAATACTTAATTCAAATAGAAATGAAAAAGAAATCAAAATTATATATCATAACACAACAGTTTGGAAATAAACTTTTACCTGGAAACGCTATACTTGGATGTTCTTACCATGATTACATCATTGATACTACAATTTTCTCATACTCTGTAACTCCAGTCACCAAGGAAAAGCCTGGCCTGAATTCCAGACTCAAAACCCTGCCATCAGAGAGCAAGAAGATATGCTCACACTCTTCAAGGAAAAAAAACACCACACAGTTTTTAAAAGAATATTGGCAGGATATATGCAGGTAGCTGAAACAGCCAAACTTGACCTATATCCACAACAGAATTGAGATGATGTTAGCAAAAATAAAGAATAGTCTAACCTGACTCATAGTCACACCTTGATAGATCCGGGTACATTCTGGACCAAGGCCACTGAAGCACAAAAATAAGTGTAAAATTCTCATTTTATACCAGGGAAATCTCATACAACTCAGTCATGAAGACCAAGGAAAGTGTAAAAATTCTCATACACTGATGCTAAAAGTTAGTTAGATGGGCATCCTCAACTACTCTGTCTAGAACAGTACGTGGTGTAAGGAAGCTATGAAGTGTCCTGAAACATCCAAGTCTCGACAGACAATATTAACAGCAACACAACAAATACCCACTAGGACCACACAGCTTGCTTTTTTTTAACATTCCAACTCTAGGAACTTCTCAGCTGAACAGAATTTGAACTTACTCCACTGGAGGACAAAACCTCACTATATAAATACGAGATTCAGCACCCGGAGTCTGTACGAACTTGGATTTTTTCGATCGCAAACGCCTAAGCTGTACTATCAAAATAAACACATGTTGCTGCTCTCATTTAACAGAAAAAAATTCAGACCCCAACACATCCTGGTGCAAGGCAATGCAAGAACAAAAATATGGGAGCAAGACCTTGCCAAATTCATCAGATATTTATTCACAACATCTGACTGCACAGAAGAAAGTACTGAGCCATACTCAGATGAGTAGGAAAATCTGCACCTCCTGAAATCCTGGCCCTAGGGACCTTGGAAAGGTTAAGCCTCACTTTCTTGCTAAGGAACAGGACAGTAAGAACAGGAACGACTAAAAAAGATGTCACAGATTAAACTGAATGCGACACTGAAGTGGGAGCATCCGGACCACGCAGTAGCCTCACCTCCTGAATGCGCCTGCGGGCCCTCTGGAGCACCTCCTCGTATCCCTTCTGTCGCAGCTCACTCAGGCTCTCGTAATACTCTTCGGGGTCATCGGTCTCGGTGAAGAGCACCTGCGAAAGGATCTTCCAGCCACAGGTATCCAAGCTGTGAACCAAGTAACCTTGCAGCTCGTAGCAGAGAGCGTCCATCTCCTGCTCGGATAGTTCCGGCGCTCCGAAGAGCACCGTCCACATGCCCGAGGGCTCCTCGGGGAAGGCAGGCAGGTAGGGCTCCAACTCCGAGTTCACCGAGCACAGCTGCTGGTGCACGGCCCTCAAATCTTGGAAGGAGAAGAGGCCGGCCCAGCTGCACTCCTCCCCCGCCGGCTCCGCGTCGGGAGCGCCCAACTCGCTCGCCCGCGGCGGCGAGGGCGGCAGCGAGAGCGCGGCGGCCACGTCCTCCTTCCCCAGCTCCAGCACTTCGATCTCCTCGGCGGCACCTGCCGCCTCCGGGGCGCGTTGCGGCCTCCGGGCCGGGCTGCCCTTGGCGCGCAGCGGGCTCTTGGGTAGCGCCTCGGCCCGGGGATGGGCGCAGCCCCGGGGCGGCCCCGGGTCCCTGCGCACCGCGGGGCCGCCAGCCTTGGGGACGGCTCCGGCCTCGGGGCCGCCACGGCGCAGCTCACGGGAGCCGCTGCGCTGGCGCTGCGCCGTGCGGTTGTGGCAGGTGATGGCGAACTTGCCTTCGATCTCGTTCCAGGCCACGATGAAAGCGAACTTATGCTTCTCCCGCTCCTGGAAGGCGTGCGGCCTGACGGCCACCCAGTCGGCCTCCAGCGTCTCCTCCAGGGCGAAGGCGGACATGGCGCTGCGCGACTCCGCACACGGGCACACGCCGCCCGCCCTCCGCGTTCCCGTCCCGTCAGCTGCTCCGCAGCCCCGCACCGCCTTACCGCCCACCACCAGCCATCTTAGCGGCCGGGGTACGAAGGGGAGGGTGCGCTGCTTCCCCACCGGAGCGACGAGGAAGTAAGGGAGGACGGGAGTCGCCTCCTCCCGCTCCCCGCGCGGGTCCCGTCGGTCACCAAGGCGGACAATGCGCGGCGCCCCCGCGGCAGCACCGCGCGCGCGTCACGTGGGGCGGGATCTGTTTACAAGCGGCGGCGCTGCGGCAACTCCTCGCCGGCCCCGCCCCCCGCGCGGCCTGCGGCAGCCCCGCCCCTCGCAGCGCCTTCCCCCATTGGCGGAGGGTGGTAGGCGGAGCCTCGCGCCCCGGCCGTGCCGCGAAGCCGCCACGCTCGCTCTCCCTGGGTGGGCGTGGCAGGGAGACGCCCCGCCCTTCCCCATGGAACCCAGCCGTTCGGACGCCCCCGCGCTGCGCCGTGCGGAGGGGCCGCTAGGGGGCGGTGCGGCGGGGGCTCTGTGGGAACGGCGCGGCGGAGGCGGTTAGAGAGAGGCGGCGCGGGGCGGGAATGGTTCAGTGGCTGTTGTGTGTGCTGGTTCTGACTGGGGATTGAAGCAAAATACTTGTAAGATTAGTTGTCAGGAGTGCCTAGCGGCTCGCCGTGCAGCAGGAGTTTGCATTCCTGGTTAGTCTGCGAAAGAGTGCAGCTCCTGTGATGAGTCCTGGCGACAAGGCACCATGCTCCGAAGTAGCTGCTTTAAGGCATTTGCTTACTGAAGCAAATTGCACTGAGACGTGGCCTTTTGTGCTCACATTGGCCAGCCTCTGGGAATTTTCAGTGACTGCAGTGCTTTCCCAGGTTGCCAATTTTATTGCAAACCACATAGGCTTCACTGAGTTTGGACAGACAACTCTCACAATCTTGTCTGAAAGGAATGATCAATCCCCTGTGATTCTGAGCTCAGGGGAAGCTCTTTCCTGGTGCCCTTTGGAATATCCCATTTCTCCTCTTGTACAAATGAACAAAAATACTTTGTACTAAAACAAACTCAAAATATTTGCATTAAAAATGAAATTGGTGGACTATATGCATTGGCCCATATTGTGGGTTGACTTTGGTTGGATGCCACTTTACCAGTCCCCATTTTCAGCTTTTTTCTCCCCTGATAAAAAGAGAAAAAGTAAGATAGAAAACAACCAGTAGGTTGAGATAAGGTAGTTTTCCTGAAGCAAAAGGATACATGCAAGCTAAGGAAAAAAAAAAAAATATTCTCTACTTACCAGCAGCAGCTGATGGCTGGCCATTTTGTGAGAAGCAGGGCTTCAGCACATGGAACTGTTGAATCTTCTGTTTTCCCTTGCATAAGGATGACACCAGATTATACAAATCCCATAATATGCTAGCAGTATTAATTATTAGTATCAAACAGCTCACTGTAGGGATGGACAAGGACTGCAGGAGCTTGCATAATTAAACCATCCACATCAATCATGGGCAGAGAATGGGAGATGTATTCTCTCATTGTCTCCATAAGACAGCTTGCTCAGTATGGCAAAGCCATCAATATAAGGGCAAAGCACAGAGTCATTGTTTGTATTGACATGTCCCCAAACTTGGCAAAATAAATATATAAGCAGCTGACAAACTTAGTGTCCTGCAGGGGAGCTTGCTACTTAATAACCACTATAATTACAAAAAACTGCCATTGTATCTCCCCACACTGAAAGCCAAAAAGAACTGTGGTGGCTTGACCTTGGCTGGATGCAAGGTAGCGACCAACAACTTCATTACACCCCCTCCTCAGCTGGACAGGGGACAGAGTAGGATGGAAGACAATGTGTGGGTTGAGAGCGATTTACTAAAGTGAAAGAGAAAGGTTGTATGCAAACAAGCTAAGGAAAAAACCCAAGATTTTATTCACTACATCACATCAGCAAGTGATGTCAGGCCACTTAATGGGAAGCAGGATCTCAGTACAAGTAGCCATTGCTCTCTTAGGCAAACATAAATAACAGATTCCCCCTCCTTCCTCCTTTTTCTAGCTTTTACATCTTTTATGTTTTATGTTATTTTTATATCATATAAATATATATGAAACACCCCTTTGGTCTGTTTGGGTCAGCTGGCCTATTTGTGTCCCTTCCAAGATCTTGCTCACCCCCAGCCTCCTGATGGGAGGGCAGGATGTTGGGAAGATGGCACTGATGCAGTGTTTGCAGAAGGCAAACACTGGTGTGTTATCAACACCTCTGTACCTACTGATGCAAAGCACAGCACTGTGAGGGCTGCTGTAAGGAAAATAAACTTCATCTCAGCTGGACCAAATACAGCCCATCAGTGATATTGTTGTCCTGTTCCAAATTAGAGGAAGCACCAATGAAATAGAAAAAAATCATTAGAATTTGCCAGGAAAGCCAGAGTGAGTCACAACCTTTTTCTAAAGTTACTGTATTGACTGGCATCCTGTCCTTGGAGGCTGAAGTATTTGAGAAGGGCCTCTGGCAGTCCAAACATTCTCTGGGCATTAACCAAACAACCTCATGTGTGCAGGATAATGGCAGTTAGGTCTGAAAGTCCTAGCTGTTAGAAAAAAGGAGGGAATTATGGCTCCGCATCCCAAAGATGTACCATGTCTCTGTTCTTAAGGTTAAAGGTGACATATTCTGTACATCTTGTATTGCAGCATTCTTTCCTATTACTGTAAATGGAAGCATCAGATCAAAGTACCTGTGAAATGATGTGAAAAAGATTTGATTATACCCCATACAGAAGTAGCCAAGCAAGCAAATAAAGAATACGTTAGTAGAGAAAATACAGTAAGGATACTCTGTTAAGTATTCAGGGTGGTGGTGGAGTCTACCACTGTGGGGACATTCAAAACTCAACTGGATGTGTTGCTTTTCACCTGCTGTAGGTGATCACCTAGGCAGGGGGATGTGTCTACATGATCTCCAGAAATCCCTTCCAACCCTAACTATTCTGTGATTATGTTAGTCTGTTGAACAAAATCATTGGAGAGGAATGTAATCAGCAGGCCAGTTTTGTCTGCTGAAAGAAAAAATAGTGAAGATGCAGCAATATATCTCCGTACATCTCCAGGCTTAAGAAAATTTAACATGGATTAATATTTAAATATTTATTATTTAAAAATAATATTTTTCATCAGACAAAGAATAAGAGTTCTGGTATTTCAGGTACATTTATGTAGAAGCTGAGGTCTTCTGTCTGTTCTCAGACTGCAGAGGGGCAAACTGGTATGATTTAAAACAAGAACTAGGTAAATGTAACATTTAGGAGCTGGCTAAAAACTAGTCTGAAATCACTTGGCTATAATCAAGTTTCTGATACCCCTCTTTTTGGGCACAGAAAACCAATACCATCAGATCTCAATAGCTGTCATACTTTGCTAAAATTGTACCACTACATAAAGGGATCTGCAAGGAAATAAAAACCTTTTGAAATTACATTATCAATAAGCATTGAGTAGCCTTCATAGTTGCTTCTGCATTGGGGGACACCCATAACTCTTCATTCATAAAAATACAGAGTAGACTTTTCAGATGTTATTGAATTGTTTTTAAGGGTGGTTAAAGGAAATACATCACTGATTGTTCCTGAATAAACCTGCAAAAAATTAAAATCACATTTTAAAAGACCTAGATTGCCTGCTGCTTGTGGTACTGAACTGTTCATCACTAAAAATAAGTGGGTTAGATAGCACTCAATCACCTGAGTTGTTGATTCTCATGTCTTAGAATGATGAAATGTTTGCAGCAACTGAAAGTACCACTGGCAAGTGTCTCTGAAAAAAAACTCAGAGCTTTGTGGAGGGAAGGGAACTGCTGCCATGCTGCTGCTGCTGAGGGCATGACACTTCAGCACACAGGGATCCTACCACTACCATGGAAGCTGCATGTCTGAGAGGCCTGGTTACTTTACCAAGAGGGCTGTTGGAAGTAGCGAAACAGGCTGGCTTATTATGTTTATAGAGCTGAAGCTTTTTGAGGGTGTGTTGGTTTTGCACAGCCTGTTTTTTGGTAGCAGGGGAGCACAGAGCTGGCTTGTGTAAGAAGCTGCTAGAAGCTTCCACCATGTCTGGTGGAGCTCTGATGACTCTGAGGATGGATGTGCTGCTGGCCATGCCTGGGCCAATTAGAAATGATGGTAATGCCTCTGTGATAGCAGATTTAAGAAGAAAATTAAAACAAAGTGGGCACAGGTTTTCCTAGCCTGAGAAGAGGAGGAGGTAAGAACATGTGAGGGGAACAACATGGAGACACCAAGGTCAGTGGAGAAGGAGGAGAGGAGGTGCTCCAGGTGCTGGAGCCAAGATTCCTCTGCAGGCTGTGGTGAGACCATGGTGAAGCGGCTGTGCCCCTGCAGCCCATGGGGATCCACAGGGGATGCAGAGACCCACCTGTAGCCCCTGGGGAAGGTGCCCGTGCCAGAGAGGGTGGATGCCTGGAGGAGGCTGTGGTCCTGTGGAAGACTCGATGGAGAGAGGGGGCCCTGCTTCCAGGCTGGAGCAGCCTGTCCTTGGAGGGCTGCACCCCATGGAAGGGTGACCCACACTGCAGCAGTTCTGGGAGGACTGCTGCTCATGAGATTAGAAGGCAGAGAACTGTGTCCCATGAGAGGGACCCCGTGGTCTCAGAGGGGAAGGACTCCTCTCCCTGAGCAGTGGAAGAAAACCTCAGTGATAAACTGACCAAAACCCCCACGCCCTGTCTCCCTGCACTGGTGGTGGGAAGGGAGGGAGAGCCTGGGGGGAAAAAATGTTCTTTAAGGGGTTATTTTACTTCTCATTATTCTTCTCTGATTTTGTAAGCAATAAATTCACTTTCTACCCTAAGGTGAGCCTGTTTTGCCCTTGGAGTGTTTTCTCCTGGTCCTTAACTCATGATCCCTTTGTTAAATTTTTCTCTCTCCTCTGCCCAGCTGTGGCAGGGCAGGGTAAGCGAGCAGCTCTCGTGGGTGCCTGGTGTTCTGCCAGTGTGAAACCATGACAAAGGGCCACAAGAGTCCTGTCACTAGTGAGCTGAAATGCAAAGTTAGGACTCCAACTGATGTCCTATTTCTTTGTAAGAAGTGGGTCAAGTGCCAGAACTTTTAAGGCAAGCAGTACTTTGAGTCATTGCTGTCCCTGGGTAGTCTCCAAGCAGTGATATTTAATAAAATCTTGGACTAGTAATCCAGCAAAGAGTAGGTTTGCTGGATTTCCAAGAGTTTTCTGCTTTTTCTGTCTAGCAGTATCATTTCCCTGAGCCTCTGCTGGTTCTATCAGTGTGATCTCAGTTCAGGCTGGTGTTGGAAGAACAGGGAAACCATAGAATCCGAATCTGGCAGAAAAGGTGACCTGCCTAGGCAGATCCATGCATAATAAATGCAGAACTGAACTGGTGATGGGATGAAATCCTATGGAACTGCACCTATACATTTACTGGCACATGTGTGAGGTGGATTAGTAATTGCCAGGTGTAGAAGGTTTGAAAACCTGAACCCTTGCAAAGTGATCTCACCTGATGCTGCCTAAATTATCTTTTGCATGCTGATGTTGTGGACAGGAATATAAATATTCCTATAAGTGTTTATTCAAGCATTCCAGCACCTAGTCTGTGACTCCTGCAGCATGCTGCAGGCTGAACTGAAATTATACCCATCTGGATCTGAATCCTTGAACACCTTGGCTATAAAGTAGCTTTAGTACAAAATGTTCGTGAGAAGCCAGGCCTCGTCTGGGAAGCCTGGTTTAAAGTGTTATCAATTCCAAATACCTGCTGTGGAAAAGTGATTTCTGCCTGCATACAACACTATAGAGTCTCAGTTAATCAGTTAACTCAGTTAGTGGCATTTCTTTTGGCAAGTGAGATGAAAGGGGGAGGTAATTCAATAGTGTGCTTGAAAGAACTCTAGCATCAGGACTATGTTTAGGTGTCCTGAAATTGCTGTGAAGTATTATGCTTAATATAGCTATGCTAGACAAGCATTTTTAGTAGTTTTCTGTTGATAGTATAATTCAAATTTTAGTGTGGGCAAGCCAAGTAGCAATATCTATTTCTTGGTGGTTGAAGTCCTTTTTTAATTCTGGCAAAAGTTTGAATATTGTTTCTGTGATTCTGTTTGTGTGAAGTGAGACAAGAAACTGGCTGCATACAAACACTTTTGGCTTTGTGATGTCTTGGTAGCGATGAAACAGCCACCCAAAAGCATACTTTCTAATAATAGTTGTATCTGCATTTGAGATTCTGGAAGTGCCCGTCCCTAACAGCTTTGATAGAAAACATTTCAGATAGTTTCCAAAGACAAGGAATTGCATTGTACAGCAGAATTAGTAAAGCCACAGCACATGTGATAGCTCATCCATTTTATGGAGGACAACTGTATACTTTTGGGTATTTATGCTGGCTCTAAACTGAAGAACTTTTTGCAACCAAGTATTATTGCAGTTGTAGAATGCATGGAGTTATTACTGTATGGTAAGCTTTACAAATGTGTGATGACCTGAACGTGTAATGTAATCTCCTGCTTACTGCTGAGAGGACACAGTAGTTTAAGTATAAATCAATTCCTTTCCTTTAAAAGAATGGTTCATGAAAGTTAATCTCCCTTCTAGTCAAACAAATAAGAACTCTGGCAAGGTCAGTTTGTCTGTTCAAATAAAAGGCAGAATCTTTTAATATAATGTTGATAATACTTAAGAATTCCTCTTCGTAAGATCAGATGATCCAAAACCCAAAGTACCAACTTAAACATATAACTACTTTTTACTGTGAGTAATGAGAATTTTGTTAAATTACATTAAATATATCAGTAGTCTTTGTGATAGATAGATAGATAACGTTTTCCAGCAAGAGAAGAAATTGGAACACTCCTTTCTTGGAAGCTGGATGATTTAGGAGTGGTGTTTCTTGCAGTTCTTTTAGTGGTTTACAAAGCAATTTGTCAACTTGTAAGAAACATTATTCTTACATGGGCTATGCAAGTACATGGTGATATAGAAAATTATCCTGACGACAGAAAGAATGATTTGGAACTTTGATAAATACAAGATTTTCTCTGATTTTTTTTTATTTTGTTTTGTTTTGTTTTAGGTATAGAAATGCAAGAAATATTTCTGGCATTAGAGGAAATATTTTTTGCCACGCTTAGTATCTCATTATGAAAAAAAATATAGTTTTATCAAAACATTTTCCAAAAGTCTTTTTTTTCTTTGAGGACAAGAATGAAAACTGCAGTCATAAGTCACTCCTGAGAAATCTCAAAATATTTCTTTACAAAGAAGATGCCCTTGGCTCTGAATATAGTGTATTGATCTCTGCAGCAATATCCAGACTGTAGTGGAGTGTTGAAAGAGATTACTCAAGGAAAGAGGAAGCAATATGTTTAGCCACATCTGCAGTTCAACTCAATCAAGAACATTTGGAACTAAGAAGGGTAGCCACAAGCCACAGAATAACCATCAAATTACAACAGATAAAATACTTACACAAATCTTAAAAATAGAAAGTATAGCTCCTATGGCAGTTAATATAATCTGCCTTCTGGTTAATCAGTGGAATGTATGACAAGAGAACAGTTCAGATGCTTTGAAGGTGTCATCTCTCTCCCTGATACAATGATAGAGAGATCAGTCTCTGTCTGCAAGATAATACCAGGCCTGTGCTAAAATGATTTGAATGTATGGGAAAAGATTTATCTGAAGAATTCTGGATTATCTTCTGGATTAAAAGAGTGCATTCAAGACCACTTAGTTTTTGACCTCTGTATTGAGTTTATACAGAGTTTGGTAGTGGGAGCACTGCAGGGATTGGCCTCAGTTAGAAGCTTACCCTGTGTCTGATGGAGCAAGTGCTAGGTCACTCCAAGATAGTCTTAAACCAAGGCTAAGCCCATCACAGACAGTAGCAGCACCTCTGGGATATGTATTCAAGAAGGGGAATAAAACTGTGCAATAGCCCAATAGTTCCAAGAGAGGCGTAAGAAGATGAAAGAGAAAAAGCTCTGCAGACAGCAAGGCCAGTGAAGAAGGGGAAAGAGGTGCTCCAGGCATTGGAGAAGAGATTCTCCTGCAGCCTGTGGTGAGGACCACAGTGAGACAGCTGTGACCCTGTCTCCCATGGAGATCCATTGTGTATCAGAGATCCACCTACCTCCTGTGGGGGATCCCATGCTGGAGCATGTGGATGCCAAAAGAGGCTGTAACCCCCATGGGAAGACCACATTGGAGCAGGTTCTGGATGAACCTATAGACCCATGGACAGAGGACCCCACACTGGAGCGCATTTGCTGACAGGACAGTCACCATGGGAGGGTCAAGGATCCATCAAGAACCCAGTGATTCCTGAAGTACTGCACCCAGTGGGAGGGAACTGCACTGGGGCAGTTCAAGATCTGCAGCCTGTGGGAATGACTAATATTAGAGAAGTTCACGAAGGACTGTCTCACATGGGAGGGACTCCCACATCGGAGCAGGGGAAGAGTGTGCGGAGGAAGTGGCAAAGCAATATTTGTTGAACTGACTGCAGACCCATACCCTGTTCCCCTGTGGTGCTGAGGGGTAGGAGGTAGAAAACAAAGTGGAACCTAATAATTAGAGACAGGTGAGGGGAAGGTGTCTTTAGTTTTGTTCTTATTTCTTATTTCCTGCTGTCTTCTGATTGGCAATCTATTAAATTAATCTCCCTGAGCTGAGTCTGTTTTATCTATGATGGTAATGGGTAGTGATCTTTCCCTGTCTATACCTTGATGTACAGGCCTTTCATCATGTTTTATTCCCCTCCATTAAGGTGAAGAGGGGCAGTGATAGAGCAGCTGTGGTGGCCACCTGGCATCTAAGATCAACCCACTGCAACTTCTTATCTTTCTCATGTGTAATCCATGGCATATCCCATAAATGTTTAAGCTGTTTTTTCTTTGGTGTCAGGGATGAAAATTGAGTACTGATAAGTCACTTGTACTTCGAGTACATTTCCAGGCAATCTGACCTATGCAAGATTCTGCAGAGTTTATATCATTGAATATATGTTGGCTGAGATGAGCCTAACATACTATTGTAAGCACAGCCAATGTGAGCCTTGGGTCACAGTTTGGGTTGTAAAATTTCTAAATACTTTTCTCTAAAAGTATTCTATTCTTGGATAAAAGGCCAAGAATATTAATTAATACTGAGTATTATAATATACAATATATATATTATATATAATATACAAGAATATACTTTGTAATGGATCTAAATGGCTCAATTACATGATTATGATTACATGATTATGGGGTAAGTGTGGCATTTCTAGGTAATACTTAAGAGGTCTCAGCTGAAACCCAGTAAATTTAATTTATTAACATGACAAAAATCTGCACTGATCCAAGAGAGGATCAGGATTTGTTTGCAGTGTTCGTGACTTCAGTGCTGTCTTACCAGATAAGGAATTTGATATCAGTCAAGGCAATACCTTCAAGAAATGACAGGGAATTTGTCTTTTCTTGTTCCATTAATGTTTATTGCTTTTTAAATTTTGTTAACAATTCTAAGAAGTATCAATTATAAATTGTGATTTATATTTATAAGAATACCCCACCCAAGATATTATGACATGTATCATTCTGCCCAGCTTTTGTACAACTCAGGGAAGACCATGAATAATTAGTGATCTTTATTATTTGTTCACCCTGTCGAGGATGTCCAATACCTTCTAAGTTGCTTGCTAGGCTCACCACAGAAACCAGAGTACCTCCAGCCTGTATGTAATGACCCTGCTATTTCAGCTTCACTCTTCTAAATATCCAACATTCTTCTCTTAAAGCTACCTTGTATAAGTCTGTGCAGGGATCAGTCATAGCTCTGACCGTAGTACAGACATTCCTAAAGCTTTTGAGGGAGGACATCTTAGAAAACTTGGATTTGGTTACCACAAGAGCCGCAGAGTAAGCTAAAAGACAGGCAGAGCTGGGACAGAGGCTAAAACAGAAAGTAAGCACCAGTACTGACAGACTTTAGAACATAAAAAAGACTAGGATTCCATGATACTTACTAAACACAACTATATTCCTAGGCATTTGGAAATTTTGTTGTCTTGTAAAGCACAGGTTAGCAGGCTAGAGTGAAGTTTAAACCTTACCAGCTTTTCAGCAGAAATAGCTGCTGGTAGCAGTAATAGTTTGGCAGGTTTATGTTCCAGCATTTTGGGATCCAGTGAGATTAGAGACAGTTGAAGACAGAGGACAATCTGCTGGGCAAAGAAATACCCATGAGTGAGAAACTCTTGCAACAAAATTCTCCAGGTTACTGTAGGAACACTCCACACAACAGCACAAATTCATGTTATGGAGGGAAGGGTCACAGCAATGTTGCTGGTGTTGCAGTCAAGACTTCTTCCCAAGTTTTCATATCAGAGCATGTCAAGATGAGACACCTACATCTAGGAGATCTAAGGTGCTTTCTTCTATGGAGCAGTAGAAGGCCTGACATTTAACTGGGCTTACCAAAGACGTTCTCATCCTGATTAAACTTTTCTGGAGAAGTATTGGATAGCATCAGCTGCTGTCTGTAGAGATAGCTACACCCACAGCTGCTACATACTTGAGTCTGATCCAGTTACACAGTACGGAAGAAACAGATGGTATCTTCATCTGGTTCCATCTTCAGATAAATTGCCATGTGATCCTACTGCATGCACTGAAGAAAGCAGAACAGTCCTGCTAAAAAGAAGTACAGATCTGCTGAGGATTTCTATGCTTCCCAACAGATGGATAAAATCCCTCCTCAAAATCAGATTATTAGATTTTGAAAAGAAAGAAAATGAGAGAGATCATACAGACGTATAATTTGTGATTTAAATGTAAGTGGTGAAGGAGGGAGAGGAGCCTTTATCAGTGGTCTGAATAATGTTCAGCATTTGTAGAGGGTGATTATTTCTTTAAGTCTTTATTACTTTGTTACTTTCATAATAATACATGGTAAATACACGATCTGAAAGAAAATGAACTTGCAAATAGCAAGAAGCTTCATCTTTAGGAATAAATATTTTTCCCCTCAAGCAGTATCTCAAACTCTGCACAAAAATTGACCTTCTGATTGTGGGCCCTTCAGAAGAGAAACAATGTCCATATCATTGCTTTATAAAGTAAATGAAACATGGCCTTTTAAATTGAAATTAGAAGGTTACCTATATCAGATGTTATGTTACTGTTCTCTAGCCCATTTAATAAGTCTTTCTATTTTCAGTTCTTACATTTATGCCTCAGGCAAACAACTTAGTTCTATGAGCAATAGAATATTCAAAGCTACTTCTTACAGATTTATGTTCTGTATCCTCAATTCAATATCCTAACTCATCCAGCACTCCCCAGGGTGCCATCCCCTCTGGGTAAGCATAGGTATGTGCTATGACTCACCTAGAGCTTTGTTAATACAGATACATGTGTCTTAGATGGTCAGTCAGCTGATACAAAGCATAAGCTCTGATTATAAATATTTATGTAAATGGATTTTTTTTTTGTTTTTTAAGTAGAAAACAATTATTTACCCACTGACAGTTCATCAGTGGAACTAGATGACCTCTTGAGGTCTTATCCAATCCAAATAATTTTATGACTCAATTTGTTAAAATTAATTTATCTTTGAATTCTTTAGCACTTAGACTCATCCAATATGAATTATTTTGCAATTCAAGTGAAAGAACTGGCCAGCCCATTCAAGTATTATTAGGTGTGGAGAGGAAGGGCACAGAGTAATGGCTAGTGACTGTGTTTTCTCAGACATCCAGCAGTGGCGTGGAAGACTGTCATTTTGGTGTTACTAGCTCAGGCTCTGCATCTCATATTACCAAAGCTTACTTTCATCATTTGTTTAGTAAATTTTCTTCATACCTGACATTACTAAAATGAAACCTAATGACTCTGTAAGTTATTACACATTCTAACACTCACCAGTTTGCTTTTAATATAGTCTAGCATACATATTTTAACATGATATAGCATACGTAAAAGAATTACATAAAAAAACAATTTTTATTATGGTATTGTATATTTGCATAATGACTGTGATCTTCCTTTTTCATGGAAACTGGTCATCCATTGGAATAGCTTTTATTAAAGATTTGTCATGTGCTTGTCATTAATTACCAGCTGACACCTTCTCCAGCCAGTCTTTATTCCTAGAATTACATATGACAAACACCTCACAACATCCTTTGCTGTTGATGCAAGATCTAAAGAATTCAGAGTTGTTATTAAAGTTCCTGTTGCTAATTTCTTGTCATCATACCACAGCAAATCTTTTATGTTTAATTGTATCAAAGCTAATTCTCTATGTTTATTCATTTTGGAGGTATTCAGATTGTTATAACCATAGCTATAAAAAAATGAGACTAACAACTGTTAAAATGAGTGAGATATGCCTTTTATTAGACAAATGTAGGAGAAGAAAAACTTGTTATTTAAAAATATTCTTGACTTACACAATCAGTAGCTGTTAAATTCTATTACTTTCCCTTTACACTGTCTACAGGAGTAATACAGACTTTGATTTTTTTCTCATTATATAATTTTCTATTTGCTGAATACTGAAAGACTATTTATTTTGCTTGGTAATTCCTTGTTTGTTTAGCAACACAGAAAAGTCATTTATGCATTGCATTAATCACTCTGCTTATTTAAAATATTGCTAGTTCCTCTGCAATTAACAACTTCATTTTTGTAGTGGCTTCCTGTTTTCCATAAGACTTGATGGACTTCAACCTATTCTGCATATTAATAATTTTCAAAGTTTTGAATCCATTTGCTGGCAGAAATGGACCAACTGAAGGACTTCACCAGTTGCAACTAATTCAAGTCAGCTGCATTGCATTGTTATTTTATTGAATATGTCAGGGGAGTTTAAACAACTTAAATCAGGAATTTCTATCACCTCATCTTTTGTTTACCTTTGCTCTAGTGAGATACTGATCATTTATTTCTGGGAACCAATGTTTCCCTGGTGATCTCATCCCTAACAGGAGACTCACCATTTGACGCTTTTGTTTAGCACCCTTCATTTTAATTTCACAAACTGCAATTGAAATTTTCCTGAGTAATCGGAATGCTACCAAATCTATTTTATATGGCAATGAAAATTATTTTTTACTGAAAGATGTTATTTTTAAGTTGTGCAAGTTCAGAATCTTCAATGCTATTTCCCTCATTGAAAGTTTACCTTCAATGTGGTTTATTTGTAATTCCTTATTATATCTATTTAAGTGTGGGTCTCCACAATCCCTCAAATCTTCATTGTTATTACACTAAGATTTTACATGACATTACGTGCTTACCTTCACTACTCTGAATTGTCTCACTGACTTGAAAGGAGTATCATCTATTCCAAGTGCTATGGCAAATATTCCTGCTATTTCTTCTGTCATGTTTGCAGTCTTAGTGGGCACTACAAAGCAGGGGAAGGGATCTGGGAAAAGGCTGGTACTGAAAAGGCAACCTGTAACTGGGCCAGAGGTGAGTGCAACATACCTCTTTTGTTAAACAGCTACCAAGCACTTAGCTCTAGTGCAATTTGACTACAGCTTTTAAGTGGCTGCTTAAGCACAACTTACATTGCTACTTTTATTGCGAGATCAGGAACTATGCCTGAAAGTCTGAAAGTATCTGTAGAGTATCTAGTCTCTCAGAATGTAATCCACTGCAGATAACTTGCTCCTTTCCAGATAACTCACCAGAAGCCCCTGCCATCTCTTTCCTGATGTGTCCAACAACAGAGATTTCTCAGTCTTGTAAGGTAAACTATTATGCCACTGAGTTTTCTTTGTGATATGGGAGGATGTTTCCTTGTGTGTGACCTATTTATCTTCTGCTGTTTCAATAGTGGGTGAAGCGCTTTGGGTCTATATTTGGCTGGAGTCTGTGACAGGGAATAGTAAATTGAGAGAATGGGAGCCTAAGAGCCCGACATGTATAGAGTCTTTCCAAGGAAAGCGTCTACACAAAAGACAACCTAGATAGGTAGTGTGAAAGGATTGGAGATACTGCATTGGCTGCTGAGGCAAAAAGGGAGGGGTAGAGCTGTAGTGTAACAATTATACCTTAGCTGTACATCAGAATCTTGAAGGCAAGAATATGAACAACCTGGGCTATAAAAAGGCCCTCAGGCCTCATTTTGAGTTTTATGATAAAGGACTGCCTTTCATTTCAGGATATCAGATATCAGGATTGGAGCAGCTTCTTGCCTAGGGAGAGCTGACAAGATTGAGGTTCCTAAGGCAGTAAGAGAAGGGGGATAACCCAGGGATTGGCAGCTAAACTATGAAAGGAAGAGTAGTGGGATGAAGGCAATAATGAAGATACAATGTCACAGTTATAGAGTCCTCTCTGAGGGATGGAGACATGATAGTGGCATCCTGTATTAATTACAAACTTTAAGCCTGCTTTACTGCAACACATGAGTCAGGAGGGTCAAAGGTATTTATTTATATGACCTACTGCACATACTAAGTAATTAAAGTTTGGCCATTCAGAGACACCCAAACATCTGTCAACAAGCACCCACACTTAAAAAACCCAGCCAAACCCCAGAAGTTTAAACCTTTATTAGCCACTAAGAAAACAAAGCCAGGAAAGCAGTTGAGGGAGATTTTAACCACATCTCTAACTTCCTTTCTCCATAGCTACAGTAATGGCTGTTAATTTGGTTTTGTATTTTACAATAACAGAAATGGTTGTATTTGGCAGACTTTTAGGTGGTATTAAAGATGGTAGATGGAGTAGCTGGACTTGATTACTTTTGTGGTAAAGGCCTGAATCTGCCTCCTCAATGATGAATTAGGAGATGCGATCACAAAGAGGGAAAGGGAGGGAAAAAGCCAAGTTAGAAAATACATCTTCTCTTTCTGCTTTGACTTTCATTTACAGCATTGTTGTTAGAGCAGACAGTGACTTCAAGATTTGGCTTTTATGAGTATTGAACTGTTCAAAAGCATTGTTTTACTCCGCCTGTTTTAGACTTGCATCAGTACTGCCAAAAAGAGTTATCTAGCCAGCTAAGACATAAGCTGAAGACACAGCAAGTAGACCAGAATGAAGAAGATGGTGGGGAATAAAAGAGTGTCTTGGTTTTGAACCAGTAATTAATAAAAGGGGAAAAAAAATTACTTATTTCTTGCTGTGAGATATGGATTAAAACAAGAGCAAACCAGGCATAAAACTTAAAAGGAATAAAGAAAGTTTATTGACAAACTACAAGAATAAGAACACCAGAATAAACTTCCAGAAAAACCTTTTCATTTCTTACTGCCCACCATTCCTTTGTTCACATGACAACAGAGACAAAAACTTTAGAATTTTGATGGTTTAAACAGTCCCAATTCCTTCTACAGTCTTTTCATCAGTCTCTGTAGAGAAACAGAAGTTCTTTTCTGTTAATTTATGGAGTTTCTCACAAGAAAACTATTTTTGTTATAGTTTTCCGTTTCCTTGATATCAGCTGCCCAGAGCTGCTGTTATCAAAGCCCACCCCTCCCATCCCACATCACTCTGAAATGTGTTATGGGTCATGAGTTTGGGGATAGCATTTTTAAGGATAAGTTATTCAAAGGCAAAAAAGTATTCTTCATCTGTTTCTGTGAGCTTCACTAGAAAACAGTTTTCTCATTGCCTCTCAAGGCTTCAAATCTCCCAGCACTTCACTATACCATAATTACTCTACTTTTTACTCAAATTTACACTTTGAACACTCTATTCCTCCCCATACTCCATCATGAATTAAAGCAGTTCTTTTCAGGACTTCATTGTCCATCCCCATAGTTTTAACAGAAACATATTTCAGCTTAATTAAAGCATCTTCTTAATTCTCTACCTTTCTTGACGCTTCTTTTCTTTCTTGCCACTAGTAGTTTATAAAGCCTCTTTTCATGTTGATCACTCTCCTTTTCTTTCTCTGGATAAAAAGATTAATCCGCAAGTCTCATCTGGGTAAGAAAGAGTTAAAATCCTGCCCAAGCTTTTGTAGATGGTTCGGTGATCTCTGCTGAACAGGAGCTGGAGCCGTCTGCGATGAAAAGTTCCTCATAGCTGCTCTGGAGAGCATGGTCACCGTCTCTGCTTGCAGCAGGCCCAGAGCTCTTCTCCTTCTTTACTCGGCAGTTTTCTGGTAAATTCCATCACGGCAAAACCTGCAGCCAAGCCAGGAACCGGCCTGGCCTAGCTTGGCTCGGAGCAAGCTCCCGCAGGCCCCATCTCCCGGCCGGGAGACACGGCAGGCCCAGCCCGGCCCCCGCCTGGCCACATGGCCTGGGCAGGGGACCGGAGGCCAGCCGGAGGTCGGCTACCTTTCACAGCCAAGAAACAAAGAGAACAAGAGAGTTCTGGTTTTTTTACTTTAAGGTGGGGTTCACAAGTTGATCCCACTTTTCAATGGCTAAAACTGCTGTCAATTCTCAGCAATGACCGATAATTGGTCAGGAGAAAAGACTCCAGGCAGTCCCCAGCAACTCCAACTTCCCTTAAAGGTAAAGTAACTCCATGACAAAGAGGCACTGGTAAAAAGATGTGATGGCAGGAATGCAAGTTGTCTTCCAGTAGCTGCATTTGCTGAAGCTGGAGGAAGAGTCAGTATCATGCGCACACAAATTACTGCTCTAGTCAGGGTGTTTCTTGGGACTAAGTAAAGAAGACCCAGAGGGGACACAGTAGATGTACTTGTTTGCCATACAGTCTTTTCTTGGTGCTTGGACAGGTACCTGGAGATCTTTCTAGCTTTAATCTTCTCTGACTTGTGTAGCTTGCACTGTTTAACAGTTTGTTGAACACTGATGTTTCCTAACTATTATTTTCCTGTCTGAGCTTCTCTCAGAGCAAATGCCTTTGGATATCAGATAATCAGATAATCTGAGCTGCTATTGCTATTACAGTTTGGTTCCATTACTATTATTATTCATTATTACTATTTGAATACCATGATTTGCCATGCCACTGGCTGTTTTTCTTTAAAGAACAATTACACTTTTATTTGAGCTGGAATGGATACAGGGTAAACATCAACTGGCCCTTATTGTCTTCCTTACCTTGAGGGGAAACATTAATTCATAACACAGCTGTAGAATGGTTTGGGTTGGAAAGGACCTTCAAAGCCATCTAGTTCCTACCTCCTTCTGCTGTGGACACAGACAATTTCCTCTAGACCAGGTTTCTTGAAATTGCATTCAACTTTGGCTTGAACATTTAAAGGGATGAAGGACCTACAACTTCTCTGGGAAACCTGTTCCAGTGCCTCACTAGTCTGGCTGTAAAAAGAAACAACAAAGATGTTTTCTTTTGATGTATCTTTTTTAGGACTAAATGATGTCTCTACCTTTCTTTTTTTCCCCAGTGTTCAAAATAGTCGCTCTGTCTGGACTTCCACACAGGATGTCAATCCCTGCATTTCTCTTAATCACATGCGCTCTTCTCTTACATTTAATATATTTAATTTCTCATTCTGCAATCTAATAAGTAGTTCCAATCTGATTGATTGTATATCTTCTTCATACAAACTGATCTGGATATTTGTACTTTGAACAATTTGAGACATGTTTCAGTTCCTCAGGCCAGGGCTCCCTTGGTGGGAAGCTCAGCCTCCTCACTCTGTTGGGTTTGTAGGAAAAGCCAGATGATTTGGTATAAAAATATTGTTTAAAAAAAGAATGCCAAAGACTTTTCAATTTTGTAAATTTTTTGTTTCTTTCATCTGGAAATAGAAGACATTTCAGTGACATTACATAGAAATGCAATGAAAATGGGTTTTGTGCTTTTTGTTTTTTTTTTCTCAGAGGTCAGAGGAAAATATTTTTGTTTCATTTTGAAAATGAAAATTTTGGAATCTTTTAAAGAATATAAACATTACTGGGCAGTATCAAACTCATTTTGCTGGAATACTATGACTGGTAAAGTGCAAAAAAGCAATGGGAGCTCTTACGCCTTCGATGTAGAAGACAAAAGGGTTTCAGGGACCCAAGAGGAATAAATTGATGCTTAACTATGGACTAGTGACTGTTTTGTAATTAGGATTTATACTGCCACGAAAGAAGCAGTTTCTCAAATTTAGATACCTGAATACATTTTAGCACTTGCGAACTCTACCAATAAGAGCAGCAGCTGCAGCCTGGAGAGAAATGGAAGGTGAAGTTGTAGAGGAGCAGGAGACTGCTGGGTGGGAGTCTGTGGTGATGGGTTTGTTTGACACAGATTGGTGGCTCAGAAAAGTGCTGTAAATAATTTTAGCAGACTGTAGTCAATGATGGAGGTGTGAAACAAGTTAAGAAAAAATAAGGTTGAGAAATGCATACTCTGTGATGCAAATGTGTTTTCGTGATCTCTACAGTTGTGAAACATGAGGATCCTAGGAGAGGTCACAGTAAATGTGAAAGAGATGTAGAACACAAAAGCTTTCAGGGGCTTCAGTAAGAGGTAAATAGTTTGTTTTGTTCCTTCTTTCTGTTCTAATTTCCCTGCTTTTCTTCTCTTCCTAATTTAGTTACTATTTTCTTCTTAGCTATCTTCATCATTTGTCACTTGGCCTCCTTTGAGTGCCCCAATTAAAATCTAACTACATTTTTGGATTGAAAAAAATATTTTCCCTAGTACATTTTCCTTAGACAGTGTAATATGGCTTGAAATGTTTTTGGTATATGACAAAATCTAATTGAAATGTTGTATTAAGTATGTATTAGTAGTTTCAAGTTGTCTTCCCACTGGCTTCTGAATATATACATCACAGAGGTCATTTATTTTCTCATCTTCTTCCTTCAAAAATTACTAACATTTAAATCAAAGCAATAGTTTCTATGCCTTTATCTTTGATCACCTCTTTTCTGCATGCTTTTTACTTCAATTTTCTTCCATTTTGCAACTGCCACTGCTCATGACAGCGGTTGGTTTTAATTTATACTTAGAATTCAGAGTTCCCATGAGATATTTTGATTCTAATATGGAATCATCTTTGTGAAAGGGCATAATTTAAATCTTCTGCAAGCTCTTGCAATTACAACAGGGAGGGAAGTAATATTTTGAGTATATTCCAGTATTCATCAAGTACGTAACTTTGGGCTTCCATCAAAGTAGTGTTTGGAGCAGCACAGATACTCTGAAATACAGTGTAATACATCTGTTAAATCACTTCTTTCTTCTTTTTAACCTTCAGATAGTTTGGTTTGTTTGTTTATGTGTTTGCTTTTAAAGGAAATCAAGAAAATTCTGCAATTCATTTGTAGTATATATATGGTATAGTTTCTTTTCCAGTATAGTAATTTCAGTCAGTACGAGCTTCTACTCTTCTCATTAACACTGTCAGGATGTGCATTCGGTTTGCTTTCTGGTAACCAAGGTGAGGGAGGAGCAGGCAAGACTAAAACATCATGCCGGAGGTAGCGATTTGGCTGCTACAGAAGGCAACAAGATCTGTTTAAATCAAAACTGAATTACAACCTAATTTTTATTCAATGGCTTTATATAAACATAAAGTACAGACATAGCATTGTGCAACTTTCATAAATCAAGTAGATGAAAGCATTCTATATTTCAATTTCAAAAACATAGACCTAAACCCCAGAAATTCAACTACTTGCAGATACATTTCAGATAATTTTCTGATTTTAGTTCCACTTCCTGTACAGCTTCCCGAATTTTCTGCTTAAATACTGTTTCACCATTTTGGCATGAATATTTCATCAGTTTGGAAAGTATTTCAGGGTATTTCCACTAAAAGAAGAAAATGAAGATGCAGCAAGGTATTTTATGATGCAATTCAGGGATTTTAGAGAGGTTGAGCATATTTCTCTGAGTATATTTGAACGCAAGTAACAGAAGCAAATTTCTCTTTTCTCAGTTCCCAGCCTTTTTCAGCACAGAGAGCCCAAAAGCTGCTTTGATTTTGTTCACGGTCCTGTTCCTGCCACTCTTTTGCTGGCTGTATCTTGCTTTTTTTTGCCTACTTGTTTTTCTGCATCTGCAGAGATTCCCTTCACTGGTATGTTTGTTAAAACCACATGTAAAAATCACGTGTGTGAATGACTACACACTCTCATATACATTGTTCTGCATACAAATCAATCCGACATATCTGAGCCATTTTCCACCCTTGGGGAGATCTCATGGGACCCTACAGTTCAACAGTTGCCCCATGAGTGGCTTAGTCCTTATGTGACAGATTTGCTGCTATTTTAGCCATTGCTGAGCAACAGGGTCCCTCCAAATTGTTTCCTGAAATAGGCTGCATGGAGGATAATTGTTGTGCCAGCAGCTTCATCAAAGGAATTGCCCACAGATCAAAGACTCATTCACTGGGAACTTAACTGATGGAGAACTACAGAATATTCCTTATGGCAGAATACAAAATATTTCTTACATTAAGAAATCAAGTAGAACACAAGGTTTGAGTTCTACTACTAGGCTTGCTCTTCAGTGAGCACTGGATTATCTAAATAAATGCCTCATATTTGAATGACCTTTTATACTAAAAATTTCAGGTCAGCTTTCCTAATTTTTACCATTATGTGTCTAGTGCATTTGATTGTTTTCATTACTTAATTCTGAAATTTTATTGAACTACAGGCAAATAGTACTTAAGGATAGAATTAGGATCCAGGCTGCCCATGTGCTGCCAGTTTACAGAGATATTTCAATGGTGACAATGTGTTGAGACCAAGTGCAGCATTGCCTTAAAGCTTGCTGCAGGTAGTTCTGCTTTGGTAGACTCCCCATGGTTTAAATTTTCAAGAGTCAAAATTTACTCAATTAGTTTTTAAATTTTGTTTTCTGCTGGAATTTTAAAGGGCTGTTTTGTAGGTTCTTCTCTCCTGACACCCTTTTCTGCCAGCCTTTATTTATGACACACATTTGAATTGTGTATAGGGAAGTTTCCTTCCTAAACAGAGAACACTCCTTATGGCTGGATTTATGTTTTCCTCTGGCTCTCATATGAAGAAGTATTTTTGTCACTGAATGTTATAAGATAGCTTGAAACTGCTTAGACAAGCAGTTATTTAATTATTTTATTTCCAGAGACTTAGCAGTAAATATGAAATGCATACTAATCCTTGAAGCATGTCTTCTTTTTGGTTATGAGCTCCATTTAAGTCATACCAGTAAGGTAATCTGTTCCCTTGTGATGTTACTTACCATGGAAAAGGCAAATTCATACTTTCCATGTAATGCTATTATCTATCATGGGTAGGGATCTTGTATTTTATGTGTTTATTCACTTATATTTTTTTTTTAGAATTTACATTTTTGCTTCCTGCAAGGTAATGAGCAGGCAGTTTTTAAATTTTAGATCAGATATGCCTAGGTAATATATATTCCTTTATCTTATTTCTTTCAAGGTTCTGTCTCTGAATGCCGCTAAAAAAAAGCATTATAGTGTTCTGCTTATTTTTATCAAAACCAGAAACCTCTGAGGCAGTGAGGGATTCATTTTATGCCCTGTATCACAATTTTGTGTTGTCACTGTTGATATGACAACATGATGACATGAAGTTTAGATTGATATTAAGAAAAAGTTTCTTCATCAACAGGGCTGTCAAGCATTGGAACTGCCCAGGCTGCCCAGGGAAGTGTCTGAGTCACCATCCCTAGAGGTTTTTGAAAGATGTGTAGATGTGGTACTCAGGGACATGGTTTAATGGTGGGCTTGGCAGTGCTGGGTTAACAGTTGGACTCAATGATCTTAAGGGTCTTTTCCAGCCTAAATGATTCTACAGTTTCCAGGCTGTGTTTATCTAGATTGTTATTTAGGACAAGATTAATCTGACCTCTTAGTGTGTGTGGGAAATGAGAAAGAGTTTTGGATTCCCTTTGTTGCCCCCAGCTGTTACTACCAGTATAGTGAGTAGAGTATGTGTGAGCAGATGGAAGTGAAGCAGTGGAAGGGGCAAAGCTGTTACTATAATGTACTGCATACCTCCTGTAGAGTCACTGCTTTCTATCACAACATACTTCTCTGACAGAGGTGGTGCTCAAGTATTAGCTCCACCCTGGTGACATGCCAGGTTATGTCACAGTAAAATAGCATACTTATAAGACTGCCTTTTTTTTCCCAGAGTTGTGCAAGAAAGTGAAAGACAAAAATCAGAGTACTATGCTCTCTGATGATATGATTCTTTTGGTGGAAATATTATCTACCTACTGCTTTTATTGGATAGGTTGTGTCAGGATCAGAACTGTCCTTTTCCTGTTGGAAAAAGAGCTCCTCAGAAACTAAAATGGAAAGAGATTTTTTTCAAATGGTAAGAGAAATTTTCCAGTGGTGGTATCTGGTCCATGCTTCTCTAGCAAAGTAAACTATGCTATGCACAAGTCTTGGTTATGTTGATGTAATGCCTCCAGGATTTTGACCTGTCCCCAGCAGACAAGAGTAGCATTTACATGAAATATTCCAGCTACCTCTGTCGTTTGGTCTGTTCCACTTCTCACTGTGGCATAGCCCTCATGTCTGTTCTGTCCTTTCAATGGGAATATTGATGAAGATGGGCTGGGTCACTATAGCAGCCCTTTCCTGACTATAAATTTCTATACAAGGGCAATTTTTATGTAAAAAGGGGTTCTTCCTGGAACGATACAAACCCAGATGTTGCAATGGCAGAGAAACATATGCTAGTGAGGAATGAGACAGCACTGGATTATCATAATTTGTTTTCCAGTGCAAACTAGTGGAAACACTAGTGCTCTCAAAAATAAAAATTAAATGCTGAGATACATGAGTCAACTCAATGGAGAATTAGGATATTATTGGCATTGGCTCTGTAGTCATTGTACTGTGGAACAGAAGGGTGCAGGCATGTGATGACAAACGACTAAAGAACAAAATTTCCTAGCTGGATTATGGTACTTCCTTGTAGGGAGTATTGTCTGGTTCTCCCACCAAACTTGGGGGATTCAGAATTGTTTCCATCATTCCAGATTATTCAGAATGATTATTTAATTGTGGAAGACTCTTAAAATGGATCATTCTGACAGGATGTTTCAGCTGATAGAGATGGCTTTAGAACATACTCAGTTTCCTAAAGTAAAATTGAAACCATCTAATTTTGATTGGAAAGTTTGACTGTATCTTAGGACACAAAATATTAAAAAAACCCAACAAACACCTAGGTACTTACTTTAAACTTTTTCTGCAGTGTTTTAAAATATATTTGCTACATTTTCTGAAGTTTTTAAAATCTTCAGTCAGGATCAGCAACAGGCACTACTGCAAAAGACAGCAGAACAGCCCTGCATTCACTTACAGAACTCCCAGTGCTTCAAGGCTATTTGTACAGGCAGATATTTGTGCCAGCAGTAAGATTCTTGCAGGACTGTGCCCTCAGACAAGAAGTAATACATCAAACAGAATAGAAAGAACATGTGAAACATAAATGATCTTGCCATACATTTGTTTCTATTGTTAATATAGATGAGGATGTTTATAGCATCTAAAGGACTACATTTTTGGCTTCAGCACAACAAGCTGTTTTATGTATGAGCTGTATGTAATTACACTGAAAACAAACTTTGCTTCAAGAACATTTTTGGCTCCACTGTGCAATAACACAAAGGGCCTTTGTTATGCTCTCATCAGTGTTATTTATGGATTGCAAAGGACTTACTAAAGGACAGTTTCATCTGATGGTATTCATCCACTGACCCAAATTTTGATGTAGTGACTTATATTCATATTAATCGTAATTACTAATATGATCAACCAGACAAAGATTTCTGAAACTAGAAATGGGATTGCTCTATAGATTGAGACCTGGAACAGCAGTACAGAATGGTGTTTCAGATCCAAGGCTTTGAATGTGCCAGGATGGAAAATGCTACAAAAGGTTTTGCATAATTCGCATCAATTATAATCATCTTCACTTGAATTGAAAATGAAGCTCTTGGTCTCTTAAAGAGGGGAGGAAAAAAAAAAAGTTGCAGAGAGGGGGCTAAGTGGATCTTGGGAAAAGGAATCCCAGAGCAAAGTGGATTTGTGAATATCTGCCAGAAGCTCCTGTAGGACATGATGAAGCTAGGTAAGGGCACTGTGCATTCCTCTGACTTTCCAAAACCATCATTAAAGGATTATTTTTAGAAATCCTACTTTGTCCAGGTTTTTCCTGCCTGACCTGCAGGACTTGGGAAGCATTCAGTGACAACTTTCTGTTCTTCTCCAAACTCAGTGTGACTACAGGCAAGCTCTTTAAGGCCATAGTCAGACCTCTTGCTGTCAGTACAAACCTTTGATTTTGCAACATCTGTGGCATCTACATATACGAGTGTGCCACTCAGCAATTCAGAGCACTATTTATACAAGACTGGAAGATCCAGCTTCCAGAAGCACTAGTGGACCAAGTATTTATGCTGGTGAAGTAAACTTAAATGAGCCAGTCTGAATGCTGCCCCAGTTCATTCTTTTGCTTTGGCCTCCCAGATGCAAAATAGATGGTCAGAGTTTTTTTACCTCACTGGGTTCCTGTAAAATTAAAGGCTTTAAAAGTATATGAATCATGGAGATATTGCAAGAAGGGATGTTATATAAATGTAATCTAATTATATAAGCTTCTTCAGAAGAATTACACTTTCATTACCATAGCCTTCTGCTGCGTCCCTGTTTATTCATACTATTAGTCGTCGTAGAGACTAGATGCTATTTCAGATGATGAATCCCAGTCCTATTTTCTTTGCTTAATGAACAATTTTTTTGGGTCATGCGAACTGTTTGGTCACATTGATTTAATCCATAGTTGCAAACACTGGGTGCTTCTAAACATCAGGGCTAGTTTCCTGAAATGCTAAATTTCTCTGCTGTAGCATCTTTCCTCTTGAAATTTCCCAGATCTACTGTGACCTGTAGTTAACATTTAACTCGAAGTTTGTTATCACCCTACAGAAATGGCAACAGACATTGTTTGGATAGAAGGAGGTACTTGTAAACTCAGGAAATAAGCAGAACAAATTGGCATTATCATCAAGACACTGTTTACAAACTATTCCTTGGCATCAGGCCGTTCTTTAGTATTGACCAAATAGGTAGCTATAAAAATTAAATGTCAATTTACTCTTAACCAACAGGAGTAGATTCTGAGCAGGTTCTCCTTGTTTTGCATGCTCAAGGACGTTGTTCTGTTGTTTCCTTTAGAAACCGCTGAGGGGCAGCAGGTTTTCACATGGAAATGGCCTTTCATGTGTAAGGAAATCTGGAGCTGTGAGTATTATACATTTGATTATTTTAATGAATTCCATGCATCAGCTCACTAAAGGTTATAACAAAAGTTTCACTGTGTGCTCCTGTAAATGAATGTGATTTTTGCTTGTTTATGAAATCGTGATGTATTTTTTCTCCATGAGAAAAAAAACCTGAACAATGTCCTACAAGTGTCTGCACAGCCCTGTTTATGGCTGTAGGGTGCCTTTAAGATTGAATTAATGGGTAAGTCTGTCACAGGCGCAGCACACATTTTGGCACTACTTTTAGAAAGGAGGCCAGGATATAGGACAAAAGAATGAGAAGAGCTTTGATTTATTAGTTAGATTTATTACAATTAACCAGCTTACTGATGGAATAGGCTATGTTACTCAGAAATCTCTGTGTGCTTCAGTACATAACTAACCAGACATCCTAATAAAACAGCTCTTGTTCTATTCAGACTATTAAGCTTGTGCCATGAACAAAGACATAGTAAAGACATATCCAGCAACGAATGCAGTACATTCTTGCTTCTAGTACCTCTGCTTTAACTACCTTATGTTATTGTCTCTTGGCTTTGATCCTGGCTACCCAGATGTGCTACAGGGACTCACACCAGCCCACAGGTCTGGAGTGAAGCATTTTGGTGTGTCAGCATTGGATGCTCACCTGTGTGATCTGCCCAACTCTCAACAGCTCAAGGGAATAGTGATTTAGGTCCATGATCTTTTCCACATATAACAGTGAGAACAGAATAGCTAATCAGATTGGCAGAGGACTTCTGCATAGCTTATGCATGAAGATTTGAACCAAGGGACAAATCCTTTTCCAGCCAAATGATTTTCTTCACGCACTTTGAAAAATGCTAGCAATTATTATTTGGACATACACCTATGTCCTTTCTGTCCTCAGCTGAGGACAACTTCCAGACACAGCTTTTCTGTAATAAGTCAGGGTACTCTAAGCTAAGTATTCTGCTAAAAATTACAGGTAAAAATCAAAAGTCTGACTTGCTATGCTGTTACACCTTGAGCAGTTTGTAACAGTTCTATTAAGCATAGAAGTAAAGCATGAACAGAATCTTTAATTTAATTCTTTGCATTCATACTCCTATGCAGCTGTTCTTCCACAGACTAACACGACAAAACTGATAAGCTATTTTAATTTTCTAGCTAAAGGTAACTGGAGTACAGGCTGTCCTGGCCATGCTCTCACACCTTTGCAATGTTTTATATTCCCACATGTGGGAAGAAGCTGATAGGTAAGAGTCAGGTGTATCATTATGATACACAAAGATTGCTTCATTCCTAGGCAAAACTGCTAATCCTCTTTGTGCCCCTTTGTGCCTCGGTATCACTGTGAACTGAATGGAGCACGTACAGCTCCAGGTCTGAAAAAAAATCTGCAGCAAATTGTCTTCAGGTCAATGGTGCAAATACTAATTAACTTTAAGAGTCCTGTCTGCCTAGAAGAACCAGCAGAACCAGTCACATTAAACATAGGTGTAGCAGTATGAAAGAATGGTGGAATAACAATGATTTGTCTGAGACAATAATCCTCATATGAATAGAAGCATTAGGAAAAGCACTAGAAGATTTAAAGAATATAGCCTCAGTTTGCTGTTCAGTTATGGGACAGTCTTGCCAACATAATTGAGAGAAACCTTTCAAGGTCTTCCTTTGCAGAAAGCAGTGGCTGTAGAAGACATGGCTCTTCATGCCTATCACATCTAAATTCTGCCTGGTTGTGTGATAGATGCAGTGCTGTACACCTTTTATATTGCATACAGTGCCTCTTTGCCTCTGTCCTGTCCCTGTTCCAACCTCTCTGTCTTTTGTCCCATTCTCTATAATTTAAAATGCTTGTCTACACAGTATGCTATTTGATTTTTTTTTTTTTAAGAGGAGATCAGACTTGGCCATTTTCAAAGAAAAGAGGAAGTAAAATAAGACTAAAATGTTGAACACCTGGAGACTTAATAGCTTTTACAGTTCTTGTGAAGAAGACACTTCCTTGTTAAGTAGCAAATACAGTTGTTATTAAGCCTGTTCTGAAGTTAAATTGGAATTAACAGCTCTTCTGGTTTCTGTCCGTGTATGCAGACCTGAAAAGCCATTACAGGGCTGATCCTGAGTGCTGCCGCCGTGCACAGAGCCATCTGGAGGCAGTGTTCGCACAGGTTGCTTCATGCCTGTGCTTGTAAAGTAGAATTTTCCTGAGATTTCATCGTACAGAAAAAATCTGAGAAAAAATTATATACTGGGAAGCATGAATAATTTTTTTAAAAAGCCTTTGCCTTCATAGGATACACCTTTGATTTTCCATGGATTTGTAATACTGTGATGTTCTTGTGAAGTGCTTTTTTAGAAAAAACCCTTGTAGGAAGAGCCAGCAGAAAGAACATGCAAAATTTCAGGCATGGGAAAGAAAAACACTGCTGCTTGACCTTAAGTATGGTGGAGTCTTTCTATTCTTGTTTTTCCTCTTGCATAGAACTGACCTGTTTTTTGTTTGTTTGATTGGTTGATTGACTGATTATAAATAAAAACTAACCATGGAACTTCCTTCCCATGTTACACTTGATCAGTTTCTTCAATTGAACAGAAACAATAACATGCAAATGTTTGCAAATCACTGCTACAAAGCGCTCTTCAACCACTCAGTGACAACTGGTAATGCTTGTAAAGCTTAATTTGATTGATGCATGTTTGTTGTTGCTTTGTTGATTCTGAGATAAGTCATACTTCTCCGCATGCCAAACAAACACTTACCAATCTGATTTGAAATTCATACTCTTCACTCTGATTGCGTCAAGTCCTATTACCCAAATTTGTTTTTCTTTCAGATACACAACTTTACTAGACATAGAAGCTCTGAGGTGTAGCTGACCAAAACATGTGGAAAGTCCATCTTCAGATTCCTAATGTTGGGATGTAACTGATTGCTGTTTATCTCAGGAGTTGTACATGAAGTAGTTCACACCACTGACAAAATTCAGTATCATGATTTCATAAAATTTATGTCAAAATACCTTCTATCTGAATAAAGTGGAACATAAGAAAAAGTTAACAAATAACTTTTTAATGAAGCAAGCTTCTGAAATAATGTATTTTACCATAATATTCTGCCTGTCCTATTTCACTGGTGTCTATATGTAATTTAATGCAGGATTAAAGTAGATTAATTTATGTTCAATATTTTATGAAGTCAATGGAGCAGAACAAGACAAATACATTAATCCACTTCTTTCAATATTTAGATTTAAAAAATATCACTGAACCTGCCTTTGCATTTGGGAATGCAATGTTGAAAGATAAGGCAGAGCCACAAACTGCTTTAGGAAGAAATTTGTGGCACCTGAAGATGCCAGATTTAGTAGGATTCTTAGAAAACTTCATTTTCAAAAGAAAAAGATGGGGGGGAAACCTGTGTTTTTTGCAAAAATCTGTGGGTTTTGTTACTAACTCACAATATTCCCTCTTTACAACACCCTCCTTGCTATACTTACACAGTATGTGGTTTACAGATAAATCAGGCCACAACCTGACCATTACACAGGGAGGTTTTTAGGCCATTTTTTGTACAAAATTCTTGGAAATTTCAGAGCTGACTTAAATATGTAGCTATTTCCTCATGTGTAGTGCAGATAGCTAGTAGCTTCTGAAGTTTATGGTTTATTCAGGTCCCTCTTGTCCTGACATTCAGTGTCGTAAGATTTATTCTTTAGATTTTAGAAAAGTCACAGGCTTTGGATTTTCATTTCTGGATCAGATCACTTCTGCTCACAGGTAAAGAAACACAGGAGATAGGAAGCTCTGGATAAAGATCTGATGGAAGTAATTTCTGGTAATATGATGAATCACATAAGTAAGTGGTATGTCTGGGTATATGATGAATCACAGACTCAGAGGAAAGAATGAATGATCAGGGTCTGATTGAGAGAGAAGGAATGTACATAAATCTTCAACTGTATAACAGATTTTAGCAAAGGAAGAAATTCTTCATATCTCCATGTCTCTAATAAGCTGTAAAGAAATAATGGAGGAAAAAAAAAATTAAAACAGAAAGAATAAATTTCATCAAGGAATATTAAAATAGGAAAATTTTGTTAAGAGAGAAATAACTAGACATGATCCTTGTGGGTCCCTTCCAACTCTAAGTATTTTGTGTTTCTGTAATTGGAGACACTGAACTAACCTGGCGTTGTCATGGAAGCTACATCATCAGATTTATTTCCAAGCAGCTTAAGCAAACACCTTATCCTACAAATAAATGATCCTTAGGGTACTAAATACAGGAGCTAGCCTTCTAAAGCACCTTTCACTTCTATTTAAGTTTTCAGGCAGGCTTTCTAGGGAAACAAATTTCCTAGGACTGTGCTGTTGGCCTTTCTTATTTCTTTAACAAGTCTTGTAATTAACCATTAGAAACATATGGAAATCTAACAGTTTCCTTATGCCTAAGATGTTACACAGAAAGAAACAGGAAAGAAAGATTGGTAGCTTGGTTGGCTTTGCTGGTTGGTTTTTTGGGGGTTTTGGGGATTTTTTTTTGAGGCAGGGGCTGTTGGTTTTTTTTTAATAAGCCCAGCCTGTAATACGAATAAAACAGGGAATGTTTATTTCACCCCACTCTTGAGCCAGCTCTCATTTTCCATGTCTTCAAATGGCCTTTGAGTATTTCTGATCATAATGTGTTAAAATTCACCCTTTTCAAAATGGGTATCAAAATTCAAAATCATATCTTCATAAATACCAGGTTTGTCAGTATTCTGTGTTGTGAAGGCATTCATTTCAATACAAATTTTTGCATGTTATATAGTAGGTCCAGCTACTTATATAGTGTATGATGGTCAAGCAGCATTTTATGGCACAAGAAGTCCCTAAACAGGTAATGATTGTTCAAAACATTTCAGTAGCGGTTGCAGCCTTTGTGTTAAGCCACCTAACCATGCATATGTCCTTAATGTTACATGCATTGGCACTCCTGTTTTACATATTTTGCAATATTCCACTCTCTGCAGAGGTAATGTTGAGAAGCATTTAGGAGGGAAAGGAGTTTTTAAAGCATATGAAGTATATATACTCACATAGACATTTTCTAAATAATTTGCATTTTAAAATATTTACTTTCTTGATTTGTCTGCTTTTGACTTTCAGGCAAAATTTCTAGCTAGTAAGTGTTTTCATATGTCTTAAACCTGGGGAAGGGAGGCTTAAATCTGTCTGCCAATAACAGTCTGAAATGGATACCTGAAGTTTCTCATTGAAGTGTTGCACATATGTTCCCTGAACTGCAGAATACCAGCATGGATAGAAATAAGCTTATACATAAAAAGCAGTCTAACTAAATCTTTCAACACTAACTGTGAGAATGAGATTTTCAAAATGGGTGGAAATTCATTCTGGACAGAAACTGAAGTTGCATGATACTTCACAAAAATAAATGATGGAAATGTGTCCTTTACAAGTCCCAGATATAGTGGCACCCTTCCTATGAAAACCTTCTCAACAAATTGGTGTACAAACTCCTTGGGTTTTCTTAACATAAATGGATTGATCTATTTCCTAACAGTTTTTCATTTGTTAAAACTAAGATTGTAAAGTGAATCAGTCAGCTTACAAAAAAAAAAAAAAAAAGAAAAGAAAGAAAAAAAAAGAAAAAAAAAGAAGAAAAAAAAGCATGTTCTACTAATCTTTTAAACAGGAGTTATATCTTAGAAACCTGTAGAGTTTTTGCTGTTTTAAGATAACCAAGTAATTAAAGTGAGATTTTTAGATATCTGCTGCATCATTTGAAAATTAGTTTTTTACTGGAGATAAATTATTCTTTTTGAGGTCTTACAGTTTAAGGTGTGAAGATAATACAATACTATTTCATTATATTTTTTAAAATTTATTTCACTTTTTTTAGATTGCAGAGTAATTTCCGAAGCTTTTTAGTCCCCAGAAGAATAAATCTTGTGTACATGCTACCTTAAGACAAAAACTGAGTTACCTACCTTCCATTTTTCTCTTCTAAAATCTCTCTGCATATAAGAAATTCCTGCAAGATCTCATTTTCCTTAGGTTTTGATTACAATTAGTAAGATACATTTTTAAGTTTACTTTTATTCTCTTGAAACCAAGAAAATTACCACAAATAATTGAGAGTTTGCGTGTTTCTGCATTAGTTCTCAATAAATCTTGAGGTCTGAGGAAGCTTCTATAATACCAAACTGAAAACAGACTTGGGAGTTGAAGTCCATTGACACTGTATTTATAGATGGCTTTTTCTTTTTTCACAGGTAAGGTGAACCAGTAATTACTTTCCAGGTATTTCTGTGTCTACCCAATTAATGGCACCCACGTAACAGAAGCTCAATTATTATGAGAATCCAAAATTACTTTTGACTGTGTATTCTCTAAACTATTTGTCCAGAGAAGGATTTTATTATCAAAGTTATACATATTTACTATGTAATCACATTCATTCTGCATTTTTTTTCTCTTTCATTACATTTTAACTGATAACCCAACACAGTACTCGTCTTCACAGATTTTCTTCTGAAGCATGAGATGGTCTGTAGATAAATCATTTTAAGATTTACACAACTGCAGTGGATTAGAACTTCTTTTTCTGGAAGAGCTCCTTCAGCTGTTGTTCAGTTGTTGCTTCTTTCTGTTGCATCAGCTCCTTGGCTCCTTTGGTCACTCCCCAGCCATCTGGCTTTGACATGCAAGGACAATATGGCCTGCCTGAAGCAGGCTTCAGATTCTCCCAGTATTCTTTTCTTGCCCTAAATAAAGAAAAAGAAATTTAGGGCTTTTCCCAGCATCTCATAATATTGAAGGAAAAGTGGCTTAAATGACAGTTGCAAAGGTCGTCTGATTTGTAAAAATTGACATTATATTAGGATATAAATGTATGAATGAAAATAAGCAGTTAAATGCTACATGCTTAAAAATTATTTTTAAAAGTATCTTTCCATCTTTGAAAGGAAAACTGTAAGCTAGCCACCATTAGGAGCTGATTTACAATATTCTGTCAGATTTTCCTTTTCATTGTCATGAATTACATTCACAGGAGCTCTTCTACTTCTCCTTCACCCCTTTCCCTGCTCCTAGGTCAGCTTCAATTCTTTGAAATTATTAAACATAAAACATATCATTCTAAACATAGAAAGTTTACAGTGATATTTAGATGCCCATATCAGCTAAGCCAGTGTGCTCTGTGGAGCAATGTAATCCTTTACAAAAGGTATGTGCTGGTTTCCAGGTAAGATATACGTACCTTGCTCTCACCCAGGGTTTGGTATGCATGCTCAGGCTATCACCCCAGTTACCATGTTTCTCAGAAGCTTCTGGCAAAAATCCTCTTTCAGGAGCCAACTCCTCAGCTATTGCTCGGATATGGTATGGCTCAAATCCACAGCAGCCTCCAATGAAACGAATTCCTAAGTCATAGGCCTTTCTTGCGTATTTCTGAATGTCCCATCTGGTGGCAATTCTTGGCTCCAGACCTGAAAAGACATTAATATCTTAAGCTTCCACCATGGTCCATTCAATTTTTACCTTTTTTTTTGGTAAGGAATCATGTTGACACACTTGCACTCTGTTTGCAAAAGTGATTGTAGATGTAGACAAACGTGTTTGAATTGTCTGACCTAGAATAAGTGATTCAAACTTCCAGAAGGCTGGCTTTCAGATTCTGCAGTGCACTGCTGACCTGTGCTTGTAAGTATTTTTGGCCTTGCAAAACAGCACCTAGTATCTTCGGAGGCTGATCGTATTTCCCATTCTGCAGAGTTCTTAGCTGAAGAATTGGAATACTTTCAGTGTTACAGCTATATTTCCTAATAAACAATCAATACCTGGGAAAACTGGTTATCACACACTAGTCTGTGAAAGGAGAAGGTATCAGCCTACTGGAATAGGGATAATCCTGCTCATTATTCCTCAGAAATGCTTATGACACTTTTTTCCACAATTGTATACTGGCAGACATTTGTTTCAAATGGGTTCTGTAGCTATTTCTTAGCTCAGCCTTTAGTTATAATCCCAATCATGAGCAGCTTGCTGCCTCAAAATTCCTTGTGGAAAGTTCTGTGTGTAGGTAAGTTAGAATGCCATCTTTATTTTCATCCCTTCTCTCTGCTGCAAGCTGTATTGAGCATTGTGATGGAATAACAAGAGCTGAGAGAGCAGACTTGTGGAAGGAAAGGTGTAAAAAGTGAGAAAAGAAAGGAAAAGCACACCTTGAGGAGCTCAAGGTACAAGAGTGGCATAACCGGAAAGAAAATAATGGGGACTGAAGAAGAAACTTTAAGAAATAAAAACACGTAAATAAAAGAATAAAAATCCTCCCACTTCTTAATGCCCATGCACATCTGCAGGACATGAATCAGCACGGTTACCAGGCAAGTGCTGCATTGCACTGCAATGTCTGCACTGACCACTGCTGGGAAAAGAAGCTGTGGTTGAGGTAGTAAGGCTCCAGCAACACAAAGGAGAGGTAGGATTGAAGAATGTCCTTATGTCCTGTCCCAGAAATGCCTAACATGCAAGGAGTTGATACAAAACAGATATACTCAAAGTTTATTTTGTAGTTAAGAATCAGGTTCACAAATTAAAAAGCAGAAAGAAGAAAATTATATATTCTTATGCATAAAATTATTGGTGTCAGAGGGAAAGATGGGACAAAGGAAAAGCAGGGGGGCGAGAATTGGAAATGGAAAACTTAGATTAAGCATTTTAGAAAGTTTTTCAAATAAAAACAAGCTTTTGTACAGTGCTGCAGATATGATAGAAAGCATCAGAAGCACAAATTTATTGTTTCCTTTTCTTTCATATATCATTTAAAAGCAAATGCAAAATTTATACAAATGATCAACAGTAAGAATGCATCATTGTGCACTCAACATATACCTGTATAAGCAACTAAACTTCAGGGGAACAGTAAGTATAGCTTGTTTCCTAGTCCTCCCCATCACCCTGTCACAATCCATGTGACCTGATGAGGTGAATTCATCTGATGGCAAATGAAGTGGCTTAGCCACTGTCCATCATATTTGAAACCTTGTGACAGTCCAATGAAATTCCTAGTGACTGGAGAAGGGGAAACATAACCCACACTTTTAAAAAAGGCAAACAAGGAAAAGCCAGAGAAATACAGAGCAGTCAGTCTTACAGTGCCCAGAAACATCTTGGATCAGATCCCCTGGAAGCTATACTAAGGCACATGGAAAATAAGGATGTGATTGGTGGCAGCCAACATAGCTTTACTGAGGGCAAATTGTGCATACAAATTTGGTGGCCTCCTATGTTGGGGTTACAATATTGGTGGAGAGGGGAAGAGCGATTAATGTCACCTTCCTGGACTTCTGCAAGGCATTTGATACTGTCCCACACAACATCCTTGTCTCTAAAGTAGAGACACACTCCCAAAATTGACTAATATTTTATTTTTCCATGTCTGTCAATATGATACTTTTCTCAGCTTTATTCAGAATTAAGTATCTGTAATTTAACAGTTCTTGATGAGAAAAACTGTAACATGCTTCTAGATTTGCCCCCTTGATACACCTAGCCTTGAGATAATTTGGTATGCTTTCAGTGACCAGGTCATTTATTTCTAAAACATTGTCCTTATTTCACTGGTGACATTTCAGAGAAATTGCAGTAATACAGAAGAGAAAACAGAAAAATGGAAGAAATTCTATAGAAAAATAAATACTTCTGGCCTCTAGTTGCTGGAGTTTGTCGATATGACATACCTAACGCTTTTCCAGAAACTTAGATCTTGTTGCCCTCTACAGAGTTTATGTACTCTTCAGATATCTAAGTATCTCTCTCTTACTGCCTCCATGAAAACCAGGTAATTTGATCAGTTTAACAATGATTTACTGAACAGATTATCTGCTGTCAAGCAATCAATTGCTTCTTCTGGGTTTTGAAAACACTCAGAGCCGGTCTTCAACAATTAATTATTCATGGCAATTCTAAATGCTGAGATGTCATACAGATTGCTTATAGCACACAAGCCAAGAACTGTAACAAACCGAAGTGAATCCTTCTATTCACTTGATTGCTTACTGCATCTCTTTGATTTTTTTTTTTTTTCTGCTTGCAATCAGAGGAACTAGATGACAGAATGAATAGGATAAATGAGTTCCTAACACTTTTAAACATCTTAGATATTTTCAGGACTCAGACGTGTTATTACCATTTAATGAATGCCTCAGGCTTATGCTTTATTCTCTTCCCTTCATTTATGTAAAGAGAGGAATTTAAAGAAAAAAAAATGAGCTTCCTGAAAATCACATCTACTTCTTGATCTTTTTGCTGCAAATTCAAATTGTGACTGTTTTAATACCATTTATTCTGATCTTGAAAAGAAGGGTGTATGGTATCTGAAAATGAAAGAATTTTCTAATCAGCCTTAAAATGTTTAAGCTGATTTTGCCTTTATGTTCAAGGGCTCCTTTACTCACGTGAAAATAAGCCCTAAATACACAACTCTTATATAAATATTAAATGGCTGAATCTTTCCGTTTTTGTAGAGTATCTCCTGAGCATACATGTTATAGACTTCTTCTCCAAACTACTAATTTGTTAGCAATATTAAAGTCCCCTTTCTGGTGTTTCTGTAATATCACATACGTTAGACAGTTACACTTACAAGACTGAACTACTGTGAGTGCTCCTATATCCATAGTATTGCATTGTACATTAAATCCTTACACAGGTAAACATTGGCCTTGTGGGATAGATGTCACAGCCCAGAAAAATGGGGTACATTTTTTAGTACATTTGCTGCAGCTCTTTGGATGGTTTACGGCTGTCCTGAACAGGGTTCTAAAGCATGAGGAAGAACATTTTTAAAATTAATTTAGATTGTGACATTTTACTCTTTTTATCACAATTACACGTTGAGTCACATGCTGTGATATACCAAAGTATTCTCACTACATGGATGATCTTTACTCCAACATTACATTTTGATCTGTCTGGAAAATGCCAGACAGGATAACTAGGACTCATTTTATTGAATAAAAGGACATCTTGCAGCTTCAGCTGTACTAAAAGCTAGGGGTAAAAAAAAAAGCCAGAAACAACCAATAAAGCAAAGCCAACAAACCACCATGAACAAAAAAGATACCCTTGTCTTACCGAAAGGAAATTCCGGAAGATCAATGAACCCCTGCTTTCCACAATCAGGTGTATGGAAAGCAAGTGGCTGGCACATCAGGTGGGCTTTCAGTTTAGCGGCCTGCAAGCCCTCTTTCATCAGCCTCACAGTTTCAACAGAAGTTTCTGGATCAAAATGGCAGTTGACTCCAACTATAGAAGCACCTAGAAGGAGGAAAGTAACTTCAAGCCACAACTCCCCGGGAAGTGGGAGATGAAAGTTCCACAGCACTCTAGAAGCAATGTCGTCCATCCTCACATCAGTGTTATGGAAACAAGGCAACTGTGCTAGAGCCAGGCACACCAGCTGATTATGCAATTTACATCTCAGCTGCATGCCTCTTTACCTTTCTAATGATGAATCACATCTTCTACCCTCCTACAGATGTTTTTTCTTACAGTGCTTAATCAGTGAAGTCTGATTACGTAGAGCCACACATGCAAACAGGTAGCAGGTTCCTAACACAAGTTCTACCTTTGGATTTCAACTGCAACTTGAAAGGAAGAGAGCAGTTCTGAATAGATAAGTAAACCTGTGTATCTTCACTCATCATGTCCCTGATTAATTTCTTCTCTCCTTCCCCTTGCCCTGTAGAAAACAGCCTCTGACAGGCAAAATTATTAATTTTTTCATCTTCTTAATTCTCTCATCTTGAACTTGAACTGTGTGTAAAAAAAAGAGCAGAGAATCAAAGGCAACTTTGTGCTTGTAATTCTAGAATTGGGGGATAGGTCTGCAGTGAAATTTGAGTAGGTTTAGGATTTTACTGTTTTGAGTATCAGTTGTCTATGGCTATTGCTCGCACCCATTTCATACTGATTATCAAGGATTTCATAGCTATATTTCCATATGTTTTCACAAGACTGTTCTAGTAAAGTATATATAAACAGCTTTTTTACAGAGTCAAAACCCTTACCAGATATAACTGGGAAACTACCTACTTGAGATACACATCTATTTATTTCAGTATTTAGGGACTTTACTTTGTTCCATACTTTTAAAGGGCCCAATAAAACAGATTCTTACCAGCCTTTACCAGCTGGACAGCACATTGTCCAGGGGACACTCCATGCATGTCTCCTTCTGGACCAATGCACATCGTAGCTGCAACTGGCTTTCCAGATTCTTTTAGAACTTCAACTGCCCAGACAGCCTCTTCAACATGTTCAAAATACTGAAAGAAATTAAAACTAGTCTATTTTGTTTCTCAGCAATGAAATATAAAAATATTAATCCAGACCCAAAATTCAGCATCAATACAATGATTTGATTTTTTTTCTGATTTATACTAACATAATTTAATTGAGATACTGGCCATACAGTTAAAAAAGGATTTTTAAAAGGGAGTAAAAATAAATTAAAAATAATGATACTTTTGTTTCAGAATAAGAATGTCCATATGGGAGTTTAATCAAGGATTAACCCAAACACTATTGTCAACTAGGAAAGTCATCTTAGGTCACTTTCCAGGTACTGAAATAAGTAGGGGTTAGTCAAGATTCCCTCAACATTTTCTCTTTGTATCAGTACAGAACTTTACTTAGCTGAGGTAGAAATTTCCATTTCAAGGTCCTATTCTAGAACACCTGCAGATGTTGGTGGGCAGTTAGAAAAATATCTGATACCACTGGGATAAAAGCACAGCAGAAAATTTAAAAGGAGGTAGCAACATGTAGTGATAGTCCCTTAAGAAGACTAGACATTATAACACTGTGCCAGTTGAAGGCATGTACTTTCTTTCACATTTACCTCTGCAATTAAGAAGTCCACATTCTTCTTCATAAAGACTTCCAGCTGCTTTTGAAAGGCTGCTTTAACCTCTGTTTTATCCTTGCAGCTTAAGTAAGATGGTGTTTGACTGACTCCTCCAGCCACTAAAGCATCACCTTCATTAGCCACTTCTCTTGCAATGTCACAAGCAGCTTCATTCACTTTGTGGCACTGTGTGAACACAGATTCTGTTAGTTTTTTCTTACCAGATGTATGCATATAATTTCAGAACCCTGGAAGGACAAAAATAGTCAAAACTCATAATGACTTTTTCATATTTTTTAAAAATTTTAATTTTAATAAAATGTAATTAAAATCAAATCTATTTTTAAGTAATATTGTTTAGTGAGATTAGATTCTTACAACCAGTAGCAAACATTAGGATTTCTTGTCTCTTCTAAGTTATTATCAAATACTACAAAATACATTACCTTTAATAGATCTTACACAAATAGCCTATGAAAAAGCAAGTATTTGATGTAAAGTAGAAATTGCTTTGCCTCTTAGAGAATGAGTTAGTTACGTCTAAGTATATGCTTTTATTCTGAAATTTGTGGATGGAAAAAGAAATATATGGGAATTTCAACTTTTCTTTTCAGAGGTATTTTAGTGTTCTGATAATTAACACCCCCCACCCCCAATATAATATTCATACAGGATTATTTAAGACCTTTTTAAAATGATATCATTTGTTATGTGATTTTAAAGTTGCCAACTTAAATAAAGGGAAAAGTATTGTTAATTAATCACCTAGACTGAAAGTCATATTCTTTTTGTATCTAAATTGGGATGACTAGAGCAGCTCTTCAAAAAGAAGTTAAACTAAGAAAAAGAAAAATATCTAGGAAAAATCATCATTATTGTGATATTTAACAAGTATTGATTTTGGCAGTTTTCACTGCAGTCCACAGACTATTTAGAATCTCCATTGTCTTCTCTCAGCTGAAGTTTTACATTGTTGCCTCAAAAACCCAGCTGATTGTTAAGGCTGTTGCTGACAGATTGTCTTCCATTTGCACTTGTGCATGGGTATATGTTTATGGACTCTGACAGGTGGAACCATATATGTCTTTAATCCTGTAGGAACCCGATTCTAGAGCTGGCAGAAAATAAATTTTGAGAGGTTTGATGTAATGCAATCCAAATGCCAGGTGCTCTCCAGCCTTTATAATTTTGCATGTCAGCAAGAATTGAAGCATGGCTCGTTCCAGAGGTACTGTATTTCTGCGGCTGCCACTTCAGACATCTCAGTGTTGCATCTATTGATTGTAAAAGGTACAGCATTTCAGATAAATTTGGTCATATGACATTTTGGTATGACCTCAATTAAGCCTCAAGTGTTTCCCTAGTGTCCAGATTGTTTTAATTTCTGACTGAGGATATCCTCACAGATACAGATCCTTCCTCCCTGAGCCCTGGAGAATTTTCTCTAATTTGCAGAAGATAAAATGTACAGTAGGACCAAAGAAACAGGATCAGAGAAACCACTCAATGCCAAACCTTCTAGTCTCAAAAGAACTTTATAGAAATATTTGGCCAGAAATTACAATGGACCTTGGGCCTGTGTCTATTAAACATACCCAGCATCCTACAATTCCTCTCTATAGGAGGTAAGAAAACACTGATGTGGTACTTCTGCTAATGTAACAAATTACCTTCACACAAGAGGCAGGAAATATTGACTGGAGTGTATAGCTTGGATTGTTTTTGGACTGTAAGTTGCTGCTTAACAAAGATGTGGTTTTAAAAACATTTTGTTCTCATTAGCTTCTCATTATTCTCTAAGATTCTTCATTATTTTTACAGTTCAGTCATTTATCTGGATGTTAAAACATTTCTGTTTTTTCACTAGTTTTGTTCTCTGTGCATTTAGTACTCCCTGTAATCATTGTATCAAAACTCCAGTAAACTCATCTTCTCAGATAAAAATACAGAAAAAATACAATGTGGGCATTCTCTTTCCTGTCTTCATCCTTACCCCATTTTGTGTTTGATTTTTGTTTTGTTTTGGGGTTTTTTGTCACTTCACCTTGACTTTTTTGCTATTTCAAACTCTGAAATTCCATCATCTTATTCTCTGGTCCTCAAATAAAGCCAAAACTGTTAGGACAAACTTGATAATCTCTCTGCCAAACCTTTTGAAATTGATCAACTTCTTTCATATCTCCATCAAAACTGTTTTACTCACACTTATTTTCTCAGCTACATAATTGCCTCTGTTCTCTAATTTGTCCTCACTGGCATAAAAGGTGAAGGTCTGCAGAACATTGGCTCCAGCTCGGAGGAATTCTCGGTGAAGCTGACGAACTGCAAATTAAGAGACAAAGTTATTACTATGTTATCCCAAAATCTAGTGTTTATTGATGTAATGTTACAGTAAAATAAGTGACATTGTGTTTATTAGAAGATCCATTATGAGATATTAGAAGGAATACCTAAGCCTGCATGGAATTTCATTGTTCCCATCATCACAACATTAGGTAGAAAATTTTCTCCTTTTCTCCTTCTCCGCTAAGAATGACTGAAGACTTCTATATAGTTTAGCTGCAGATTCAGTTTTGCCTGCCACTTTGCCTATCCTCTATTTTCTGCAGTCCTTCAGATCTCCCAGATACAGAGATTCATTGAGCTTTTTTGTAGTGATTTAGGAAAGGATAACAGATGTCTGACAAAAGAATGTGAGAGCATAAGAAGGAATACCAGAAGAAAGGTTCTTCAAATGAAAAAGCTATCTTTTCTCAGCTTCTATACTATGAAGAAGAAAACAGAAAGAAGTATCATTGCAACATATTAAGAGACAAGATGTTAATTACATGGAAGAATACAGTGTTTCATTGCCTCTTCTATTTTGCATTTTTGAATCTTCTCCCCCAAAAAAGCTCTAAAAGAGTCTAGTCAGCCAAAACCAAAGCTCTATTTTTGCTAAATACATCCTTAATTAAAAGAATATTTGTTGCTTGAGAAAAGTGACTCACAGTACAGAGTTAATTCTTCCCATATGTCTCCACATATGATGATTTTATCACATAGACAACACTCCTTTTAAAGGAAGGGAGTTTTAATTACTTTACATTTACATTACTTTTAATAGAAATATTTCCTATATTAGGACTTTGGAAGAAGGTTCTGTAGTGGTAGCTTGGGCCTTTCTGGCTGTAAGCAGTACTCTGCAATTGCCACAGCAGGAAAGAACAGCAACTGTCAATTGATTTTTATATATATGCCCACAGAATAGTAATTAAAATAATTACTAGAATGTATTAAACACTCAACAGCTTATAGCAAATACAAGAATTCTCTATGTACTGTACACAAGATACTTACTACCTACACACACAAGAACACTGCAGTTTCTGTGGCAGATGTTTAGAAAAGTTCTCCTGAAGTCCTAGTTTATCACAGCTCATTGTCTACAGACACAGTTTGTGTCACTAAAAAAATATCCAAGTTTGTCACGAGAATAAAATTACTCCCATATGCTGCAAAAAACACAGCTTTCTACACCAGAGAAGCTCAAGCAGCATTTTGTGTTGCTAGAATCAACCTGCATACATGCAAGCATGCCTGCTTTCAGTGGAGTCCTTTGCTTTTCTCTACTGGTACAATATTTCATTTCTAGTTGGGTGACTACAAAGTGCTTCTTTCAAACCCACAGCACTCTGCAATATCAAAACCCCAAACTACTCTGTAGTTTACTTGTGTGACTTCCAGCATGTTTCCTCCAGCATTTGAGAGATGGAGTAACAGTCACATATGATGCTAAACCATTATTAGTAATTTGATACATTTTAGGAGTCAGATGTGTAACACAAATTTTTCATTTAAATCCGTCATGAGTTGGACATTTCATAAAAGACACAGACATAAGCTGTGAGGAGATAGGAGCAATAAGCACGCATGCATATGGCTCACTACAGGGCAATACCTGATCTGTCTCAGGAGAAAAATTTAGATCTCCTAATTTCTACAATTATCAGTCTGGCAAATCTTCTCTTTTGTAATATAGTTAATGTCCTTGAACCATTTTTTTTTCTTTTATTCCTTTTTGCTTTCTCAGAACTTCCTTCTTTTTCCTCTCCTTATAAAGACAAGAAGCTTTGGTAGCTGTATGGTTTTTACACCCATTGGCTCTGCCAGCTGCTCCTTGTGTTCTATTACATCTGCTTTCAAAGTAACATGACCCTTGAGGGAGCAGGAGCAAAAAGCAGTAATGAAGAGAAAGCAGCCCCACTGTACAAAAAGAAATGAACACGTTTGCCCTGAAGGATGGATTTATAAATGGCCTATAAGAGACATATGCAGAGCATTGAGGGCTTTTTGAGGTGCAAAAGTAACAAGCAAAGGGGGGAAAAAAGACAAGTGCTATGAGCTGTAAGATGAAACATGCAGGGGCAGACAGAAGTGGATGTGGTGAGAAATAAAGAAATGATGGAATGTGTCTTTAGGAGATGAGAGTCAGCAAATTAGGTAAACAACCCTTAAACCTTTCCTGGTGTTCTGCATTATCTAAAGCTGCCCATAACCTTAAATTTGGGATGCTAAGTGACACGTAAGTGACATTTGAAGGCTGAGAAGGATTAGGCTGAATAAATAGGTGAAGTGTACGAAGTGATGTAACAGAGAGAACTAAGACATCTCTCCTACTACTCCTCTTCCTTCTTCTCCCCTTTACCAGAAAAAGACTAATTTGGAATGGAAAACACTTAAAGAAAATTTTTCCCCTGGGATATTCTGAATTTATTTGTGGGATTAACTGCATGTCATATTACTAGGGCAAATGCTTTCTTGCAATGAAGCATGCATAAATAGATAATACCATCTGCTTCTGCAATATTTATGCTAAACACTACAGTCTTTGTGCTGGAAGGCATAGAATGGCTGGTCATTTTTTCTCTGTCCACTTTAAGAGAGTTACTCTATTACATGTTTTTTTTATTTTTTAGGCACCTATCAGGTTTATCATTCCCCATTTCACAGTGGAGCCAGAAACATCAAACAGTCCATTACAATGTTTATTAAAAACTGCCATTTCTCTGAAAGAATTGATTAAAAAACTATTTCTGTTTATAAATATAATGAATTACTAGAACAAAACAAACCAGATATTTAACTGTAGAATTCCTTTTCATGTGATATTTTAAATGACAAGATTTAATTGATTAGCGCAAGGACAGACTGGGCAAATCCATGAGAGAGAAATCACTGAATGTTATTAAACACAAATATAACCACATCCGCATCAAAAAGTCCCTGTGATGCAAGTTATTGAAAATTGCATCAGAGAGCATTCTGAAGAGTTATCAATAGGTGTTTGTACTACTCTTATTATTACCCAGCCAACTTATTTTGGCCAGTCTTAGAGCAAGAAAAACAGGCAAGATGAGCAGTTTTTAGGCTGTGCTTCATGTAATTCTACAGTGTCAAGGAACACTTGTATTCAAAAACCTACCGTGAGTTCCTATATATTTATTATTTAGCCAACCATTACACTGTTTACATTCTCTGTAGGAACATAATTTCCCAGTAAAACTGACCTGCTTCTGGGTGTTCTACAGTAGCTTCAGGAGTCCAAGGCCCAGCTTTTACATACCCCCTCTTTTCAAGAGCAAAGACAAATCCCCCATCTCCAATCACAATTTCTCCGGCATCCAAGCGTTCTAGAATACCCTGGAGAAAACATGAGGGCAGGTTAACAATAACAGTTCTTCAATTTGGTGGATATTTTCTATATTTCCAAGGCAGATATAAATATCTGAGAGCTAGCAGGAATATTTTTGTCACAATAATAAAAAGTAATAAATTTCCTTCCTGAAATTCTAATTAAAGAATGGTAGATGCGCTCTTCATAGCACAAGGCTTTAATATGCACACATACATTATGTGTAAGACTTCTCATTAGTCACTTATATTATATTCCAGGGATATTGTTCCCAGAACTGTCAGTGGTCCAATTCTGTTCCTAGGAAAGTAATATGCCATCTCAAATTCTCCTGTAAAATACGTGAGAAACTTCTTAAAATAAAACATTAGTACCACTGATGTCTTTATTAGCTTACCTGCTCTCTAGCTTCCAATGCCACCTTGACAGAGCCCCACCACAAGCAGCTTGTGACACCAGATGGCACAACAGGCATCACAGAAAAGTACGCATGCAACAGTTTCCTACCAAACAAGATCCATCTCAGAAAGCTAACTTGCAGTTTCTGACAGTCTTTTCACAGGCCTGGGTTTATTTACCCAGATTTACAAAATGAAAGAAAACCCTGTTTGTATTGCAGAGCCCTGAAATGTTTTAGAGTTTCAGAGACAAATTAGACACCTTAGACAAATTAGAGACCTTAAAGAAGCAAGATTAAGCTTGCTTCTCCCTTGAACTCCACCTTAACACATGGAAAGTGGCAATTATTTTTTTTTGTAAAACTGAAAAACATGTGAATAAATATTGGTTTCTTCTAAAATATGTTACATTTTTATTACTTTAATTGCTTCATTGACTTGTTCAAAATTTCTAAAAAGTACCTTGCTATTAGAGTAGGATTCATTTCTACTATTTGGTGGCAACCATAATTCTATCTGTATTAAAAAGTGGTTGAATGAAGACTACATATGTGAAGGTAGTGGGCACAGGAAAAGAATTAATCAAAGGTAAGACTGAAATTTCCATCCATAATTTTCTTGATGGCTCTGGCATTTCAACAAAAGAGATTTGAAGGAGCAGGAAAAAGAAAAGCCTTGTGGACATAGATTTGAGTGTGATTTTCATGCTTAGTGGACGGGTTTTTTAACAATTACCCTTCAAACTTCAGTAATTATCTTTCTTGATAGTTTCCTTTTCATTAATACAATTCTCATGCCATATGTCCAGCAAAGAGAAACACTCATGGCACCTCAGGACTGCTGTTTAGGCAGAACAAGAGCATGCCTTTCCAAAAGTAAAGAGCACAGTACCAGGAGTGCCAGTTTCAGTACCAAGCACAGCAGGATAAGGCTCCTTGTAGGCTACAAAGCCTGGCTGAGAGCATCCCTTGCTTTGGCTGAGCTATTGCCATTGCAGCAAAATTGCAAGACTTGTCTGTACAGTGCTGCTGTGCAAAGCTTTGCGAAGTGTTGGCCTGCAAATCTCTGCATCAGATTCCTTTGCATACTATGGACTAGCCAAAATATTGACCCAATTAACTTTAAAACTTTAACAAAGTGTGCAAGTTTTTAATCTTTTTTCCCACAGAATGTGGGAGAAACAATTTTAGTGTAAATGTCAGGAGGTTTTGTAAAGATTGTGCTTGCAATATACTAACTTTAATTTGTAACAGAATGTCTCAAATGGGGCCAGCAAAACCCACTTCTTGAGTCTGTGCTTCCTCTGTCTGCCAAAGAATCTTTTGTAAATGAAGCCTCCTTCAGAAATATAATATGCAGAGAACAGGCGTGCAGAGGAAAAAGAAATCTTTATGTTAAAGACAGCCTCAGCTGTTGTTTTTTAACTGAACATTAATAGGCACAAAATGACATAACAAATAAGTATTATATTTATGATTATATTATGTATGTATTTAAATGTACTACAGCAGAACTTCCTTTTACCAAGTCGCTTCTAGTATTTAATAGCAGTTTTTCTTCACAGTTCTGGTTTTTTTGAAGCGTAAGTCATCTTTGATACACAGAAGTGACATCAGCCATGTTTGATTAGACCATGGCACCTTGGTAGTTGTGATATATAAAATCTAGCACCAGGCTATCTAATGGAAGGAGAGATCAGTACAAAGTACAAAATACTTAATAAAATCTTGGTTTGTCAGTTCATGCTGGATTTAAATTGAAATAACCTTTTTGCAAACTTTATAATAGGTCTGGTATCTTCTCTTCACACCATTATTACTTTATATACTGCACAAAATGCTACCTATTTAACTACCATACAGCTAACTGAAGTTCAGCATCAACATTGTTTTGTTCAGAGACCTACAGCTGTGTGCTCATGTTTAACCCAGATCAAAAGTGTACTGTCAGGTGATCTGGTAGGAGACAAATCTGGTGTTAAATTACAAAAACCAGTGTGTGTAAAAAGCTATCCAAGGTTTTTTTTGAGCCGTCTTTTGCTACTATGAATGAAGTTGCACCACATGGTCCATACACTTATACATGGGAAGGATGAGGCCAAATGCCTCTATGAAGATATTCCTACTACCATCTTTAGGCATATAACTGTGTTGTGTAAGTGAAAAGCCTGCTTGGTCAACCTATAACCCACCTTTTCAACAGTGGAGAAAATTAATCTTGAAACAACTATTCACATCTCAAGCCTTCAAGAGAAGTCCACTGTTTGTATGGGGAATTTTGGACAGCTTTCTTCTGCTAGGTGTTGAAATTAGGTGGTATACACCAAAATATAAAAAGCAGAACAAACACCCTTCACCTTCCTCCATTATAACCCATCTACCTGTAGGACTTAGAGCTCACAGACTTCTTCCAATCTATTTCTGCTCTTTTGCTCTACACGTAAAAATGAGTAAAACCTATTCTGAGAAAAATGTGCTCTATTAATGGCAATAGTGTCCTTTAAACAAGAGACAGAATACTGCTGGACAGATTCTGCTGACCTTCTCAAGCAGCAGTGCAGGGCACCAATTCTGATGTATGTCAGAGTTTTACTTAGATGTTGCTCATAGCTTTGCCTTAATGGCCTGAATGGCTAGTGCCTGGATAACTTTTTATACTGGCTTATTTCTTTAGCTAAATGGGGGAGCAGTGGGCGAGCGTACATAGGAATCTGGGTTGATGTAAACACTAGTCATATTAATCAAGGCGTGAGCTTTTAAATAGAGACCTTTTAAACAGAGAAGACAGGATGCTGGGGACAGAAATCTCATCCAATGACAGTTTATCCTTAAAATATTTACAATTTTAATTTGCAGTGCAAATTTGCAAGTCCTGCTTAATTTGTGTTATCAAACAATATTACATTAAATGGTTTTGTACTCTGATGGCTCCACTCTGTGTTCAGAGAAACAAAGATTATCTGAGCTGTGACTGCGTTAAGATCAATCTAATTTTTCTATCTTATAACGATGTCCATATATCTTTAAGGTCTCAATGCTGAACAGGTACAATTATCACGGCTTTACTTTAGGTTTTCACTGGATCACCTTACCTGCAGAGACACCGAGTACCTTAGTGGGAGGTTAACCGGCGAGGGTCAAGGGTAGTGCCAGTCTAAAGCAGCTCCCCTGGAGAGCCGCGGACGCGACCCCGCGGAGGCGGGAGAGGCGGCCGGGAGCTCTGCCCTGTGCCGGGCTCCCGGCGCGGGGCTGCTCCCCCGCGCTGCCCTGTCCCGCCCGCGGCGGAGGCACCGCCAAGGGGGGCACAGCTCCCGCGTCCATGGGGAGCAGCGGCCGGGTCTTTGCGAGGGAGGGAGACGGGAGACTTACCCTTTTGCCCTGTTTCGCGGTCTTCCGGATCGGCAGCATCTTCTTCGTCCAGGGACGCTGGCTGCCCGGCTATGCCCTGACGGCTCGGCACGAACCTCGGTCCAGCGAGCTCTCCGGCCGCACGTTTATAGCCCGAGGAGGAGGCGGGACGCTGTGGGCAGCGCTGCAGGCGGTACTGCCGCCCGGCCCGGCCCCTGACCCCGGTTCGGCCGGGGCTCCCCAGCGCCCTCCCGCCGCCCAGCCCGAGGTCCGGAGGCCACCCCCGGCTGCCCCCTGGGCCAAGGGGCGGTCCGGCGCCCTCCTCCGGGAGGGCCGGGCTCGGCGGGGCAGGGACGGGACGAGGCGGAGAGCGGCGCGGATCTAGCGCTCTCCATCCCTGCTGCGTGTGCGGGATGAGCGCGGTGCTGCGGGGAGCCCTGCGGCGGCTGCGGCCCCCGCGCCGGCCCGGGCCCCTCGGTGCCCAGGGGCGGTGAGTGCGGGCCGGGCCGGGCCGGGCCGGGCGGGGGACGCGGGCAGAGGAGCCGGTCGCGGCTGTCCATGCGTGGCTCCGCGCCGCCCGGAGGCGCGGTCCCCGTGCTGCTGCCGTCGGGGATGAGGCAGAAAAGGCGCTGGTGACGGGAGCCAGCTCCGGCCGCCGGGCTGCGGCGCTCCACCGTCGGCCGGCCGGGGCACCTGTGGCCAGGAGGTGCCTCTCTGCGCCTCGCATTGCTGCGCCAAAGCCGGGACCAGCCCGCTGCGCTGCTGACCTGGTGTAGCGAGGTCCCTTCTGCTGTCTTCTGGGCCATACCGATAAGCAAATAATGACCAGTTTTAACTGGCACGATCAAACATCTGAGAGAACTGTGTAGTTCACTGGGAAGGTGAACCCCGGATTCTTGCCAGGCTCCTGGGCAAAGGTTTGAAAAAAGCTGAAAGGCACTTCAGGACATCTCTAATCCACAGCATAGAAGAACAATGAGAAAAGTCTTTATGCTTGACCTTGATTGCTACGTGCCTCAAAATTCAGTAGTTGAGCTGGTGTGTCGCACATCTGGCTGTTAAACAGCTTACTGTTAACTTGCAAAAATTAATATGTAATCAGAAAAAAGAATTCATGCATGCGTGTGGTGCACCAAATACAGAACACCTGTGGTGTCCTGTACTCCCACTTATTTTACTTTTCATTCACCACCACCTAGTGTATAGGCATGGTGCATATACCTCCTACAATTGCATTTAAAATACTATAAGGTCACCGTTCATAAGACATAAAACTAGTAGCTTTTATTTCTGTGTGGAAGAGGTAGGAGACTAGTTATACATTAGAAAGTCTGTTGCCAGAGAAGTTGAAAGTGTACAAGGAGAGGAGAGATAAAATTGAGTATTGATTAACTGTCCTGAAAGGAAAGATACTGTGGTTTCATGGTAGTCTGTACTGCTGCTGTAATAATATGTCCTACCTTGTCTCACATCCAAAAAAATTACTTCTTAAAAATTTGTGATAATTTTCCACATGTAGCTTGCTGTTTGGCTGTCTGTGGATGAGTCAGTAGGGAGGAGGATCAGTTGACTTGCAAAATAGGGATGCCTATGGAAGTAGTTCTGGTTTATGCTGGACTCAAGTAGTTGTGAAAGTACAGTATGGAATACCAGGTGTGGGCCATAGACAAAAGCCTGTTTCTAGAATGTTTTCTCTTCAGCAAAGTAGGGCATGTCAGCTCTGGGAATGGCTCAGTTGTTAAGAGCATGGTGCAAATAGCACCGGGGCTGTAAATTCAATGTCTGCATGGGCCATTCACTTAAAAGTTGGACTTGATAATTGTTGTGGGTACCTTCCAGCTCAGAATATTCTGTGAATCTGTGAACATGGCAAAATAGAACATAGAAGTAAGTACCAAGCTTCATTCTTCATGGATATGTACACTGATGTAGTCTATTGACATTGGTTTTAGAAATGTATTAAGGGGCTTTACTGAGTAAATATTTTTTAAAGCCTTTTTTCTGCACATACTACAGCACTTTGGAAAAGTCAGATTTTGACACTGTCACATTAGGCATCAGCTTCTTTTTGAGAAATAGGATCTACATATAAGGGTATATTAGATAAATAATATTTATAGTTGTAAGTGGAAGCAAACTTGTTTTGGTGGAGTTTGTTTGTTTGTTTGTTTTCTTTTTTATTACTACTGTTTACCAATATGACCCTCTAAGACTATTTGCTTTAAAAGTAAATATGAGTGAACAGGTTAGGTCTTAAGCCATATGTGTAAACTCTCAAGCAGAAGCCCACATGTATTATATGGTTGAAGCTGTAAACAAAAGAGATGGAGAAAAGTGAAATTGCCTTTTTCTAACTGTCTTTAATTTTTTAAAATTTTTTTTTTTTAGTAGAGAAGCCTCGTCTCCTTCCTTAGGGAAAGACAGAGCAGACACAGTGATCATCGGAGGTGGTTGTGTTGGTGTGAGTCTAGCCTATCACTTGGCTAAAGCTGGCTTGAAGGATGTTGTTCTGCTAGAAAAATCTGAGCTCACTGCAGGATCTACCTGGCATGCAGTAAGAAATGTTTTGTTCATCTCTCAAATTAACAGCAGTTTGTGTATATAATGGTGGTGGAAGTTTCATTACCTTTTTATTCCCCCACTTTCTTTCCTGCCATTGCTGACATTGCATAATATCTTGGAGGAGCAAAGGTAACAAATGTACACTGTGAGTTTTTTAAGCCTGAATATTTGTCTGCATTCTAAGAAAAAGAACAAAAAAGACATACATGTAATAATGTCAGGGTAGCAACACCTCCTTTAATTATGTTAATTCCGTGGTCACACTGGTTCACAATGTGCATTTATATAATTATTAATGAATATTACATTTTCTGAATTTATATCTGGAGTTGATAATGTAATATAATTAAATAAAGCTTGCCACAATAATACAGTAATAAGTGTTTTCCCCATTCATTTATAGCTGTTCTTAACTGAAATTGGGAGATTGTTATCTATGTGTGTAGCAACATGAAAGAGCAGAAATCCAACAGTTTGATGTCTCTAGATCTACTCTGTTAATACAATAGAGCATTTATGCAACTATTTACCTTTCAGGGACAAATTAAGGAGAACTAATTAAGACTCAGATGTATTATATTTTATTTGTATTCTCATACTTTGACCAGGGTAGGAAGTCTGAAGTCTGCAATGCTTCATCTTATTGCAGGTGTCTTGTGATTTTGGGGCTTTTTGAGAAACCAATAGTGAAAAAAGAAATTAAAAAAAAAATCACTGCCTGCAGTGTTTAAGTAGTATACTTCATTTTACTTGCTTTTCAATAAACAAAGCAAAAGAAAGCATGCTATATGTAGTAAGAAGAAACAACATTCAAAAATTGTATGTCTGAGACAGTCATACTGCCAACAGTTTAGCAAGCAGAGCAACACCATGCAAGGTGTCAGGTGTGCTAGGCATCTTCTGTATTGACTCATAACTACAAAATACTCAGAGTACTTTGACTTAAGTACAGGAGTGAGGCACAGACTGAATTTTATTTACCCAATGCATATACAAAACAATATGTTTGTACAAAACAATATGTTTGTAAAATACAGTTAAAATCCCCTAGTGCAATGAAGGACTAGAATCATTAATGGTGTTGTTACTGATAGTTTCATTTGTTCTTGTTGTTACGCTTCCTCACAGTATTAAAGCAACCCTTCCTTCAGAGCTTTTTCCCACACTTATTAGAGAGTGCAGCATTGGAGCCCTGAGTGAGGGTTTCAAAGGTAAGGAGAGACCTGGAGCTGAGCAGAGAAAATGCTTGCACTACCACAGTTGAGAGCTGCTTCATGAAACCTGTTAGAAGGAATTTGACAATTAACACAGCAAGACACCTAGTTATGGGCCATGTTAAAGTGGACAATTACATGGTATTTTTTCATTATCTTCATTGTCTCTTTTCATTGAACTCTGTATTAGGGAACATGGTCTGAAGATGAAAAAGTTGATTATGTCTGTTTCAGACATCTATGAAAGATCAAAACTGTGACTGTGGGTTCCTTGTTATACCAGACACTGTGTATTTATCAGTGGTTTCCTCACAGTGATACAGTTCTAAATACAGATGACAATTACACATACTGTTAAGATGTGAACTGGCACACTATAGCACACTACCTGCAGCCACAAATATTGAAAATCTGGTTCAGATCTTGCTGCACTATACCACATTTTAACTCTTTCACCATCCAGGAAGTCCTGCCAGAGCTCAGGATCACGTTTCAGATAGCTCATATTCCTGCCAATGTTGCTGCCAAAACTTTCCTTCACTTCTCATGTCTGAGATAACTTTCACATATGGTATTAAAACAGCACAAAAAATATGCACATCTTTATATTACCAGTTATGAAAAGGTGTAACAGAACGAGTTATTACATATTGTATTATACTTTTTCTTGCAACATGCCATTTATTTTGCTGTAAAAGTAAAGTAAAGCATAGCACAAGTCAAATAATAACTTGTTAGAATTTGGTCACACTTGCAAGGAGAGGGAATTTAGTATTATAACAGCCTTAATAATATTTTCCTTCAGAAAGCTGATTTAAAAATAGCATTATAATAAAATCTGAAACTGGTTGAAGTAGTACAAAACTGATACATGAACATTTCAACATTTAAAAATTTCAACTATAAAAGTGCTTTAAAATATTTGAGTCAATTCTCATAGCAAAGTGTCCATTCTTTAAATTATTTTTCCAGATCATGTTTATGTACAGTAACAAAATCTCTAAGAAAAATGGCATAAAGCCTAGAGAAAATCTCCTTCAACTACAAGAATGGTTCAGGCTGAAATTCAGGAAAACATGTAGATGTGTTGGGAAGCCAGCTGGACCAAAGCAAATTCATGAATAAATTCCAGAGAAAAATGCAATATGCTGGAAATGGAGCAGGAAAAAGCTGCAAATCGGGCAATTTAGAAAAGTTACCTGAGCATGTGAAGGGGATGTTAGGAAAGCCAAACCTCAACTACATTTAAGATTTGTAAGGAAAGTTGAAGGCAACAAGAGCTACTTCTACTGCTCCATTAATAGTAAAGGGCTGACAAATGACAATAAGTTGCTATTGCTGAATGAGGTAATTCAGTCACAGTGTACACTAATAAGATCTCAGTGCCTTCTTGCCTCAGTTTTCTCTGACAGGGTTTCTCAAGCCTCCAGTTTAAAGGAATAGGGTAACTACTGGCAGTGGATGAGGACCAAACCAGGGATTACTGGGGTAATTTGGCACACGCTCGTGTAGGAGCAGACAGGCTGCATCCAATAACACTGATGATTCATCACAAGGCCACAGATGTATTTGAAAGACTATTGAAATTGGTGGGAGGTGCCAGAGATTTGGCAAAGGGTATATGTTTGACCTTTTCTTAAAAGCCAAAGGACTGAGCAGAGGAGCTGAAGGTCAGCTAGCCATCACTGGGTCTTCAGAAAATCATCAAATGAGTCCCAGGTCCATACAGGAGAAAAAAAAAATGTGATTCTGAACAATCAAATTTGCCAAGAATAAATAATGTCAGATCAAATCTGATTGCTGTCTATTATGAAATTATTGAACTCTTCGACAAGGGGAGATCAGTGGATATCACTTACCTAGATTTTAGCAAGACTTCAGACACCCTCTCCCACACTATCCATGTATTCAACTGAAGATGTTACAGTCTGTATGGCTGGACAACTAAAAGGTTAAAAGACTCTGGATAGCTGGGCTTAGAGGGTGCTGGTGTATGGGTCAAACTCTACCCAAACCCTGTAAATAAGTGGAGTGTCACAGAAATCTGTTCTGGGACCCATCCTGTTTAATATCTTTATTAGTAATTTGGAGTAGGTGACGAAGTACTCATCCACTTTAAAAGTCTACACCAAACTGGGAGGAGTAGTCAATGCACTCAAGGGCAGGACAGCTATGCTGAGGGACCTAGGCAGGCTGCAAGGATGAAAGGAGAGTTTTATGGAACCTAACAAGGCCGAATGCTAAGTTCCATATGTAGCTACGAAAAGTAGAGCAGCCTCTGTCTTTGAAGATTCTCAAAGGCCTGAATGGAAAAAATCTTGAGAAATGTGGTCTGATCTTGTAGCTGACCCTGCTTTGAATGTGAAATTTAAGAGAAATCTCCTGAGGACCATTCAATCTTTTTGTTTCATTGTAATTATTTTTTGATTTATTATCTTAGATTTTATATAGTGAAACCAGCTGCATTTTTGAAATCAGAAACATTTATTATCTCAACCCAAAAAGCATCAGGTGCATTTAAACTTCTTTTCTTTATTTAAAAGTGTAAGAAATTGAACTGTTTGTTTAATTCCTGCGATTAAATGCTCTTGAATATATATCGGTTTGTTGCTAACCTGCAAGTGATTTGTGACTCATTTAGTTCAAAATTACTACTCTAATGGTGACCATTGAAAAAGGATTTCCTTGTATCTGGAAGATATATTACTTGTTTTAGAAGAATAACATAAGGCCAGAAAATGTTTACATAAATAAAAGAATATAGTAAAAACAAAATGAGATAATAAAGTTTGCAGGTAGAAGTAAATTAATAACTCTTAGACATCGTGCATAGCTAAAGACATTTAAATGTTTCAATGCCTAATTTATTTCTTCTTTCTATACACACTGAAAAAAGGCCCTTAGAATATATTTTTTGAGAAACAAACAAGTTTTAGCTAAAAACTGCAGTGAAACAGCCCTGGGGTTAATCTAGGATAACTAAAATCAATATGTTCACAGCATGGACACGCATGTATCAAACGGGATAAAAATCACATTTAGTCAAATATCTAGTCTTCAGCTGTGTCCCACGTGATGCTAATGGTTCAATATGATAATGAGAAATGAACAAGGAATATTTTTTCCAGACTATTAATTTAGCCCAGGGACTTCCTGAAATCAACATGCTTGCTTTGTGCTTTGTGCTTGATGGGGCCCTTTCTAGATGAATCTCCCTCCTACAGGTTTGTGTGATCACTTCTTAAACTCAGACTGTTGAGGTAATGAACACTGCCAAAAACACTTAAAGCCAAATTTATGAATATAATATAGATACAATTGAAAAATATTATACTGACAAATTATTAATTTTACACTCTTTTCCGTTGGATTATCAGGGCATTTCAGTAATCTGGTGCAATATTACGTTGTATATAAACTGAGATATCAGATAGGAAAGAACAACCACAACAGTATCATGGGTTGGCAAATTTGGTGAGAAAAGACAGACAGGAAAACACCTGTGCATAAAACAGAAATGGTATAAGTAGTGAAAGGACTTTATTTATTTTTTTTAGCAGTTGGCTCTATCCATGTGTTGTTTTTCTTTACATTATCTTGGCAGTTCTTTTCTAAATGACAGTTGCAAGGAGGGAAAGAACACTGCATTTCTAATCTATGTTGTTCCAATTTCTTATTTGAGGCTGGCTTAACTACTTATTTTCATCCTGGGATAAATCTGAAGAAAATCCATGCTTACAGCATCAAACTCTATGAGAAGCTGGAAGAAGAGACTGGACAGGTAGTCCCCTTAACCTTTGAAGTCCTAATTTAGAGCAATGCCAATTGTAGCAATTGTCTTACAAAAAAGTGTAGTTGATAGCAGTGTGAAGTAGGAATATATATTGATATATTGAAATACATTCTTCTCCATGCCTAGTCACTACATATTGTAGGTAGTTTTCCAGATCCCTCTACAGTTTAGGAAAATGGTGCTAATGAAATATCTCAAAACACAGCAGAGAGTCTGCAACTTTAACTTGATAAAGGAGCTAAAATAGTATCAGGAATCTGGAATGAACAGATTGATTATGATACATTCCTGCCTTAAATATGTCTGCTTAAAAATTCATATTATATGATGCTGTCTGTACTTGAGAAGAATGCTGCAATTCTTTCCGTCCCTTTCAGAGATGTGTTTTTATTTAGTGACTTAAGGAATGGATATGTGGAGAAAAACAGGAATCATCTTTTTCATTTGACATCTCTCAGCCATATGGATTTCATTTACTAAACTTGTGCATGCTTTGGATGGCAGCAGAAATTGAATGAGCCTCACTATACTAGTCTACAGATTTTATATTTTTTAAGTATTTGTCATATATATATATATGACAGATATTTTTTATATTTGTCATAAAATGCTTTTTTCTTCTTTCTGCTACTCAACTATATAAACTGCCACGTCAGATTATCATTGTGAGTTCCAGTGAAAGAATTACTCAGCCTTATGATTCTCCTATGAGATAACATAGAAGAGGTGAGGAAAAGTAAGCATTCAGTGTCCACCTCTGTAAGGACGTTTAATTTATTAAAAAGACAAAACCATCAAATGTCTTTTCATTGTATTTATAAAGGTGCTTAGTTAAATACATTCAATAGGAAATCATGCAGGTGGAAGATTTTAAAATGAAGTATATCATATACACCTACTTTTGAGATGTATCTGATTCTTTTTTGAAAGTGTGAGCGCATATATCAAATATTAATTAGTTGTTAGTAAAAATGAATGTATCATGCCATTCAATAAATGCTTCTTTCAATTGCTTTTAAGATCGCATGCATTAACATAGGAAGTTAATTTGGTAACTTCTTGAAAAATTATTTTCTCTAGGAGTCTATATCTAAGGCCTGTTCCTTCAAGGGCCCATAGCTTACTTGCATTTTTCTTAGTGATGTTAGTAGAAAAAATCCTGTAGACTTCCCTTAGCACAGGAAAAGGGATACATCCTGTAGACTTTCCTTAGCGCAGGAAAATCAGTAAAGGCTCTTTCAATAATTTGCTATTTCTCTTTGATTTAGCCTGTGGGGTTTCATCAGCCTGGCAGTATCAGAATTGCTTCAACCCCTACTAGGGTGGATGAATTCAAATATCAAATGACTCGTGCTGGTTGGCACCCAACAGAGCAATATTTAATCACACCTGAGAAAGTGCAAGAGCTATTTCCCTTATTGAACATGGATAAGGTAAAGAAGCCAGTTTTATGAAATATAACTTCCATTGCAATTAAATATTGGTCTATCAGAAATATACATATATGGTCTCCTTTCTTCATACAAATTGCATAAAAAATTCTTTGTTTCATCTGAAAGAAGATGTATCATAGCCTAGAATCAGAATTTGTGAATTTTAGTGCATACTGTATGTTAGTCTATATACTATTAATTACTGTGTCTATAATGTTATAATATTAAAGCATTGCAACCCTTGATTGCATGGGAGATCTGAGCAATTTTACTCTCATAGACCATTGTTAAGTTGGGTAAAGGCTGATATTATTATGTATTTTGAATTCTTAAAGTTTACCATATTCAAGAAAAAAAGTGATTTAAAAAAAAAAACTACCTAATTTTGATAAATTTTACTTTCTTTCATTTGGGGGATTTTACCTCCATTTAGGTTTTAGCTGGCCTGTATAACCCTGGAGATGGTCATATTGATCCTTATTCTCTAACCATGGCCTTGGCTGCAGGAGCCAGAAAATACGGTGCTCAGTTAAATTATCCTGTGCAAGTGACTAATCTGAACTCCAGATCAGATGGGACATGGGAAGTTGAAACTCCACTTGGAATAATTCAAGCAAAGAGGATTGTGAATACTGCAGGTAGTATTTAATACAAGCATATGAATGCTCTTCCGATTTACATATTAGCTGACATAAAGCAGCTGTATTGAATTGTGTGGGTTACATGTATAAGGAATTTATATGTTTTTGAACCGTTCACTTGGTTTGTGGTTTGCACATATTTCTTCACAGTATGGTGAAAATTTAGCTCTTATATTAATTGCCCTTGAATGGGCATTAAAAATATTTACCCTGATTTGTCTCCAACATTTAGTAATCCGACTGCCTTGTTAGATTTTACTACTAAAAGAGACCTTTACTGGTCTACAATTAGTTGTGTAGGTGACAGTCCATGTCTAGAGTCACAGAATTATAGAATATCCTGAGTTAGAAAAGACCCACAAGGATCATGGAGTCCAACTCCTGACCCTGCACAGCACCATCCCTAAGAGTCACACCATGTTCCTGAGAGTGTTGTCCAAACACTTCTTGACCTGTGACAGGCTGGTGCTGTGACCACTTCCCTGGGGAGCCTCTTCCTGTGCCTAGTTGGTGAACTATCCATGCAGTCCTGTAAAATCTAATGAAACATAGCTAGGAAGGGAGAGGGAATGTACATATGAAATAGAAATATCTTCACAGTTTCTTCAAAGAGGCTGAGGATTTCACCTTGCCTATTTCACTATTATCTTTCTCTCAGATTTAACTCTATCTACATATCCTTGAAACGGAAGATTTTTTTGTTGTCCTTTGAGTCATATTTTAAACACGTACTTGGCTTAACTGCATTTCTTGAATGTCATAAAAATTGCCTAACTCAAAGGAGCTTGTATTTACATATGTGAATGCTATTCTTCATTGTGTTAAAGAAGCCAAACTGATGTTTCTGCTTCAAAAAACTTTTGAGCAAGAGTCCTTTGGATTTGTGTTTTTTTTCCTAAGCAACTTACTAAGTCTAAAAAACCTGTATTCGATCTAAATTTATTCACATATTACTGTGCTGCTTTTTACAAGTGTAGAAAAATACATTGGTGAAATGGTTGGCAGGTCTTATGTGAAGCATGCTTTTTGCCTCCTAGTAGAAGATTTTTGGTTTTCAATTATTTGTAAACATGTTGAATATTTACAATATAGATTAAAGTTTTGCTGTCTATGCCTCAAACTGGATCATATCTGCATTTTTAGGGCACTAGTCCTGCATACCTCCCATTGCAGTGAATAATCAAGCTTCAGTTGGAGGCTATCTCAAGATATCTCAAGATGAGCTTCTTACTCAGCTGGGACAAGTGAACTAAGAGCAAGAATATGTCTTTATAATTCCTTTCTGTATATTTGCAGTGGGACAGAAAAAAAAAAAAAAGCACCAATTTCTAGTGCAAGGCAGATAAAATTAAGAAATTAAGTGAGACAGGGTCTCTTCTTGTTGGTGGGTAGAATACCATAGGTGACTATTGGAATGATGAAGGAATTGTACTGGAAGGGAAATAGGGTGGGCATATAGCAAAATGCCTTGGAAAGATTTCTGGAGGTGTTTAGGAGCACTGGCAGCAAGTGGAACAGTTACATGATACAGGACTTGCTGATTAAGGAAGCTCAAACTGGGAGAGGGTGGCAATGGGGATGACACCAGAGAGATAGCTGGAAGGTATCTGATGTGTTTCATTAAGAAAACTGAAGCTAAGAACTTTTCAGACAAAAGATACTCAAGGAATGATTGTATGTGAAACTGAATGGAAAACTGAGTTGTCTAAGCATGAAAGACTGGTGTAATGTGTAATATGTAATAGAAGGGGAAGGATAGATGGGAGTCAGTTGGAAGGAAGAGAAGACTGCTGGGACAGAACTTGACAAACAAGGGAGACTGACTAACACAGGGTGACAAAATAACTGAGGAAGGATGTAAGGACTGGAGTAAGAGTAGAGTTTGAGACAGCAGGAGAAAAAAAGAGAGAAATGTAGAGAGAGTGGGATCAAACAGCTGGACTCTCAGGGTATGTGCTTTACAGGTCTTTCTTTCAGAGTCTGGGATATAGACTGCCCTGTCAGTGTTAAACCATTCCAGGCTTTCAGTAAAGACCTACTGGAAAACCCACTGAAAAGTGCACTTTCTTATATATACCTTCCATACATATGTATGTATGCTATTGCTACATGTCTCCCTAAAACAGCAAGGCTCTGAGGCTCTAAGCTTGCTCATGGGTGCCACATAAAGAATTTTGGAGAGAAAGAAGACTAGAGGAGTTTAGTATGCTTTTTAGAAGGCAATCAACCACACAAACTGGGAAACTGAGAAATAAAAAAAATTATATAGATCACAGAGTCAAGCACTTGGAAAATGAGGGGCGTCAGTATTTGATTGCCTTTGGACTGACAGTTCATGTCTTTCAGGCATGAGCTATGGAACAGCATTCAGTTACAAAATCACAAGCTCTCTTACAAATAGGTTCCTTATGTCATTTGTTACACAGTGTGAATATATTGGTCTGGAAGAGATCCAAGATTGTGAAAGAGAAAGGCAGCTCTCCTGGCAATCAGACTGATTTAGGCCACAAACTTCTAGACAGTCATTATTGCTACCTGTTGGCTCTGCATTGTATGGCTGAAATATCACAGACATAGTAATTTTCTTACATTTCTGTAGTGTAGTTATCTTTCTTTGGCTAATATATCAAGCTGTTATTAGGCAGGGTTTTCTGGTAAATGGTTTTCAGAGCTTATTTGCAAATATTAGAACGCACCCTTCTGAGCTTTTCTTAAGTCTTTTTATTATTTATTAAGTTATTAAATCAACAATATATTTACTTAATTCTCATGTGGAGTTAACTGTTCAGCCAAAATGAATATTTGAAGCACATATTGCTTAACATTTTGGCTAATGAAGTAAAATCAATACTGTACAGCACATATCTCTTATAAATGTTTTCTCAGATAACATTCATTCTTTTTCTCAGCCTTGTCTCATTCCACTACAGATCATGACTTGTATAATTTTAGGATCATGTTGCAGAAAAAAATACTTCAGAAGGCTCTTTACATTCCCTCTCCCCCTCCCTGCCTCACCCTGCAATGGACATCTGCTGCAGAACTGGAACAAACTAGTTCCAACCAATCTTTAGCTGTTCCTTATGTGAGATTTCCATTTTAGATGAAAGCAGATGCATAATAAATAATCCCTGACATGAAGTAGCTATACGGAGCCTGCTAAAGTTATTTGCAGCCGATTTATAATGGAATGTTTGATTAAAGTCTTCAAAAGTAGTGAATTTTGTTTATATCTACAGTGTGGGTGTACGTAAGCACGTATTTTCAGACATGTACACACTATATATACAGCTATTTCTATGTTGTGGTAGCATGTCTTTTTCAAAACCAAGAAATAGTCAGATGACATACTTCAGCAGATTTGCTAAGTAATACTACCACTAAATATTTCAGCATCAGATGTTTGCAGTGTCTACAAGTTAATCTTCACAAATGTCCTAACAATATGTATGCCTTCATTTATCTCTGCTTTCTGTGATAGGACTTGACATCTGCTTCCGATTAGAATTTTGTTTCAGAGAATATATTCATCCTTTCACCATTTTTGGTTTTGTTCAAAATCCTTAAACAAAGAAACTGTAATATTTTTCTTTAAGTAAATGTCACCTTTTGTTATTTTAAGCAATTAAAAAAGCACTTATCATAAGTGTGACTTCTTTTAAAAGTATTGCAAATTTTATTTTAAACAAACCCAAACTATTTGTCTCTTACTTAAAAACATTTTTAAATTAGCTTTTAGTTTGTAATGTTATTCTGAAAATCTAATAGCTAGCAAATTTCTTATTTTTAAGAAAGAAACAAAACTGTTTCAAAGACCTAATTCTCTGCTGCTTTAACTTTTCTTGTCCTCTGTGTATCATTAGCCGACTTTAGCTTAAAATAGTTTTATTTGTAGGTGACATGGAAATGCCCAAATCAAAAGAAGTTCCCTAAAGACTGTTAGCTGCCACTTAGATCCACATTTGTGTGTGCTGTTGTAATGAAGGAAACCCTTTCATATGTGCTAGAAATGCAGATTTATTCAATTTTTTTTCATTGTCTTCTGTATAGGAGAACACAAGTAATGTTTCATTAGCCTTAAAGGATATTTTGGATCACTCATTCTATATGATTATGGCACGATCATCCCTCAACCAATTTTACTGACATAACAAGTGTTCTGGCAATGAGTTTCCTCCAAATGGTGAGGTGCCATTTAGAAGCAAAAGCCTTACATATAAGCTGCAACAGGTGCTGGTTTCTAGCACTGACTGTGCAGGGGCTTTTAGCTGAACAGATCTCTTGAAGGTGATGCTGGATTTCCTCTGCTGCTTTGCCTTAGCTGACTGTCAGTGATTGTGAAGTGAATCACCACAGAAAAATTTCCCTTCTAAACTTCACATTTTTTAAAAACTGTGGGTGTTAGACTCTGAGGCTGGTTTGTAATATTAAATAAGAGACTGAGACTGATGGCCATCCTGGCGTGGGGGAATGGCGCAAGGCCAGCACAGCCCAATTCAACTTTCCTAATTGTCCTGGCTTTAAGCCATGCCGGAGGTGAGAGGATGTATTCCCAGTTAATGTCAGCAAGCGGCGTGAGCCGGCTGCTCCCCACAGGACAGGGAGCCAAGCAGGGTAACAAGGCTGGCTGAGCCAGCAAGGGCTCTGTCCGGCAGGGCACAGGGGACAGAGCAGGAAGGCCCAGGAGCTGCAGCTGGGGTCAGCCCACAGTCCAGGCCTCTGGATGGACTTGTGGAGATGAGGCACAGTCAGATCCATGGTGATGAAGCCAGGCTGAGGCCAAGCCAGGAATGTGACCACAGGTCAGGAACAGGCCTGGTGACGATAACTGAAGTCAAATGGTGCCCACTAATCAATAAGCATGACTGTAGAGCTGAGACTGAGCTGAGGTCAAGCTGAGAAGTAGCCCACGGATCAGGGTCTGGATCAATGTGTTCCATGGCCAGGCACAGGCATGGTTGTGACAGAGCTGTAAACAGGCACACAATCAAACCAGCTCAGACAGGTTCTAAACGACCTGAGGTGACCTGGAATGGGACTCCTGTGCCCACAGGTTTGGGTGGAAGTCCCAGGTGAAGCTATTCAGGCTCATTTACGCTTTTGCCTGGTGTGCTTGAGGCACCACAAAATTTTGACCAGGTCTTGGAGAGTACAGAATTGAAGAGAGAAGTAGGAGAATTTGGTTAAGAAAAGTAAACAGCAAAAAGAAAGAAAAGTTGCACATTAAGCTGGGCAGCATGAAGTGTATGTCCCAGGAGAAGGGACAGCTATGTTAGGTAGAAAATCTTGCTGGAGATACTTTGTCTTAAGCAGTTTGGAGTCAGTTGGTTATCCAGGATCCAGGCTGACTTGCCTCCTTTTACTCAGTGCTATATGGCACATAGCCTTTTATTTGGAAGGCCCTGCTACCTCTTCTTCATCATTCATTTTGTCTTCCTCCAGCCCTCACTCCTAGAATCCCCTGAAACTCTTACTTCATTGTAAACTCTTACTACTTCACTCCCACTCCTGAGACCTCTGCTCCTTGATATAAAAGTCAGGAGAGCGTGGCTGAGGCATATTCAAAGCATCTTGGAGCAGCTGCCATTCTAGTCAGTTGTACCTATCTGATTCCCAAGTCTGTTACATTCCACCCTCACAGCAGATGTAAGCCACGATGCAGAGCCCAAGCCAGTGTTTTGCGGTTAAGTGGCTTCCAATCCCTGATTCCAACACAGGTACCTCACTAAGTGAATGTGCCTTACCAACTTAACCCTACCACAGGAGAATTAGGTCTTCTCTAACTCGTATCTCACGGTATGCATGAAGGATCTTGAGCCTGCTGCAGAGGCAGGGAAATGGTTGTTTGTATTTTCTGGTCAGAGTCTGTATCAGAACGTCTAATTTGGTGGTTGTGGGAGAGCACACTTGACTATTCACAAATAGAAGCATCATTGAGAATTGATTGCTGAGAAACGTAATTAATGCGAGTCACATGATGCGTTGGAAAGATGCATGTGAAAGAGGAGAGAAACTCCAATTCCTGAGGTCAGTTGCCAAAAAAGTACTGCCTTAGTCTGTTGGGATGTTAGGACCTGTCTATTGTCTTGGTAAAGCATACTAGCTCATTTGGTTGATAGTGAGAGGCTTGGTTGACACTTGAGATGTGAGTTAATTTATTCTGGTTTTTAAGTGTCTCTAACTTTACTAGGAGTACATTGCAGACCTACTTTACTGAAATAAGCCATGGGGTTTCTGGAGCTGTTAATGAAATTATCTTCTGAACTTTCAGAAGTCTAATTTATAATTTACTAATTATATTTTTAATATGTGCGTACTATAATAATATATCTTTAATAATATGTAATAGTATAATTAGAAAAAAGGGCATGGAATTATGGAGGGGGAAATATGCTAGATAATATGAAAAATAAAGTGAAAATTAGAAATACAGGGGAAAAAACTTGTCACACATAAAAGCGCAGTGTTTACTGCCAATATTTTACTGTCATTTTCCATTCACTGAAATTAGTGTTTGAATATTTCTCTTTTGGTTTTGTTTTTTTCTCTTCTCTAGGCTTCTGGGCCCGTGACATAGGCAAGATGATTGGCCTGCAGCACCCTCTCATACCTGTTCATCATCAGTATGTTGTAACATCAACTGTCCCTGAAGTGAAAGCCCTAAAAAGAGAATTGCCCGTGATTCGTGACTTAGAAGGGTCATATTATCTAAGACAAGAAAGGGACGGTCTTTTATTTGGTCCATACGAAAGTGAGGAGAAAATGAAGCTGCAGGAGTCATGGGTAATAAATGGAGTCCCACCAGGTGATTAAGAACATTAAACCTTTAAACATAATAAGCACGAGCACACATTTTAATGTGCAGAAATCCCAGGGTGTCGTGCTGCCCTATGTATGGAAAATATAAAATATTTGCAATACATGCTTGTAATGCAAAAACTTTTTTTCAAAGACTGGCTCTAACTCTAATGATAAAAGATAGCAGAAATACAAATGTAACGTAAGAAAAGACTACAATGTAGTGATATCCTGCTTTCTCAAGAGTGTTTGTGTGTTGTGATTAGAGGCAGGCACCGGATCTGCAATACATAGCCTTTTTTGCCTGAAGACAAATTTTTCTAAGTTACAGTTCTATCCAGCTTGCTGACAGGGGCTCTGGATGTTTATTGGTACCCCAGAGATAATGTGATTGTCAAATAGCAAAGGAATGTCTTAGACAAAATGCTGTGCTTGGACATACGTGCAAGAGACATGTAGATATGTATAGAATACAAAAATATCCTGTGTCATACAGCTGCTTACTAAAAAACATTATAAATCATTGTGTTATATCTAGACTCCAGCTTTCCATTCACTTTCAGACAGAAAGTTATACAAAGTGTATATATATCTATCATTAGTATTGCTGTTTTAAAAATATACAGTATTTCCTAAGGAAGGGCAATCAACATGGTTTAGTTTTGGATAATCCCGTCACAGCTTCCTGAGCTTACTGTCTCCAGTAGCATCAAGTGCCTCTATATAATGGCATTAGAGTCCAGACTGAGGAGTGAAATATACCCAGAAATTTGTATGGTTTCATGGAAATTATAAGCAGACACAGAAAGTATCTTTTTTCCCCTCCTCGAATTATTGGCATAGTGAGAAAAATAAGTGGGTCTTACTAATGTAGAAGAAAGTTTCCATGTGTCTTCATTTCCTTTCTACTTCATTGTTGAATTTGCATGACCTTAGGGTTAAACAAATATGTATAAAGGATAGTATAACTGCAGTGACAAATAAACTTGGTCCTGCAGGTAACTGGGTTTTTATGCACGCCATTTTTCCTGTGTAGGATGGCAAAGGAACATATGCACTGCTTATTCCCACGAAAATTTGATAGATAGGTAGATAGATAGATAGATAGATAGATAGATAGATAGATAGATAGATAGATAGCTGTATTGATATAGATAACTGTATTGTATAGGTAGCTATATTTATATATGGATACTATTGCTGTATTAAAAATGTATATGTTCTCTGCGTAAATAAGTATATATAATAAGAGTCAATTATTTGTGTAGGTTTTGGAAAAGAACTTTTTGAGTCTGATTTAGACAGAATAATGGAACATATTGAGGCTGCCATGGAAATGGTCCCCGTTTTGAGAAAAGCAGACATCGTAAACACAATTGCAGGTCCTATCACTTATTCTCCAGACATTCTTCCTATGGTGGGACCACATCAAGGTGTCAGAAATTACTGGGTAGCTATTGGTTTCGGGTGAGTAAGTTCTTTGCAACAATTTTTGTCTGTCGTACTGCTAAAACAGCAGTCAGCTCAAGCTTTGTGCATTTTTATAGGCTTAGGAGTTGTTTTGCATGTATTTTGTGTTAAATGTAATTGGAAATAATCTTAATAATCACAACCCGTATAATGTAAGATCATCCTTCTCTCTTATTTTATTACTCTGAGTAATTTTTTGTTTCCTTCTTTTAATCTGGAGGCCAGTATGTGAGACACTTTATAAAGCAACAAGAAATGGTAGTACTTTTTACTGTCTGTGCAGCAATTTAAAGTCACAAAATTACTGGGTTTGAAAGTATACTTTTCAGTTAATTTTATTTCTTGCCTTGAATTACACTGTATTTTATAGTGTTGTTCTGTATAAAGTTGGTTTCACTGAAGTTAGACAAAAATGAATGTGCAGTATACAGTTTTGTATATAAATACACATAAGACTTTCCAGTATAGCGTGTGACTGACTGCTCTAGGGATACAAATCTAGTGTTTCTGACTGTTGAAACTGAAGCTGAAAAATTACATTGCTGGGTATTAGAGGAAATCAAATAAAGAGGGCAGTGCAACAGTAGAAATAAGTGGTTTACTGGTGTCATTCTCCCACCCATTATGATATTTTTCTTGAATGTGATTTTACATCTTATTTATTGTGGCTGCCCTGGAGCCAGTGTTACAACACCAACATTTCTTTAATTGTCTTAGTTTGACCATTGATTCAAGACAGATAGAATGAACCAAATACAATTCCAAGCAGATGTTATTGAACACATTCTGTTTACATTGTTTTTCCAATTGCCTAATTTGCTGTTCAAAATCCAGCTCAGCTTTTTCCAGTTTTCTTTCATTCCAAACCAAACAAACCCTCAGATTGTAAGATAAGACAGTATCACTAACGTGCTTTCTGAGGCCCTCAAAATAAAAGAGCATGGTAATTTTGCAATGATTCATTGTGAAAGGTATTCACCTTTGCTGCTTGGATTTAAAAAAAAAATAATGTTATCTTTCAGTAACATTTGCAGAACTTATAGTTACAAAAGCGGTTTGCCTAGACCTTGTTCACCAAAAAGATTAAGTTCATTACTCTGTGGCCAGACTTTGGAGCATGTTTTTCTTGGTGTCAATGGGAGCAGAATCAAATTCCATATGTAAAAAAATGAAGACAAGTCTTAAATGTTTAATTTTCTTTAAACAACTTATTTCAAGAGTTTGACTAATCTCAAAATTTTTCGACAGAGGTTGCAATTATGTGGCTGTCATTGGATTACTTAGTCTGCTTTTCAGGGCCTTTTGACTCTGTTCTATGCTTCTGGGTCACTGCAGTGTTTCTACCAGTGTTGTAATTTTTTGTGTGCATTAGCAAATCCTTATCTTGCAGTCAACTAGCAGGGACATTGTGACAGAGGACTTAGTGCTTTTAGATTAGAGGATTTTTATTATCTAAAATTAGCAGCTTGCTAGGCATTTTAACATGCAAAGAAGTTAAGTATAGTTAGCAGAGCTTGTAGCACTATTTATTATTAAGGTTGCTCAATGCTTCCCATTTTTAGTTACTCATGGCTTTGAAAATATTAGCAATTTAGGATTTTATTCAGTAAATTTACTAATTTAGGATTTTATTCAGAAAAGTTTAATTCAAAGAGGTGAAACCATTCCATAACCCGGGTGAGACACTACAAAAGGTACTACAGTGTGCAGAGACTCAGATTTCCTAGGAATAGGAATGGAATAACTTGAAAGTGGGTGAGACAAAACAACTCATAAGTGAGACACAAGAATGTGACAGGGACAATGGGGAGTAATCTGTCAGGAACGGTGAGAAGAAAAACTGGACAAAACCAGTTCATGTTCATTAAGGAAATTTTGTCTACATAAGAAGAATGCTGAGATTCCTACACTGTACCATTCTTCATAGGTACTTGTAGTATCTTATCCCTGAAATACATATTTCATTCTTGTGCAGCAAAATTGCAGTGGTTGTATTTACAGAATCAGCTCCCTCTTATCTGAGATAAAGAGGGATTTGGGCACCCTGTGTAATGTAAAATCTCTGATAATGTAGGCCCATCTAAGAGCACCAAAATCAACAGGTTGCACAGTCAGTGCTGCAAAACTGCAGAATGCAGAGATCTCCCAGTCCAGTTGCAGGGCAGCCTCCCCTCCATTTTCTTGCTCCTGGGGTTACCCTGCCATCAGCTCATCAGTCTTCAACAGAAGCTAGAAGTCTTCTTTGTGTTTGATCTGTCACCACTCATAATCTCTTTGCTGTTCTCCTTTGCTTTTTGCTGCAGTGAATGGTGCAGGCAGATTTAAACCTGCTAAGATTTCATCTGGAGCTGTACTTGAAGGCATCATAAGCTTTCAGGGTACCAAAGCTTATATCCATGAATAACTAAGAGTTGCTTACTTGAATTAGCACCAGCAACAGCTAACTCTTCTGCAGTGGCAGTTTACAAGCACTCATCCTTCCTGCATCCATCCACTGCAGTGATAGAAGTTTGTGCTGAGTCTGAAGATTTGTGCTGAACAGACTACAGACTGTAGTTGGCAGGATTATTTAATGTACTCAAATGGATAAGATACTATGTCAAATTCATATGATTGCTATTATGGATTCATTCTTCTTATGAATATGCATTAGAATGAAGTGATTACTTTTTTTTTTTTTCTTTTCTTGGTGAGGTCCTTGCCTATTTTAACTGAAGACATAGAATTCAGTTTACAAAGTTGATGACTAGCAATTTAAGTTGGTTTTGGCTTCATTATTCTGCATGAGTGTCTACAGTTTATTTGGTGCATGTTAATCTAAACTTGATTTGGCACAGACTTACAGTTTATTCAAGGATTTTTCTGTTGTGCTCATGGGAGCATTTTACAAACAGCTAAGAATTAATTTTCACATCTTCTAGATGAAAAGATATCTTGGCAATTTTTTCAAGACATGATGGTATAATAGAGGTATTAAAAAGTTTGAAATCATTTGGTATTAATGATTATTTGCCATTAAACTGCAGCTGCTGTTCATTACCAATGACATTCTGCTGCTGACAGTGGAGCTGTAGAAATATCCCTTAATACAGAATTCAGTCTTTGAAAAGAGGACAAAACAGAACAAATTTTAAAAAAAGAAGAAGGAAAAATTGAAAATACTTTGGGGTTTCTGTTAGTAGTATATGTTAGTACTGATTTTAAAAAGCAAAATATAAAAAACTTAGCACTGCAGGATTTTCTCCTGTTTTTAAGGTATGGCATTATACATGCTGGTGGCATGGGAAAGTACCTCAGTGACTGGATCCTTGAGGGGGAACCTCCATTTGACCTGATAGAAGTAGATCCAAACCGCTATGGAAAGTGGACCACTACAGAATACACGGCAGCCAAAGCAAGAGAATCTTACGGCTTTAATAACATTGGTAAGAAGACATTTTTTAAAATACATTTATGTCCTGAAGATGGATTCCAGCAAAACCTGTATCTAGATTTCTCTGCTTATAGATGTGTTTTCTATCTTGGATGATGATCTTAGCCATAGCTTTTGGTGATTTTTGGCTTCGGTTTTTTTTTCCTTCCTCTAGTTGGTTACCCTAAAGAAGAAAGATTTGCTGGGAGACCAACAGAGAGAACCAGTGGGCTGTATGATTTGCTAAAGTCAAAATGTTCAATGGGATTCCATGCAGGATGGGAACAACCTCACTGGTTCTATAAACCTGGAGATGAGACTGGATACAAGTAAATGAAATATTAATTTTTTTCCTCCCTTGAAAAATTGTCATGATAGCAAGAGCCAGGCAATTTAAATTTAGTGAGGAGAATGCATTTATCATTAATTTCAGCAACAGGTATCTATTAGATTGATCTTTCATTCTTGCTTTTCCATATTTTAGAATACATTTTATTCTGATAATGAAGACATTTCAAAACACGCATCAAGGTATCTTGTATCTGTTCTAGACTTGAGATACCAGGAAGCAACCTAGCTCAAGAAAGAGCTTGGAAAGCTACTTGTTCATTATAAATGTGTGTTTTTCTCCATCTCTTACTATTTGATCAGCAGCACAGTATAATCTTTTCGTTAAAAAACTCATTCCTCTCTGTAAGTGTCTGGAGAGGAGAAGCCAAATCTTCTTTGCTTTTTTCCCCCCCTTCTCTATGCTTTTCCACCTAGTTACCTGTCTGCATCAGGTAACAAATAAATATTTTCTCTGGGGACATTGGATTCTAATCTAAATGAGGCTCATAAAGGAATAAAGAGACACACTTTGCTGTTCAGAAATAAAGCCTTCAACACTTTAAACTTAAATAAATGATTAATCAACAAAGTATGCTGTGAATTTACTCATGACAGACCACTACTTATTCTAATATTTGAACAATTCACACTTTATTATACAAAGTTGTTGATATAATATCAATCCATATCTTTCTGTGCTGTTAAAGGATTTTAATTATTAAGCTGTGTTAGACTAAGGAAAATATTGGGTAAGGTACCTACAATTAGGAATGTCTATCTCTTCTGGATGATAATTAAACTGAAAAAACTGAAGCTGCAAAGAACACAAAATTTCTAAATTGTGTTTCATGTGTCTAAATGCTCTGTTTCAGACCCAGTTTTCGGCGTACAAATTGGTTTGACCCTGTGGGTCGTGAGTACAAACAGGTTATGGAAAAAGTTGGTGTGATTGACCTGTCACCATTTGGGAAGTTTAAAGTAAAAGGCACAGATTCTGTTAAGCTGCTTGATCACCTATTTGCAAATGTTGTTCCAAAGGTAAATGGGACAGTGGTAACTGTTTTAATGTAGAACTTAGACAAGCTCTGTTTCAGATATGGAAAACGAACCATAATATTATTCCCGTATTTCTTCGATACCAAGTACAGAGATCCTTTGGGGAAGTTTCTGTGTCAGATGTATCACAGTCAATTAAAAGCACACAAGTGGAGTTTATAGTAGGCTAGCCCCATGCAGAACTACCTTTTGGCAGAGATCATTGAATCAGAATGGATGAGGTTGGAAGAGACCTCTGGACCATCTTGTCCAAATCCCTGTTGGACAAGCGTCACCTGGAGCTTGTTGCCTAGGAATATGTTCAGATGGTTTTTGAGTTAGCTGGGCAACTGGTTCCTATGCTTAGCCAGTTTATAGTAAAAACATGTTTCCTTACATTTAGACAGCTTCCTGTGTTTCGAATATTTTTCTAAAAAATGCAAGTGAATCCTGCCTGGAATTTTTTTACAGTAGAATAGCTTAGCAGCTGCCTACCTAAAATTGTGCTTTGTGGTGGCAGCTTGAGCAGCAGAACAGAACAGTGGAAGGGGCTCTTGCCTGACCATAGTGCCTGATCATTCATAGTTGAATGAATTCCCAAGGAGCACCTTTCCCTCCTTTTTTTTTTTAAATGCAACCTATAGTTTTCCTCTACTCATACTGACTCTGCTTTACACCTGGCTGCCTGGTGCAGGCAGGATTGCAGATATTCAGGAGATTCTGCTTTCACCTTACATGTCTCATTTCTTCTCAAGTGTGGCTGTTCATAGATCCTCAGAGTATGATCCTGTGCTCAAAAATGGCATACTGTGACAAACGACCCCAGATTTCTTATTCTTGGTCTTCAGGTTTTGGTCCTGAGTCCCTTTTATTCCCTATTTTGCCAAACAGTCTCATGTTGTGTCTTTAACTTAATTTAACTTAAGATACACCTCCAGCAAGCAGATTATTACTTTCTGAAGTGACCCTGCAGTTGCAGGATGACTTGGGCATTCAGCACAGAATTTCATTAAGTATTTGCAGTAGGTGACAGTTTTCGTTGCTTCATACACCAAAGGCAGAAAACGTAGGGACAGCAAGTACATTGCGACTGTAGTTTTTAAGATAGATAATCTCCTCTGAAGAGTTAAAGTCAACTCAGTGGAAAGGCACGAGATTGATATTATAGGAGGAAAAAAGACTTTAAATTGCCATATTGTCATATTTTTTTACTGTATTAACTTCGTGATAACAATTTGAATTGGAAGTTTGTCTTTGGTCTAGTTTGGGGTAGAGGCAGAGTAACTGTGTCATCAGTGGGCATGGCTAAAACTTGCTGAATGTATTTATGTGGTCCAGGGAAATCAAGATTAAACAGGAAATTACGAGAACAAACCAAGTGCTTTCTATGGAGTTTAATTAGTGATGCTAAGGGAAAGTTAGGTGGCAAAGCAGAACATACAGTTTATGAGTTCACTTAAAAATCCAGCATTCACAGCTGTTTTTATTTAAACTGCCTGATTTTTAGTCCCATTCATGCTTGACTCTATCACAAAATAATCCAGTGGAGTTACCAGAGATATACTTGTATTTCAATTGGGTTGAGAGTGACCAGTGCCAAGTCCTGAAAATTCTACTCTATGCCTGTAATATGCCAATGACTATGGCATAATTAATTAATGTATTAAGGCAAAAAATCTTAATATTGGAAATATTTTTTCTTTCTCGGTTCATTGTATGGAATCTGGCTGCTGACTGGGTTATTGACAAGGTTCTGTGAAAGCAGAATGATTAAAGCAGAGATTAAATTCTGCCTCTGGAACCAGGCCAGCACAACATCTAGGGCACTTTGGCATTTCTGTTTCTATGGATGATATATGTATGAATGTGTATGTGTTTTATGGTCACTGCTAAGTAACTGGTACTTGAAATTCTGTCTCTAGGGATTGAGTTTCTATACAGAATCTGATTCAAATGTGAAGAGATATAGATTCATAGTCAGGAACTACAAAAAATATAAAAGCATTCATAAATCAGGGCCACAAAAGCATAAGCCAGCTCAGTATTTCTCTCTTTATAGTAAGGGGAAAAGCATATGTTATTCTCTTGTGACCTAAAACCTTATTCAGAGGATTGAAAAGGAGTATTCATGTCAATTACATGGAGAATTTTTTATTTAGAAGAAAACAAATGTCTCTTAAGAATTGTAAAATGCATAATTAGGAAATATTTTTAAAGGTCTTGATCAATCTTAATTTAAAAATTCCAAGGAAAAAGTGAAGTTTCTACTCTAAAGCTTGAGATTGGCCAATTGTATATCTCTCCACTCCTATTATGGCATAGCAGAACAAACTTTTTTTTTTTTTTTTTTCAAATGAAGACAACCATATATTTAATGATGTATAAGAATTCAAAGATTTTATTTTGCATTCTTAATAATCACAAATTTTACTCTGTAGGTGGGTTCCACAAATATAAGCCATATGCTAACACCAAGAGGAAAAGTTTATGCTGAGCTAACTGTCTCTCAACTGTATCCTGGAGAATTCATGCTTGTAACTGGGTCAGGATCAGAACTCCATGATCTGAGGTTAGTGTATTTTTTAATGCAGTAAGTACATACTGCTGTACTATAACATCAGTATAAAAACATTTTTACTTAGGTCCAAATTCTCAATTATTAGTCAACAAATTTTTCACAAGGTTCACGAGAATTCTACTTATTTGTTGATTTTAGTTTCTTAGAAACTTGGTTGACTTGAATTCTGAAGTATAAGCAGTTAGATATTGGATAATTGCTGATGTAAAAAGATGGAGAACTTGCTAACAGTTATGTAATATACTTTGTTGGAGGTAGTTCTTGTTTTGTTGTTGAACCTGTTTTTCTTTGGCATTGCATGATGTAACACAGCATGGATGTTTCTTTCTAGTGTGTTCTCTTACGCAAAAAAGAAAATTGGCTCTTAACAGGGATGACCCCAGAGGCACTGACCTGGCCCATACAGATAGGTAGTGCAGTCTTCTTGATGCTGTGGTTATGTCTTTTACTTTGGGCTCTGGGTCACAGAGGGAAAAAAGAGAAAAGAAAAGAAAGAAGTTGCAGGATGACTTCGCTAAACTACTTCTCATAGATGAGCATTGGAATTGAATTTCTAGTGCTCTTCTTACTGATGGTTGCTGGCAAGTCAGTTAGTCAAAATGAATCAACATATTAAAGATTGAAATTCACTACCCTAGTAGGCAAAGAATAATGTACTGTTTCATAACAGCCCCTCAGGAATTGGTAAGAGCATTGGCACATTCAGAAACCAAATGGCAGAGCCAGATCTAATGTATTTAATTCTATAGATATTCTGCAGACCTGTTTAGTACTCACCTAGGCCTGAGATTTTACAATACTGCTTAATAATGTAGTACTCCATAAGATTTTTAAATATACCCATTTTATTTATTTTTTGAGCTTCCTGAAAGATAATTTGCAGCTGTTGTTTTTGATGAAATCCTAACTGAATTTCCTGCCAATACCTTGAATGCTTTATTCAGGAAACAACAAACCTGCTTGTACATTTCCGTTGTCAGAAATTTATGTAGTGTGTTAATTCCTTTCTCATTTTGTATGTTGACATTTTATTAACACATTCTGGATCCTAACCCAAATCTGTTGTCATTGTAGCAGATCACTTCTTTCTCTTATTTCAGAAATACTGTTCTACCCATTTAAATGCTGCTTTTTCCTGGCTGTATCTCAGATGCCTGTGTTCCTATATCAGTGTCTCACCAGAAAACTCTGTTTAACATCAACGATGGATTTGTCTATCTAATGTAGCATGTAGTTTTGTTGTTTTTGAGAGTGTGGGACTGAGAGCCGCTGGGGAAATGAACACCAACAAAAAATAACTCAGGGTAAAATCTCACTAAATTCAGGTTTTTTTCATAAGAAGTGTAACATCAGTGTTATGTTTTATGTGCAGATGGATAGAAGAGAAAATAACAAGAGGTGGATACAAAGTTGAGATAGAAAACCTGACAGATGAGATGGGAGTACTTAGTGTAGCAGGTCCATATGCACGACAGGTCCTCCAGAAGCTGACAAACGAAGACCTAAGTGATGCTTCATTTAAGTTTCTCCAGTGTAGACATCTGAAACTTTCCAATATTGCTGTTACTGCCATTAGGATATCTTACACAGGTAAGCATTAGGAAAAAACATACACTTAAGGAAAGAGACAGCGAATAAAATAATAAATGTCACTAAAATTATGTTGAAAACTAAGTCTCATCATGTATTCATAAGAAGTAGGTTTGCTACATGTAAGTGCGGGAGGAAATGTGATATGGTCAGGGTCTGTGCTGAGTTTTTCCAAGACCTTTTTCTCTAGAAATACCCTATAGTGTAAATATTTATTTTGCTGAACAAAAGGCCAGTTCTGATAACCCCTTTGGTGTTTGCTGCAAAACCAACGTCAAGAATTGTTTTAGGATTACTGAATATTAGTGTTTGTAATGTGCCTTGAAAATGTAATGCTGTAGTGCTTAATATTTGGCTTTCTCAGTTACTTTTTATTTCTTTTTACATCTGTTTTGAGTGTAATAGACTGAATTGAGAGCATTCTGAAGCAGGCAAAGTCCTTGCAATTCATATTCTCTTTCTGTTCTGCTAAGTATGTTAAATACTCTCATTCTTATTTACACTCAGTTACATTTGCTGTTCACTTGCCAAGTCATCATCTGTTTATCATGTCCTTAATTTATCCTTGTGACTTTGCTACATGACCTTTTCTTATCAGTTATTTTGATAGTTTTTTTACCTACAGTTTTCAGTTTACAGTTTAAATTTAAATAATAGTACCACTGATTAAAATGTAGGGCAGAAATCCTCTGGTAGTTCTTTCTGGGAATTAATTAGACTTGCTATATGATAGAATTGACCCTACAGTGTGAATTTACACTTACTGCAGTGATCCTCACTTTTGACCAAGGACAGGAGTATATTTATTAGGATCATTTAACTGAGCTGATTAAAATATTAATCTTTTTTGTGTAACAGGTGAATTGGGCTGGGAGCTCTACCATAGAAAAGAAGATTCTGTATCTCTTTACAATACAATCATGGAAGCTGGCCAAATAGAAGGAATTGATGACTTTGGAACATATGCTCTAAATTCTTTAAGGCTGGAAAAGGGTTTTCGAGCCTGGGGAGCAGAGGTCAGGAAATACAACTTCTTTATTATTGTTTCTGGGGGTTTGGGGTTCGTTGTTTGGGGTTTTTTTTGTGGGGTGGGGGTTGTTGTGTTCGTGGGTTTCTTGAATTTTATTTTTTTATTTTGTTATGACTATGCAGCTTTTAGTCATAATTAGCACAGCCCTTATTTGAACCATTTTCTCAGTTTAGCATGAAAAGAAAATTTTCCTTAAGCAGGAAAAGCTGTTATAATTTGTACTGGTGATTTTCTAAATAAAACCAGCTGGTGTACTCTATTGCACTACTGGCAAAGAAGTACTTCTTTTGATTCATGGATGGCTTTTCTCTTGTGTAACAAAATTATGACGGCTTTGCTGAGCTCTAGTGTTTTAAAATCAAAGGTTTGGCTGACAGGTTCTCAAAATGTTTTACTTCTCTAATAACTATGCTATGAGAAGCAAATTATTTTTGCTTCATAATGCATTTAGAACTTTTTCATTTTTCATTACCTTGTTCCTGCAGAATTTTCTCACATATAATAAAGAACTGCTTAGAGGGCCTAGAGAATTTGGGGGAAATCAGCATAATTTCATTTTACCTTAAAGTTTTCCTTTGAAAATTAAAGAACTCAAGAGGTTGAAATGGTGGGAATTTAGGGGTCCTTTTTGTTTGTCCTGTGCTAGTTATTTTCATTCTTTCTTTGAGTGCTGCCTAAGAAATTATTCCCCCTACACCTAATGGGAGAAATTTGCTTTGTATTTTATTTTCCTCTCCAGCTAAGCCACTCGGCTGTGTTGCAAATGCTGTGCATACCTCAGCTGCTCTGTCTCCTGAGGTTCCATTCTGCTTTGATGAAAAATCCTATCTCTTACTGAAAAGTTAGATGACTGGTTTACATATCTATGTGATATTAGGTGTGTTAGTTGATACATTGTCTGAATCCTGTGCTGGAAGCTTGCAGTGTGTTCAGACAGAAATTGTGCACAGGCAATGAGGAAGACTTTAACACAGGACTAAATAGAAGGATGTATAGAATGAATAAATAAACAGCCCAGTACAAAAGCTATGGTCCCTCTTGGGTGGATGGTGAATTTGCATCTTTTAACAGATGAACTGTGACACTAATCCCTTGGAAGCTGGACTGGAATACTTCGTAAAGCTAAACAAGGTATGTCTTTTACTATTTTCAAAATGCTCTGTTATGTCCAAGATTATTCTTGAATTGCTTGAACATGAAAAATGCCATTAGCTGGAAAATAAAATAGGTTTAGTAAATCAACAACTATACAACTATACAACTATAATTATAATTCCTTTGCAAGTAGCGGCTTGTTTAAAAAAACCTTCCCCATGTTCCTTGCTATCAAAATTATACATCAGATCAGAAAATTGCAAATGCTAAATGTTTTCTACATGAAAAAATAACTCTTTGTGATTTATTTGCAGAGAGAAGTTTTAGTCCTGTACTTTTGTAACCATATAGTGTATGTATGTATATATATATATATATATATATAAACATATGTCCAACAATTTGAACAAACCTGTTCATATTGTGATAATATTCTACCTGTTCATTCTTGTTAAAGAAGATATCTCTAGATTTTTTTCCCTGGCTACTACCCTTGTACAACAACAATTACTGAAAAGAAGCATATTTTTTAGAACTGCTAGGTACAACTGAGAACAATAAATTGAATATAAGTTAAATTAGTGTGTTGGTTAAAAGAATGATCAGTTGTTCTTGGAATTTCTGAAGAGGTCCTCTGCTCACAACTTATTTTTGCCTGATTTGAAGGTTAGAGAATGGAGCTACTTAAATTTAACTGTGCAGTGAAAAAGAAAAGATGTTCTATCTCCTTTTATTGAGCTTCACTTTTTTGTATTAATATTTTAGTAATACAAATTTGGTTTTAGTCTAATAGATACAAAAAATTGCATGTAATTCTCTTTTCTGGTACAAATGAATCAAAAACCAGATGTCCAAACTCTGTCAAATAGAGGACCTTTGCATGAAATCTGGTGAAACCATATCCTGTGCAGATCTAAGGCCATCAGCTGCTATCAGTTACTCCATCAACTCAGACAGTAGTTGCCTGCACAATGGATATAAAGTTTCTAACATGAAAAATCTGTTCCTAGAGATTGCAAGTGAGGTGTCCCAGGCTATTTCTGACTAAATCTTTTGCTCCAACTATTAATTTGTAAATTAAAGTGTGAGGGAGATCAAGAAGAAAAAACATTTGCAAAATATTTAATTTTGGCAATGATGCAATGTGGTATAGTAACCAACTGATATTTTTTATGTTCCATTTTTACCTGAAATGGTAATAAATCAGATAATAAATGGTCCTTGATGTTTTTGCTCTGTTTTTGGAGGTCCTGTAGAACTGATAAGAATCCCAAAGTTTAAGTTATAGCTCTAAATAAAAAAAAAAAATCTTAAACTCTGCACAGGAAGGAATTACAGAAGCATAAAATGATATATAAATAATAATATATATATTTATTTTATATTTACTTATATATAGATATAAATTTAAATATAAATATATAAAAGAATGCTTTTATATTTATGAGACAATTTCACTGACCATAAAAGAACAAGCCCAGGAAGGTGTTTCTCCTCTCACTGTTGAACCTGTCTATAGAAGGTAAAGTTCTTCAACCTATGGAGGATTGAGGAAGGGTGCTCCCAAGGATGTCAGTGGCAGTTCGTACCTGTGGTGGAGTTACAGCTCTCTCCATTGAGTAGTATAATTTTATGTACTTTAATATATATATATATATATATTTCCTTTAATCTGCGGAAGTAACACATGTAAAGGAAATACAGAATTTTATAGGTGAGGGTTAAGTTGCATTTACAAATCAAAGCCTTGAGGAGAGATTAGCAGAATTGCAGGGAAGGCAATAAAAAATGTTACTATTACTTGTTTTTCTTTCCACTTCCTTTGATGCATCAGTTTATTTTGTTTTAGTTCTTTTTTCCTTTTCCTGCCCTTTAGTGTAAGTAGGAAAGCAGCCATGAACAGGAAAAGCTGTTGCTTGCCAAGATACCCATGTGGATCATAGGAAGTCATTAATGTGCAAGAACCACTTGATTCTTTAGTCACTCTGCACACTCTCTGCATGGTTGAAATGCAGGGTTGGAGCAGTTCTCCAGGGCAGGTACAAGCATTGTAGACAAATGGACATGAATGAATGTCCCACAGAAATGCAGCATGTCAGCCTGAAACTTTTGCCAGTTTTGCTGAACTAATGTGAAAAAGGAAATAATCAATGTTTTTTTATTTACTTAAATGAGGGCAGTTGTGACTGTATGTTGACACTTCAGAGGTACCCGAGCTAATTCTGCTATTGGAAGCACTCTAAACACTGTAGCATGAAATGCAGTGAGATTATTTACTCTACTTCTTGGCAGTTTGAGTTCCAGTTCCATGCCTTTGGTTTTGTTGCACATTTGGCATAGCACAGGCCTCACCATTCTTTACGGGCTGCCGTGACTGAACACAAGCAAAACACTCTTTTGTTACCCATTTCTATTGTTGTGGAAAGTTTCCTCTCAAAAAAGGGTAAATGAGATAAAAAATTACAAGCAACAGATACTTAAATACTTATTTTTGACATTTTGGTCTGTTCAGTTCCTCACAAGGATTATTCCTTTAAGCATGCGCCCCCAGCTGGGGAAAGTGCTGATTTCTGTGTAAATTAGAACCAAGAGGCATGGTTCAGTTAATTACTAGAGTGCTTCTTACTGTGCAACAGGCAGCTGAAACAGCTCACAAAACAGTTGTGAAAAGACTTTAGCATAAGTGAGTCTTGAGCGGGATGTCATGGAAGTGAGAACAGTTTCTAAACAGATTAAAATTAATGAAAAGCCAGATACCAGTGAAGGTAATACAGTCAAAAAGAGTTTTAATTTCTACAGGACATTCAAATATCTGGGGAATATATAAGATGATATGTAAAGTCCCCATAAAATCCTCATGATCTCTATGTTTAGCAAGTGTGTACATCATCTTCATGTACAGACAGACTAGTAACTTTTTCTTTATGAAAAACTCTTCAAAGCTGAAGCTGACTTTCTTTTTCCTCACAGGGCATTAAATTATAACATGGCAATAAGTAAACCCATTTCCACAGGGTTTCTGTGTACTTTCATTTTTGTCAGTAAGTCTGAGGCACTGTTCTATGTTGTTTCCTCTAGAGTCTGCTTGATAATCCCTATTTTGCTAATGTTAGTGTTAGTTGCTTCCTTGCACAGATGAACAGGATGGGCTGCAATTTAACTAAAGTGGAGGGACACTAAAAAGATTAATTTATAATTTAGGGTATGAAATGCTTTCTCAGCTTCAGAACAAAATTCTGTCCAGTTTAGGGATGGGGTTTTTTGTCTTTCTGTTGTCTTTCTTTTGGCTGTTCAATTACATTTAGTAAGTTAGTTAGATAGTTGTTAAATAGCCTCATCTCATTAAAAAGCACTCTGTTACTAAATACCTCTGTGCTCAAAATACACAAAATAGCTTTAAGGAATAAAATCTGCAGGTCTTTTTGGTCTGCATCCAAGAATACTGTTCTGTACATTTCCACTTGCTCAGGTTTTCGGGTGTTCAAAGATATAGTATATCACCTCTGAATACTTAAAAAAGCATTATTTTTCTCCTGACGATAACGGACCAGAAATCCCTATGAAACTTGATGTTAGAGTGAAAAACCTTCATACCAGCACAAAGAAATTGATTCTTTCAGAATGATTTTTCTGAGCTCAAAGCCCACAGTTGGCTGATGGTGGGTTTGTGCTTGTGTTGCTGTATCCACCGCTGCCATCTCCTGGTCACGCTCGCTGCAGAAACATACAGTTAGGAACAACGCCGCGACTTGGGAGTGCAGAAGATGAAAGAAACCCTTTGGAACTCAGCTGTAGTGTGCTCTTATAGGTCAGGATCCGAGTGCTTAACTCATATTTTGTCTGTTTCTACCATGAGAAACTACTGTTTTTAGAGGCAGTGTTTCTTTTCCTTAGCGTTCTTTATTCACTGGGGCAGGATTTTTGTTCTCAGTTATGAACTTCTTTCCAGATTTTTCTATACCAAGAATCTCTTGTTTTTTCTTAGGTCTATTCTACCAGTTTTTGGTGGGTTTGTTTTGTTTTGTTTTGTTTTTCTTCTTACTACCAACCTAAAACCTTATCCTTTCATTCTTGCATTTTTCCTTGTGTGCTTATCACTAATTGCATTTCATCTCCTCCATCCCTGCTCAGTGACTGCCTGAATGTCCTTGTCAAAACACATCTCTCAGGCTACAAGTTCTACCTCTTTTTCTCACTTTGACATTTGGTGGTTTTTACTATTACACCTGTTAGACAGACAAGTATTTAATTGCTTTGGTATGCGTTATGAAGAGAAGCTCTGTAACACCCATCAGCTTCATACAGGTAAGTGAATGACAAGATCCAGTCCTTGAGTATTGACCTAACCTCCAGCATAACAGTACATACAATGTTATCTCTCAGGAAACTAGGATGAGCAGTTCAGAGGATGTGCCTCCACCCTTTTGACAGCAGGCTATCCTTTGATAGCAGGCTTAGATTTACAGTTTTATTCCCTCCTCTTTCTAGCCATTTGTTTCTGTCCTGGCCACTTGCCAAAGCTGCCCTATTTCAGTCCAACTCATGTTCCCATGCCCTTAGTGTGGCACAGCCTGAGCTTCAAGAATTTTCTCCCCTGATTGCCATTGTCTGCCCTTGCTTCACTTTTCTAGCTTGCATCCCTTCTGTTCTTAGAGGAATGACTACAACAGTGGTCACAGGCCCCACTCCATAACCCAGAATAAGACTGTGTTCCATGCCAGGTTTACTCCATGCAAGAAAGGGAAGAAGAGGAAGAAGAAAGAGTAGAGGCTTTGCTGAAGAAGGGCTAATTTTCTCCCCTGATTGCCATTGTCTGCCCTTGCTTCACTTTTCTAGCTTGCATCCCTTCTGTTCTTAGAGGAATGACTACAACAGTGGTCACAGGCCCCACTCCATAACCCAGAATAAGACTGTGTTCCATGCCAGGTTTACTCCATGCAAGAAAGGGAAGAAGAGGAAGAAGAAAGAGTAGAGGCTTTGCTGAAGAAGGGCTAAGGAGCCTGGGGACAGGAAAAAAGATGGAGTGATGGATAGGAAACTTGAGATAGGGCATAGTACTTCTTTCCCCTCCCTCCCCTTTCAATCTCCATTTATTATGCCTATAACATAAAAAATGTTCTTTTCCACCTAAGCCCTGTCCCCATTCAAATTGAAGTTCAGGAGTAAGTGAAACTGTATTCGATCATTACTTCATTTAGTGTCCAAAGGGTCAGAAAACAGAGAACTCACTCCATAAATTTATACAGGTTAGGAAACATGATAGAAAGAATCTGCAAAGATTTTTTTATTTGTGTAAAATGCAAATCTGGGTGACTTCTTATGTGTTTGTTTGGCCATGTAAAGGAATAATCACCACTAAGACAGGGATTTTGAGCCAAAATAATTCATAGGTGATTTCTATCATGTCAGTTACCTAGAGGTGACTGCATACAAGAAGGGCTTAGATGGATTGAAAGATGCAGGTGCAGGTGCCATACTTACAGAATGGTCACCTCCCTTACAAAATTTTTGTGTGGTGTAAGGCATAGCTTTGATTTGCTACAGAAGAAGAAACTTGTCAAATATTTGCTTTCTGAGAAAAAAAAATTTCTTAATTTATCAGGCTGGTGAGGCAGCAGATATCATTTGCAGTGTTACCCTGAAATAATTAAAGAGCATCTAGCTACAAAAAATTTAAAAATACTGTATAGAGGATGCCTCCAGATGTTGTAACATTATGGTTATAGTAGATGACAGCAAATGTTGGTGCTGCCATACTCAGTTGGGTGACTTTGTGTTCATAATTTGTCTCTGTGCCCACAGTCCTAAATGGTATGCTGAATAAATTACAGCAGTTCCTTGTTGAGAGAGTTGTATATCTTTGCTACAAGTAACTGTTGAACAGATATGCCATGTTTCTTTTTAGACACCTTGACTTTATTCTGATAAACAGCACAGTATGAGAAACAAAAAAACCAAAACAAAACAAAAATAAAACAAACAAATTTTTTTTTTTTTAAGGCTTACAGATAATTTCTATTTCTTTACTTCCCTTAAACTAGAAGAGGTTTTTACAGAGGATTAGAATTAGGATTGGGGTGCCATTGAAAGCCAGATATGTTTGAAAAACACTAAGTTAAACTCTTCAAGGTATCTCACTGTGCATAAAAAATCACACAGGTTATTGTCTCATAAACTCTTTTTAAAAAGCAGTAGGTTTATCTTGTAGAATCAAACACATGGCAACTAACACAAAGTAAAAGCCTGATAAGAAGGATAAGGCAAATACATATATACAGTATCTTAATAGATGAGCTAATCAGTCGCATCCCTTTAGCTATGTGCGATTTTCAAAATTTGGCTGATTTGTCTTTGTGATATGATTTTTCATTTTAATTTTATCTAAACTTATCTAACACACAAGTTAAAAGGAAAAGCCTATCTTTTTAGCTGGTGAAATGAACTCAAATTAAATGAAGCTAAGCAGTAGATATTGTCTTTATCTTCAGTGTCTTATGTGTTTTTATTTTATGTGGAAACCATTACATAGGTCAAAACTTAATGATTTGGGAATTCATGCCAAAGCAATGGAAAGTCTTCTGTATTTTAACCTTAGCTTTTTAGGACTGTCTTTACTTCAGCTACTATAAACCTTTTACATTGTTCCTACTCGTCAAGTCTTTTTTTTTCTTTTTTTAACTCAGACAGTGAAGAGCAGCTTTAAAATTTATATTTGTTCAAACTTGGAATTGTTTAGTGTTTCATGTGTTTCTGTTCTTTTTCTTCTGTTTTGCTGGTTTTGGTTTTTTTGTATTCATTTATTGTATTATACTGGTTTAAATAGGATTTTTTTTGGCATTATGTTTTGTATGACAAGATAAAGCAAAGAGAAGCAGTATGCAAACTGATTATTTTTCTCCTAGAAAGAAGAAGGATTTGTTACAAAAAACAGCATAGAGGCAGAGGTTGAATGCATCAGCTTCCAGATTATGTTTTGATTGGGATGAACAAACAAAAAAAAATATTTTTGATTGGAATGAACAATATACACTTACACTTAAAAAGCAAAAATGAATAATGGTGGGAATACATTCATGTGAAATCGGCATGGGTACCCAAGAACTGTAAAAGAAGTAAACTGTACTAGTTTAATTCCTATAGCTGGAATTTAAGAAGGTGCTTTAAATATTTAAAAGTGTATATAGACTTTCGCAGATATACAAATGTATTTTCACACACACATTTTTATGCATTTTCATGCAGTGTTCAAATATGTATGTATGTATCCATTTATGTATGTGTACATGTAGATACACACATTTTTGCTGTGGGTGTATATCTATATGAGAGGTGTGTATTTTGTAGAGGTTGAATTCTAGGTTACATCCTGGTTATTTTTCCAAGCCATGATTCTAAAAAGACTGGAATAGTCTTAACCTTCAATGAACAGAAAATAGCAAAGAAAAAGCTCTTTACCTGAAATTTCCCATATGCGTCTTCAGTTAGCATAATAGATATGTAGTGACTATTCCAGGTGGCCAAAAGCTTGGCCCAGTTAAAATTAACTGGGAAAAGATTTAATTTTGGATCTGCAAGCAACAGGCAAAAAAGTATCCATACTTAGGTAGATTCTAAAGCCTGCTAGCAGCTTGTTCTAGTGGTTTCCATACCTAGGGCATGTAACATTCCATTTGAATACTTGTGTTTAGTTCCACCGTTACATTCCATGTGAATAAATACCTGACGTTACATTAGCATGAATAGGAAGGAATTGATTCAGTGCTAAGTATCCACGTAGAATGTTTACTTCTTGGTATTTCTCTTTGTTATGCAAAGCATTTTATTCTGTGAGTCATGCTATGGCCTACAGTGTCATTTGCATTTCTAGTTGTAGCTGTTTCCTACAGTTGCACCTACCATGTAGCAGAAAAGTGAGAGGGAACTACCAGTAATTGGTTATTCTGCGTGACATCTTTGCTTTATATTTTGCAGCAGCATCTTCACATTATATTCTAAAATGAATCCTTATGGTATTTTTTCTGATCTGAGCTGTATTTCATGAGTTTTTTTCCCCAAAGGGTGCCAGCTTTGATCTTTATGTGCAGTATCTGCTTTATCCCTAGCTGAATCACCTTGATTTTCAGACTAACTGCTCCTTAACTGGTTCATAAGCTGTTTTTTCACAACTCTTTACAGAGCCTGGCCTTTCGTAGTGCAAAACTCTTCATCACTTAAATAATTTCTCCTGAGCCTACACACAGATTTATGTGGATCTCAAGAAATACAAGAACACATGAACTAACTATATCTATTCCATGTATGTGTTGCTTGTAATCCTGACAGTGCAATAATTCTCTACTGAATCAAAGAACATTACCAAAAATAGTATTTTTGAAGACTTCAACAATATTTCATTTCTTTTCCTTTAAACACTCATCAAATTAATATAATTCCTGCTTCAGACCTAAGATCAACTCCTTTAAAATGGCTTTCACTGCTAGTGAAGCAAAGGCTGGAAAGCTAGAGGACTTTGTAATTGCTATTATGTTTCTGCCCATCTGGCAGGCTTGTGTGTATTTGGCAATTTAGTTTGAATACAATCCTTTTGTTCTGTCTGATCTATGTCACAGGAGAAAAAACAGACATCATGATGAATTTCGTCATGGAAAGGGTTGTTAAGCATTGGAAAGGACTGTCCAGGGAGGTGGTGGAGTCACAATCCTTGGAGATGTTCCAGAAACAACTGGATGTGACATTTTGTGCTATGCTGCAGTTGATAAGACAGTGACTGCTGAAAGATTTCGCCCAGTGAGCTTAGAGGCCCCTTCCTACTTAAATGAGGCCCCCTGTCTACCTGTGATAGAATCGGGCTAGTGGAATCAGCTCAGCGTGATCAGATACAGTGAATACTGTCCTAGATGCCCTTGAGGGTTCTGAGACTTGCCAACGAGTACCCTCACACTTGTCATGCATTTGTGCAGTCTTTTGGAAATATGAGAATCTGCTCGTACCTTTCTAAGCAGGCTGAAAAAGGGAAATCCAGGCAATAGAAGTATTCTTTACAGAACATGCTGCATTATCCCATGAAACTGTAGATATGGGAAAAAAACGTACCATCTCTAAAACAAGAGTATGGAGTAAACTGCCAGCTGTGCAGCCTGGCAGAGACATCAAAGTGGGTTACAGACAGGGTACTGTCATAAATTGGTGATGGCTTCAAAAGGAAGCATATTGAACGAGCAAGGTCCAGACTTTAGGATATGGGAATTGGAATCCACTTCTTGTCATAGATACTGAAATGATGTACAGCCTTCTGGCTTAGAACCTTAACTGGGCAGGTAGTCTTATAACATGGCTAATGATCTTTCTACTACATTGGAATTATGGAAATTAAAGGCTGATATTTAGGAAAACAAATATAAAGCATAAAGTTATCAAGGTATAATATACCAGTATAAAAATACCAAGATACAAGTTATACTATCTGCCAAAGATTTGATTTCATCTATATTTCATAAAAAATACTTATGTGACAGACAAAGACATTAAGATACCTTTAAATGTTTATATCTCTAAACGTACTGGAGAACCCAAACAAACATATATAATCAATACCTTGTATTTTTTTCAGGAAGCAGACTTTACAGGAAAACAAGCACTGAGGCAGATTAAAGAAAAGGGGCTCAAACGACGACTGGTGTACCTCACCCTGGAAACAGATAATGTTGATCCAGAGGGAAATGAGAGCGTGTGGCACAATGGCAAGGTAAGGACTATAGTTCATGTTGCAAAAAATCAGTCTTAATTCTCCCTAACAGAATCTTTGTGTTTGAAGTGTGAATGCATTATTTCTATTTTACTGGCACAAAACAATTTGAAGCTACAATAAGCACCCTAATCTTCAAGCAAGGAGTAAATACTAAGTACCTATGGAGAAAGTGTGAAATGCTGTCAAGTCACTGAAACTAGGGTTGAAACAGACTGAAGTATTGTCATCCATTCTCTTCTGCAAGTTCACTCCTGTTCTAAGAAAACGCTTTTGCTACTCAAAAGAAATGAAACAACAGCAAAGTTTGGGGCTCCACACTTCAGCACAGATTATGTGTTGAAACACTCACTAGCACTTAAATTGTTATAGAAAATAAATATATGCATGTGTGTTGTATATGTTCCAGTGAAAACTTAATTGAACATAATAATAATAGGGTATTTTTTCAAAAAGCAAAAACTTCCCAGTTTCAGGTGGTGTTTCTCTCTGCTGAGAATATCATGAACTGCATGACACACTTGACAATTGCATGATATCTGAAGTGTATAAACTAGAATGTGAGATGTCTAGTTGTTTGGGTTGTTGGCTGGGTTGTTTTGTTTTTTTTCAGAAAATCACACTGCATCTTGAAAATAAATACAATTGTTGGGTTTTTTTCCAGGTTGTTGGCAATACCACATCTGGATGTTTCAGTTATGGAGCTCAGCAGAGTCTAGCTTTCGCATATGTTCCCATGGAACTCAGCAAAGTTGGACAGAAATTGGAGGTTGAACTTTTAGGTAAAAATTATCCAGCAACCATTATACAGGAGCCACTGGTGCTGACTGAACCAACAAGAATGCGCCTTCAGAGAAAGGGTGAAAGTCCCAAAATATAAACACAGATGAGGATACAGCAAATTGTGCAGTAGGAAATAGTAGCATTAATATGCATAAAATTAAGAGAATTAAACTACTCAGATTTTCTAATTACTAAACACAAGATCTTCATTGCTGTACATGAGTAAGAAATTCAATGGCATCACTTCCAATTTCCCTGTATGCACTATTCACAGGAGAGAGCTGAGCAGAGTTGATGAGCCACTGTGTGTTCCCAGTAGCATTTGTGAGCAGAAAGTGGCAGGGAATGAGTACATCATTGATGCAGCTTGCTCCCACATTGGCTGGCAGATCTGCGTTAATCCGTACAAGAAATGTGCTCCGGATTCTGTCCAATAGCAAATTCCTCCCTCTCCCTCACACTCACAGCTCTCCCTTTGCCTGCCCTTGAAGTAAAGTAGCTTATCTTGCCTTCTTTACACATGAATAGCAAGCTTACTATGAAATCACATCACTAGTTCCACACAGAATGCTTCATAAGGAGTTGAAAGACATCCCATTAACCATTAAAATAATAAAGGCATTATTAAAGGTAAACTGAACTCTTGACATTTTTTCTCTGCATGTCAGCCTGGCAGAAATTCTCATAGAAGACCAAAATCTATTTCTTCTCAATGAAAGAGTTATAGGAAGCCCATTCTTCGCTATTATACATAAATCATCTGGCATATTACATGTAATTCTACAACAAACAGTATATTATTGTTCAATTTCTGAACAAAGCTCAAATTACAGATTTACTGTATTAAATCTGAACCACTGACTATCACCAAAGATGGTCAGTTTTTTCTTACTGTTAATTATAGATTGAAGCAACAGTAAGAGCCATATATTATTACTCAGAGATATTAGCAATGAAAAAATATATAATTAAATTCACAGCAAAGGAGCTTTACTGAGTGTTAAATACACAATAACCCAGGTAAGCAGCACTGAGATAGTGTGTATGATGGGAACACACTAAATCAATAAAAAACTCATCTGGAATCCAATAATGTTCTCAACAATTCTTTTGAATAGCAATGTTAAAATTTCCAGCTTAGTAATATCTGTGTATTATCTATGTCCTTTTAGCTATAGATAAATGCATTCAAAGTATGTATGAATCATGTCCAAAATGCACTTTGTCAATGGAGTTGGAGCTTCTAAGTCTTCAGCAAAGAAACAAATGTATAAATAGAATATACCAGGAGAAACACACTTTGAGTAATGAACACTCACTCATGATAAAGTAAGGTGGCATTACATTGTGCTGTTTTGAGTATCTTTTACAAAACAGGCCAAAATTAAATATATGACCTTTGCCAGGTTTGCATGTAGTACTGTCTTGAGTAGTGGAAAAGTCCATTCAGAAATTATTCTCTGCTATACTTCCATAAGTGATTCAGTTCTATTTTGCTGAGCCCTCAGTGTTACTTTTTCTAAAGACAACATTATTTGTATTGAGGCACTTAACCACTGTGATTTTTTGAGTATTTAAGAAGTCTGAAGTACAACACAATGCTATATGGTTTTATTTAGACTATGTAGGAAAAGAGAAATGCTTAAGAACATGGTTTTGAATTTCAGTATTTCCCATGATTATGCAAATTCACTAGACACCACATCCTAGAATGTAGTGTAACAGTTACTCTGAAACAGATTCACCTGTACTTTCCTAATTGGCTCTGCTATGCCAAAAGTGTTCCAATAGTGCCTCTGTATCCCAGCCTGATAGTGAGAACCAGGTTTGTTTTCTGACTCAGAAGAAAGATTAATACATCAGCTGGATGAGTCTGACTGCAGTAGGGAAAAGCTTTCTGCAGCCTGAGCAAAGAGTAATGAACAGCAGATATAATTCCTACAGTCAAGTGAACTCAGAACCTGTACCCTCCAGCAGCTTGTACTGCATTTGAGCTGTAGCCTCCCAACCCCTAATTTCTCTGTGTAGCTGATGCAGACTACTCTCATTTCACAATGTAGTATTATACCAGCCCAGACACTGATTTCTATGGGGGTTTCTCACTGACAGCTCTTGTCACCCAAGTCTCACCTGGATCAAGTCTTGGCCAGTTAGTGGAAGTTGTATGAGGAGTAGCTGAGGTCACAACTTCATTGTGAGGGACAGACACTGATCTTTTCTCTGAGGTGACCGCTGGTGGAACCCGAGGGAATGGCCTGAGGCCTAGTTGGGGAAGGTTTAGGTTAGATGTTACAGAAAGGTTTTTCACCCGCAGGATTTTTAGGCACCTGGATCAGGTTCCCCAGGGAAGTGGTTATGGCATCAAAGTTCAAGTCAGAGTTCAAGGAGTGTTTGGACAATGCTTTTAGGCACACAGTGTGATTCTTGGGGTTGTCCTGTGCAAGGCCAGAAGCTGGACTCAATAATCCTTGCAGGTCCTTTCAAATTCAGCATATTCCATGGCTCTCAATTTCATTTAACTTCAAGATTTAGATAAGCTAACCATGTGTCATGTTTCTGGGTCAAGGCAATATAGTTTCTTTCTTGCAGCCGGTTTAGAAGACTAAGACAACTTCCAGCTCCTCACTGACCACATGTAAGGCAAATGGAGTATCTTGTTGCTCTCTGTTACCTTTTAAGAATGTGTGTGCTTCCTCTTCAACAATGAATTCAGGAGCAGAGACATCAGAAGCAGTTTTAAGCAAGGATGGCTGAGAATTAGAAGTGTTGTGGCTGTGATAGCAATGTTTGAAAGTGCTTCCTATTTGACCTGGCTTCTTTTTACTGCACTGATTCCCAAGTCAGCTTACTGAATATTCATCAGAATAGCTCAACATTGCATTCTGCAGAGCACAGATAAATGAAACACTATCAAAAGACAAAGCTTTACAAATCATGCCCACATACAGGTCCACATACATTAGTAAGTCCTTTAAAGTTATTTTTAAAAAGTACATAAGCCTGAAGAAATGAGGTGGGGGAAGTGTTCAGCAGCTATTGCAGTTTCCTGTCATTTCTTTTCATTAGAGATTGAGATATGGTGTTGCCTAAACTTGTGCCAAGACACAGCAAGAGGAAGTGAATAAGAGTAAGAATGTTTAAGTATTGCGTTTTAAGAGGGCTTCTAACCAATCAGAAATACCAGTGTAGAAAAACTGGTAGAGACTTCAGAGTCTTTCTCAACCTCATCAGCTAACAGAGACACATATGCAACTAGGTGAAAAAATGACAGTTGCTCATCTAGGAAATTTTCTGAAATAGAGGATATGTAAAAAGCAGTTTTCCCAGACACTTTTGTTTTCTATTTTCCTGTATTTTTCCACCTCCAGAGTTTTTACACACCAGAGTAGATGTTACCTGCTTTCATTGAGTAATTCAAATATTTTTGTTCCAAGTTTCCATCTGCTATGGCAAAAATTGTCTAGTTCATGCTTTGTATGGCACGATAAATCCATGCTGATACTGTAACTTTGTGTGTCACTCTAATGACTTCTTTAATCACTGATTCCAGAACAACATCCAAATTATCTAACCCTGAATTTAGAAAAGATAAACTGAAATATAAGAGACTGAACATAGACCATTACCTGGATTTATACTTTTGCTTCAAGGTAATATTGTCTGAGAGAAACAGATTTTTCTGATTGGATTCCAATTCCCTCAACTAGCAATAAAATAAATAAAAACCCAAAAATACTAGAAAATATGACAGGCAGCAACATCCAGACTGTGACTGTGCAGTATCTGCAGTATGTATTTAAGACAGTTCACTGTAATGTTTTAACCATGGTCAGGCAACAAGGTAATCCAGTTCTAGTGTAACAGGGCAACCAATACATAATTCTTGACAGTTCTGTACAAGGAAATATGAATGCAGCTACATTTGAACACCATGATAATTTTGGAAATATGAAAGGTGAATAGAAATTATGAATTTTGTTTCAAAATTTCTGCTTTCATCAGCCCTGTGCAGATTTTCAAAGTACTTAGAACAAAAAGGGTTTCTGTGGGAATGTGCTAACATTTGAATGAAACTTTACCTGTAATAATGACACGGAAGAAGTTAGAAAAATAAACAGTTCACTCAGGCATTTGAGAGTGGTCATGAGATCTGAACTAGAAAAAAGAGAAATTGTAACTTTTCAGCTTTGGAACAGTATAAATCACATTTCAAGAACGAAAACACTATACATAGTCACACACCAGTTTGTTAGTGATCCTGGAATTTACTTCAGAGAAAACTGACTTTATGACAGTACTGTTGCTTCTTGTTCCAGTACTGACTGTAGATTGTAGTACAGTCTCATTGTGGAAAAAAGCTGACATCACTCATCATAGCTGTTGTTTTCAAACCAGCAGGGAAACCTGTGGGATTTAAAAAAAACCCAACCTGGTAGCTTCATAGGATTATCCACTAGACTTCATTAATACAAGCAGGAACTTTCCTTCTACAGAGACTTGTCAGGAAATAGTCAGGAGTCTAGTATACTCAATATTTGGCTTTCCAACCAAGAAAAACAAATTTTAATGTGAGCTTTTGTTTTGCCTGTTAGTAAGTGGCTGTATAAACCTGGGAATACACATATTTACCATTCCAGCTAAATGGGAAATAAATGCTTATTTGATCTTCCACTGGACACTGAAATTTATATGTATTCCATGGATGAATAAAATTTATCAGAGTTGACAGCTATTTCTGTCTTGTCACTCTCTTAGATTTTATATCAAGATTATAACTGAGGTAGCGGTTGTTTGCAATGTCGCTTTAGACTATTACCTGCTTTGAAGAAACAGCCTCGTGGACATTGGTGCTACTTCTGCCTCTGTGTTACTTCACTTCCTTCCTACACTGTAACAGTCACAAGCACCACCTTACAGCCAGACCTCGATCTAGGCTTCTCATCAGAAGGGATAAAATGTAGAGAAAAAACCACTGGGCTGCTTATGGTTTTGCAAGGTGTGGGAGGTTGAAGGCAGAGGGAAGACACACAGGTCTCTCTCTTGAGTGTGTGTGTGTTTGTGTGCACTAGCGGCTGATGCTGACAGGAGAGTTTCTCCGAAAGCAGTAATTGTCGCCTCGCTCAGCTTAGCTGAATCTTCAGTGATGGTTGCAATTCGTTTTACCCAGGCTGTCCTGCACATTGGCCAGCAGCAAGGCCAATGCATGTGCTGCAGCTGCCTCACTGCTTACACACAGAATAAGCTCTGTAGGCAGTGTTAAAGACGGATGACCTGCTATGAAGGCGGAAGTAATAGCCCAGATAATTGTACGACAATGCACTCTGTCCTGCCTTCATAATATTGTACTGTCTTCCTTAAAGCCATAGGTGACTTGAGACACAAGCTTGCACATAGTTCAAAAGGCTCCGAGGTTTGAACCGTGTGTTTAATGTAATGCTTTGTTTTGAAGCAAGACAAAGTTGGAAAGCACCGCCAGCATCAGCGGGTTACATGCCTTGCCAACATGGGCAACACCTTTACAATTTCTTTTTTAAGCTAATACAAAAACTCAGCGGCGTAAAGCTGCACCGCTGCCACGCCCGGCACGGCCTACCTCGGCCGTCAAGGCCCGGCTCCTCCCCGGCCCAGGCCCCGGTTCTGCCCCTGCCCGGCCTCGGCCCGCCCCAGCCCTGCCCCGGCTGGGCCCTGCCCCTGCTGGGCCCTGCCCCAGCCCTGCCCCTGCTGGGCCCTGCTCCTGCCCCGGGCCCGGCCCGCCCCAGCCCCGCCCCGCGGCTCGCTCTGCGGGCGGATCCCCGGGTCGGGGCGGTGCCTGCGGCCCAGTTCCGGATGGCGGGGATGGCGCGGCAGCCGGGCATGAGGCGTCCGCGCTTGGGCCGGCTGGTGTGGCTGTGCCTGCCCCTGTGCCTGCTGAGCCCCGCGGCGGCGCGCCCGCCCGCCCCGCACCTTGTGCTGGTGCTGGCCGACGACCTGGGCTGGGGCGACGTGGGCTGGCACGGCTCTGCCATCCGCACGCCGCGGCTGGACGCGCTGGGGGCGGGCGGCGTGCGGCTGGAGCGCTACTACACCCAGCCGCTGTGCACGCCGTCCCGCAGCCAGCTCCTCTCGGGCCGCTACCAGGTAGGGCGGGCGCTCCCACCTCTGCCGCGGGATGCTGCCCGCGGGATGCTGCCCGCGGGATGCTGCCCGCGGGATGCTGCCCGCGGGATGCTGCCCGCGGGATGCTGCCCGCGGGATGCTGCCCGCGGGATGCTGCCCGCGGGATGCTGCCCGCGGGATGCTGCCCGCGGGATGCTGCCCGCGGGATGCTGCCCGCGGGATGCTGCGGCTGCTCCCTGCTTGCCTCTGGCAGCCCCCGTGCCGCTCCGGCTTGCTGGGTCTCTGCCGCTGCGCAGGGGAGAGGGCTGCGCTGCAGAAACCAGCTGCTCCGAAACGCAAGCTTCATTCGCCTTGCGAGGTCGGGAGTAAACTAGACATGGAATCGGTGCAAATTGTTCTGTTCCAGACCAGCCGAGGTGCTCTCTATGCTCCGGTTGGATTAACAGGCACGGCAGCCTGTCGTGTGAGATACCCCTGCCCTAGTCTGACCCTTGAATAGTTTTGCACTGGTCGAGACGCAGACAGAAGCGGATCAGCACCACTTGTTCAGTTTTTACATGTTGTCCATTGCAGCGCCCAAATGCGTGCATTCACCTACACCTGGTACAGAAGGTGTAGATATACTGCACTCCCTGATGGAGTGCCCACAGCGTGGTCATTAGTCTGTTTGTCCAAATAGTTCATAGTCATTATCCTGATTTTTTCCCACTTCTTTTTTTTTTTTTTTTTCAATTTTGGCAAAAACGTAGGGAGTGGAGGGTGGGGAAAAAAATATGGACACACAGCATGGACAGAAGGAAGAAACTCAGAAAGGGTTAAATTTGTTTCAGAAATTTCCCCTCTGTCTCAAGAAGTCCTGCACTTCCATGTTAACCATAGTGATTGCTTAATAAACTGCTCTGAATGAAAGAAATGTTGCCCTGTATTAGTTGCAGGAAGTTGTTCTAGGTGACACTCTTTCCAAGCAGCATTTATCCTGTTCCTGGAAATTCCAAGAATGAATAATGATGAATAGGCAAAAGCAATTTACATTATCTTTACCAAATCCTTAAGTTGTTCCATTAAATAGCATAAAATATTTTTCCGTAGTGACTATTTTTAAAGTACAGTTCATAGTCTGAAGGTGCTTTCCAACAGAGAGGCCACTGCTGCATCGCACATTAAAGTAGACATTGGAAATACCCATAGTTCAGTCTAGTTTTAAATTCATCCCATACATTTGGCTTGATAATTTAATAATCTTTGTGTTGACCTTGTTGCAACTGAATAAAACAATATTAGAAAATTGAAGTAATTTTTTTTTTTTAGAGGAGACATCCTGTGCAACAGTAATTATGCAGCAAATAATTATATTATGCAGCAAATATGTGGGATCTTCTTAAAATTGTGTTACCATGGATATGATTAACAGTTGCTTAGAAGCTTGTGAAAGTAACCTAAATCTGGTCCTCTCTGGAGCTGGAATTTTCATAGTCACCTTGCAATCCATATGAAAGAAGAGCAATGGTATCAGTCTAAGATAGCTATAGTTTTTTTTGTTATTATCTCCTCCTCCTTTTTCTCATTTTCCAGATACAGTGTAAGAAACTACAATGGTTTGCTAGTTTGTGTTATTCTGTATAGTAATATTTTCTGTAATACAGCATTTTAAAATACTATATATATTTTATATATAATATAAAATTTATAATATAATTTAATTTCTGGAACCTCCTTGCTCAAAGAAAATGAGGAAGTAGTAGATCCTTTAGAAAAGGGCTTTACCCACTTGCCTAAGATCAGGGCTTATTTGTTCTAAAAGTCATTTCAGAGAGAAATTTCAAAGCAATGCTTTGAAAGTTAATCATGCAGCTTGCTACACTGGTGTGCTTAGTGGAGTCATAAAATCTGCTATCATCTGCTCCAGGGGATCTTGGAGGCTTTGTGCTTTGACATGCACAGATTGATAGAAATATTTAATGTATAAACAAGATATACTTACTTGTATACATATGTTTGCAGGCCTAGCTTTGAGGTAGTGCCTTTTCGATTGAGAAGAACACAGGGAAGTTGGAAAAAGTCTCCTTATAGCATCATAACTGAAGAGGTTCCTTATATCAAGCATTATATACTCAAAGTATTGTTGTTAGTGATGGTTTTGTGAAAAAATACAAAATTCACCTCTTATGAGGACCGGGAACTTTAGTAGAGCTATTAAATATCGAATCTAATCAGTGTAAAGCTTGTGTCATCCCCATATCCAAAAGCTTTCTATAGTGCTTGTATTCATTGAAAATATGTAAATAAATATATATGTGTATATATAATGTCCATTTAGAAGAGTAATAGAAAAATACTTTTCTTTTATCGACCTTTCCTCCAGTGATTGTTCTCTGATACAGGCAAAAGCTTGACAGTTTTATTTTTTTTTGATAGCTGCCACGTGTGTTTTTGCCCATTTCAGTCCCATTTAAAGTCTCTCACTCCATCTTGAGATGTCTCTAGCCTCCAAACAGACCATAATGGTAGTTCCAAATAAATAAGTGATAAAACCTGTTAGATTTCTAGTTAAAAGCATTAAAGCCTTTGTGGTTTGTTTGTTTTGGATTTGTCAATTGTGATTGATTTATGCCTGGGAATATGTTAACTTTTGCAGTGCTATTTTCTTGTTTGCCTCCATGCAATCCCTGCCCTCCACCTGTAGCTTCCTCATCATCTTCAGTGCTACATTGGTAAAATGAAGAGCCTCTAAAACTAATGCTAATCTCTAATACAGCTGTGCTTCTTTTTGGGCCTGCTTATAAATTAATCCATGGGCTGCGTTGTAAATGATTTCTCACACTTCATTTCTCTGCTAGATCCACACAGGTTTACAACACCAGATAATATGGCCATGCCAGCCCAGCTGTCTGCCACTGGATGAGAAACTCCTCCCAGAACTACTTCAAGAAGCGGGATATGTTACTCACATGGTGGGGAAGTGGCATTTGGGGATGTACAGAAAAGAATGCCTTCCAACCCGCAGAGGATTTGACACTTACTTTGGTAATGGTTTGATTTAACATGGGCAATAAATGCAGTGTTAAAAATGGTGAGAAACTGCCCCATTCTTGTAACAACAGCAGATTTACTGTTGATTTATAAGTAAAGCCATAAATGGGTATGCACATTTCCAAAGTATCACTGCTTAAAAAATGCTAATGCGTTAAATGTATGCTGAACTTACTGAAGAAAGTATCACAATTAACGTGTGGCTCCAAGTAAGGTATTTCTCTCTTAGTATTTCCCTTGCCCCTCCCTCCTTCCCAGAGTTAACTTTTAACTCTAAATTCTCTGTCTCCTACCTACAGCAGTACAGGGGAATAGAGAATGGGAGTTACAGCCAGTTTGTGTGGCTTTGGTTTTCCAGAGCTGGTAGTGAGATCATGTGGAGGCCTCTATAAAGTAGTATCCAAAAACTCACAAGTTAGGAACTCGCAGATAGATTGTCCAAGCGTGAGTGCATTACTTGCAGAGCAACTTGTAGCTACCCATTGTTTATTGTTTGAAGCGTGTTTTGGGTTCCTGTCCCAGTATTGATTCCATATTTATTAGTTTTGCACAAGTGTCACGGATATTATGTGACTTGGGCTGTCTGCTGTACATCTTTTTCTGCACAGCACTGAGTTCAAAAAGGCCCATCTCCACTTGGTTGTTTTTAAGACACTTTCCTTGAACAATGAATTTCAAAATAATTGTTTCAATGCAGAGGCCTGTGTTGCTCTTGTCTAACCTGAGGCTTAAATGAAGACTGTGACTGTGCTATGTGTGTGCCTGTGTTAGTCCAAACATAAGTTGGAAAAAACTGTTCCCTTAGATAGTTTACTTCTTTTTGATCTTCAGGGTACTCAGGGCAATGGTTTCACAACTGAATTAAGCTAATATATGTGGATTGGAATATAATGGCTTATTGCTTAAACATTTGTGCTTTCTCCCATCCCTTCACAGGAGCTTGGGATCTTTTTGATGGCATAGGTGTAGATAGGCTGCTGCTCCTTGTGAAATCTTATGCTGGGACCAGACAGGCTTTTAATGCAGGAGCCTGAGGACTAGCAGCTCTGGGTATGGTTTTTGGGTGCCCAATGTGACATTATTTTTCAGAGGACATAGTGGTTTAATATCCTGGCATGTTCATGTGATTGCAGTAGGCAGTGATTATGATTAGAGTTGTTTGATTCCATGGCACAAGCGATGTGGTCTCCCCCAGCGGGCATTCAAAATGGAAAAAAATGCAACATGTGCCTCTGAGTACATTGATGTAAACAGTCTGCCTGTAAAATCACTTTATCTTTTGAACAATTACCCATTTTTTCGTCCTAAAATGTCTAAATAGTAGACATTTATATTGCATTTAAAATAACTTTATTTTTTCTGTTTTTGCAGACATTACTAGATGCAGCTGCTGAAAAAAACCCAAACTTTAAGTAAATTTCTTCTGTCTTGGATTTTTGTCCCAATTTTTTTTTTTTTGCAGAACATAAGACTATTTTTTTTCAGATTCATCCATTTTTTCAGGATATTGGGGGAGAAATCTAAAATCTAATTTAAAATGTAATTTTTGAGATTCAAGTGATTTTGAAAAGTTTTATTTGTGACTGCTAAAACACAAAGGCTCTCCATGCCAAACAGGCTAGCCCTAGATAGGAGCAAATCTATACATGTAGAATTTTTTCTTAATTTCTTTTGGATAACTCTAGGTGATACTGTCTTTTCTTCACCAGCTGGTGTCAGCAGTGGATCAGAAATTACATTACAGCAGACATAAAAGGTGATTCATACTTGAGTGTTTCTGAATAAATGAATGTAAAAATTCCAAACTTTCCAATAGGGGTGGAAGCCTTACATCAAACATAGAAAATCACACTACCAAAGATCAGACTAGTTCATGGTGAGATTGCTGCTTTGGCTCTCAGTGCATTAGTTTAATGCTCATGGACATCAAAGTATTAATAAGAAGTCATTTAACTCTTTTCAAAGTGTTTCATTTCTTTTGAAATTACTACTTAGCTATGAAAAGCCTATGAGGTATCAAATGTGGAGCTACTTAAATGTGTCAGGGGTGTCACAGTAGGTGGTCTAGGGTTGAATTAGTGTTTTAGCTCAAAACCACTAATTTTTTGACATTTATGTTTGACTTTTTTTCTCTTCCTGATGTATGCATTCATGTGACATGATGCTGGCCTGCTCATTTGACATCTTTTCCTGTTCTAGGCTACCTCCTAGGCAGTGAGGATTATTATACTCATGACCGCTGTGTCCTCATCAAAGCAAAGAATGTGACGCGCTGTGCTCTGGACTTCCGAGATGGAGAAGAAGTTGCAACTGGATTTAAAAATGTGTACTCCACAAATTTATTCACAGAAAGAGCTATAGATCTTATAGCCAAACACAAAACTGAGAAGGTACAGGCAATAGCTGCTACTCTGATAACTTGAGCATTAAAGAATGTTTTTTGAAAAGTTAATGAAATATTAATAGAGCTGTGTTTGAGCTGTAATTCAGGGTTATTTAGTAGGTGTGTAGAGCTAAATGTGAGAAGTAGCACTGGTAAAACTCATCTTGTGCCAAAATCAGCTTTGTCTGCATGGTCCTGGCCTGCTACCCTTCTCCGTATCTTTTACTATAGTACAATTAATAAATTTTTAGAAATGGCTTAGCAAGTAGTTTGCGCTTCTAAAAAGAGAAGGGAAGTTTAAGGCAAGAAGTTTAATAGAAAGAAATTGTTTACAATTATGTTGCAAAGAAAAGGTACACCTGGTGTTTTTCCACAGCTTTGCAAAAGTAGTTTTTCAAAACTTTATTAGTTTATGTGCAGGGATTAGAAGATGTAGGAGAAATCAAAACACACTACATGCTCTGTTGATAAATCAGGTTTGCTTTTGCTGCAGTAAATTTTGCACTTAGTACTTAATGTTCAACTAATTTCCATTCTATCCCTTCGACCCCAGCCCCTCTTTCTCTATCTTGCCTTTCAGTCTGTGCATGAACCTCTCGAGGTTCCTGAAGAATACATGAAACCATATTCTTCCATAAAAGATGTAAAGAGGCGCCATTATGCAGGAATGGTGACTCTTATGGATGAAGCAGTAGGAAATCTTACTGATGCTCTGAAAACATATGGTCTTTGGGACAACACAGTTTTTGTTTTCTCTACTGGTAAGTTTTCAAGTATTTTTTCAGTCATAACTTTGCTACAGTGTCTAACAAGCTGACTACAGAGACATCTGGCCCCTCTGTCTTTTCTCTGGTTATTTTCTAGTGACAGAAGAGTGATGGAAGTTGAGCAGGAGTTTAAGTGAAACAACAGTTTCTCTCTCTTCTCTTAGGGCTTTCTCAAGCTTAACAAAAACAACTCTGAAATGGTGTCTGTGCAAATGGGGAATGCTCCTGGTAGTGTAGAAATACTTTTGTAAAATCTGAAGAGTGCAGTGGAGTTAGAAGCATCCTACTTGACACTGCAGTTACTGAGGATCTGTCAGAACTGAATCCTTCCTGAGAACTGTCTATAAATTTATTTCTTCTGATGCAGTCTGTCCTGTCTGTGAATTGCTGTGTGTTGCATGAAACTCAAACATCCAGACAGCAAGCAGTTTGAAGCCAAATTGTTTCTTTCCTTCACTTTAAGGTGACATGTAGTTTTTGTCTTTCTTGAACTGTTTCACTGGCATCTTACTCCCATGAAACAAATATATTTTAATAAAACAGCTGAAAATGTGATGAGCAGTCTAGTCAGCCAAACTACAATCTAAGTTTTTGTATGTTCAGGCATATGATCCGGTTGCTAGATTATTAGAGTAATGCAAATAATATGTTGCAAAGCAGTCTCCTTTGTTTCCAAATTAAGAATGAAACAGAACCTTTTTGAAATACAGCTGCTTGGCTGGGTTTCAGGAACATATTTGCTCTTGTTTGGCTGGAAGTAGTAAGTAGCCTTTCAATGCATACAGTTGTTCTTTTGTCCACACTTACATATTAGGGCTGTCAAAATGGCAAATTAATTTTCTGTGAACACTTCAAATACGGCAAAAACAAAAAAACAAACAGACAAGCAAAACAAAAGCAGAACCAACCAAAGTTTGATGAAAATGCATTGATGTGTTTTGAGTTTAGCAGCTGCTTCCTATAGCGCTCAGAATCTTGTAATTTCATTTTGAGTCCAAACCTGTTTGCCTTATGATATTACATTGTGTCCAGGTTTTGGCTCTAGCAGGATTTGATAACTCTTCTATGCCTGTGTCTGTTTGCAATGTTTTTATATTTAGAACTGAAAATAAGCAAAGACATATGGAAAATGATACCAATATTTATTCCGTATGGAAAAAATCCAGTTTGCTGATGGGGCTTGGTAGAGTTATTTCAGTAATGTTTGTTCAGTACATTGTGGAATAAAACTAAATACATCTGAGCTAGAATTACAAGATATGAATGAATTAAAAAGACAAATTTGGTTTTTTCATTTATGAAGTGTTTATTTTTCTGAACAGTGACAGTCTACCCTGTTTTTTAAAGTGATTACTTTGCAATCATTGCAGGTATGTTTCAACAAGAGTCAACCAACCAATCAGAGTAGAATAAGTGTCTACCCTATCTAATGTGACTTATTTTGAGTTAACTGACACTTGAAACTTCCAAGAGTTAAATTTAATATGATTAAAATGTATGGAAATTTGACTTAAATCAGGCAGGACAGAGGCCAGTGGTTTGAATTTTTTCAGTGTTTAATTCATGCAGTTATTCTTTACAGGCATAGAACATTGTATGCAATAAGGACCCAGTTTTAAAAACCAAGTGTTATAACCATAAAACATTTTTAAAAGATCAGAAAAGGAAAAAAACCTGTCAAATTATTCAGTTTTTCTATATTTTGTTTAGTTCTTTTGCAGGTGGCATGTTTCAGAATGGACATTAGAACATGTCTGAAAAGAAACACGCAGTTGAGCATCTGATGCAGAGAGCTGTGCTGTGTCAGATATTCCTGCACAGCTTACAGGTCCTTTGGAATTGACAGTCCTGGTGTGCACTGGTAGCTATAAAATGAGCATATGATTATAGTATGATTTACATTCAGCTCTTGAGGATGTGTCTGCTTGAAGAAGTGCCTCTCCCTGCCCCAAGTGCTGTTCTGGCACTGGGAGACCCTCTTTTTGCTTGGTGGAACATAGCAGGGGACACACACTTTTCATTATGATCAAGAACTCTCTCCAAGAAAGTTCTTCCCGTTCTGTGGGATTAAGAATCAATTTAAGGATTTTAATGAAGACTGCAAGGGAGAACCTAGGGAATGATAAAGTTTATCCTTAAGTTTAATGAGCAATGTTAAGGACACAAAATCATCATACTTCCCCAGAGGCATTTGGGGGTGCTGGTGGGTGAGAGGCTGGACATGACCCAGCCATGGGCACTCCCAGCCCAGAGAGCCAAATGTGCCCTGGGCTGCATCCAGAGCAGCGTGGGCAGCAGGGCCAGGGAGGGGATTCTGCCCCTCTGCTCTGCTCTGCTGACACCCCACCTGAAGGGCTGCATCAGCTCTGGGGTCCCAGCACAGGAAGGACATGGACCTGCTGGAGTGAGCCCAGAGGAGGGACACAGAAATTATCAAAGGGCTGTAGCACCTTCACTGTTAGGAGAGAGTTGTGGTTGTTCAGTCAGGAGAAGAGAAGGCTCTGAGGACACCTTACTGCAGCCTTTTAGTACTTAAAGTAGGCTTATAAAAAATAGGAGGCCAGAGTTTTTAATAGTACCTGTTGCAATAGGACAAGGGGTGATAGTTTTAAACTGAAGTAGAACAGATTCAGACCAGATATAAGGAAGACATTTTTCATAATTACGTTGGTGAAGCACTAGAGCAGGTTGCACAGAAAGGTGGTGGATGCTCTATCCCTGGAAACATTCAAGGACGGGTTGGATGAGGCACTAAATCAGCTGGTCTAGTCAAAGATTGTTGTGGGGGGTTTGGGCTAGGTGACTTTTAAATGTCCTTTCCAACCCAAACCATTCTATGAGAAAAGCACTCTCTGTTTTGTTAGCTGTGGTGTTTGATAAAGGTATTATTGAAAGTCTGTAGAGGAGGAAGTAGGCCCTACTTTTACTAGATTCATTCATTCACTATTTCCTTTTTAGTTGAGGCCAAAATTCACACTTCTATGATTGTATCTCTCCATGCTTTAAAAGTCCTGTCAAAGAATAATTTACAGGTGGTCATTTTGTATTTTGTAGTATATCAAGTAGCATTGCAACAAACATTGTCTTCTGACTACTTCTCTGTGTTGTTCTCAAACTGTAGATCTCTTTTTAGTGGGTTTTTTTATTTAAAAACCATAGAATATTATGTAATCTTTGATATTTTGGTAGGGTTTTTTTTATTATACTTTTTCATGTTTCTTCCTGTTTGTTATGGCTCAAGAGGGATTGCCTTGAAAACATGCCAGTTGACAAATGGAAGTACAGCACACTTTGAGAGAGTCTTGTGAAATGTGTAGAACTTCAGTCGTTCTTTAAAGTGGCCTGATGGAGATACCAGGATAAAGATGTAACTTCATTATGTTTGGTCATTAGAAAAATCTGACTCCCTCAGTTTGTCCTGTAAATCAACCCTCTGGTGTCTTTTTGAACAGATAGACGGGCTATTTCCACAAGTAAATAAGAAAAAGGTGAGCAGGTTCAATGGTATGTGGTGTTATAGTTGTGTATCAAGTAGTAGCTTGAAAAGTCTTGACTGGTTTAATATGAAGTAGAATTTGCTTTTATGGAGTATTTATAGTCTGTGCTAATGAGGTAATTGATTAAAATGAAATATTTGCTTGTTCAAGCTCCACAGATGAAAATTAATGCAGCAGTGGTGGGTACCCATGGCCTTTTGTCCACTTGAAATCAAGGACAATGAGAGATGGGGCATATTTTTCTTTCAGCAATTATAGAAGACTGTAATTACAATTTCCCTGAAGAGGGCCTTAATTTAAAGTAAAGATCATGAAAAGCATTAAAATGGTACAAATTTGGCTCAGAGTCCAAATTTTGCTTCAAACACAGAACTGTGATTTGAGGTGAGAAGTGGGGATTTGCTGTGAATATGATGTGATTATAGTTTCTTCAAGGTATTACAAGAAATTTTGGTATAAACTTGCGAACATTAAAGCAAAGGAATATGACCCCTAATTTCAGTTCTGTATTGAAGCTACTATCCTTTGCTTTATTTAACTTTCAGCTTTTAATTATACAAGTAATATGTGGAGCAACGCTCCTTTTTTCCTTTTTTCCAGAATTTCTTGCCGTTTTTAAATGTGGACTAGCGCTGTAATGCCTGGTAGTTGCCATAAGAGGACTTTGAAAAGCAAAACACATGGAACTTTTCAAGCCTTGGTTTACATTGCTAAGAGGAAACCACATAAATCCTTTCCATAATGGAGCATGTGACAGTGATGACTGTTTTCACTCCAAAAGACAGTCTTTTTATCATTGTAGAATTATGATTAATAAGAGCACAGATTGTTTTGGACATACTTACAGTATGCATAATATTTGGACTGATGTTTATACAGTCTCTATCATACCCATAGGTTTTTTTTCCCCACAAGATTTCATATTACCTTTTTTTTTTCTCCCCTCTTTTCTCATTTGTTTTTTTTTTCATTCCAGCCAGCATATTGTGGCTTTTGGTTAATGAAATACTGCAATCTTCTTTTTCCTATTTCCAGTGCCTTCTCTGAGACTATGAATCTGACTTTCACTGATTCCTTAAGAGCGTTTTTTATCTTCTTGATATCTTTGTTCAGAAATGAACTACTGCTCCTTCACTTTTGCTTTTAAGGGACTTCAGAGAGCCTTCTAATTGCAGATTGGCCAAGCCAACTGATTAGAGCAGTTATTCTCTGTCTGTCATGTTTGAGGTGCTAATTTTGAAGGTTTTGCTCTCAGATTCTTCTATTGCAGACCTGAAGACTTGTTTTAATTGGCATTTCAGAGGTTTCTGAGAGGTTTAGTATGTTGTCAATCAGGAAGATGCCTGGGCATCTGCTGCTTCCTAAGTGGAAGTAAGTATAGGTGCCTTAGCTGCAAGCACCTTCAATCAACCTAGTTATTTGAGTTATTTGAGTTCATCTATTCTCAAATATAATTTTTCTTTCTTGTTTATTTAACCTTATTTTTATACAGGCAAAGGTTCTGACCATCAGTGTACTTGCATCGGTTAGAATTGTTGTATGTCAGTGACAGTGAAAGGTTCAATGTGTTGATGTTTTTGTACTCCAGTGCTTGCTTCTATTTTTGTTTTCAGGCTTTTTCCATGTTAAAGTATGAGTGATAATTTAGAAATTAAAAAATTGTCTGTCATATGATGCAGGTAATGATGAGACTAGATTTTTAAGAGTATGTTATCAAAGGTGAAAATCTTATGGTGGGAATGGATTTAAAACCAATACTGAAAGATGCTGATAGATAATGTATTGACTCCCTCCTTTCCTCCCCTTTTAAATCCTATGAAAACACAGAATGTTTTGTAGGAAACATTTGTTTATCTTCTGTTCCATCTAACATTAATCCCTCCCCACCCACCCAGTTTTTTCAATACAAAAGTTAACACTCCAAAGCCAAGTTCCTGAAGAGGGAGTAACCTCGTGCCAGAGATACTTGCTTTTTTTTTGTCTTCATGGTCTAAAACTCCATCATAAGTTGAATCTTAAACTTTTCTTCATATTTTTAGCGAATACCAGTGTTTGAAGTTCATTTGTAAATAAAACTTGGAAGTGAATTTTGCCCAGAATTTTGCAGACGGGCCAGTTTTTTGTAAGGCTTTGACTTAAGCATATTAATAGCTATGCTAGTAATTTTTTTCTCAGAATGAGATGAATGCTGCAAACAGTTCATTTTATGTATTAATAATAATGTTTAATAATTTCCCACAGCTCCCAAAAGGTTGCCTTAAACTATGATTACTATTAAACTATTCTAATTTTGTTCTCCATAAGAACAAAATTAGTTTGAGAAGCCTTTATTCTTTGTGTCAGAATTTTCTACACCCAGAAGTGGTCAAGCTCACTTTTCTTGTCAGCGGAACAAATCCACAGTTTTTCTTACAGTGTCTTATCTAACTTGCTCACTGCAGACATATGGACAGTTTGTCAGGTTGTTCCTGTTGGTTTTGGGTTAAAATTTCCTCCCATGTTTTTGTTGTGTCTAATGATGGTGCTTGCTGGTGTAGACCTTGACACAGCAGGGTCTGTAACTATTGAGACCTGTTTAATTACTGAAACTGCTCACAATGAAAGCACTCGACTGAAACTGTGCTAGGATTTCTGCTCTCATGAAAGCTGTACAAAGAAGAAAAAAAAATTCAATGGGATGGAGAAGGGCATTGTTCATGCAGTAGAGCTAAGTCTGTAACTAGTGGATGCTTGTGTACATCAATTTCTTTTCCCATGAGATCAATTTTTTTTTTTCACGCTCCAGATTTTGAAAAGTCAGGATAATAAAGAGACAGTTCTGGTGAGTTACAAAAAACTATAGAGATTGATTTATATGAGCACAGCTCGATAAAAGTTGCTCTGTAAATGCTCAGTAAAGTTGTTCAGCAAATGGTGCTCTGATGCAGGAAAGGTATTATATTCCCTTGATGGAAAACAAAACCCCTATGGTTGTATTTAAAGCACAACAAGAACTACATTAGCAGAATTTTATACTAGAAAGCGTAGTTTTCTATTGTCCCTCTAATTGAAAGGCTTTCAATAGTACTTCCATCATACATGCACAAGTAACTCTGTATCAAGCACTGGAAATACAATAATGTGTCAGCACTCTGAAGAAAAAGTGGAATTTTTGCCATTGAACATTGAACCTTCAAGGTTATTCTTCCCACTGTGAGTAAACAACATCAGACTGAACCACACAACAGATGTTTTTTCATCAGCTGGTCTTACCGAATAATTTTTGTTCATCTTGTTGGAAATACGTGTTTTGTATGAGTCATCATAGGAGGTGTGATTGTTCTTCTGTCATACTTGCAGCACGACTGAAAAACGCAGCTACACATGTATCTTTCAGATGCAATGTGGGGAAGCAGGGAAGAACATGAGTTCAAATTAAGGGCAAAGTTATTCTTCAATTCATGCTGTGAGTCTCCTATCCACAGTGTAGATCTCTGTTGTATATTCTGTACTCTTTTTTTTAATGAAACCTCAATGGGAGTTCTGCACTTGGAACATGTACAGAGTAAGCATTATTTATGCTGTGAAGATCAGAGGGGGGAAATTTTCCCCAAATGTGATCCTTTACCAGTATTATTGGCAGTGCTTTCTGTTTTGCTGTGACTCACAACCATAAGCTTAAATCACACAGACAGAGAGCTCTGAAGTCCTGTTCTGTGACCTGGACTTTCAGCAAGAACGTTGGAGGTCAAAACTGAGATGCATATATAGAGCTGTGCATTGATGCTGTCTAATGTTTGCTCATATTGTGTCTGGCACTATTAAGTGGTATTTAATTTCCTTCCACGTATGCAAAATTCACAAAAAAAGCTGAAAAAAGCCCAATACAACCAGTCACTAGCTGCCTGCTTTTGTTGATACTGGCAACTGATTGTAGTTTTCATTCAAAATTGTGTATGACAATTAGGCATGATCTATTAGTAGACAAGTAGACTTATCTCCTGCTTATATATATCACTTCATTTTCAAATTACATAATACACTTTAAATGATATGTGGTGGTATCATATCTTCTAAATATCTGTTTTAAATTGTTGAATTGCTCTTGCTTGTTGTTCACATTGTTTGCTCTTTACTAAAGTGAACTATTTACTACCTTTGTAGTTTCAATAGTGTTTAAAACAAAATTGCACAAAGTCCAGATTTGCATAATGGAATAGAGATGTCAACACAATGTAAACAAAACTTCAGGGGTTTGTCTCTTCTGTAGTCTCCCCATCAGAAATAGGCAACAGGAGGAAAGGCACAGGAATAGGGGTTTTGTCGTCCTTTCTATATTTTACACTTGTCTGAGGTTGTTTGCATGTTACACCTTTTGTTTATTTTTAGTTGCAAACTTCAGAAATTTGATTTGTAGAAATATTGAAGGTAGCATGAGTAATTTCATTGACATGCTGTTTTCAACAATACCAAGACACTACTGTTGTTAAAATGGCTTTTTAAACTCTATAAGTTACATGTGAAATCATTTCATAGTTAACTTTTAAGATACTTTCCACTTCTGCTTCAGTTGGATGGACCCTCACACTGACCTCCATGTGGTTCTGATTAAGTTTAAGAACATGATTGCTCCTAAAGCCCCAGCCCTTCAAAGGAGCATGAGATACATAACATGTAGGAAATGTTTACAGAACTAAACTGTGGACGGATTGAATATGCCATCTGATTTCTGTCCTCCTTTTCTATATTTGTTACACCCATTATTGCTTAGTTGTAGTTTAAGGGAACCTACATGGTTGCTAGTGTTCAAGGCTGAGTATAATTTGATTTTTAAAGTGGAATGTCAGAGAAAAAAGTATTGGAAAACAAAGCCAGAATTACATGAAGGAGAGAAAGAAGCACCATATTCCATTGTCCAGTTTAGTGGCTTATACTCCTCTGGAACAGTGAGATAAAGATGGTTGAAAAACCTGTTATCAATCCATCATCCATTGTAATTCATCTTCTGTTAAGGGAATTTTGCTGCCTGGCTGACAGTGGTACAGGGGTAGGATTGCTTTAGATGCTGTAAGATTGAGGATTAGAAGTGTGGTTTTGTTGTTGTTGTTTGCAACTTGTAAAATCTCTTAGTGCTTTAGCACAAGAGAAGGGAGGGAAAAGTCCCGAACTCATGGAGTTTGAGTTTCTTTTTAAACTTTGCTCATTCTCACTTAACACACAGGTTAAATGTATCGGAAGTGTGAGGAGAGAAAAGGAGGAAATTAATTTTTTGAAATTCAGGAATTTGGTCTTGCTTATCTTACTGGGACCTAGTGAGCATGAGTTTCTGTCCATTTCTCTGTTTGCCCATCTTAGGTATCCAAATTGTGGAATATCTTTCACTTCCTGTGGGAAAGAAAGAGAGTGTCTTCTAACTGGATTCTATGAATGTGCTCCTGCAGGGAACAGGAGCATCTTCAACAAGATCAGGTTGCTCAGAACCTCATCTCCAGTCTGGCCTTGAATGTTTCTATGGATGGGTCATCTACCACCTCTCTGGGCAACCTGTCCCAGTGTTTCACCAACCTCATAATAAAAAATGTCCTATTTATATCCACTCTAAATCTACCCTCTTCTAGTTTTAAAATCATCACCTCTTGTCCTGTCACAACAGACCATGGTTAATGTCTGTCCCCATCATTCTTACAAACCTCCATGAAGTACTGGAAGGTGCTATAATATCTCCATGGAGCCTTATCTTCTTCAGGGTGAACAGTCCCAACTCTTTAGGTCTGTCCTCATAAGAGAGGTGCTCCAGTCCTGTGATCATCTTGGTGGCCTCCTCTGGACTCACTCCAGCAGGTCCATGTCCCTCCTGTGCTGGGACCCCAGAGCTGATGCAGCCCTGCAGGTGGGGTGTCAGCAGAGCAGAGCAGAGGGGCAGAATCCCCTCCCTGGCCCTGCTGCCCACGCTGCTCTGGATGCAGCCCAGGACACGTTTGGCTCTCTGGGCTGGGAGTGCCCATGGCTGGGTCATGTCCAGCCTCTCACCCACCAGCACCCCCAAGCCCCTCTGGGCAGGGCTGCTGTGATCTGTGCATCCCCCAGCCTGGGCTGAAGTCAGGGCTGCTCTGACCCAGGTGGAGGACCAGCACTTGGTCTTGTTGAAGCTTATAAGATTCCTATGAGCTCTCTCCTACGGCTTATCCAGGTCTCTCTGGAAGAGATCATGTCCCTCAGGCACATCAGCTGCACCACTCAGCTGGATGTTGTCTGCAAATTTGGCAAGGATGCACTTGGTCCCACTCTCTGTGTCATTGATGAAGGCAGTAATCATTGCTGGTCCCCACACAGACCCAAGGGACACTACTCATCACTGATCTACACTGAGAGATTGAGTGGCTCTCTTTATGTGAGCATACAGCCATTTCATTTTGCTGTTAGTGGCCCAGCCATCAAATCCATCCCTCCAATTTGGAGAGAAAGAAGTTTTGGGGGACTGTGACAAAGGCTTTACAGAAATCCAGATAAAGAACATCCTTAAGTCTTCCCTTGTCTACTGGTGTAGTCACTCTGTTTTAGAAGGCCATTGGGCTGATCAGACAGGACTTGCCCTTCCTGCAGCCATGCTGGCTGTCCCAAGTCACCTGCCTGTCCTCTGTGTGCCTTAGCACAGCCTCCAGGAGTTTCTGTTCCATCACCTTCCCAGGCACAGAAGTGAGGCTGACAGGTCAGCAGGGTCCCAGGGTCCTCCTTTCTACCCTCCTTAAAGATGAGTACCATGTTTCCCTTTTCCAGTCACCCGGGACTTGCCCTGACTCCCATGACTTTTTAAATATCATGGAGAGTGGATTGGAACACTCTCAGTTTCAGGACTCTGGGATGCATTTTGTCAGGTCCTGTAGATTTGTGTAAAGGCCTTAGGTGGTCATGAAGCTGATCTCTTACATTTGCTCCCTTTCTTGTGTTCCATTCACTCAAGAGGTGTGAGAAAAGGTACTGTCAGTGAAGACTGAGGCAAAAAATTGTTGAATACCTCAGCCTTCTCATTCTTTCTTACCAGTTTGTCAGTCATCTCTGTTGTGGAGGTGCACTTCCCCTGATCTTCCTATTCTGGCTGTAAAGCCCTTGTTACTCTTTGCATCCCTTACCAAGGGATGCACAGCTCCTGCCTTGGGCTGCGTCCCTATACTCTTCCCAGAATACCTGTTCGTACTTACACATTGTGAAATGCACTGCCTGTGCATTTTCTTCTTGCCCAGTGCCAGGACTCCAGTGCCTTCCTTCCCTGATTTCTTATGCTTGGGGTTCAGGAGCTTTTGCCCTCTATGTCCTTAAAGATCTGTCAGCACTGTTCTGCTCCCTTGTCCTCAAGGACACTGTCTCAGGAGGTTCTATTACTACTATTACTAGCTTCTTGAAGAGCTAGAAGTTTGCTTCCCTAAAATTGAATTTTGTCATTCTTTATCTGGCCCATATATCTCAGGACTGAGAATTTTACTAGTACATTATTTTATAGAAGGCCATTCAAAATTATCAAAATGCAATTTCTTAGTCTTTTACCATTGCTTTATTTCAGTATTTTTTCAATAATTTCTTACTAGAACTAAAGCAAAGTTTGATATTTTATAAACATACATTTTTAAGTTTCCTTTGTAACTGATAAATACTGTTTGAAACAACCAGAACTTTCTGACACAAAGCTTTAGTATTTATTTAGAAATATTACTTCTCCAAGGAACTTACTTTGTCAATCAGTGACAGCCCTGTAGAAACACAGTGAAAATCAATCATTGATTCACCTGGGAGAGAAGCATGCAATGTTGTCTGGTCTGGGTTAAGAATTTGGAAGAAATTGCAGGTGTTGTAAGATTGCCTTAGTCAAATGAGTAGTATCTGAAAAAGGTTACTGGAATCCCTCCTGAGATGTTCTGGATCTGTTTTCCTTCCCCACTTTTTCTTTTTTTTCGTGTATGTCCATATAAACTATGGGTTGGTTAGTACATCTGTTTTGTGTATTTATGAATATTCCAGAGCTAAAGTATGCTGCTAGGCTAAACTCTACGGAAGAATCTCAGAGCTTCCAAAAAAAAGCTCTGCACAACTGTTCTTTTTTTCACCTTTCATTATTTCAAGTTGTTCTTACACATAGAATATAATGGATCAATATTTGTGGGCAATATCACTTTGGTGTGCATTAAAAGAGTAAGATTTTCCCTCTCTGCCTTAATTAGAGAGTAAAACCAGCAGAATTTACTACTTAGAATGTCAGAATATAGATGTGCTGGATGCAAAGGAAGCCATAAATTTTACAGATTTTTGAGTTAAAAATACCAGAAGAAGCACTGAAATCCATGAGCATGGTAGTTAGTAGGCAGTGGATGCTAAGATTTGGCCACAGGTAAGTGTATCAGATCATTTTAAGTATCTGATGTGAAAATGGCTTGGAGAGCTCTTACTGCAGTGTTCACTGCAGTTTTTTTTCTCTCTTCATTCTAACACTGAAACTAATAAGGTAATTTCCCCTCCTTGTGGAAGGTTCCTTGTTTGTTTTTTCAGTTCCTTACAGCTTGGTCTTAATAATTTCTCTGTTTTCTCTGTACCTCTTTATACCCTTTTGAAATCTCTGTGTTTCTAGACATTTTCACATGCCTCCTATGACTGGAGTATCTGTCTCTTACAGTACAGCATCTATCTTTACATTTCTCTTTAAGCAGGAAGAAACACCCCCACTTTTATCTGAACTTTGAGCACTGCTGCTGTGTGGAATGCTGCCTGTGCTTGCTCTTACATTTGACCTCCAATTGTGTTTTCTCAAGTTAAAATACAGCCAGGGCTTTGTGTACATTGAAGTGAGCTGACCCTGAATTCTGTATTAAGATTCCAGAGTAGCTTGAACTGGTTGGAAAGAATCAGAAGTCTGCAGCAGTAATTTCACTTATATCTTAGGGTAAATGGTTTTAACCTACAACATATAAAATCAAATAATGCAGCAAATGTAGTGCAGGTTTTTCATTACTGACTTCTTGTATTGTGGATGATCTCCATGTTTAGGCTATGCAAAAGATTGTTAGTGATCACTGCAGAGAACTGGATGTACTGGAGCATTGTACTGCTTCTGATAACTTGCAAGAGTATACTTCATCAAATCAACAATGAAATAGCATACACTGACATCTGGTGTGCAGAACTAAATGAGAATTTTAATAGTTGTATCTCTTTAAGTCTGCTTTAAGTCTACTTTCTAGATGCACTGAAGCATTGTAACACTTTTTACAATCAAATAAGCATTTGTAACAAGTGGAAATAAAGAAAAACATCTTCTGCATGCTTTTTTTGGTTATGTCCAAATTTTTTCCACACTATTCTTCAATTACTCGTGGGAGTTAAAAAACAAAAGGTGCATTCCATTCCTTTTCTCTCTAATGTACGTAATTCGGTTCTGACTGCAGAGGATATAAATTGATATCTGCTTACTTGAATGTATCATACATTTCTGCTGCCATCAAGCTGTGTTCCAGTGATTTCAAATGATTGAAAAAGCAAAGCCTTATTTAAATCAATTAGATTACTTAGATTTTATTGGCCACAAATGGTTTGCATTGACTAGGAGAGAGAAACTATTGTTGACCATCCGTTATGGTTCATTAGAAAGTCAAAGGTACTAAAAAAAATGCAATGGCAAAAAAACTCACCCCATAAACAACATCAACAAAAACAACCAAAAACAACAACAACAAAAACCTAAAAGGAAAAATGCGTGCCTCAGGTGGAAGAATAGCTGTGTAGACAGTGATGCTGATGTGTGGGGCTAAGGTTAGGGCTTTTTCTGCTCACAGGTGCCTCCTTTCACAGGCAATTGCCCCAGAGGTCTCTCAGCTGCTCAGGGCCTGCATGTGGTTTCCTGTGATTCTCTCCAAGTGACCTTGGGTAGCTTAGACATTTTAAATAGCTACAGTGGTTTTCATTTATTAATCTAGATAATTTTGACAAAACTGTGTGAAGAGTAAACATACTTAAAATCATACCAGCCTTTTTTAGGAATTGTTAACCTCTTGTGTGATCTGAGAGGTTTTATTTACCTCTATTCTTTAAATTAGGTCAGTCAGAGCCTTCCTGCAGCCTAAGGCAAATGAGGAGATAGGCTTTGGGAAAACATGGACCTGAGGACCTTGCCTAATTTAATGGGTCACGTATTCCGTAATCCTGAGAGAAATCTGAAATAGGATTTAGTAAAACTCCCTTACTAAAGGGGGAGTGGAAGGAAAATGTGACGTCTGGACTCACTAATGTGTGAGTCAGGTAGTGGTTACTCATGAGGGCAGAAGTCCTTTGCAAGGAAGATAAAACTGCAGCTGTAAATGTGGAGATTAGGGGAGCTCACCACTTGAGATGCCACCATCACCTCTAGTCATCCCTCATTTGCAGTGACCTACCCCTGTGTCTTGATACTTCTTAATGCAGGGTTGGACTAAGCAGGCCAAGGAAGGATGATGTGGGTGGTTTGGTCAATGATATAAATGAGGTGAGAAATTCTGACTGTCAGTGGCATCAGGGATGTCAAGCAGTAGTGGAGAAATGAATTTGGCAAGCATAAGTTAAATCACAAAGCAGATGTGCTTTATGGCTCTAATAAAATAAGAAATTTTTGCATAAATGATTAAATTAGACAAGAAATTTGCGAGGAAAAGAAGGCAAGATGTCTTCTGAAAATGGTAGGATTAGCCTATATCTGAAGTATGGGTGTACTGTGAATCATATGACCATCCAGGGCTAAAGCTCTGTTTATAATGAAGTACTGTCTTTGGGCAGAGGAATCTGTTAGTGCATTTTGGATTCTTCTGCTTCTTTCCCACTTTCAGTAATGGAAAAGGAAAAAAATTACCCTGTAAAGGACAGAGTTTCCAGGGTAAATGTTGTAGAGAATGATAATTAGGCACAAACCCTTTACAATGCCCACAAAGAGCAAAATATGCAATTTGACTTTTCCTTTGAAGTCTACAGTTGTTTCTGTTGTGCATATGAACAACTTTCCTTAAAAATCTCTGAGAGTTACAGTGTGTATTTGAGGACTGAATGTGGTCTGTACAGCTAGATGTTGCCAAGAGGAGAGATTTCACAGCTTCAGGATTCAGGAAATATGATCAAAAGTGGCAGAAAGTTCAAGGATGATGATATTGGAGAAAGGTTGGATCTTGCCAAGAGGAAATTGCTGGTGACCTTACTGAACTAGCATGGTGCAGGCAGATTGCAGAGATTCAAATATGGGAGTAATTAAAGAGGGCATAGTTTGGCATATAGCTGGGGGGAAAAATCACAACGTTGGAATAAAATAATCCTTAATAACATACAAATTTTGAATTTAAGTGTTCTTTCTTGTCACTCAGTTGAATGTAGCATTGATGTGACAAAATGAAGGAGGGGAGAGTATTAGGCACAACTGTAAAGTTTTTTCTGGTTTTTGGAGAACATAAGTTCTGTTTTGTCCAGCTTAACATCCTCTTTTTTTATATTCAGCAGTATATTATTCAGCCATTGTTACTTGTAGCCAAGCAAAGATGTTAAAGAAAGGAATAACAAGCAAAATGTATTCTGAAACACTCATTCAGCAAATAGGTTTCCTGCCATTTCCCTGCCTGGAAAACATAACCCATTGCTGGAGAACAGACTTAAGAAAACTGGTTAAAAATATGACTTAGATCATTAGAGGGAACCAATATTAGTTATGTACACTTCCATTACTCTCTATTACTTGTGTTTCTCTATCACCATATTAACTTGCAAAGTAACCCCTTTCTTCCCCTGCAGTCTTGGTTGCATTTAGCGAAAGCTGAGGTGGCTGTTGGGAGGGCCTTAGACAATGTTGGACATGCCTATATAAGACTATTGCATTTCCACTGTGTTCAGCTAACTTACCTGTTTCTTTTCATTGTAATCTCTCAGAGTGTGACACAGCCTACAAGCAAGCAAAACAGTCACAACTGATCACAAAACAATTAGCCTTTTTCATCCCCTCTGTAAGATCAGTGTTATAAAGAATGTTATTTTCTTCACCCTTTGGAGTAAAGAGTTTCAGTTTTTGTTGTTTATGTACATGGTATGAGAATTAGCTCATGGACACATGCTTCCTCCTAATGGGTATGCTGCACTTTTTAAAAATGTCCCCTGTGGTAATAGCTAAAGACTTTTTTTTTTTTTTTTTTTTGCCAGCAGGTATGTGTTTCTTTCTGGTAATGAACTCAGTCAATATATTCTTGGTATAGCTAGGGCCCCAAGAGATTAAGAACTCAAACAAAAGTGATGTAAAAAACAGATGTAAATCTGTCCAATGGCCGGAATCAAGTCATCATTTGCACGGTGTAAAACCAATGCATGTGTCTAAACTTAAGAAAAAAAGACATCTGGCTTATAGAGGGTGAAATATAAAAGTGGTAGACACACAGGAGGGGTTGGGTTACTACTGGATGACCAAGGATCAGCTGTAATACTCCTTATATGAAGCAGTGGCCCTACCAGTCCTGCTTTTAAAAATGGACTTCTAAATTCTTTGCACTGAGGTTTCTGCTGTTCCTGGGCTGATTGGAGAGTTTCATCGTGGGGCAGTTTTCCCTGTCTGCAGGCAGTGTTGGAAGGTGCCCATCTGCACCACCTTCCTGTATACAGGCTGGGTTGGACTGTGTGCAGCCCTGTTCTTCCTCCCCAGCCTTTCTCCCAAAACCTTTCCCAGCTGTATCCTCATGTGCTAAACTGCTTAAATTAACTCCAGATTGCTCTGTTTATTGTGTGCCAGAGGAGTGACAGAAGGCAATCAGAACAGCTTCCTCTCAAATTAACTCCAAGAAAGAGGGGGTACAGGACATTAGGATGGAAAATACGGGTTCTGGGAACAACCCTGAGGCTTTAATGCCTGTATATCAGACCAGGTCTCTGCTCTTTGCATTTTAATTCTAAGTTTTGGCAGCTTTGTATCCCTGGAAGTGGGTTTTTGGGTTTGTTTTTTTTTTCTTTTTAAAAGAAAACAAAAATGTTGTTTGGTCAAAGTAGCCATTTCTTCTATCCCACTCAAATGACACTGGAGAAAAGTGAAATAATTCTTCCTTAAGGTTATCAGCCTCCTTGTGGGCCATGTGCACCTCAGTGCCTCTGCTTCATGTGAAGTCTTCACAGTTGGGATAAGCATCCTCTTTTCTTACCTTACAACTTGCAGCCTAAAATACAAACATAGCAGGTCTGAGGTCAGATCTTCCATTACATCTGAAGGTATAGTTTTCGCTGGTCACTGCTTATAAAGAGTATCTGTAAGCACAGTAACAGCAGCCCTACTTCAGGCTTTTTTTCTTCCAAAAGCTTCTATAAATATGCCTCCTAATTAGATCCATAATATTATTTTGATAATAGCACTAGGCTTGTTCTAAGAGAGTCACACTGCTTCCAGAAGCAGAGGAATAAACACAGATGTATTCAAAATAAACTTCTGAATGCTTTTACTGAATAAAAATGCCTGGGTGCTGCCAGCTATTGGACAGTCTCTTCACTTAGAAAATTTAATGTGTAAAATTCAGTGCTTCCCAGCATACTTTTGGTCATCTGTCAGCCCTATCCTGTCCTTTTATTATTTCATTATTGGCTGTCTACCATATGTACATATCTCTTCTGTTTGGTAGGGAGAGATGGGGGATGCACTTGGAAACTAAACATCCTTCTGAGTTACAACAGTTTTAAATGCAATGAAGGAGAATATAGGAGGGATTCTGTTCATTTAGCAAAGAGAAACCACCTTGGTTTCAGTCTTACCTTCACAAAGCCATTAATGTATTAATCAGAAGCCAGAAACTGAAATGGGAGTTACTATTGATGACATTTCCCCCTTCAAACTTTTTATGGGTATATTACATGCTAGGTTACATGTATTTGATGGCTTTAGGATGTTATCAGCCTTCAGTTTCAGGAGTAGCAGAAGCTTAAAAGGTTTTTTCTCCCTATTTTGAAGATGCTTTAATTTGATAACATATTGAAATATCCTGCATTATAAAATAAACGGAACTTGTTTTTTTTTTCTGGTCTGTACTCACTTTAAAAATATTGTGCAGCTATAGACAAGGCTTTCAAACAGAGCTTGGCATGGTTTACATATCAGACAGATGTGTGCTAGATCAGCTTACTGGAGGGGCCCTCGAAGAGAAATCAAAGAGCATGGGAGTTTTCTATTGCAACTTCAGAGAGATTCATCAAGTCAAAAAAGACTAGGAGTAAAAGTACTGGTGGAAAACAGGAAAAAGAGCCGGGACATGCCAATGCTGGATTTGACAAGTACTGTAGGTACATAAGGACTATTTGGCAAAACAGTTTTGTAACTGTTTTCAGCTAAAAGGAGACCCGGGTGTTGGTAGCCAGGAGCCAGAAATGTTATACTAGATCTTTAAAGACTCTAATGGTTGGTTAAAGTTATCATGAGTACATGATAAACAAATACTGAATTGATTCATGATATCTAATTGTGTTTATATAATCCTAGATACTTAAAGTTTTCTTCTTTCTTTGCCCTTGCAGATTTATTATTACAAATTATTTATTTGGGCTGTGTTCTGAATAGGATAGAAAAGAGTTTTCATAGCCAAAGGTTTTCTTGGCACACAGCATTTCATTGCACTTAATTTCTCTTGCTTTTTTTTGTTTGTTTGTTTGTTTGCTTGCTTTTTGTTATTTTGCTGGGTTTTGTTTCTTTTTATTGATTTGTAATCAATCAAATCCTAAATGTTGGTTATTTCTTCCTATGTGGGTATATGAGTTATATACATACAGATGTATTAAACTTTTGGATAGGTATTTTTAAAAATGAATATAGGTATCCAAAAATTATTTAAATTTATAAACCTCATTAACATAAAACATTTAACATGTTTAATTTTGTGTGTGAGTGTGTGTGTGATATCAAGCACTTTTGGTCTTCTGTGACTTACTTATTATTTATTTATGCAGGATTTGTTGTGCTCTGAGGTATACAGAGAAAAACTGTTCAGAAATACTCTATTGGATTGCTGTGCTGGAAGAGAACTTCTTTTCCTTAAGAATGTTATTTTTCTAGTAGGCATGAATTAATTACTATTGTATTTTCTAAAGTTGTTTTCAGAAAGATTTTCCATATCACTCCTTGTTCTACTCCTTGTTGTTAAATTTACCTTGAGAATTACGATTATTAGGACATATACTTAAAATTACAGTTCAGGTACTGTTATCAAGGTTGTATAATATGTGTCACAAACTTGAACATACTTATGTCATGTCAGCAGAATGGTAGGTGGAGAATAAATGGAAGTTAAAGACTGTTAGTGTAAATGGTTAGTATGTTTGTGAAGTATTCCTACTGTCTGACTCAAGTAGTCAGTGACTTTTTTTTTCCTTTGTAAGGAGACTTATAGGTAGCTCTTTATTACTTGAACTAAGAAAATGCAAACTGAAGAGAAATGCTGGAGTTAAAACTGCTTAATAACAGAACCAAATACAGTCCTGGATGAATCTTTGGAGAAATTCCAGGAAGCCCTCTCGGAAAAGCTTGTCTAGAACAATTTGCTAGGCACGTCAACGGGACTGTGGGGTGTAGGTCAGTTCTGGTTGAAAGAAGAATGCAGCAACCTGAGTGGTCACAAGGGAGACAAAAAAAGTATGCTCTGTTAGGAAGAAAAATTCACTTTTCTGTAGTATAATTGAAACAAGGCCTGGTCTGTTGGAGCCAAATAGGTAGCTGTACAAAAGACGCATTGTTTCTTCTGGGGAAAAAAATAGCAGAAAAGTGTTGATGTACTATTTACCATTTTTAATCAACACACTTAAGCCCTATCTAATACTTGACCAAAAAAACCAGCAAGGAATATTTTTAAATGAAGACTTATTTCTTGCCTATTTGCAGAGGAAGTAGTACCTCTATTCTAAACCGTTAATGTGAGGCAGGATTATGATCAAAAGCTGCTAAGGCTGTAGAAGTCACAGGAGGAAGTCACTTGGTCCACATGGTGGAGAAGCTAGGGTGTTGCCTACACTGTACTTAGGTGGTCTTTGGAAGCTCTTATTGTTAGTTTTGCCCACTATCCAAAAAATAAAACATAAAAATCTCTTTATAGCTTTTTAAATAAATCTTTCATTCCACTGCATAGACAATAATGGATTTTTATTTTTTTTTTTTTAATATGGACAACTGGAGGAGATTAAGTTTGCTTTATTAGAGAGCTGGCCTTACACAGTATTACAGTACTTGTTTCCATTTAATTTCTTTTCCTAAAAATAACTTTCAAGACCATTGATCTGTCTAAACTGAATTTCTCAGAGAAGTAAACTCTGATGCTTAAAGTTTTAACAAATCTATTAATGCTATTGATATTGCTTCCAAGTTCAGTAACTACTGTGGATTTTTCTTGGCAATGGATGCATGCAGGCAAGAGATATTTATGATCTTTTGTCAGAGTTTGTTCTTAAATCAACACTTCTACTTTTTTTTTGGTTTGCTACTGTCTAATGAGGTACAAATCCCAAATGAAGCTCTCCCCACAGTTGTAAGCATCTATTTCCAATGGTTATCTTCACAGTGCAAAGCAGACTGTTGCCTCAGTTCCAGGGTAATTTTGTAAGAAAATAAGTCCATCCAAAGACTTGAATCCATGCTTCATTAATTATTGCTCTCAGAATTGTTTTATTGCTATTTTTTATTGTCCATCTCTTCTTTAAAGAAGTCTTAAACTGCTCACTAGTTACATACATCCCACATCACTGTATATATATGCTGCACTAGTCACAATGTTTGGCAGCTGGCAACTCTTTTGAGAAGTATTTGGGAGAAACAGAAGGGCCTCTCTGTTTAGTTTTATTTATTGATTCCCTTAAAAACTCCTGCAAAGCATCTCTTACAGTTTAAAATTACAAATTTAGCAAATTAAACTTTTTCATGTATATGACAATGAATATTAATTACAAAAGCAGATGTTTGTGAGAAGAACATATACCTTCATTTTTGAAGTTGTAATTGTATATTCAAGACACACAAGCTTTAATTTGCATCTGTTTTTCTTATGTTGAAAGGTTTTTATTAAGTACATTTTTTTAAATAACACTTCTTTATTTTTAATAAAAGAACCGCAGTAGTGTGAAAGACAATCACCTGCATTTTAAGAATAGGTTATATTCTTTGATTTTCTGTGACTTATTTTTGAAAATATGTCCTATTTTCACCCAAATTGTTTTGGAATGGAGGTACTTTGCAACATATTTTTGTTGTTTCAACTTGTTCCATCAAGGCTTGTGTTGATTCAGCTTTGATGAAAACTACCTTTTAAAATAGCCAGGATACTTCCATTGCTCTCCTTTATTCTCTTGTCATTTACCCAGCATATATGTGCTGTGCATTTTTTCATTGTTGATGGTGGCACTTGCTACAAATTCTGTTTCAGACAATTCTTTTATTAGTGAGACTGTCTCTTCCCTCTATTTTCCTTTGTTGCCACAGATTTCACCCCCCTCCTTAAAATAATACCTAATAAATGTGATTAATGTGGTGAGAAGTAATGGTAGCTAAACATCTCTCAGAGCAAGCCAAGCCAAGCAAGGAATAAAGCTCTTTAAAACTGTGTGATGCTTTCATTCAAAAAAGCAAACAAAGCTGCATTAATTGGCTAGATAATGTTTATGCCAAGTGGCATAATTTCTAGATACAGTCTTATTCTGTCCTCTTTTGTCCTTTCTTTAGGGACAAGAGCTGGTTAGTTTTACGATTTCTTAATACCCCTAATATGTTGTGGGTACTGCTGTAGTCTAAATTATGTAGATGTAATTGCAAAAATTATTCTTACCGATAAGAAACATATGCTCTCTGCATTTTCCACACTATTTCAGTGTTTTTAATGAAAATTGTATTTGATGTTTGTCTCCAGCAAAGAGGTAATGAAGTATCATGTCTGGATGAGGCTTGTGTTTTCACCTAAAATAGCAAGGCTGAAACTTTAATACTAAGCAGTCTTACAGATCAGGGCCATGAGGTGAAGGTAGCTTGATTCCAAAAGCTTTGCTCTGGAAACTGTCTTCTGACATAAGATAGAGTAAGTCATGGAGAGAAACAGTTACAAAAATGTATGATGCATAGTTCTGAAAATATTGTTTTGAAATGGATTTAGAATTGGATATGAAGCCAGTATAGAACATGAAGGAACAATGATTCCACTTGTCTCATACCTAAGTGGATTTTAAGTGTGTGTTTTAAACTACTGTGAGTTCCCACATGGACTTTGGAATTTTTTCCATATTTGAGATACTTGGGTAAAATAGCATAAGGAGTTAGTAAGGAAAACTTATTTGGGAGAAAATGAGAATGGTTGTGCTTTCACAGATGAAGGATCTGTCTAGCCATGCATCCCCTCACTGTGGCAATTCTTGGAGGCATATTTATAGGAAACTTTTGTGAAAACCTGCAAATCTTCAGCAGTTTGTGGCTGATGAAACTCTTGTGACTGAGGTGATGTGTTTTCGTATAGGAATTACGTATTTTTTTTCAACTTTAACTTCTTCAGTGGCTTTCTGAATCCATGCAAGCTTTTAGCATAAATATATGCATCCACAGCTCTCGATTTAGAGGAAATGTACCTGAACACACACATACACCGCCAGTCCCCATCTTGTCTCTTGCTGTCCAGACATACTCCTGGAGGTAAAACCAGGACCAAAACAGCAGTGGCAGTCTTGTGTGGACTTTCTCTCAGGTCCATACTCCATGTTCAATCAGTGGCTTCTTGTTTATTCCTTCTCTCCCTTTATTATTTAATGGCCAACTTAGTATTTTATTCGTACAGCTCCCATTAGGGTTTTTCATTCTTATGTAACCAACTCTTCTTTAACAAATTTTAAGTGTAACATTTCAGACTGTGTGGAAGGTGTTGCTTACATACAAGCTGCTAGTGACACATCACTTGCATTCTACCTACCTAGAAAGGAAACAAACCTTAATGATCAAAACAGAAACCATCCTTTTTCCCTCCTTTAACACTTTATTGATAACTCAGTCAAGAAATTATGCAGGAAGGACCACTTGAACATAAATTCCTGAGGAAGGAAAAAGTAATGTTCTAGAAATGTGACAATGAGAAGACAAATGAGGGGGATGAGCCTGGTTTCATATGTCAGATTTTTTTCATTTGCATATCAGATCAGCTATCAAAACATGATTTTTTCCCCCTTTCTTTTAAACTAGGTGTACTATGAATGAATGCTGATACAAGACACAAGTTTTTTCAGGATATATATTATCAGTATGTTAGATAGATTCCTTGTATCAGAGAAGTTAATGTGTAGTGAAACTGGCAGAATGTGAATGTTTTTACAGAAAGCAAGGAAAAAAAGTATCAGAGATCTGACTGTAACCTGAGAAGTGCACATTTCTCTCTCACTATTCTACAGAAATACCACCTACTTCAATAATTTCCTTGCTACTTTGTAGCTGATAATCAGGAATTAGAAAAACCCTCATGTGCTGCTATTAAACTGATATGGACAGTGAGCAGTCTGTTATACAAAGGTGTTATGTAACATATTAAAATTCTGATTCCTCTGTATGTCCAAAATGTGCTCTAATACAGTGTGGATAAGATGCCTTTTATTCTAAGGCCACCAAAGGTTAAAAACTACTGAAAACTCTGTCCCATGAGTATCTTGGACAGGAATTCCTGTTTACATTATGAGTAGAAGGAATTAGGAATTGTTGAAACTGATTGTCGTGGTTTGACATAGCTTTTTTTTAATTTTTGTTGTAACCAGCAACTGCTTTAAGTTCTCAGATCTCAGAGCTTAACATAGTTGTGCGAGAAATAATGGTAGCACTCTTGATTAATTTCTTTTTAATAAAAAATGCAGGGACATGGACAGCCCAACGGGAAGCTAGCTGGGCCACAGGACATTTAACTCTTTTGAAATAATTCTATTTTTGCCAAGTGCTTCATTTAGCTTAGGCTTCTACCTTCCAAAGTCTTCACAGATATCCGTGGTTTATTCCTTTGTAGATCAAAAGTGGTTTCCTATGTGCAATAGAAAGATGTGAGGGTTTACACTGATCCCTAATTAAACACAGAATCACAGAATAAGCTGAGTTGAAAAGGACTTGGAAGGGACCCAAAGGGACCATTGAGTTCAACTCCTGGCTCTTCACAGGACCATCCCCCAGGATCACACCATGTCCCCAAGAATTTGTCCAAATGCTTCTTGAACTCTTCTCAGCCAGAAAGACAATTTTCTTCTGGTTGCAGGGAAGTTCTTTTATAAGGTGTTGGACTTCTTGTTTTGATCTCAAATTCATGTTTTTTAATCAGAAAGTGCAATAAAAACCTGTCAAATTATACTGAATATCAGTTCAGCAATTACTATTTGAAATAATTTTAACCTCATTAAAATGGGAAAATTATGCTTAACAGAATTTCTAGCGATGACTACTCTGAGAACATTACAGTAGGTTTGAACAAAAACAACTATATAACAGTACTGAAAATAAATGCAAAGGATCATTATTGTTAACTTCAAGGATCTGGATTTTATCCTAAGTGTGGAAGGTTGGTCAGAGAGAGTTAGAAAGAAAAGCATTCCATGAGCCCTCTCTAATTCACATAGATATTTCTGTAGCCGTGGTGATTCAGCTTTTTCTGTAACCATCATATTTGTTATTCTCACCAAACAAAAAATTAAATATCTGGATCACTTCAGTTATCTTAACTAGTTCCAATTAATTTTATTAGGGCTGTCTCATTCTATCTGAGGAGAAGAAAACCCTTCTAACCTAAGGTTAGACCGTTTGTCTTACCTTATATATCAGTATGGCTGCCTAAAAATCTGGAAAAAACCTTGCTTTTAAAACTCGGTGTGCGAGTATTGTCTTGAGACTGGAATAACAGGTTTCCATTTTAAAATACACTTCCATTTCCAAGTGTATCATACTGCTTTGGAAACCAGTGTATTCTGATAGATAGAAACATTTCTTGTGGATTTTAATAAATTGAAACTAAATTTTTGAAGTCTTTGGTTCTGTAAGCTTTGGATACCTAATGATGTTTTGAATCATAGTCAGAAGCGGTTCTTAGCACAGTCTTTCTAACTTTCTGTCTTTTAGTATGGTATAATTTGTGCCTAGTGATAACTTTTCATTCGTGTAATTTGTAACATATGTTTGTTACTGGGCCCTGAATATTTGACATTATCTAAGAGCAGTATGCAAATACTCATATGACAGACCTGTGTCGTGAAATATTTTTTCAAATGGATTAATAGGTGTTGCGGGGAGGATTTTTCTGCTTATTTCTTACTAAGGATTCTTTTTGTTTATTTGTTTTTCAGATAATGGAGGACAAACTTTAGCAGGGGGGAATAACTGGCCACTGAGAGGGAGAAAATGGACCCTCTGGGAAGGAGGAGTGAGAGGTGTAGGCTTTGTTGCAAGTCCTTTGTTGAAACAAACAGGTGTAGAAAGTCATGAACTCATCCATATCTCTGACTGGCTGCCAACGCTGGTGCACCTTGCTGGAGGACATACCAATGGCACTAAGCCCTTGGATGGCTTTGATGTTTGGAACACTATCAGGTAACTTTCATGTCAAATCACCAAGACATCATTCTGGTATGAGAAGAATTTAATCAGCCCAGAAAACAAAACTAAAGTGGGGAGGAAAATGTTACCTGTTCATTTCCCATAAAAAAGGGAAAGTATAAATGCATTTAATTGTGCTGTCTATGAGAGAATTATTCAGGCTGCAAATTAATCCTGTTTACAGATGCAAAGCTTCCATACAGCTTTAACCTGGTATTTTGAATTTTTCGGTATGAACACTACAGCTCACAAACATGGTATACTTCTTCAAGAGCATTGTGTGATCCTGAAGTATGTTAACTGAGTTTGCACAGCTCTGCAGTGTATAAGTTTTAAATTTTATGAACCAAACCCTGCTCTCTACAGAGCTCAGTCAGGTGTCTCTGCCGTATGCATCTGGAATTGGACATGTGGGAAATCTGTGCAGACATTAAACTCACTGAACATGGATTCCACTTTGATGGTTTGTTAGTTTGGTGCAGGACTCGTCGGGCTGGCTTATAGTGTAACCATTAGCATTGACCCATGTCATGCTGTCCAGTGTCTCAAAAAGCCATTGAGATCGAGTACAAAAGTACACCTGACCTGGTTCCTGAAGGTCATGATGTTGTGACTGATTCAAGTAAGCTGAAACACTTAAAAGCACAATGCAGATATGCTTAGATGATTGGAAAAAGAGGCAGCATAGCTCCAGCTGGGTTATTTCAATGTTCGTTTATTCCACTAAAAAAGATTAGAAAGTCCTTAAAACCTATGTTCCTGCAGAATTTGAAAGTTCTGTGACCAACCTTTGGTTTTTCAAAAATTGTGTTGGTTTAAATTCCTATATTTCTTAGTTTTATGTGCTGCATGTAATGTATTCATTGATATGGCTAAATGCAGTTGTCTGTACTCGAAGAAGTTATATTTATTTTAGTAGGTCTTTGAATATAGTTTTAATTCACATAAGAATAATTTAGGATGGAAAATTTAATACTGCCAAAGCAGAATAAAAGGACTAACAATTCTACTTCCTACATGCTATTCAGTTGAGGAGTTGTTTCTTTTGGTAGCCTTTGTTCTGTATTTATAGCAGGTGGACTATACCATATTATCTCTGTTTTCACCCATTGTCCCCTTCCTTTTTTTGTGTGTATCCTAGACTGTGAATTGCAAGAGTCAAAAGCAATTCCTATACAAGCATGAGCTGCCTCGGTTAGGGACTGAGATGACAAATAGAGAGTTAGAGTAGGTAGATGCTAACCCATGTACCCATCCATGGATCCATCTGTATGGATCTTGGAGTGAAAAACAAAAAGCAAAACCAAACCCAACCCGCTACACCTCCCTGGAATTAAACCCTGTATCTTGAGTTCAGAATTGTTTTGTCTATACCTGTAGCATTACCTGTTTGAAGCTGGTTTCATTCTTAGTGCTGCCTGTGTTTCTGAAGAGCTAAGGAGTGGTTTTCTGTAGTAGCTGGAGTTTGCAGTAAGCTTATGGCCTTGTGCCCACGTGTACTGTATGGCTCTCTTCCAAGTGGAAGAAGATAACGACAAGTGTAATTGAGGCCAGGGATCATTAACTGCCAGGAAGGAATGGAGACTCCCATCCAGCCAGAAAAAGTAAAATGTTTTACTTGTCAGTGTTCCTGTGGGGAAACTTAGCATCGTCAGGATCCTGCATGTACCTAAACCATAGACTTCTCTTCCAGCTACCATTAGAATTCCTGCCTACTTCAGGTTCAGTTTCAACCATGTATTTTTGCAATGGATTGATCTTCTCAGATCAGGTTACTTCAGCAGGAGAGTTGTTGGAAAGGATAGGTACAGCTGTGCCAGCACACTGCTGACATTTGCATTTCTGTCTTTGTAAAGGGAATGAATGCAATGTTTACTGGGACTGCCAGGGAACAGGTGACTAGCAGTATTTTGGGAGTGTCAAAGAGAGGGCCTTTGTCTGGACAGGTAACAAGTCATGTTTTCTAACTGTTAGGCTATTCCTTGGTTGACCTTGCAGCCAAAATGTCAAATTTCACATGATTTTCCCATGTAATCAAGATAAATGAGTGTATTAAATTTCATGAACATAATTCAAAAGGTCACTTGAATATTGGATAGCAAACAATGAAGGCATAGTGCCCTTTTAGTGCTGTCTGATGAAAAGTTCAAATCTATTGTTTTTCTGGGACCAAATGGCTCATAGTGAGTGAAATTATAACTTGCTAAGATTCTAATTCATTAAAAAAAAAAAAAAAATTAATCACTGTGTTACATCTATTTTTCTTCCAGTACAGTCTAATGTAAATAGATGCGTAATCTTCTTGTGTTTTTTTTTTGTTTTGGGGGGGACATGTTACTCCTGAGCCTGCCGGTTCATATGTGTGTAATCAAAAGGAAAAAGATCATACATTTGGAACCTTGACTGAGATATTCAAAAGAATATATGGGATGGTGCAGATATTCTCAGAAGTCAAAAAAAATATTGAATCTATTTCAGTGGTATCTGTCTATTAATGATCAGTATTAAAAGATTGGATCTTAATATGATATGTATGTAATAATATAAAGTATAATAATTTAATATAATAATTTATAATAAAAATATACTACTGAAAATAACTATGTATAAATGTAATATACTATAGAAATATGAATATATATACAACACACAGAAATTCAACATAAATTTTTAAATGCTGGGTATAAATTCTAGACCAAAATGAACATTCTGTCATGACTTTAAATGACTCATAGTCCAAATTAGGATTCACATTAAAATGACACCAATTAATATTAATTTCTTGTAGTACAAAGAAGTACTGAGAGTCACATATATAGCCAAGTGTTCCTTTCATACCTTGTCTACTTAATTCTGGCTTGAAGAACCAGGAGACATTTAACAGTTAGGAGGCAATAGCAGGAAATAGCAGGAAAAGATGATGTTCAGGAGCATCTTGCAGACAAAAATGCCTTCTTTCTTTCATTCATTTTGGTTAGCTATACTTTAAGTTTCAGTCATGCAATGCATAAAACTGAGGAAGCACAGTGTGTTCTCACTGTTTGAACTCTTAGGCAAAAATTTGCATGGTACTTAAAAGCTTGGCAGGGATTTAAACTCAAAAGCTTGTCTGCTCTTTCCAAATCCATCTGCTGACCCATTAGTGTTTCAACACTGTATCAATGAAAGACTTAATACAAGAGCAATGTGATTTTATTTAAAATGGAAACTGAAATAGAGCAGGTTTTGTTCACACTCTTATAGCTTACTCAGACTCTGGCAGTCTTACTCACCAGGAGGTGTGTGTGTCCAGGAAGTCTGCCGAGGATGGCAGAGGGGCAGAGGATTTCAAGCAATCCACCTGGCATCTTCACACCATGATGTTTGTGAGCATATAAGGGGCCCAGCATCTGTTGCTGTGGTGCAGAGGTCCAGGGATGCCTGGTGTGAAATCCTTCAAGCTTCTTCTGTCTTCTTCTTAGGTTGGTAACTTAGGTGTGCAGTTTCTAGTTGTGCCTGTTTGTGTCCTTTTGATGCTGCATCTGATCCTGCACCACCTCTGTGAGTCACCAAGGGCCATCCTGTTTTGTCTCCAGATGTCCCTGTCCTGTGGAAATTACCTCAGTGTGCTGGGGCTTTTCTGACATGCTAGTCTGGATTAGCTGGCTGTTACAAGAGCCCTTTCCCTGCTCTTGTGCTCATGACATCTTCACATGAAGATTTTAGCAGTCTTTCTCCATCTATACCAATCTTGGACTGTTTTTATGTGCAATATTATGTTGCTGCATACAAGTAAACCAGTACTACATAATTTTAATTTTACTCTCAGTAACTTTGGAATGAAATTTTGACTTCCTCTTTGATGTCTTTAGCTTCTTTTTGAAAATAACATAGCATAATATCACTGTGTCAACACATTTTTTGATAACTATTAGATGTTTCTAGTCTCAGGTATCAACATTTATAAAGGTTCATAAATAAATAATAAATCATAGTAGATTTCCCTTTTCTATTGCGTTAGATTATAATGGGTAAGACTATAACATAGTTCAAAAAACATGTACATATTAAAATTATTTCTGAAAATACGGTGATAATATCACTGATACATTTTACAAAAATAGTTGAGAATAGCAAGAACAATACTAAAATGCAACCAGTCATGGAGTCTAAATTGTACTGCATATTTCCAAGCAAGTATCACAAAAGGCAGTTGCATTCTTAAGAAACATCTGTTCTCCAGATGCTTACTACTCTATTGAAATAAAGACACTTGGCAAAAAGATTTTTCTTTGGTTGATACATTTTTTTTGATACATCTTGATTTTCAGCACAGAATATCTAGTGTCTGTGCTCATAGAATGTATTTTATTTTGCATTAACAGAAGAATGTAATGGTAGACCACATGAAGCAGTATGATGGGCACTGAGAGATTCAGGGTTAAATACAGTACAAATAACTATCATTTTGTCAAAGCTTATTATTAAGCACAGAGTTTAGAGTTTTACTTATATATTTTGTAGGGCAAGTTTCATTTTTATATTTTTATGATCTTGAAATATCATAACTGATTAGGTGTAGCAAATGAAGTAAGATCAACTTGAATTCTTCTGTACTGAATGGGTATTTTTGTTTTAGAAATCAAGCACCTGTTTAAAAAACATTTCATGGTTGTGATATAAATTAACACAGAAGAAAGAGCAGTCTAAAGCTGAGAGTGTGTTTATTTCCAGCATGTCTGTAATTTTAGGAAAACATTAAAAGTAATTTTAGGAAAACATTAAAAATAAGACATAGAGAAATATGACAAGGTTATAAAGGCTCAGATTTTGCTTAGTTACGCTGGGAATGTTTTTGTGCAAGACAAACATACACTAAAAAACCTTGGATTCCTTTCCAAGGACACCTTCTGGCTGTTTAACAACAACAAAAGGGAAAGATTGTATGTAGATCTTTGTTTGTGCTCATTAAGGAATGATAGGGCTTTCCATATGTTTTAAGAACTTTGCAAATCAGAAGAATGAACTAGCTGATTCTCATACCAACTCTGAAGTTAGGGCACATGCTTTCATTAAGCTGTTCTTACATAGAGAACTGTTTCTAAAAACAGCAGCTTTTAACTGCTTAATTAAATAATTAAGACATATCTTAATTATTCTGACATCCGACAGGGTTGAATAATAAGCAGACAATATGAAAAGTTTCTTATATTTAGGAGGAGGAATGACGTATTAGGACATTGAAGTCTAAAAATAAATATTCTAAAATTAGAGCATTGTAAGATACGGCTGCACAGGCAGTTGCTAAAATACAAAGGGAGGTTTCCCTAGAGAATATTATTGCTTTGTTATTGTAGCTCTCCTGGCTAGGCTATATTGCTGATGCAAAACACCCTTGCAGAACATCTGCCAATCTGAAGTTGAACTACAAGGTGAATCACAGTTGAACTCTGTGGAGTTTTGTAAATGGGAAGGAGGGAAGAGGCACTTCCAGGGAAATGGATCTCTGTTACAGGCATGAATTTCTTATCTGTTGTTGTCAGAATGTTGTTTCTGTTTTTCTCATGTCTTTTGCTATGAGGCAGGTGATTTTTTCAACATACAGTGCCAAATTCTTTGGCTATTGTTTTGTGATATATGCTGGTTATGAGCATCCATGCTCTGTACAACAAGAATTACTGGAGTAACACTCAAACTGAAAAACAGTTCTGTAGCATGTAGTAGCTCTATGGAGCTTAATGCAGTGATGCCACAGGGATCAGGGAACATATCTCATGATTACATGTCAGTCACATCCAAGGTAGTAACAATGTTGTTCTATCCCAGAACAAAAATGGATTCAATAATAATGGCAACTTCTGCATGAAAAACTTACATTAATGGAAGTATAATCTTTATTTTTTGTGTTCTATCAGCTGTAATGCAAATAGCCATGTTTAGTATGTAATATCCACTGTCCATGTTAAAATTTATAAAGCAACTTACCTCAGTCTGCTTGAACACTGAATATACTTGGTATACACTGTATAGTCATAGACTCACATGGAATCCTAGAATAGGCTGGATGAAAGGGACCTTTAAAGGTCATCTAGGCCAACCTCTGTGCCTTAGACAGGGACATCTTCAACTAGATCATGTTGCTCTAAGCCCTGTTCACATGACCTTGAATGTTTCCAGGGATGGATTGTCTACTATCTCTCTGGGCAACCTGTACTAGTGTTTCACCACCCTCACCATAAAATTTCATTCTTAATATCCAATCTAAATCAATGTCCATCAGTGTAAAACTGTCACAGCTCGTCCTGTCACAACAGGCCCTACTAAAAAGTCTGTCCCTGTCTTTCTTGAAGGTCCCCATTAAGTACTGAAGAGCTGCTATAAGGGCTGCACAGATCCTTTTCTTCTCCAGACTGAACAAACCAAACTTTCAGCCTGTCCAGAGAAGGAGGTGCTCCAGTCCTGTGATCATCTTGGTGGACTCCTCTGGGCTCACTCCAGCAGGTCCTTCCTGTGCTGGGACCCCAGAGCTGATGCAGCCCTGCAGGTGGGGTGTCAGCAGAGCAGAGCAGAGGGGCAGAATCCCCTCCCTGGCCCTGCTGGTCCCTCAGCCCTGTGTGAATACTGAGTAGCACTGTATGAATATTGAATCTATAAAGATGAGAAGTAAATAGGAATAGATTACTTAATTCTTCTGTATTTGACTATGGTGAAAGATACTGGACTACTTAGTATATCTCTGGTGGTTTCTTTCTTTTAAAATATTCTGGAAAATGTAGATTCAGCACAGAAATCTAAAGAAAATCGTCCCAGGCAGTTATTGCAGAGTCAATCACAGGCTATAAATTTGAATCCTAGTTTGACTTTTGCTAAATGGTTCTTGTTACTGTTACCTATGAAGAGATGGTGAAAGGCACATTTGAACACAGCTGTCAATGGAGCACATAGAGACAGAGTTTATTAAATTTAAGATAAAATTTGTTTAAATAAGGCCTAACATTTTTTAATTAAGAATGTGACTACTGTAGACAATGGACACCCACATTTTGGGAAAAACATTTTCTATACATTGAATTTCTAACACTAGCTTAATTAATGTAATTCCTCTGTATTAATTATGATACTATATTATCTGAACACCTTTAATCTTATAGTTCTTCTTGTTAGTTCTGTACTCACTCAAAATATATAATTTTGAGTAAATAAACCAGAAATGGTTTTAGAAAAGTAATAGAAAAATATTATTTTAATTGTTTGTTTCTGAAAATTTTGAATTACAGATAAATAGTTTAATGGTATATTCTATATATTAGAATAACTGTAATTTTTTCTGTCTTCACTGAGATTTATATTCTTAATGTCAAAAAGCTTAGGGAACCTGGTTGAATTTTTGTGTCTTAAATTAAGCTCTTTAATGAAAGAAAAAACAATTTGAATTATCTGGAAATTTCTGAAAGGATGTATTTAGGGTCACTGTTAAATAGTAAATTCTTGTATCTTCATTTAGCCAAGGTTCTTTCTAATTATGTCTTCCTACTCATGTTGCCCTTTATAAGGAGTAAATTTCATTCTCTTAGTTTTTTAGGTCTGGGATTTACTTAGCTAAGAAAATTTATGGGTAAGTTCAGAGGCTCATTCCCCACCATCTCTATATGCTGAATGGCTAGAAAAAGAGAGATAATTTTCTTTTTTACACAACAAGATTCTAAGTAAATCTAAATAATCCTTGTGACTTCAATTAGAAATTAACAGTGGGTTTTTTGTGGGATAGCAATGCCTGTGGTGTTTTTTGAGGCATCCAGCCATAACACTTCCAGCCCTTGTTCAGGTATGTAGAGAGCACAGCAAGTGTTATGTCAGCTTTTGCTGTGAAATTTGACTCTTAAAATTGATTGTTATAAAACTCTGCTTACATAGGGCCAATTCTATACTCTGTAAACTTATGAATAATCTAAATAAACACCACTAAAGTTAGGGAAAACTTGTAGAGGCAGAAATTGTTTTTTCTCAGCCAGAAAGGAGCATTCTGATTAAAGTTGATAGTAATCAATTTAAAGTTATGAGCTCACTCTCTATTAAGATGACAAATAAAATAAAAGATGCAGAATCCTAATGAGCTATAGAAGGTATTTAACATTTCCTTTTGAAATCTCTCTTAGCGAAGGAAGACCTTCTCCCAGAGTGGAACTGCTGCATAACATAGACCCCATGTTTGTAGATGACTTCCCATGTGAGTATGCTCAAGATTTATTGAATGTACAGTTTACCTTCTGAATACTTCTTGTCTTCCATAAGTGAAGTATTTTCTTCCAGGTGAAACAAAATACAGTAAGATGCCTTTTGCTTTTAAGTAAATAGCTTTAAAATACAGAAACATCATCCCCTGGATGGCGTAAGTACTTCAACTTGATTGGCATGGGCTTCCTATTTCAGAGAGCTCTGAAACACTGCTGAGTAATGAATAAAGTTCTTTGGGACATGGAAATGTTGAGGAGCAGCTGTGTGCCTGAGGTGCACAGTGAGGCACACTGCCAACAACCCTTTCCAAAACCTCTCTCCAGATTTCCAAATGAACTGCTTGCCCTGATGCATCTTGATACAACTGATATGACATTGCAAATGGAAAGCTTGAGTTTGTGAGGAGCTGAGAAGTTCCAAGCCATGTGATTGCTTTTGTTCCATAATCATGTTGGTTGGATCCTTAATGCCAGAATCACATGAACTGGAGCTGAAGTTTGCTAATTCTATAGCTCTTTTTAAGCACCATCTGTTTTCTTATTCAATATTACTAGTTTGCTAAGGACTACAAGCTTTTCAGGCAGACTTTTTTTCATACAGAACATTGGAACAGGTCCCTTCCAGTGTTTTTATAGCATTTCTGTATTTCATTATATAAAGAAGTAAATCCAAGCAGAGTAAAAGTAGTGCAATGGAGACAGTGATCTGTTCCCTGCAAGACAAATACACGTGCTGCAATAACTGGATGGAAGTGGGTAAGGTGGCCTTTTGTAATGCACATCTGGTTCTGTGATGCTTTTCTGAGAAGCAGCAACATTATGCCTGTCTAATGCTGACTGGGCAGCACTGCCTGCAGATAATTCCTACATACTGATTGAATTAAGGTATAGCTACTCCAATTTCCCTTCAGAAAACACTCAGTGAGTCACGGCATTCCTGTACAATGTTATGCACTGGCGAGGTATTCTCAGGCATGCTGCAGAGCCCGTCTTTTCCTTCTGGGAATGGATCTGTGATTGAGGTGTTTAAGTAGATGAATTCCTGGAGCAAGCAGAAGGGAGAAAAGCTAAGGAGGTTTTCAGGAACCTGAGCTCTTAGGAAATATGGCCCCAAACTGCTTCCATGATGCCATGCTCTGATGATCGCTCACTGTTTGCTACATATATCATGTCCTTAGTTGTGTGCATTGCATGAAATGTGGGCAAGAAGTGGGGCTGGCAGTCAGAAGCTGTAGCAGGTGCAACTCTTATGCTGCACCAGATGTGGTTTTTAAGAATCATGAACAAAGGAAGTTACATGCATGTCTGTAAATTTGCAGTCTTTTTATGTGCCTTTCAAAACTGCAGTAATTACAAACAAAAACTGAACTCTTCACCAACATGTTCTTATGCACCATACAGAGTTTGCCTGTCTCTTCTCAGCAAAGGCCTATTCTTTTGGCAGATTGTTTTGTGCTGCCTAGTGAAATTATGCTTTGTCATATAAAGTTAAATTTTCTATTTAGCTGCCTGAGTTATTAGGAGTAATTGTATATGTATGTAAGTCAGCTGATTTTTACTTACTGTCTGTTTTTCATTTATTGAAACTGAGTAAATGTTTAGAATTAATATCTAATTAGAAAAATTATGCTGGCATCTCTATTATGGATAGATTAGCAAGACACAAAACTTCCAATACACAAGCACTTCCAGATTTTCAGCAGTCATGGTTCTCTTCATGTTTTGTTGGTTTCCTTTTTGTTTTTTTAACGAAAAGCATCTTATACTGTCCATGCACTCTTCTTGTCACCAAGATGATAAACTGTGTCACTCTGGAGTCTTGCTCTTTCCTTGACTGCTTATTGTTCCTGTGTCCTAACTGTCTTGACATCGAAATATTCTTTTGCCTATGGTGCTTAAATACATGTTTGCAGGTTTTGCTGGGTTCTTTCTAAACTCTGTATAACCTTTTAACTTCTTTATGCACATTTTGCTCTTGTCCATACTTTGAAAAATCACATCAGCTAAATCAAGTGGTGTCAGATGAAGTATTCCTATTATACTAAAACTTTCTTTGTTATAGAAATTTGAATTATAAAGTGAAATAATAACTGGAAGATAAGATTAGACAAATCTTTAGGTTTGTAGAGTACTGTAAAATAGCAAATAGGCAATTAAATATGAAGATTCTGTTAAATGTAACCAAAAAAGGACTTTCCAGATTGTGGTTAACCAGGCAAGAAGACAGTGGTATTGTAGTTGGGCACATGTAGAGCATCAAGTTACTATTTTACCTGCACTCTGTGCAGGTTCGGTGTTCCTGAACTCTTGAGTGGTTTTGCCTATACATTCTTTCACTGTAATATATTTTTATTTAATGGATGCATTTATCTCATCTCTATCAGAAAATACTAATTTTATATACATACATACAAACATAGATACATACATGCATATATATAAGCATGATACATACATATATATAAGCATGAATGACAGGATGTCTCATGTAATTATTAGGGGCTTTCAACCAAAACAGGAAAACTGAGCTTTGTTCTGTTCAGATTTTTTAACACCAAAATAAGCACTCCTCTAGGGAAGAATTCGTGCAAAACTCATGAATTAGTTTAGTGACAAGTCAACTGTTACAGCCAAGAATTCAACAGAACGTTAAGTTAAAGTAATAAGACATGGTGTCTTGATTACAGAGCAAGCAACATCTCTGCTTCTGTGGTCTGTTAGAACTGACCTTGGGCTCTGTGTTTGTTTATTTACCACTTGTGGGGTAACAGTGTATAACTTTTCAACTTCTCAAACTGAGCACTGGTTTCTCATCAGCCAGGGTTACTCCAGCAGATCTGATGAATCTGCTTATCACCACTGCTTACCTTTTTTCAGGACCTGATGTCCAGTGGCAAACACTGCAGCCCTGCAGTAGTCTTGTATCAAGTACTGCACTTCTGCTATTGTTAATAGTAAAGAGCACAAGAAGGAAAATACTGTAAAATAGTTTGCCTGCAGTTCCATTTTACAAAAAAAAATGCTCAGGTCTTACTTCACTGAATACTTCAAGTAAATCATCTTCTCTCTCAGAAGGCAGACTTTCTTCATTCAAATGTAAACCTTTCCTGTTGTCTGACACACATGGGCAGTGTTTTGAACTGTAATCCTTCATTTTTCATCTTTAGTGCTAAAAAAGGCCATAGACTTTGCCTCTAGCCTCCCTCTAACTTGTGGCAGCTCAGTGGAGTGGTTGGGGTTAAAAACAAGCTTTTATCTTAATGAACTGATCTGGTTTGTGGTGCAGACCTGCAACTATTGCACTCATGTAAGAGCAGACAGTGGAGTGAAAAACTAGGGTGGGCTCTCCAAAACTAGGATGAGGAGAGGGGTGGCTTGTGCTCTTTGGGGGTTGCAAAGACAGTCCAGTGGTGAGCTATTGCCAAGATGGCCAGGCTGTCCTCTCCCTTTCCTCCATCCTTTCTCCTTCACTTGTGTTAGATGTTGAAATCACATGGTAACGAGATGATTCTGCCAGATCAGCTTTCAGATTGTTTTGGGTAGCCAGGCAAAAGAGGAGGAAGGGTTTCTACCACATCAGTGAGCTGAATCAACCTGCCCTGTAGCTGTGTTCTTTGGAGCAGGGGATCAGTGTGTGGTTGGTAGCAGATGGGAGGGTCTGGCCACAGGCCTCACTAGCTAAGATCAGTTCTGACCACGTTGGGAACCTCAGCCAGAGGCAGTAGTTTCATGGAGTTTAAGCTAGTAGGCTGCTTCTGTTACCACAGAGGATATCCTCCCTCCCACAGTGCCTCACCACTGTTCCCCTTTCTCATGGGTCATCAAAACTACTCACAGAGCCAAGCTATTAACCAGGTCAGGATACTGGTACAGATCTTAAGCCTTTTTTTTCTCCACCTCTGGATGTGTGCTGGATAGCCAAGTGCTCTTTTTGGCACAAAGACTGAGACTAGGAGTTTCAGAGGACAGGTGAGACTGATTCTTTTGGCTCTGAAATTAAACCCTGAGGTTTCTGTTTCATGATACATGATTAAGCGATCCAACAGGTTTCTGCTGGGGATGTGCTTTACTTTCTTCCCTCCCCTTTCCCAGCCACTCGCTCCTAGTGCTTATTTTGCATTTGTTTTGGCACTTCTTGGATAGCTCTGTGAACTGATCCAACTTGTTAGCCTGGTTTTCCTCTGTCATGTGGGTTGAATCTGCACACTGGGGGGGCGGATGGATGCCAGCGTCAACCAAGGCGGGAGCAAGGAGGGTGTGTGGTTGGAAGAGGGGAGGCAGAGGGAGAGGCAACTGTCCTAGTACTGTTTTGCTGCTTCTGGAACCAGAACCCCATGGGAAAGGAACGAGAAACCACATCTTCTGGTTGAGCCATGCTGTGCTAACCCAGTCTGGTGAGCTCTGCAGATAGAGCTGGACCCACGCACCTCAGAGGTGATTGCTCCTCTCCCTCCTTGCTAAAAGCCATTGCTTTTGTCTTTCTGGTTGTTTCTTCATCATGCTGTTGATCGTTTTTGGAAGTGATGAATGTATGTCTCCATTACTTGATCTCAGTGTAGATTTGTAGTTTATTAGAGTTTACAGTTATGTAAATTTTGCTATGAAAAATCTACTGTGTTTCAAGTTTGGGTCTGGAACATCCACATTTTCTGTTAGCTTTAAGGTTAAAGTAGTAAAATAAGAAAATTAAAAACAGAAAGCTAAAATTATGTTGAGAGTATAATTTTCGCAGTAATGTGTAGGTTAAGAAAGCACAAATAAAATGCATAAAGTAACTTAAAATTGCATAAGTAAAAATACAGATTTACATACATTTGAAGAGAAAAGGAACAAAACTGTTTTTTACCCTATTTTTGTGAATTTGTCTTTAAAAATAAAAAAATAGCCAAGTTGTTTGGCAGCTGTGCAGATGACATCAGCTCTTCCATCGTGAAAGATCTCCTGTCTTTTAAACAGCCTCATGGCATTTCATCAAGTTTTGGTGATTCAGCTAAATTAAAACCCAACTGGTTTTAAGTCTCAGTTCCCCCAACTGCTAATCCAAACTTATTTCTGACCACAGTCATTGCTAGATGGCCTGTCTTGAAGCAGCATTGAAACTTTATATCCCTCAGAAGGCAATTTTATTTTGAGAATCAGAGCTAAATGACATGCTGAAAGGAAATATACCCTTTAATTCAGAGTTGTTAATCATAATCTGTCAGTACACACTGTATTAGCTTTAATCTGACTTGCTAAATTTATTAATAAATTTGGTGACTTTCACAAAATCTTGTAGTCTACACGTCTACAAGACATGTAGCATCACTTTCTTTTCAAAAAGAACTTGAATTTATTTAAATTAGAAAGATGTATTAAAAATAAATATGTTTTGGGTGGCGCTGGCTTAGGTTGAAAAAACTTTCACCTTTGTTTAAAATTCCAGACTTAGCCATAAACTAAAAGTTCAAAGGCATAATAACAGTGTAGATTATTAATTGTAGTCAATTTATTTCGAAGATACATCTATTCAGAGGGAGACATCCAAGACAGAGAACTTGTCTTGGATTTTGATCTTTGAAAATCAAACATTTTTTGATTTTCCTCCAAACCTTGATTTGCCTAGAGCAAAATTAATCCATTTTTACATTGCTGTCCTTGACATTTGAAAGAAGGCATTACCTTATATATTGTGCTATTAATTGCCAAAATAAATGATTGCTTATAAAGGGCTGGATCTGCTGTATTCAGAATGAACATATAATATATTATAATAGAGAAATCTTTTCTGCTCTGCATCTGTTAGGTCATTCATGGACATTAAAATTGCATTATAATGGCTGTAGCATTATATATTATATCCATACATATACAAAAATTAATAATCTTGATTAAGGAATGGACACTCCAGGTTCTATGCACCACGTATTACTTATTTTGCCTAGGTAAAAGATGATTCCTGAGACTTTGTAGGACAGAAATTACTTCTTCCCCAGTTCTATTACTGATGATCTAGCTCATTTAAAATTAGTTATGAAAAAGGAAAAAAAAAATGAGAAAGAGGGGGAAAATATATAATTGAGTTAATTAGTAGCAGCAGAAGTTGCATGGATGAGTGTGCTGGGTGGGTGCTGAATGAGATAAATATACTCCATGTATGTGACAGGCTTAAGACCCAGAATCTACTCTCAGGTCAGCTGACTGAGCTTACATAGTGGCAGCTAGAATTGGAGAAAGGTCAAGAATGGATAAAATCACAGATATATTCTTTGCTTCTCCAAATTACTATTCTTCTGCAGAATTACACATAGGCATGCTGACCATCTGGACTCCTGTCATCTGCCCATTTCAAGAAAATCATGAATTGCAGTGACCCCCTGTAAGTTTGGGTCATGGGGTGGCTTTACCTTTAAGATGGTTTTGGGAGCTAAGGAAGTTGAAGCTACTGGTGGCTGATGGGAGTCTTTTCTCCTGACCAATTATCGGTCACTTCTAAGAACTGACAGCAGTTTTGACCATTGAAAAGTGAGATCAACTTATGAACACCCACCCCCCCCACCCCCCCCCACCCTCCTTAAGATGTAAAGTCAGAGCACTCTTGTTCTCTTTGTTTTCTGGCTGTGAAAGGTAACAGAGCTTTAGCTGGTTCCCGTTCCCTGGCCCGGGCAGGGGCTGGGCTGGGCCCAGCGGCTCCCGGCCGGGAGATGGGGCCTGCGGGGCTTTGCCCCGGGCTCTGGCCGGGCCAGGCCGGTCCCTGGCTCGGCTGCAGTTTTTGCTGTGACTGAATTCACCAGAGACTGCCGAGTAAAGAAAGGGAAGAAGCTCTTGACCTGTGGCGGGCTGGGACAGTGACCACACTCTCCAGAGCAGCCATGAAGAATCTTCCATTGCAGACAGCTCCAGCTGCTGCTCCAGCAGAGATCACAGAACCATCTACAAAGCCTGGGCAAGATTTTAACCCTTTCATTACCCAGAGGAGACTTACAGATTAATCCTTTTATCCAGAGAGAGAAAAAGAGAGTAATCAACATGTAAAGAGACTTTATAAACTATTAGAGACAGTAAAGAATTAAGCTTCAGAAGAGGTAGAGAATAAGGAGATGCTTTAATTAAGCTGAAATATTTTTCTGTTAAAGCTATAGAGATGGATAATAGTGTCCTGAAAAAACTCCTTTAATTCATGACAGGGTATATTGGGAGGAATGGAGTGTTCAAAGTGTGGATTTTGAGAAAAAAGTAGAGCAATTGTGATACAGTGAGGTGCTGGAACAGAGTGAAGCGAAGATTTGAGGCCTTGAGGGCAATGAGAAAACTGTTTTTCCAGAAAAGCTCACAGAGACAGATGAAGAAAACTTTTACCTTTGAATAACTCATCCTTAAAATGACATCCCTAGACTCATTGACCCAGACACACCTCAGAGTGATGTGAAATGGGAGGAGTGAACTGATGACAGGATTTCCGGGCAGCTGGCATCAGAAAAATGGAAAACTGTAACAGAAATAGTTTTCTTGTGAGAAACTCCATAGATTAACAGAAGACTTCGGTTTCTCTACAGAGATTGATGAAAAGACTCTAGCAAGAATTGAGACTGTTTTAAACATGAAAGTTCCAAAGTTTTTTGTCTCTATGTTGTCATATGAACAAAAGAATGGTGGGTAGTAGGAGATAAAAGGGTTTCTAGAAGTTTTTTCTGGTGTTCTTATTTTTCTAGTTTTGTGAATAAACTTTCTTTTTTTTCCTTTTAAGTTTTAAGCCTGTTTTGCTCTTGTTCTAATCCCTATCTCACAGCAAGAAATAATTTTTTAGTTACTGCTTTAAACCACGACATTTATTTGGTGCGTTGGCCGGGAAAATGAAATTAGCAAATCTAAACCTCTACAGTTTGTAAGGCAGGAATTGCCAACACAGGACCCTGGATCCCTCAGCCTCTTCATGCAGTGCTTATTATGCTGACCTGGCAGTTTTGGGCAGAGCTCAGCTCGACTCCTTAATGGGAGGCTGCTGTTCCAGCTACCTCTGCTGCCATTCACATCAGAGATTAAGTGATGTTTTTCTTTTGACTGTTAGCTGTATAAGTTTCTGGGGTGTAGCTCTCTCTGTCAGGAAGTTTGGGCTGTGGTTCTGCATTGCCTTGGCTCTTAGCCCACTGCATCTCAGTGTCAGCCATCTGTCCTTGCAATATTTATTACTAGAGGATTGCATGTTCGGTGAGCCTCATGAATACAAATCCCCATGTTTCTTTTGGGATGTAGATAATCTCTTTTAGAATTTAGAAATGTTAGGTCACTTGATTAAGTGTGTAATGCAAGTATCATGACAGGAATCCAGAAATCCATCTATACTGCTTTTTTATGCTTCATTGTATTCTATAATTATTAGAACATAATGCTAGCATTTTATATCTTTATGCATGTCTTGATGTAAATGGTAGATTACATTTTTCAAATGAAATATCTCTGAGCCATAAACCTGAAAAAATTTAACAGAGCACAGGTTGAGGTTCTGCTCAATTCTCTTTACCTTCAACACGGCATCCTTACAGTGATGCAGATGGGGTTTGGGTGTTTCACATATAAGGCCACCACAATGGGATGTATCTTGAATAATTCATAAGTTCTGTACAGTCAGCTGAAATCTGTTTCCTGGAAAAAGTAAGAGTTTTATTTTTGTTTTCCTTATTTTCTCATTGGAAGTGAAAGTTCAACATTTCCTTTTGCGCTCTCTTCTTGTGATATTTAATATTGTAGGCGGTAATATTAAGTTTGTTCTTATTTAGAATAACTTCCATGGTTTGTTTATTCTGTGGTTGTCTAAGAATGTAGTAACCTGGATAAATGAATCACCTAGCTGATATGCACTGGGATTTTTTGCTGTCCTCGGTGATTCTGGATTTAGCTCAATTGTTAGTGTGGTATGGTATTTAATAATATGCTGTAAAAAAGAAGGTGAATGCTTCAAATGTCTGCTCTTGTTGAAATTAAGTAGAGTATATATTTTGAAAGGTAAGAGACTAAATATGATATTCTAGTATAAATCTTCCCTTTGGAATCAAACATTGCTATGATAAAACTGACATTAGAAGGAATTATACTAAATCTAGATGTTCATAGCATTTAACTAAGTGAATTAAGATAGGTGAGCTTCACTGTTTAAGTTCGTGTACAGTTCATCTCTACACCTTGTCGACATGATGTCTGGAAGTTACAGTGTCTCAGGGCTCATCCACTTCTTAAGATCAGTATTCTGTTCGTTCTCCCAAGGTTAAGGTCAAGGCTATTCTTCAAATGTTTTTCTTTTAATAAAATAAGAGAAAGACTCAGAGTTTTGTAGAAAACTCATTATTGCTGTAAAGCAGCAAAAGGTCACAAAATGTCTTTCCTTAGTGAAGTAGCAAAGCCCCTTATTTCGTTTGTAATTCATTATCACAGTGTAGGTTGGAAGAGCCCTTGACATTTCTAGAGTTTCCTAGTTGAGGTGAAATAATTGCTCTGCATACCACAGTTCAAAAAAAAGAGGGATCAGTACAGAGTACGTATATGCAAAGGCCTTGTAAGCTCACAGAGCCATCTGCATTTCTAAGTGGCTGTACCAAGATTGTTCTCTCTTCTGGCATATTTTTATGAACTTTCACATTAGTTAAGGCATCAGAGCTACACATAATTGTGCAGCTTCAGAAATGTACCTTATAAATGGGATTAGCCAATATAAAAGTTCTGTTTCTTTAACAAATAGAAAAATCACTTTCTACTGTCTATGAGCTACCTTTCAGAAAACACTGTAGAATATATATTCTATTCACTATAAATATGGAGGAAAAATTGTTGGCTTTAGAAGAATGACCAGAAAAGCAAAAATTAATTGACTTTATCTGGGTGAAGACATAAAAGTGTTGATGGAAGAAGGTGCCTCGTTTCAAAAAACGTGCAGGACTTTCTGGTGAGGATAATTGTCTGCCTGCTGTAGTATAGACAATCAACAGCAATCCTAAACCAATCCACAGCACTGCAGCAGGCTGTGAAAATAGCCGTGAAGAACTTGTTCAGCTTTCACATTGATAGTGTTTGTTTTTTATTGTGAAGAGGGAAAATGTTACGTAATTAAACAGTGCTATTCAAAGCTACCTTGTAATTTTGAACTTTGATTTCTATGAGATGTTTTTGTCTTTGCTGCTTCATAAGAAGGCAAATGCCTAAGAAGCACTAAATAATATTGTGATTAAAGGTTTTTTAAGGTTCAACAAGAAATGTCAACAGAAAGAGTCTGTTCCCAAACAAGATACATACTTACATATAGTTACTTATATATACTTTCTTTAATACAGTCTAAATTACCTTCTGGGGCTTTGATATTTGATTTTTCCACTATGTGAATGAAGACTCTGAAATGTGTGTATTTTCTGAAACATTCAATAACCTCTAAATTTTGGCTTTATTGTGGATGATGGTGACTGTGAATGTTAAGATAAATATCCATAACATTTTTTTCTGCCTGTTTCTGGATCTCTTCCCATTTCTCCATCTCTTCCCAAGATTTTACTCACGTAAGAGTAAATTCAGAGTAAATTCAAGTAAGAGTTAATTCAGAGACAAAACAATGAAGTTGGTTCAAATCATATCCTGTGAAAGCATGTATGCCAAGAAGAAACAGTCTATATTTGTAATATTATCTGTTATAATCACAAAATTAAAAACAATTGCTGCATTTTTGTAAAAATTACTCTAATTTCATTTTTGCAGTTCATTGACTGAGATTTGCTGAAGTTGAGCAGTTATCAGTAAAGGCCTTAAGATAATTTGCAGAGTGTCAAACTGATCATAGTGAGACTGGCCTTTTTAACCAGAGCTGATTATAATACAGTTGACTGAGCTGTCTGCTGGAGGGGAGCTGAATTCAAGAGCTGAATCAGTTGCTGGAGGAATATGAATTGTATTCTTGCCAAGATAACAGTATGCTCTTTGCCAAAGCAATAGGGAGAAATTCTTAAAACGCCTTCTCAAGTTTGCTTTGTCTTGTGCATTTCTTGATGAAAACTAAGTGACAGGCTGCTCCATGGAATCAAGTCTAGCAAAAGGTAATTCTTGTCATGAAGTTTCCGTTATATAAATTCCAATAAATTCATCCATAGTTCATCCAAGTGAAACACAGTGCAAAGTTTTCTGTTTATGGTCAAGTGAGAATTTTGCTTGGGGAATCCTTTTCTACTTGCACTGAAGACTTTTTCTGCTTCTGTAGCTATAGGGGAGAGAAAGTTATAAATGGAGAGTTATAAATCTATGGAAAATAGCCATGTGTTTCCATGCTGTTAACAAACAAATGTGGCATTTTAAAAGACCTTATATTTATAAGTAAAAGCTATATGAAGTCCAAGTGTATCATCTAACTGTAAAAAATATTAACTGTAACCTTTGTCCTTGCTGAATCTTTTATATTTCTCAATAAAATTTTCTTTGAAAATATAGTCTTATCTTGCAGGTGAGTAGTTGATTCATCTGAGTGGTTTGGGATTTTAGTAATAAGTTATATGACTACATTAGAGACAGTACAGATTTTCAGTGTATGTAAGAGACTTGATTTAATATTCCTAAGTGGAAATGAAAAATGTAGTACTTACACTGCTCTTGGTACTGTAACCACTGTGGTCTAGGGTATATAATAAAAAACTTTAATCATTTGAATATATTATGTCCTGAAATTTAGAAGGAAGAAAAAAATCTCATGTTCAAGTAAAGCATGTTGGTGCTTAATGAAAAACATAAAGCAAAGAAATTCAAATAGAATGAAAACCCACTGGCATTTCTGACACAGTCTGCAGATCCATACTACTTGTATTTTGTATGCAGATGAACAATGTAAATGGTACCATTTTTTAATTGCTGAAGTGGTCTCCGCTAGAAATGGTTCATTCTGAAAGCTATTTCTCTATTATTATGTTCCCTCATTAAACTTTCCTGCAACCTTTTCTGTTTTCCCCAGATCCAGGTACTTAAAAACTGGGAAATACCAAAGGAAACCTGGAATTTATTTAAATTTTTTTTCACCATTCTGGGTTTTGTGGTGCAATGTAGAGACCTGGGATTTAATGTATTTGTAGACTGTCTGCAAGTCGAACTATAGGCCAGATCAGTTGCAAATGAAAAACACACTGTACCTACAGAATATTTTGCATCTCGCATGTTAGAAGAACATGTGTATCATTGAAATAAGATTTACAGAATAGTAGAACATTGAGAATTATTATGAAAGGCATACCCACTGACTTTCCATACTTTCTTATATAAATGAAAAGTTTTGTGTACAACTTGGTGTTAGTGGAAATCAAAATAACACAAACCCATCTGGATATCCCAGAAATTATTTTCTGTGTTGTCATTCAAAATATTTATATGTATTACATGCATGTGAATGTGAAATGTAAAGTACAGAATTCCACAGAGTTGGGGTGAAATCTCTCCTGTTCAAAACTGTTTGTAACAAACAGAGTAACTTGGTTGGTGCTTTTGGTGTGGCCTGAGAATTTCCTCAGGGAGAAAACTATTGGATAGTTGGGAAAGTGCTGGAGGAAAGTTCAGAAGATGTGGTTGTGGGAAGCAGTGCTGTCCACAAAGAAGAGTTACTGGGTGGCTTCCTGAGTTTTACTGCAGTGAAGTTATGGTTCATTTTCTGACTTTGTGTTCCCATGTCTGGCTCCATGCTCCTATCAAGTGTTTGGTTACCTGTTACCTGAAGTCTGCCTTCATTCTGCTCTTTCAGAAGAGCAGAATGCTCTTTCAGTGCTCTTTCAGTGCTGCAGGGAAATATGTTTGAGTAAACACTTTTTCACTTTTCTAGAACTTCAGTGTTCTTTCAGTGCTGCAGGGAAATATGTTTAAGTAAACACTTTCTCACTTTTCTAGAACTTCAGGGTTCTGACATGGGTTTTGGAGCAGGGAAAATTACTCTGGAATTCATTTTCATCTGCCCACCCATAAGGCTCAGTTTTTGGTATAATTCATGGCATTCTGTGTTCTTATTTTCTTAAATTCTTTCTTCTGAGAACTGGTAAATCATGTATTGGCACTTTTGTTTTGATTTCGGAATCACTTTTGTTAGAATAGTTGATTAAAGCTTATGTGTTGTTGCCAGAAGTGATTGCTGTAAATGCAAATGAGGAAGGCTTTCATATGATGGTTTTGTGGAAAACACATTGTGTCTACTGAACTGTATGGATAAAGGGGAATTTAGCTTCATTTGTTTGATTAAGAGGAGTTGGTAGGGTGTAAATGCCTTGTTTGTTACTGCTGATGCTTAACCAGTCTGAACCAGAGCCCATTGGAATTGATGGAAAGGTTCCCATTTGTTTCAGGGTAGATTTTTTCAAGCCCTAACAGACTTCCTGCTGTTCCACATTTGAGCATTAGTAAGGCACAGGAAGCCTGCCAATCATGCATTATTTAAGTGTGTGCAAGTGGTGAGATTTCTAGGAGTCTGAAGACTGCTGTCATGAGGGCAATTTTTATGTGGAATTTCATAATACTTAAGAAAGTTTTTGATTCCTACACTTCTGCTATTGTAGCACAAAAATGGAGCAAGATGATTATAATGAGTTTGCATTGTCTACTGTTAGGAAAATAACAATACTTTTTAACTGCTTTGTTTTCTTCTTTCTCTTTACTGGGCAACATATAAATAAAATTTTTAAATCTTGAAAATAGCATCAAATAACTTAGCTAAGAACAGAAGCTTTTATTTTAATGTAAAGAGTGGGAGGATGATTCAATTACCATTTTTCTGGCAATGCATACAACATGATGAATACAATAGGAATTTACTGGATTATAAAAATATTATGTTGATTTTAAAGATGATAATGAAAATACTAGAAAATATTCTCTTTCTGTTTGGGTTTCGCATGTAAGTGGGTTTCGGTTTGCTAGTCCCAGACTTCTGTCTGGGGATCTTCTTTGTGGTTTTTATAGACTACTAATCAGATCACAAGAGGCAGAGAGGCATATGCATCACCTTACTGTGAAAATAATACTCATTACTGCTTGTTGGTTTTTACGTCCTGGTGAAAACAGTGCACGTGGTTTGGTTCAGCTATTAAGCAGAATTCTACTCTGCAATGTATACAGAATTGCTCACTTCTCTCTAACAAAAAACATTTTTACAAAATAAGGAAACTTTTTTTAATGTCTCAGACTATAATCTCAGCAGAATTTGAACATGTAATTTATCCCCTTGAGATTTACCATTGCCAGGTGACACTACCTTTTGAAAGCCTGTCTTGTTAAGAGTGAGGGTCTTCAGTGAGTTGACAGCTAGTATGCACAGGATTGAATTTTTATAAATTATTTACAATATCTTTTTTTGAACATATGCATTAGTGCCACTTCATTCCCTAAAGCTGCCTCACAGCAAGAACTAGTTTCTGTAGTTCAGTAGTTTCTTGATGTCTGCCGTGTGGTGCAGTCTTGTAATGGCTGTGTCCCTTGCTCTGAGGATATATCTGACAGAAATCCATGATGGGTGCTTTTTGTCACACCTGTAGCTCTGTGTGTGTTCCTTCAGCCTCTGTTAGCAGAACAAGTCTGAAACATAAGCACTTGCAGTGATACTCCCAAGAGTCTCTGAATACAAGCAGGATTTCATTGCATTGCTGTCTGAGTGACAGTTGTGCTTACTGATGAAATGCAATCTATTTTATCACCTTTATAACCTGGAGTTAAGGATGTCACGAGACTGGCAGCTCAGAGAGTTGTCCTAGCTGAGATGTGATTAGAAGATTTTAAGAAGTAATAGAATAACATGGAGTTTTCCCATGAAACATTTCTGGTGTGGTTCAAAATAGAAAACGCCATTTCGTTTTGTTCAGAAAACGTAGTGTTGTCCTGTTGGAACATGGCCATTCCTAGCCAAAGCAGACAATGAATTTCATAAGTAAAGAATTTCTATCTCACTCAGTGTTTCAGCATGTTTGAGTTTTTCTCACTTTGGCTACACAATGTGTAGTAGGGCAGCTGCACATTGTAAGTAATATCTAGTTTGGTTAGGTAGAGGCTGTAGTCACCCTGAAAAATATTAAAAACTCCCTAGGTCATGGGATTTCACTCAAGATATTTCATGAGGTGTGTGTAGTATGTTCAAAGTACTCTAAATATTTGGCCTGCATGTTTAAATGATACATCCCCTGTCATTTAAAACAATAAAGTTTTGATTATATGATTGCATTTGGCCAGTGTCACACAGGATGGGGAGGAGCAGAAACAGCCTGGTCCCTGAAGTCCCATGGAAAATACAAATTTAATTAAGTAGAATTTACATCTAGCAGAGGAGTTTTATTCAAAAGGGATTGCATGCCACCTAACTCACAATGGGTTTCTGAACTTCCTCAGTATTGTTTTTGAGATGGGAAGACCAAAACTACAGTTTTCCAGTTGCATGGGCTTCTTGCTTTGTTAACAAGTCCTTTTCTAATAATTCCTTTCACTCGGTTCTCTTTTTGTACAATGCTGACATAATTCTGAAAAAGCATCAGCTCAATCTGTTGTGATTCCAGGGTTTCACTCTTGGTTATGAGTGTCACAAAGGCCGTAATTTTATATGTTTATATGAATTTCAGGTTATTTTTTCACACATGCATCTCTTTATACCTGTGTCTATGCTAAATCATTGTCTATTTTAGTGCCTACTGCCCAGCCTCATACAGGCCTTCTTTCATCCTTCACAGCCACCTTTAGATAACTTGTCATCATTCATAGACTCTGTCATCCCACTTTCATTCACTTTTCCAGGTCATTTGGAATATATTCAGTCATATAGGGCCCAGCACAAATTCCTTTAGGAATCCAGTGGTGTCCACTGTGTTTCCAGAGTGAAATAAAAACTGGTTTTGTTTCCTGTTTTTTTAGATGCTTTTCTTATCCATGTGAGGATCTTTCCATCTTTTCCTATTGTTGCTTCTTGACCTACATGGCCATGTGGTATGAGAAGGAAACTTTTACTCTATGATCCTGTTTTCTGTTATTTAAGTAACGGAGTGGAGTAACCAAAGAAGTTATAGGGGGTTTTGCATAGCCAGACAAAATTTATACTGAAATACAAGTCTTGAGAACTACAGATAAAAAATTTAGTTAATACGAAAATATCTACAGAATCTCTTTGTGCAGCATACACTACAAACTGCAAGGTTTCAAACAATTGAGAAATCCAGTGTAGTATGTCCACACACTTGTGTCACAGGAAATGCTGGTGATATTCTTACTTGGGCTGAATGCTCTTGAATGTGCTTTACACCTGCAAAGCAGTAGCACCTGTTTACTATTTGTTCAGATGTGGTTTTTATTTGGATCGCAAAGAGTGTGAGCCATCTAAAATCTTAATTCACCCTCAGTTTTGTGGGTTTTTTTAACACAGATTTGTCAGGCTTTTCTGTCCAGTAGATTGCAATTAAGCTTGGAGCTTTTTGTGATTATATTTTTCTTGTCATATGGTTGCTACATTATATTATCAGAAATAGAAGTTTAGCTACAGAGAATGCTGATATTTTTCATTTTTTCTTTTGGGAAATATACTGATAAATGTAGATAACTTCTAACATCCTTGTTATGCAGATGAAGAAACAATGGTAGAAGCTTCCTTTGCTTTTGTTTTCCTTAAAGGACACTGATTATATGCAGCTGCTTATAAAAGAATGTTTTCATTACTGTGTAGAATATTGGAAAATTGTAGGCATGGGCCCTCTGATATTCACTTAGCTGTACAGATTGCTCTGTGGTCAGGGCTCTGTCTCCCAAATAAATAATAAATTAACATTCCTTTGTCTTTCTCCAAAATTGTTCTTCAGTACCCAACATTGCCTCCCCACATGCTTGTATTGTAGACCACAGTGTACAGAAATACAACATGCTTCAGGCAACATCGTTTTGGGCACTTTAAGTTTTGTGGTCAGGACCTTGCTAAGTGGCATGTTAGATAGAGCTGTGTACTCTTTGATCCCTTACCAGCCAAGAAAACTTGTTCTCAACAGTGGTCATTTTCATCATCTTAATCATACACTGAAGGCAGAATATTTTATTTTTAGATGTACTGTCTATTTATGTTGCCACACTTCTAAGTTTCTACCAATTGCTTGAGCTGGTCTCAGTATAAAAAAAAAAAAAAAGGAAAGTTAGAGGAATGAGAAGAGTAATGTTTATTAGATCTGCAAAATACCATGAATGTTGAAACAGAATATGTATAGTCTCTCTTTTTAATCACAGCTGAAGATTTACTTTATTTAGTTTATCTTCTTCCTTCTGACAGTTAAAAATTAGATATCAATGTTTAAATGAGTATATGCTTATGAAACTAATTATATTTAACAAAATGTTTCCAGAAATTTGTTTTTTAGATTAATTTAAAGAGCAAGCCTTTCTTTAAAAAGCAGGTTCAGATTGTACTTTTTATTTTCTTTAACTTGCGAATTTGCACAATGTGGGTGTGAACTATCCTTAACCTTTTTTTACAAATAACAGTTGCATGGTACTTGGACTATTTGCTGCGCAAAGTAAAAAGCAAAGGATTGAAGTGAACCATAGGAAATATTTGCAAAGAGGCTTACAGATCTGAATTTTCCAGCCTCCTTAACAAACGTTACAGTGGCTTTTGCTGTTGTCTTCACTATTTTTGATTTTGGTTGGATTAGGAAAATTTTTTTCCTATTATTTGCTCTTGATTGAATATTAAATATTTTAGAGATTAGCAGTGAAACAGTTGGAAACATCATAAGACTTAGACAGATAGACAAAGTGGATTTATAGTCTCCATACAGGAAGATGAGAGCTTCTGATAGGCATCTAAAGCTGCAAAATGCAGTAAAACTGGAGCAACCCTTCTTTTCTTCTATGACTGTGTACCACTGCAGGCATCAAAGGATCATGAGGTTGTTTTGGTTTGCAGCAGTAGTAGAAGAATTTAAGAAGTTTTGAGTTGTTCAGAAAATAAATGGATTTCCAGACATTTTTGTGATTTCCATGGTAGTCAGATAAATTATTATTTTTTTAATTTTAGATAAGTTTCTGGTAGGTAACTAGGATTGTATGAGCCAAGGAACAGATGATTTGTTCTCAAGCCTACATTGATCAGCAGGGTAGAAATGTAAAAAAATTTTGCTTTCTACTTTCCACTCCTGAAATCATTGCCAGTTGGATAGATGAACTAATGAGTTAAGCAGAAGGCTGCTGAAAGTGTACGCAAAAATATATAGGAAGACAGTTTTTTTCTGGAAGAGCTATCCTCCTAACATAAATGATGTTTTAAATCAGGAATACACATGGGATACTGAATGAGGTCAGAGAGCTTTTTTGAAAGGCGAGGAGGAATAGGAGGAATAGAACAGGGCAAAGCACATTGAGGCATTTTTTATGATCTTCCCTATGCTTAGGAAGTGAAGTGAAAGAACAGATTGCTGGGAAAAGTAAAAAGTTTTGGTTTTTCTTTTCTGGTTAAAGTTGAATCTTCTGTTAGTAACTGTGTCTTGGGATGCACTTCTTTATGGCAAAACCCGTCATCTTGCAACATTTCTGTAAATTGTAGGGGCTTTTCTAAAATTTTAAAATTGTATGACTAAAGCAGGAAATAACATAGGTGTCAGATTCTGATTTCAATGTGAATCTACGATTTCAATTACTGTCCTCTTGATCTATGTTCTAAGTGAAAAAACAGCCCTAAGGAAATAACTGATCTGTCTGCACACACTATATATGGTCACTGCACGTCATTGCTGGTAAAAATTAATGCTACATTGCTTTATTCTACACCTCCTTTAAAGAATAACACTCAAAATAAATTAGAGGATATGCTAGAAATTACTTATGGTGTTCATGGATTTATGAAATCATAGTTAAACCTGAAGCTGCATCATATATGATAGAGAGAAGGGCAACCAAGGTGATGGAAGACTTCAAGGGTGAGATTTGGGATGAGTGGCTGAGGTCACTTGGTTTGCTCAGCTTAGAGAAGGCTGAGGGGTGACCTCAGTGCAGCCTTCAACTTCCTCTGGTGGGGAAAGCAGAGGGGCTGGTGCTGATCCTCTCTCTGTGACTGCTGACAGGGCATGAGGAGATGGAATGAAACTGCATCAGGAAAAGTTCACTGTGGGCATTATGAAAAGGTTCTTCACTGAAACAGGCTCCCCAGGGAGTGTCACAGCTCCGTGCCTGTCAGAGCTTGTGGACAACCATCTCAGTCATATGGTTTAGTTTGGGGTATTCCTGTGATGAACAGAGAATTGAAGTCTATGAATCATGAGTCCTTTCCTACTTGAGATACGCTGTGGTGCTATGATTCTCTACTTAATTTTTGTGGAAGTTTTGACCCTTTCGGTTCAGTGCATACAGGGATTAATATAATAAAACTTGTATAAATCTACTTCAATATTGCACTTTTGTAAATATTTTATTTGCCATTCCTGAGCTGAAAATAATTTGGTAGCACATCTTGTGTAGGACCATCCCAATAATCTGTCCTGTTCATTGTTCTGAGAGTAGCAGTTGTGTAGGACAGAGTACATGAGGGCAAGCACATAAATACACTTCTCTTTGTGGCCCCCACAGCCTGCTCCTAATCTTTAGGCCATATTTTTGGATATAAGAATTCTTGAGTTATTTTTCTTCCACTATGTGTATCCTTTTACTACTCAACCTGCATAAACTTTTGGCACCCACAGCATTCCATGTAAAGGATTTCCACACTTGAATTTGGTTTGTAAGAAGGAAATATATAGTATCATTTATTTTCAATACATGACAATTTATTCAATGCCCTTATTGGGAAAGACTTGTTCCTTTCTCAGTTTGCCATGGCCACACAACTTCCAAGACCTCCTTTCTCTCATCAGTTGTCCATTTTTGAGGATTAACAGCCCTATATTTACTTAGTCATTCTTCACACAGAAGTTGTTCTATACCTTTTATCTTCCTTGTCTCAGGTCTTTGTATCTTGCATGGCTTTTCTGTATTTGCTTTGTAACATGGGAACCAAAACTACACAGTACACCATGTAAGACACATGAAGGACCTCAGTGGTGGGATAATGTCCTGTTTGTTGCCAGTTTTAGTATTGGATTGCTTTTCTGGACAGCCTCTGGACAATACTTGTTCATTAAAACTTTGTGAACACAAACACTTCCCTAAATAGCAGTGGCTAATTCAGAAGTAGCAGTAGCTAGTTCAGATAAACTGCCATGTATGTGGAATGTTGGCTTTCCCTGCCATGTTCGTTACTTTCCCTTTTGTTGTACTTAAATTTGTGCATTAGCAAGACTCAGCACACTGAAAGATTGTTCACTTTTCCTAAGAAGCTGAGGATATTCTCTGGTCAACAGCCAGGATATTACTGATGTATGTATCCAGTAGTAAATTTTCCAGCATCCTGCCTGAAGGGTATGCTACAGAATATTCAAATTATCAAAAGGACAATTATTTTTGTAAATGTAGCCAATGTTTTGACTGATGCTTTCTGAGCATCTTGTGTGGATTTTTCAGAGTTAATGACATTGGCCTTTGGAAAAATCAGGTTTCTTGAAGGTGCAGATTAGCCATTGAAAATTACATAGGCTTTTACATCCTAATCTGAAATATGTATATGTATAGAAACTATACATGATAACAGAAGTAAAAGAACTAAGCTGAAGTTTCTGTAAGGAGCAAAGGGCCAGACTTCTTTACAACCCAAGAGAGTTGGTCATCTCAATTCCTTTAAAAATCTGATCCTGAAACCATTTTTAAGCTTGTCAGTACAAAGGATTTCTTGAACTATGCTATAGTTCCAAAATCACTTATCAGCATCTTCTGAGGGGCCTAACTTTTACTATGGAGATATAAAAGCTATTTGAATACTAATTGGTGACCTGTAACTCCAGCCAAAACTCTAAAATCTTTAGACAAATTCATTTTAGCATTAAATATTTGAAAATAAATATCTGAATGAAAGGTCACCACTTTCTTAACTAATACAAGTTCTATCATTTCCCAAGAGACTACTTAAAAAATAAATACAGCTACTGGTGAGGCTTCAAAGTTGAGCATCAGGAAACAGTGGCTTCTTTTGACAATAATAAAATTCATGGGAAAGGCTGTGGGACTTGCTTTAAAGGTTAAAACAAAGCCTGATTTCATTAACCACTGATACATTGATCCAACAGCAAAAAAAAGTAAAATGTTTAGGTTCTACACAAGCAAAAGCATCACTTTTATATATGTATAAGTTTGTAAGGAGAATATGCAGACCTATGAAGGCTGGCTTGATAACTGAGCTTAATAAAAGTCATCTGTCCTTTGACTGCTGAATTGGTCCACAGGGCTGTTGTTACTGTCAACCATAATGGAAATAAATAAATAAAAACTCCCCCACAATATAGAACAAATGCATAAAAAAACTGCTTAGGTGCTACGGGAGACAACATTTTGTCTTGAAAAGGAAGTGAAACAAATATGACATCTTCAGTCTGCAAAATCAGAAAAGGGATCCATGTAAAATTCATACGGCAAAGAAGAAGATAGCCCAGGTATTTTGCATTTCACCTGCACCAGCTGGGCTGAAGAGAAGGAGGAAGATGGGTAAAGGCAGCAGGAGGAATATCTGAGTTTAAGATGCAAGTCATAGGATGGGAAGAAAAGCATTCACATAAGGCAAAATTTTTTTTTATAGTAGTTCTGTATCTGGTGTTTATGTAATGTAATAAAGTGACAGTCCTGTAAGTATCCTTGTAGAGAGCATTTGAAAAAGCATCAGCCTGTTTCCCATGACCAAAGTCCATGATGAAAGTTGACTTGTACTCTCTGGAAAGCAATGCACTTCCCCTAGTAATAGACAGTACATTTCTTTGGCACAAAGCAAGTGCTTGCAATGGGTGAATTAACATGACTGACAGAGTTCTCTTTATAACAGCTCAACATAATGGAATTTACCCATTTCTCTTCCAGAAATTTTGCTGAAAGATAATATTCACCAAATATCTTCAACTTCATGCTCTCGTAAAAGCATTTTTTTCATTTAAGAGTCTACTTTTGTTACCTGGACTAAATCAGAGTATTTAAATCTATTCTATCTCCTTGAATCTTATTTTAAGTCTCATACATGGCATTCTAAGGATATTGTGCCAAGTATATATAAAAATATAATATTTCATACCATTTATTTGAAATATTTTGAATAGTTTATCTTGTGTAGTGTTATGGTACCACATACTGTGGGTAGATCAGCAAGCACAAGCATATTCTTTATGCTAAACTTTAAAATCAGAAATGCAGGTTCACATAATTTTATCTTTAGACCATGCCGTGAAATTGTAGTTCTGAGACATGAGGTTTAAAAAGCATCTCTTTTTTGACCGGCTGAATATCTTTCATTATGCTTAAGAAAGTAGATGGCAAACAGTAGTCAAGGAGGAGTAGCAAAGCAAATGACAGAATAACACATAACACAATGCTGCTGAAAAGTAAGTGGTATTAATCTTTAAACTCTTTCCTATTTTCTATGGACATCACATGGCTGTGTGAGGATTTATCTTCCAGAAGGGATTCTGCTGGGGTTACTTATGAGGTTTTTCTTGTTTTCATGGGGGCTTATTTTCTTTTTTAGATCAGCTTCAGTGCTTCTTGATCTAAAATGAGCTGAGTCCTGTCCAGTCTGTGTATGCATATTCCAAACAAGTAGCCCTTTTATGTCCTTATTAATCTGGGAACATTATACAAGTTTGATGTAGACAGGGAACTTGGGTATGCACAAATCTGTTTATTAAAGAAAATAAACTCAAAGTGTAAAGTCCAGTAAGAAAATAGAAACTTTGCAAGTCCTTCATAAAAAATAGAGAAATTGCGTCCTAGCATTTCTTGTCCCAACTTTCTGTTCTCCTTTCCATTGATGTGTATTTACCTCACTGTGTTGTGCAGAGTTTACTCTTTTTACAAATACCTAGTTCTGCTTCCTATTGGCTATTACATGATCATGGTACATCTCATGGATTCTCATCCAAAAGTCTGTCAGCTGAGTCCTTCAGATTCCCTAAACTGATTGAAAACCACCTCTTTTGGAAAAAAGCTCTTTTGGAAAAATCAACATTGGTTTCTCTCCATCTTCTAATGTGTCTTCTCATTTGATTAAAGTTGCCTTTTGGTAGTCATTGGTAAACTGTTATCAGCTGATACAGTCAATATAAAATGTGTAGATTTTATGTCTTGAACTCCTGTTTTATTTATGAAAACATATGGAAGTTGGTTTGTGTGCTCCTGGGCTGTCCATCTGCCTCTCTTCCTCCCTGTTGGTTTCAATAACATAGTGGTCTCCTAATCATCCCTGGTCAATGCATTTTAATTCTTTTTCCTGAGCTCCCTTCTATAAGGAGCTTCAGGTTTCCTTTTGAGAGGGAATGTTTCAGTTTTCAATAGTATGTGAATATGGGGCCACATCATACACAGCTCCTCCAAAAACAGTAGATGTGCCACAGAAGAAGCTTGCTGACCAGATGTGGATTTTGTGAACACAGCCAGCTCAGCCCGGAGAGACAGCTCTCTGTTGTTGATACAGGTCAGAACCTGGGACTTGTTCCCTGTAGTGACCTAAGAAAATTGACTCAGGAGATCTTTCAGTCTTATATTCCTACCTAGCAAAAGATGCAGGCACTTGTATGACAAAATTTAGCAATTCCAATCTTGAGTGTTCTTAATAGAGGTATGTGAGATACACGTATAGTATCTGTGTACAAAATTAGGCCAGTTATCTGGGCTCAGCTCTGACATTTTCCACTGGTAAGTTTTTTAAATGCAGTTCAAGTTCAGAGTTAAATACGTCCATTTATTCATAGCACAGATTTTTGCACATATATACAACAAAATGTTTATCCAGTAGGGAAAAATAAATGGCTGACAACAAACTGCTTTGTTTTCCAACAGATTTCTAAAAATTACCTCATGAATACGCAATGTACCTAACTTTTACTGTTTTACTGTTTACTGTTCAATTAAGGTCTTGGCATTGACAAGAGAACATCTTTACCACAGAGCAATTCTCCTTGGGATGATACACTTTTCAATATATCCATACATGCAGCAATAAGACATGGAAAATGGAAGTTACTAACTGGATATCCAGGTAACAAAATCCTATCTCCAACCCACCACAAACACAATTTAATTTTGTTTCATGTATTTTAATTTCTTTGAGTAATTCTGCTAATTTCTTAGGTTTTTGACCACATGCAGAGATCTAGAATGAGCACTTCTAAAATCCAAACAATGTGGTTTTTTTTCATTTTCCAAATATTTTGTCTTCGACTTATTTGAATGGTAGGGGAAAAACTGTCATAGAATATCTCAAATTGTAAGGGACCGGTAAGGAGAACAGAATCCAAGAAGAAGTTCCATTAAATTATTTTATGTGAAATAAAGTTACATAGAATTTTGAATCTCAGTGGTGCAGTGGGTTTTTTGCATAAATGAGACTCTTATTTAAGTAGCCCTGGACTAGAGAGACTGGTGCAGGGCTAGAGTTAAGGTGTGCAGCAACAGTCACAAGCAGGGGCTTGTCAAGAGACCTAGTAAATTCATCAATTACAGCAAAACTCTGTCTCCACACTGCTGCTCTGTATGTCAGAACTGACCCTTGGTCTGTTCCTGTTCCTGTAGGCTGCAGCCACTGGTTCCCTCCACCGTCTTTGTTCAATGAGTCACAGATTCAATCGTCTGATCCATCAACAAAGAAACTTTGGCTGTTTGATATTATTCATGATCCTGAAGAGAAAAATGATGTGTCTGAAAAATACCCTCATGTGGTGGAAAAACTACTCTCACGGCTTCAGTATTATCACAAACGTTCAGTACCTGTGTTCTACCCTGATGAGGATCCCAACTGTGATCCAGCAGTGACTGGGGCTTGGGGTCCTTGGGCATAATGCACACAGCTTTGCATTCTGCAAAAAACCTCTGCAGCAGAGTCTGGTTTACAGAGTCCTAGTCACATATTTTGTACTTTCTCTAATGAGTTATTGCTAATTGTGATCTTATTCTTGGAATAATTCATTATTTCTTATTCTTGGTATGTTGGGAATCTAATTTCAGTCTTTTCCCACTCTCATTCCCAACAATTATATGTGAAACGTTAGTAAAATTATATATATATTTTTTTAATGTTCTTTGTCTGGAATATACTTCTAGTGCAGAAGATAAACATTGCCTCCTTCCTTGAAAGAAACTAAAAGTAATTGAATTCCTTGTAAGGAAGGCAACGGGGACATCCAAAATTAATCAGTCTTGTGGAATATAGTGAATTTTGGTTTCACGTTTGTCCAGAAGACAAAATCTTCTGAAAGCTATTATATATCTGTATTGGCATAAAAATTTTTGCCTTTAACATGTACTTCCATCCAGAAAAGGCAAGAGTGAAAAAGAAAACCTCACAAATACAACATAATCTCTATTTCTTGCTCACTCTTGATCTATCAGACTGGAGTAGAGCGTGATGATCAACTGGAGTGCAGGGCTGTCAGATAGAAGAATCTTGACAGCCTTAAAAAATGTGTGAATAAATATTTCATTAATTTCAACAATTGCAGAGTCTGCCACTTGGAGTGCCACAGCTACATTCAGGAGTGCATGCTGGGCCATGACCAAATGGAAAGCATTTTCATGGGGAAAAAATCTAAGCATCCTTCTGAACAGTAATTAGGACAAGAGTTGCCATTTTCTCTTTAGGTGAAGAAAACCAACCACATGTTTTTCCACATAAGTGAGAATGTATCCAGCAGCTAGGAGAAGTCTTAATTCCCTTCTATCAGTGCTAAAGCATAACATCACATTTTGAGCTTCCCTATAAAGGAAAAGTATTGACCAGTTTGAGTTAGTTCAGTGGAGAACTATGAGTGTGATCATGGGGAGGATAAAGAAATGGGTTAGTTTATGCTGGTGAGAAAAATGGAAGATGCTGTCTTCAGGTACTAAATGTGAGAGCACAGAGAAGAGGAAGCCAGACACTTCTCAGAGATGCACAAAGATGAAAAGCACACAGGGAACATGTGGAGTTCCAATGCAATATAAGGAAAGGAAAAGAAAAAAAATCACACCATGAGTTTAATTCAATATGGGAAATGTGAGACTATGGCAACCTTAATCCTGGGGATGTCCAGTGTTTGGCTGGAGAAGATTCTGAACAATTCTATTCCTGAAGCTGGATCAAATTTGAAGTTGATGCAGTTTGCTAGAGTGGTGAGGAGCAACCAGTGACCTCCAAAGGTCCCTTTTTGCAGGAATTACTCAATGATTCTGTGCTGAACAAAACCTTACTTTTATTACCTGCCAGGTAAGTACCCTGTCTTTATTACCATAGTGGAGTCTGTTTGCATCCTGAAGTGGGCTCTGAGCCATGAAGAAACCAAGCCAAACAACATTTCTCAGTAACAATCAAATTGACGCAAGATAATGTGCCAGCTCTCTATTAGTGTCTCCAAACCCTGAGTTCTGGTACTGCTTCTCAGTGTCCTTGACTAAGTTCTCAGGATGCAGAGCTCAATCTGTCATCATCTCCAGAATCATAATTGCCCTTTTCCCAGCTGCAGGACCAACTCATATGAATTGCACTAAAATTTTTACGACTTCCTAGTTTTCTCTTGGGGGACTTGTGCTAATCATTAGCAAACAGATTAATGAAAAGGAAGGCTTTACAAAACCCATGCATTTAAAAAAAAAAAAAAAAGGCTGAAAAAGAGATTAAACAAGAAAACTGAAAATGCATGTACTTTTTAATATAGCTGATTCTCCACTGTGTTGTCTTAAATCTAATCTTAAATGCTTGTCTTTTCTACCTTTGATGTTTTTTCTCAGTAGAAGTGAGTCTAAAGCTCTCCAGAAACCTGTTCAGCTTTTTATCTTTCTCCCAAAGAGCTTTATGTTTCTCTCACTTCTATGTCACTTCTGCTCCTTTATGTCAGTATTTTTTTCTGTTCTATTTTGTTCACCATCTTCAGCCTTGAAGACAAAAAGAAAAGAAAAGTAGTTTCAGAGAAAGTAATTCTTGTATAATATATTTTCTCTGCAGTTTAATTGTATATATTCCTATGGAATCCTGTTTTAGACTGAGTCTCACTTTCCTTCTCCATTCATACATCAGTGGCTGAAAGCAGATGGTTGCAGTAGGATATAACTGAGCAAGCTCTTCAGATTGTTCTTCACCTTCTAAACAATCACACAGAGCCTCAAAGACTAGTTTCTCTTCCATCAGGTTGTACCAGCCTTTCCTTTGGGGCCCTTGGGAACAATGCCCAGCCTTACAATACTTTCTAAGGTATTGTTATTTACACAATCAAGCGTTTCCACAGCTTATCTAGACACTGGGAGAAACATCTGATTGTTACCTGCCTCCAGGTAATTTAATTGGCAAAACATATCTACTGTGACAGAAGCTCCTACTATAACACTGTTTGCAACTTTCATATGAACTACTATATTTAAAATACTAAATTAAAAAGATTCTGTAGAAGTAGTCTTCAAACCGGTACCTGGTTATATCTCCTTCCATTTAATGAAACACATTTAGGCTTTTCTTTCTGTCCTGTGACTTTTCATACCAGAACCTGAGTTCCTGCTCAGGTTTTAGCTAGCACACAGCTCATACAAAGACCTGATGTTGTTTGGACTAGTGCTGTGAGATCCAAGTGAGAGCAGCATGTAGGCAAACCACTGGAAGGGTTCAGGTCACTACAAAGCCATTACTTGTCTGCTGAAGACATAATCCCCCCTACTGATTGTCAGTTCCTTCAGAATCCACTAACTTACGGGAATCACGTAGACCAAACTTTAAAGCTGGAACTTATAAATATGGCATCTTGCCCAAAAACACCTCTGAAGCATATCCAGCATCAGCCAGGCTGCTGAGGTTTTCATGCTACCAGATGGGATACATGGGAGGCCTGCACTATGACAGAGGAGAATGGATGAGCACTCTCATCAGCAGTTCTGGAGTATTTTACTTATAACTTTAAGTTATAAGGTTATAATTATAAGCGTAACTGTAAGTTATGAGATAGACAACTTGTGAGTTAAAGACCTTATGAATTAAGGAATGAATTAGTGAATTCCCATGTTAGTCTCATTTGTATGAAGTGGATTGAGCCTTTAATGTGTATGTTTGTTTCCTTTCCTAATGAGCTCATAAAATAATTTACAGACCATGTTGTCCTGTAAATTAGAGAGATCCAATTGGACCATGACAGTCTTTGCTTCAGAACACAGCAGCATTTCATTCTTGAGCTTTTGAAGATTCTTTGCAATAACTGAGGCTTAGGCTCAGTTATTTGCTGACCACATCAATAGAGGGAAAATGTAAGCAACAAAACCATTTTATAAGGTATTGTATCACGTTGACAAAGCTTGCATCTTCCTTCAGTAGCTTCAGAAAAACCTTTATTGCAGTTCCCTTTTCTAACTGTTGCAGTCAGTTTATTTTACAGTGATATGATGATTTATGTTAGTTTGTAACTTACCTGTTTAGTGCAACTGTAAGTTCAATATTCTAATTGTAGCATACAGTTAGTAACATGGTTTCGAGTGTGGGATTCTGAAAGAGGAGAGTGTTGAATTACCTTTTGTGACCTTTAGATTTACTATTTTTATATGTGTCATAGTGATATGTTGTCCTTCAAATATCTTTTTGAGATAAATCATCCAAAGAGCAGAAGTTCCATTAGCTCTTATTTATTCAGAATGTTTTGGTATAGTTTATTTGTGCAATCAAATGCAAATGGAGATGTTGACAGCCATTCCCCTTTATGTAAGGCAAGTAGATCCAAGGAATTTATGTTATCCCCACTCTTTTTTTGTAGTGCATATTTATTTATTGCCTTATATACACATGGAAACATGTAAGATTAGAAAGCTAACTGTTCTCAGTCAATATCACATGTAACATTTTGGTTTATAGTAGGCGTTACAAGATGTGGTTTTCACAATAACAGGGGACTGGACTTGGGGGTGGGAGAAATTTCTGCCCTACATTCCTGTGTGTTCTTCAGCATTCAGCACTCATATTACATGAGGAAAGATGTTGTCTTACCCACAGAAGTGGAAACTTCTCTTAATGGTATTTTTAACTGGATTTTTTATGCTGATACCTAGTTTCATGGAAAAGAAAAAAAAAATCACCTAAATTGTAAAAGCTCAAGTAATTAATGGCATTGACTCACATCAATTTCAGCTTCTTGGCTAAAGTTAGAAAAGATTAAAAAAATTCTAATTTTAATTTCAGAGGTAAGCAGAACTTTTTATGTGTTCTGTTTTTTCTTTTCCTACAATCTGCATTTTAATGTCTTGCTGATATTCTAATTTATATATTTAATTTACTAGGAAGTGGCTGTGACATATCATTGTCTCACAGAGGTATTAAATTCTGTTTTCTCTCGTTATATATTAAAATCCAAAGATTATTTTCTCAGCTACAGTAGAATTTTTTTTCCTAATTATTTTCCATGGGTGGTCTTCATTAAACATTTTAATTGAACTGTGTTAGGGAAAAAAAACATCTGGCTGACACATTTAGATTGGCATCTGCAAAGAGTTGTATACTCTTAAGTTGTTTCAAATTGGGAAATAGAGAATTCTTTATATCTTTTGTGGTTACTTGAGTAACTTTCAAAAATGCAAGTATTTTGAATGCTAAATAAAACTTCATTTCATCCTTTTCCAATTTAAGATTCATTCTTAATCTAGCAAACATTTGAGCATTATGAATTCAAAAGTTATAGTCTTTATGCTTTAGAAATTATTTAAGTTTCAGATAAGTAACCAAGTTTAGGAAGAATGCTGACACTGGCTACTCATTCTGCATTGCTTACATATAAAAAAATGTACACAGTCAAGGAGTGGATGATTTTATAAGCAAAACAGATAATCTGGATCTTTTCTTGAGTCAAAGGCCCTATATTCAGCCTGAAAATAATTTGTCCAACTTTGATAAATGGGTCTTGGATAAAGCTCTGAGTTTAATCCTCTTCGGAATCTCTGAGCAGAAGAACCAGAGTTTAAACACTTGAGGTCTATGCAGATCTGAAGCTCCACTACCAGTCCCTGTTGGCCTCTGTGAATTTGTCTCTCACTTTCTGAAAAAGTGGGAAAGACTACTAGCAAGATACCCAAAACTGTCTATGCTTTCTTTAACAAACAACAAATGAGCACGAAGTCACACAGAGAATCCTGTTAAACCTGTGCCACCCTATTGCAGACTTACCAAAGGGTCCTGATGGTCATCCTGATGGTGACAGAGCCACTGGTAGGGTTCCTACCCATGTGTGATGGAGTTTGGTACACAAGCATGTGTAGTTCATATTGTAGCCATGTTTGTAATGCTAGGAACAGGAACACCCAAGTTATGAACAGGCAACTGAATCATGAAATACTTAAAGTCAAAATGAAAGATTACTTCACAAATAAAAAAGCAAATAATATCAAGCACTACCAGGAGACCCAGAACCTAACGACAGGTTAGGGCTGTCCTAAATGTAGGAACACCAAATAATTTCTGAGATGTAGCAGTTATTAAGGGAGAATTTGTTTTCCTGCCTACCTGCTCCTTTGGCAGCCCACCAAAGGCCCCGCTCCAGCTGGACCCCGAGGCTGTGTCTCTCTCATAACATTAACCTTAGCTCTGGCACGATGGAGGGGTCAAAGGACCATTTCTCCAGCCCAGCCCTTCCCTTGGCAGTCCCTTTGGAGCCCCACCCCAAGCAGGCCCATAGGTTTCACGTCTCTCTAACTATAAATAAGCCGAGGTTTGTAATGGGGAAGTAGTGCTTTTGCTAACAGAAGGGGAAAAAAACCTGCCAATTCTAAGTTTGGGGAGGTTAAGCAATATTTTTGTCAGTGGGTTTCTAGCTGAATGTTTTAACTCTTTCAGCTTACTGTCTTTGTGAGCTGCAGACAGTGAACTCAATTTTGTTTCAAGCTGGTTGAATATATGGTGTAAAGAATTCCCTGAGGTCCCAAGCTGCTGTTTCTGAATCCAGCGTTCTCCCATCTTCTTTCAGTGCCTTGCAATTCGTGTATGAGCTCATCTAAATCAGGCAGAACTGCTGCAAGGAACAGTAAAAACTTTTTTTGGCACAGAGCAGTCAGAATGAGTCAGCCAGCCAACCATGGACGGGATCAGTGACAGCCCTTGTGATAATTGCATACCATGGTTAGCAGAGGGAGAGAGGATGATGCAGTACTTCTTGTTGTGTTAGTGTTCCCTCCTGAGAGTTGTTTTTGTGGGGTGGAGTGCAGAGATACTGGAAAGGTTGGTGATATATCTGCTGCCAAGTTTCAAAGAAGTGACTACCGTCTGCCATCATCAAAGCAGTTACTGGATGTTGATCCCCTAATCCTGTCTAAACTCAATAGCAATAAAGGCAGTTATATTCTGTCGGCAGGACTATAGTTAGGAAAAAAAGTATAGTCCGAATAGCTAGATTTGGATCTAAGGAATGCAGTGTTTATTTGGACGAATCTTCAAAAGCCACAACAAGGTACTGCACCAAAGCCACAGTTCTGGGCTGCCAGATTTTGGCTTTCAGGACTGTGATAAAAATAAAAAAGCCCTGTCTTTCTTTTCAGCTATGCATTCTTGCTATTTCTTCAAGCAAACAAGGAGTCAGAACACAGTGAATACACGTACAAACAAAGTAAGCTGTGTTTGATATTCAGCAATGCTTATTGAGTAATTTTGGGCATTGAGCCCATGGTAATGAATGTAAAACTTTGATCAGGACAACTGTGGCCTGCCCAGTCATTTCATGGAACCTGCAAATCTGCCAGAAACATCACTCAATGGCCCTATTAACCAGGGATGTTGAAGTCTTTCTTGATTGTGCATATTCTCCAAGCACACTCATGAAGTAGGAGTCATTGATTTTTATTGGACAGAAAATTCAGAAATGACTTATTCAAGGACATCTGAGGCCTTAAATTTACCCTTCACATTTATACTGCTTCACTGGGAAAAAGCTTTAATCAGTCTGTCTGGACAATGGAAAGATGAATGTTGAGACCATTGAGTCACAGGGTGGACTTCTAGCAAACAAATATGCTCTCAGTTCCAGCTTACCTGTATTTAACTCACAGTAACAAATAGTTTGTTGGGTTTTTTTATATATATCTATATAGATTATAGTCAGGGAAATTCTGTGATTTCAAAGTATTTCCTTGAAGTTGCACATCAGTGTGCAGTTATCCAGGAAAATAGTCAGTTCCTGGAGGATCATGATTTCTTCCCTTGTGTATATGGTAAGAGGAGCCCTTTTTAAAAGACTGTGAACACTGTAACTGCCAGCCCAAGAACTATGAAAGCACTGCTGCCCTGTAGGTGGCCCCTATAGATGTACATGTAATTCTTGTCCTTTTTGCTTTGTTTTCAAATATTCTGTTGTACAAGTCATACTTGATGGATAAAGCACTGTCTGAAATAATCCCAAAGTGGCTATTAGTCTGGTCTAGTCATACCCTGCAGCCCCAGCAGTGACATGTTGTAGAAACAAAGTAATTCTCCTGCCTTTTCAGTTCTGTTTTGACTTTATAATGGAGAGATCATGGTCATGGTATATTAAACAACGGGATAAGAGCAACATATACATTACCATCACTCTGCTTCTAACTAAAGCTCCAAAACTAATATAGTGGAGAAATCTGGATAGGAATTTACTGACAGTTTTCTTTTGCCATAAATTCAGCATTAGAAAAAAAATCCAGAACAGCTGAAATTGCATAGCCTTTGACTGAGTGAAAAATAGAAATATTTATAATATCAAAGGAGACTTACGATAATACCCCAGTTGGATTTTGAAAAAATGCAGGAGGGAATAGAGTAGAACAATTGCATTTCTGTTTATATTTGCCCTAGAAAGTAGCCCACTGTGAAGAAATATTTAGGAATGTGAATGATTGAGAGATTGTCTCTTAGAGGCAGCAGGTATAAGATGTCTGAAATTCCTTTGAGCTATAATTGCTTGTTAACAACAGGATTTTTTTTGTAATTATTTCTGCCCACAGTACACAAGAACTTAATGTGCATTGCTTTATGTGGAGAAGTTCTTAGAAATCACCTTTTTCTGTATTTAATTTGTGATAAAGAGAAGGCCATACTATATGGAAAAGAAATTTTAAAAGGAATTGTTTAAAAAAATGTAATTCCAACACTATAAAATTGAGAGAATTTTCTTAAAAAAATAAGAGTTTCTGTGCAAATGTTTATTCTATTTATAGCATTAAATGCAATTGCAAGAATCCATCTTCCTGGCTATAAAGACTGAGTGTAGTGTTAAGAGGTACATATAATTATTAACCCACAAATATCATTGAGGAATGTTGTACTCTTCAATGAATTATGCATTTTGGATTTAACTTGTGTCAAAATATGCATTAAATGTGTGGACCTAGTCCAAACCCCAAATCCTTACAAAGCAAGCTCCTACATTTTCTAAGTTTGTTGTTTGTAAATTTTATCTTTTGAGTCTGTGGTTCTAAATACCAATATTAAATTACTTAGTATCTATATTTTTCAGAAGTGAGGATGCTGAGACCGTGCTATCACAGCACTGTTTAACAACAGCTCTTTTCAGAGCCTACAGCAGTGTAAGCATCATAAGCTGTGAGGAAAAGCAGACTTTTTAACAACAGTCACTATCCATCTTTTTACTTAATATTATTTAATTACATTTGTTTGATGACATGTTCAAATAAAGAAATGGCCTCTTCTTAAATGCAAATGCTGGTTTTATCCATAGTTTATTTTCATTGAGCTTGTCATAAGTGTTCTGATGATGCATAAGAATACAAGAAGATATTTAGGAACACTTGGTTTCATCCTAAATATTATCCTGGTAATAAGTGACTATAATACACCAACAATCATCAAAATTCTAGATACAGCAGAGATCTGGCATTGCTTAGGTTCATAACTGAGGCCCAAATGCACACACAACTGCAGGGCACTTGGAGCACCATTTCCTTCCACTCTTGTCTTAGGAGCTGATTACTGCACAGATCTCTCTGTATTGTCAAAGTGAAAGTCAGAATAATTCCACTCAAGGCCATAGCTTCAAGTGAATGTAGAGCTCATGAAAGGTCTTAGCCCATGAGCTGCAGTCAGAAGATTCCAAATTAATTAATGATTAACTAGCATCCAGGTATGCCTGTATGAAAAGATGGAGAGGACAGGAAGGGCATTGTGAGAAATACAGATGGTCATGGTCAATCGTGATTCCAGTTTTATAAATTGGCCCAGTCAAGCTGTAGAGCAGATTTGAATAGTCCTGTTTATTATATAAACTAGAGGCATTGTTTTAGTTCAGGGAAATCTCTTTGATTATTGTTCACTGATGAAGTTATATTTGTAGTGGAATCATGGCTTATTTTGGACATTAATTTGAAAATATGGTAAGATGACAACTATATATAATTGCTGGAAGTGGAGAAAGTTACTCTCTCAGCTAAGAACTCTCACTTTGTAAATCTATGCATATTGCAAACATTCTATTCTTGTTTAATGTTGTTTTAGTTTTTTTCATTGTGTGTTTATCTTTAAAATAAATGTCATCTAGATATGACTCCAGAGAAAGTTAGCAAACATACATTTATTTATTGGACTTCAGTCTCTAAAAAGACCTGCAGAATAGACCCTAGAAGCTATAATTAATAAAATTTACTGCATTGAAAATGTTATGATCTCCATTTTCTCATATTTCTGTGCAAGAACCTGGAAATGAAAGTATTTAAAGAATGAATAAATTACAGCTATAAATCCTATAAAGAAATATGTTTAAGATAGAATTTTATTTTGGTAGGCCCATAGTAAAGCCCATAGTGACAGAGAGCCCAGTATATCTGGTAGATTTCTACCAGATTCTTTTTTTAAATGGGCTCATATTTAATTTTACATTACTACTTAGGAATTGACTTCCAAAAAGCCATAACAGTGGCTACTGTTCTTTCCCTTAGGGTCCGAACAAGGAAATCCAATGTTTTCTGGTCAGCAGGAGGAATTCCACTTTGTAATCTGACACTCTTCATTCCTCTCCTCTCAAAGGCAGTAAACCAAAAACTTAAAGGCAGAACAGATTTTCAGATCATGTAGCATTTGTAAATCCTCATGCACATTTAATGATTTGTTGGCATGTACAAACTGAAAGCTTCATGACCTGGCCTTTCTCTTGTCAGTTCCTGCTCTCATCACATTGTCTAGTTATGCACGTTTCACTGAGAATTCAAGTTTTTGCATTTCTCTGATTTCATCCCTATTGTTCCAAACTTATGAGGAATAAAAAGTCATAGAAGAGCAAAGACCTTCACATTAGGAGGCTGATACAGCTTGACTGTAGCCAACAGAGCTATGCTAGTTCATACCAATAAGTATGCAGTGATTAGGAAGATATTAGTCCCTTTTTTCTATTTTTTAATATCTGGTCTCCAGCAAGCATGTAGTGGTGGTATGATTCTGCAGATGTATGCAGTGGTAACAATTGAGTCTTTTCATGCTCAGAGTGAGTAACTCAATTCTTGTCAGTCTGTAATTTCTTTCTGACAGGCTCGTTATTTCTCTGCCGATGGTATGGTTATGGTTAAGGGCAGCTGTACAGTTTTAAAACACAATTTTTCTGTAAGCACAGTGTGCCTGTTCCAGCACACTTCTGTCCTAACAGCATATAAGCCTGCTCATCCAATGACCATGGCTGCATCGGTTGTAGGATATGGTTGTAAGATACTTTATAGAACAAACATCTTGATACACAGTTTTAATTGCTGCTATCATCTCTGTTAATTTATCTTTCTGTGATGGATATGTATTTCTACAATAGTAATTATAAAGTCTCTGGACTCTGGACTAGGAAAATAATGTGCTTTATCTGCTGGTTCTCATTAAGGATTTGTTCAAGTTCATGCTGGTGTCAGCATGCCCTCTGACTTTATTGAAGACTTCAGTGCTATTTGAAAAAAATCAGATTATTTTCAAACATGATACAAGCTGCAAACTCAGTTGGAACTGTGTAAACTTCCATAAAACTTGTTTGTAGTAGGAACAAATGTAGTAAGGAGAGCAGTTAGGAAATCTCTTGATGGTTCTTCTTTGTGCTTTCAATATATGTGCTGCACTCTATCTGCGTATATTGAACCTCCTTAGTCACTTCTGTGACTAAGCTGTTAAAGATCCTTTTGAAGAGATAAGTATTTTTGGAACATTTCTTAAACTATTATATTTGCTGGACTTTCAGAATAAATTCTGAGAAGTTCAGTCCTGCAGCTAGTAAAAATTTCTGGGTAAATAATAGCAAGGTTTTGGTGAGTTCTACACTTGTAGTTAGAGTACATCCCTATAGCAGACATCTCTGGTATATGACTTCTAGCTTGAATCCGTACCCAAACAGTGACAGAAGCTATTAATGTAAATTAGAAAAAATAAAAGCCTGTATAGATCCATATGTTTACTGTAAGAAAGTTGCAACAGTAAATTCAAGCACAATGATTTTGTGCTCCTATGATATGATGTGGGTATTTTTCATTGTCAGTCTTAGTGAATTGTGTACATCCGGTTTCTGCATTGCCTACAAAGCAGAGAGGGATTTAGAAGAGAATGCATTTACTACATTTACTACACCCTGTTCTTCCAACACCTCAGACTTACTGCACACTCATTTGAAATTAGCTGCTGGGAGGAAGGAACACTGGCAACAGTGTTAAGGAAATGCAGTCTCAGGCTCTGCACTCCCTTAATTAGAAGCCTGAGACTCATGGTTAATGGTGATTAATGTTCCATTCTATTTTTCCAGTTCTTCCTTGTGGGAAAAGATCACATAAAGCTGAAGTACTTTCAAATCACTGTTGATATTAATGACTTTATTTTTAAAAGAAAAGTTATTTCTACATCTGTTTCTGACAAATTAAGAATAAAACTCTTATCCAAGAGCGTGTCATTTAACTAAACCTGACAAACATAACTGCACCTAGCTGCTTCTCTTTCCCACACTGTTTTATTTTTTTAAACTTCAAAGTCTCCAAATTCCTCCTGATTGATGCGCTGATATTTTAACAATGTCTTTGTTGTGTACTGCAATCAGACAAGTGCTAATAACCTTGAGGAATCTGGCAGGACTGTGGGAATCTTCCAGCCATAATTGTATCTTGCCGTAAATGTGATGATACTGGCAACTTCAGATGAATTGACAGAATGTGCTGTTGCTGAGGGTGATACCAACTTTCTCCATTGATTTACAAGTCTAAGGGTCATTCATTTATGCATTCTTTGCTGTCTCTGGTATGGAGTTTTTTAGTGCAGTTCTGGAAGATGTTAGAGCATAAATGCCTGCTGTATTTAAACAATGAAATAGTGTAATCAGGGGAAAGAACAACAGGAAATCCTAATTACATTGTTAAAATTGCTAGCACGATGAATTATGATCAGTGACACTGAATTTTAATGTTATAGTTAAAGTTTATTAGTTTGCATTATGAGAAAAATAAAGCAATACAAAGGTACTGAATGTAGTTAAACTTACTGTCTAACCATGTTAACCCAAGTCTTGGATTTATGTACTCAGTCATTTACAAATTATTTTAGCTGAACACTTTAACATGTTTGTTTTTCTTTAACAGGTTCTGAATGCAGAATAATTCCACTGAAAACTATTTTTTGGGGATAAGAACATTGCAGATGATTCACTACATGCCTAAATGTGTAACCTCCTCATATTTATTCAGTTTTTGGATCTGTGCCTCAAGCCGTGGTTGTCACTTGTTCAAATTCTGTTACAGACCATCCACTTCTCTGGTAATAAATATGGTTTCCCCAAGTATAAGGGTAAAAACACTTGATTGTTTATTCTTGTGAATTACTCCACATTTCTTCTTTCCCTCTATTTACATGAGAAAAGTAAAATACCTGTAATTTAAATTATCTAATAGACCCATGACTTGCAAAATAATTATTCACTGGATTTTATTTTTTATGACTAGACTATGAAGAATAAAATAGTGTTTCCTCTTTAGCTGTTTTTTAAAGAGAGAGTGATTCACTTATTATGTTCAGATTAGCACTAATGGAGGTTCAGGGCCACTATCAGTCTTTAATTAATGCGACAGATGAGAGATAAAAAGGTGATCCTTACTTGTTTTAACTGCATGTACTCTGTCTGTGCATCCTGAAGACCACTTGGCCTACAATCACTTAAAAAAAATACCATGATTTGGCTCTGAATCACATGTTTTGATAGAAATCAGATAGCCAAAACCACAAGAATCTTAACTTTTTAGAAATGGTGACTGTTCCAAAAGCGTGAATCCAGAAGACTGGCATACATACAGTAAGTAGAGGACGCACATAAAAGCTCCTGATATACCTGATAGCTTTCAGTTTTATTAATTTTTCTGCTGTTAGATCACTGGAAAAACATGAGCACCTTGCCGTACAGGGCTGGGATTTTTCGTTTGCTGTTCTAAGGGCAGAATATATACTCTGCATATTAACAGTTACTTCAATCTTAATTTTTTATGTCAGAACTTGGTCAGAAACTGCTTCATGGAACCATTTCTTCATGATCTTGCACCTTTCCTCCTGCAGCACTAGAAGTTACTGTGTACGGTGTCCTGGACATGCTCTGAATTCACTGACAGAACATGATGCAATCACTCCGTCGAAACAAAGAGGTGTTTCTTCTTAGTTCACTGCATTATACTTAACAATTTTGTCCTTTAGGATTTTCTCCAAGTGCTCCAATTATTGCAACAATTCATAGCGAAATGTGCCTCTCAGGAAAGATCATCAGCTGAATTAATTTTGATGTTAAGATATGGCCTGTGCTTACTTGTCATTCATTGGCTTTGCAAATGTACCCACCAATTTCTTGTGTAACCATCCCCTGAATCCCACATAAGAAAAGGCTAGGAAAAAAAAAAATCTTAGGAGAAACGGAACCAGTTGAAATTCGTAATTTTGTTAAAATGTACTCACCTAGCAAAACCCCATCTTTTGAAGATTTCTGTGGGATAATTAGACTGCCTTATTACTGCATGGTGCTGCCATGTATATTTTGTGTATTTAGTATTGTTTTGTGAACTACTGTTGGTGTGCTGTATAATTATTGAATCTGGCTATGATACCAAGCTCTAAGGTTTAGCCAAGGTACCTCAGTAAGGTCTTATACACTGAAATAGCAATTTATATTATTTCAGGTTTGGAAGTTGGAATTTTCTTTGTTCATTACCTCTTTATGGTTATTTTGCTGCTGCAGGAAAAGCATGCGCTAATAACTATGTAATACTGTTGGTCAAATGTGTGCCTTATTTTCCTCCATAATTAATTTCTTCCTTTCTATTTCATCTTAAGTAGCCATATTATTATCATCATTAACAATGTTTACTTTTAATCAGTTGTGGTATTTTAATTCTCAGCTCTTACTTATTTTTCCCTATTATTCTCAATAACTGCAATGTTCTTGCACTTTCAGTATCGCCTGAATCTAAATGCAAATAGTTTGTTTCCAAGCTATTGTTTTGATTCTGTCTTATCTGTTCAAATAAGGAAAGCGTGAATTCCTAGAATTAATCACTGTAGTGTTTCATTAATGTTATCTCCAGCTAATTATTTTCATTTGTATTTTAATATAGATCATTCATCACTTCTTAAACAGCTAATTTAATTATTTCAGAGACAAAAACACAAAAATGCAATTTAAAGTTTCCAACTTCCACCCAACATAGTTAAAGATGAAGTATAACTTAATGTGTGAGAGAATCTTAGAAAAATAAAAGGCTGCTGCTGTGTTTCTAAGTGTGTGATGTTTTTAACAAGGGTAGATACTGTGGAAGCAGGATTTATGCTGCTGGCAAAACTGACCATTAGCGGGGAGTAAGATTATTTGATTATTTTGCACAGAGAAAAGGCAACTGACTCATCAGAAGACAGGGTTATTGCTGAACATACACAAACCAATGACATAAAAGAGAAATTACCACAGACTATAGTGAGATGGCGCACTGTAGATAACTTAAAGTTCTGTGAAAAAGAAATATCATTTTCAATGAGGCCCATCAACCCATTTAAAAACAGGGATTCAGATTCTGAGTTTTTATGATGTGACCAGTGAAATTCTGAGTTAGAGATCCCAGCAGATCTCTCATAATAACAAGCAGATATGCACCTAAAGGATAAATGAGCAATAAGGTGAAATGAAAATGCTGGTCTTTAATTTAAAGGAAAGCTAAGACAACTGAGAAATATGTATTTTAGCATAGGGCTGGATCCCTAAAGAAATCCAGAATCCTCAACCTCTAGCAATAGCCTTTTTAGCAAGAGCTCCTGAATAGGTCTCATTTATTTATATTGGGGCTCATTTTCACATTCTTTTAAAGTTGATATAGAGATACTGTATCAAACAAGGTGATTGATTCAGGTTTCAGTGAATAATTGGAGAAAGACAATTCTTCCTACAGGAAAATACCATAAATCCTAATCATTAGGCTCCTTTAGCAGGGTTTTCTCTGCCATTAAATTTAAAGTTTTTTTGGTTTTTTTTTGCCAGCATTCTGAACAACACAAGTCTTAACTGATGATACCTTGCAAGCTCAATTATATGGAATTTAAAGCAAAAACACTAGATTAAATTTTTGTGGCTTAATAAAACATAGAAGCTATTATTAAGCTGAAATAAAAAGTCAGTTACAGAAATGCAATTTTATAATGAAAAGGCACAATATTTTCAAAGAAGCTTCATGCAGAACTATGATCTTTCTGAAGACACTTCAGTGGGTTATGTAAAAAGAAAGGGTTTATTGCAGTTGTTTGACTTTATAGTCTTACACAAAAAAGAATTTCATTACTGTGTCATTAAGAGCTTCTGATACTGGAGCAATTGTTAGTGTACTGCGACAAATTTGGGGTTTCTTAATAAATTTCTTTTTGAGTTCTGAACAAGTTCTGAGGTTATATGTTTTTTTCTAAGTAGGGTAAAGTTTGTTTGCTGGTTTTAAGCCAGTTGCAACTCACTCTTCGTCGTTTATTCAGCATATATATTCTTTGAAAGCATCTATTATTAAGGCTCCCTTAAGTTTAGTGTTGTGTGTGGCAATGAACAATGAAATCTGATTTCAAAAGTGTTGGAGCTTTTTAAGAATTGTGGTTAAATCCCTTTGTACATGTTCCATTATTTTTTCTTCTAAAATTTAGAATACATGGCCTTGTGCTGAGGAAGTTAACATTTTAACACTCTGTACTTTTCCCAGTTACATGGAAATTGCTACACTGTAATTGTTAGTACATAATTGTGATTAGTGATTGACAGAGAAAAGCCTACTGGTGTCAGTCAGTATGCAGACCATATAAAAAATATATGCTTCAAACTTAAAAAGAATTTTTCCAATTCACAAATATTTTCTTTCAGCAAGATCCAGGTTTCCCCAGGTCATACACACTGCATGTGATCATCCACATTAAAAGATGATCTCCAAATTATTGTCAGTATTTATGTGCATGTCTTTTATTCTTTGGAAGAGACATGAAGTTGTGTGCCCCCAGGCTTCCTAGGACATCTGAATCTCTTAATCTGTCACATGTCAGATTAGTGCTTTTGTGAGGCCATAAACATAATGTAGCCCCACAGGATGTGTTAATGCTGTAAAAAGCTTTTTTCTCAGAGAGAGTATGTCTGACTTGTGAGATTATAATTTATAATTCATATTTGATGGGTATTTTAGGTATTCTCTAGGTATAACTGTCTCAAGGTTATTTTTTTTTCCCCTTTTAAATTATATATGATGTGCTAACTACTTTCTGGAAAAATTAAATACATTATCCTAATGAAGATGCTGTTGCACAATATGCCCTGCAAAGTTTAGGGACCTTTTAAACTTTGAGTGTATTGGAATATCTTGTGGCAAGGTCCAAGCAGATGGAAAAAGAGTTGCTTCTCAGGAAGCTTAAATTTAAACATAGAACAACTCCTTTTGTATTTTATTTTTGCTTTTAATGTATTTTCAAAATTCTGGATAAACCAAAATATATAGTGCTGGCAAAAGTGCTAGACTGTGTGGTTTCCAATTTGGCTTTACAATCAATAATCCTCAAAACAGAAAATAAAGGCTTCTCAGGGAGAAACAACAATCAAGGTTGAAAGTGTGATTCAAGAAAGCATGGTTTACCCTGAGAATTCCATCCTTTTACACTATCTGGAAATAGAAAGCTCATTTAACCTATTTTGGAGATGGATGTGATCATTTCATAATATCTGTACTAGAAATAGGAAGAGTTTCACTACATTTGGGATAGGAGCAGGAAAGGAAAACAGTGAAACTAAAGCCACATGAGACAAGTCATGGAAAGGATTTGAGAAACATCCTAAAATACTGTATTACAGATGGCTGACAAGATGATGAGGATAAACTACTAATTCAAACCCCTGGGCTGGAGGGCATAATTATAACTTCTTGCAAGGACAGTTTTATAAGAGTGCAAGGTGTGGAAGTGCAATAGTCCACAGGATAAGTAAAGCAAAGGGGAATCCAACAAAAACCAAACCAGACCAAACAAAGAAGAATCCAACAAAAAGCAATCTGCATCATTGTTCCGTCTTTTGGTTCCTGGCAATGCCATGATCAGTGTATAAAATCCTGAGCATCCAGATAAGCATAAAATATGTAAGGTATTCAACTTCCTATCCTTGAATGTGGGGAATGTGTGGAAATTAGCTCAAAACCAGCACAAAATGCCAGCAGAAGTAGCAGGTGTCTATAACTGCTCTGATATGTGCTGCTCTGGTTCTCACTAACATGCTGTGGTGCCTAGGAAACTTAAGTGTAATCATGGCTGAATTATTCCTAGATCAGAATTCCTAGGAATGCCCATTTCAAATTTGAAAACTGCTTCAAGCAGTTATTATAGAACTGGGAATATGGAGTAACTTTCTCACTGAATTTCTTTGGATAATTTGGGTGAATCTTCACAATTCTTAAGCAATTTCTTCAAGTTTTAAATTGCTTTGAAAAACCTGGCAATGTTGCAATCTTTGAGATTTATCTCTAATGATGTTAACACTGATGAATGAAGTATTAAACATTTTTGAGATATATAATTCGTAGAAATAGCACTAGCCTATTTCCTTTTATAATTTGTAACACAGCCAGTAGAACTGTAGGAAATTTTGGAAAAAGTCCTAGAAAATGCCTCATTTTTGGATGAATAAGCTAGTAGTTGAAGAAGGTATCAGAGTTGCTTTTTTTCAACTGGATATATGAGTTGATAGAGTAATTTCAAATGTTTTATGCATAGTAGCCTGCTCAGTCATTTGTATGTATGTATTTTCTCTCAGTGCTTCTGAGGACATTAGAAAAGAAACATATTAGCATAGCTGGTAATTAATGTGGAATTTCAATAGCTGAATATCTTGTTTAAAACCCAGCTTCTTTAATTATTTATACCTAATGGATGTCTTGGTTTGTTCAGTAGAAAGGATACTGTTAATTTAAATTCCCATTAATTACTGCATCAAAGTGCACTTTAAAATATTCTCTGTCCTGGAGCACCAAATTATGGGAAAGGAGATAAAACAGCTGTTACTGCTATTGTGTCAGGCAGCATTTATTTGGCTAGACAGCTTTTTTTTACATACTAGTTGCAATAATATGTGTTTCAAAAATAGAGATTAGACACAGTGATAAATCTGGATCCCTTCAGTGAGCCTAACTGTCTGCATTCAATTAAAGTATTCTTAAAATTCAGTGGTAGATTCTTCTATTGTACCATACTGGCAGAGTCCCAGATTAGTTTAACAATTAGTGTCCCCAAAACACCAAGAGGTGGAATGTGACACCTTGGAATACTCAGCCAGGGTCAACAGATATTTCTTGACACCCACCACAGGCCTTTGCCTCTTCTCATATTGCTTTTTTTTAAAGGTCTCAGACTCTGAGACACTGTTTTAACTGACCTTATTTTTTCAATTTGTTTTTATTTTGATGAATGCCTGCTGCTGCTTTGCATTGGTCTGTGTGTCTGGAAGAGTGCTTTCTTCATCGTTTTCCCACGGAAACTTAAGCAGCCCTGGCCTTTGTCCCTTTCACTTATTCTTCTTATCTAAATAGGTTATTAAACTAGCTTTCCTGAGTCACCCTTGACTTCTTCCTCCTGTAGAGATTAAAATCTCAAGATATGTCTCTGGATATATTGAAATTAAGTAATCAATTCAAATTCAGTACGATTTAAGATAGCCCCCAATCTTTCTTTCCAGACCTTCTTCCTATTTCCTTTCTCTCTGCAGACATCTCCATGCTTTCTGCTACTCAGCACTGATGTTCCCCTAGATCATCACATGCTGATAAGTCTAGATACTGTACATTGATACTGTACATAACAACTTTGAGATAGTAATTTTTCTTTATCTATGGCTACAATTCTCCCATAAATTTTATTTTGACCTGAGCTATAAAATTCCTTTCCTCTGAAATCTATCAATTCAATATAATATTGCTGTTATCCACTGTGGATGCTCTTGCACTTCTTTTATTGTCTACAAGATAAGGTGCTAATTTTGAGTGATCTTTTTAGCTTAACCATAGCCTCTTCTCATTTCTCATTTGTTCCTAAAGTCTCCAGGAGCATGAACAGATGAGTTTCCCCGTTATTCAAATGTTCTTTTTTTTCCTTTTTTTTGTCTCTACTGTCACTAGCTATAAATTAGAAAGATCACATTATTTTCTGTAACACCATATACTGCTTGACGCTAGAGCAAGGAACTACTGAAAAATTAAATGTCATAGCTAAATGCTTACAAAAACTTAAGGTTCTGAAGCTGCAAACAAAAAAAACAAGTGTTACTTAAGAAATACACATTCTCCTGAAGATTTATTTCAGCTGATATTTTACATCTTACTTTTCTTTCGGGTAGAAGAACAAAACGCCCACAATAAAATAACCCCCATATCCCAACTCAATTTCCTCACTCTTCCAGAGCTGAGTCCTCCCTTTTATATATTTTCCACCGTCTTCTGCCTCCCTAACTCCTCTTTTTCTATTTTTCGTGTTCTCTGAACAAGTTCCAAATGCAGCATTTTCTTTAACAGTATTTTACTCTAAAAAAATTCTTCCCTGTGTGTTTCTATAGTCAGATCATTCATTTGAATAGAATATTAAAATTTATTCCATTCCTTCACAGTGAAAAGATTTTGGAAAAGCAGTCATTTAAAAAATAAAACCAAAATACCAGCAACAAAAAGAAACAGAAAAGTAAGTGCAATGAGGGAACAAATCTAGTATGAATATATTTGAAGCCTAAAAAGTTGAGATTGATTTGCTCTTTAGTCCAACTACTAATTCCAGTATGCACATATGATATTCACTTTGTTCATTTTTAGCTTTTTGTAAGCTCTATATAAAAATTTTTGTATTTTCTCCAATATTTTTAATAGTTTCCAGTGACTATTCACAGGCTTAGTGAGAACATAATTTTGAGCCAAATAGTGTCTGTTCTTCTTTCCAACCTGTATGTTATTTGCTAGTTATTTGGATGTCGTGTCTCTTTGGTTGTACTTTCTGCTATCCTGTTTTGTCTGCCCTGTCTATAGTCTATTCTTACAATCTTTAGAGAATGTTTTCTGGGCCACATCCAAGGCTGTATTTGTTCAGGTGAACTTCAGGAAATTTCAGGGTAAAATAATCCTTCATTCTAACACTCCATGGAGAATTTAAATCGATCAATCAAAATGAGATCAGTTATTACTATCTGGGGTTATAATTAAACCAATATTTAGGGAGGAAAACTGTCTAAACAAATTAATGCTTATGAAATTAATACTTTGAGAGATCTATGAGCAAGAGGAAAAAACATTATATCATCTTTTTTCATCTCAAATATTACTTAATCCAAAGTGTGCTTGTTTGACGTCCCTGTTTCCTGTTTGGATAATGTGTATGTGCTAAGTTCTGGTGATGAGTTATTTGTTTGTGCAGTTGGGCTTAAGCTAAATAAAAATGTTTAGAGCTGCACATCAAAGTCAATAATTAGTTAGCATTAAAACTCCAATACTTAGATAGAAGGAAATACCAAGTTCCTCACACCAATTCCAAATAAAGAAGAGTTCAAATTAAGAAAATTATATGCTATGCTTAGATCTGCCAGGGTCACAATCCTTGGCCTTCAGACTACATCAGGGGATTTCAGCATGCTGTTTCCTACCTCCTTGTGAAAACTGCCTGCTCATGGCTGTTTTTCTAAGTCATGGAGTTGTTCAACCCTGATGCACTGAGCTTGCCACACAAGTTTCTGCATTCAGGTAGTATGCTAAAAACTATCTGTAACAATGTGTGCTGTGGTCTAGACAGGATCCAATGGGGTCAGACTATCAGTACCCCAAATTCAATGTTCTAAGCCATGGTTTCCCTTTGTGTTACATGTGGTGCTGTAAATCAGTAACAAGTTTCTTAAAAACTTTATTATACTGTTCTGTGGATTATAATTTGCAGATTATCAGGTGTCATCTTTCCCATTAGTAATTATTTTATCTAGTGGCTAAGCCTGCACATTACCACTAACTGATAGCAGCACTGTGTAATTGTTCCTACTGTGTATTTTTAAATAGCAAACAATTTTTAAACAATGGAGGAGGAAGAAAAAGCTGCCACTGCCATGGTATCCACTCCTGCAGCAACCATCACAACATCACTCTTTATATCCGATCTGTTAATTGCTGTGAGACTTATACATTATTAGGACACGTGTGTGTCTGTGTTTAAAAGCTGACTTCATAAATGAAGATAGTAGGAATGCTTTAATAATTCTCCCCTTCACTCTAGGTAAGCTTTATTAAATCAAATAGCATTTCACTTTATCTTTTAAAGAGTTATAGAGATATCTTTTAAAAAGTTAATAGGGAGAAAACTGATGTTAGCTACACTATTTGCAATGCATATTTTATACTTTTAGGTTTCACGTTATTGCTGTAGTATCATGGTTCTATCTTTTTGAAACAGCATGGCGCGTTTATCTATTTCAGAAAAATGGATCCAAAAGTAGCAGACTTACGTGTTGTGGATATTAGCTCCAAGTGCACTCCAAAAGTGGAATGCAAAAGGCCTCAAAGCTTTTTGAAAACTAATATGACTATTGCGTTAATTTTGTGTTATCAAATAATGTCAGCGCGCTATTTATATGAAGTCTCTAGGGTTAAAATATTCTTTAAAGAGATGTTTATTTTTGGACAGACCTAGTGAGTTGTCTCCTATTGTATGTTAAAGGAGCTGCTCTCAAAGGTCACAGAGAGTTCAGCTTTACAAAGACACCCTTATTTTGTAGAAAATGAATTTTCAGACTCTCTAATGGGAACATTTAAACACGTCTCTACAAGAACTTTTTTTAGAATGTTTCTAGAGTGTTTTTAAAATTTGATGACTTGTCCAGAAAGAGGAAAAGTAATGTAAGGACACAAGTTTGGACAATAATCAGACATGAAAGAATAAGCTCTGTTTTCAGTAAGTGTAGAGAGTTGCATATGTTTTTATTGTTTCTGCCATAGGAATATAATTCTTGGAGTTTTGTATTTGTTTTTTTCTTCCTCAACCTATGTACTTGGAAAAACATTTACTGACTTTTGGTTTTTTGAGCAGCAGACACCAATTAAAAGAGCACAGATCGAGCAACTGAATCCAGTCAGATAGAGCATGCTCTTGCAGAGTTGAAGACTTCGGAGTCCCAAGTAGTCAGCAGGATCAGCCTGCACTGATTCCTCTGTATCATTGCAGCGAAAGGATAATTTAGTCAAAAGCCATAACGTCAAATAAATGCTGTGTTTGTGAAAGATACTGATCTGATAGCACCGAAAAGAGAACTCCTTATTTTTTCCCAGGAGGACAGCTTTTGCTGAAGCAAATCAAGTTTTGCGCTGGTGCAGCACTTCATTTATGTCTCTGAGATACCGAGAGTGATTTATTTTATTGACCAACTTAGCAGCTGGTTTTATCTGTTGCAACAACCAGTTCCAATCTAGCAAGTGAAGCTAACACTGAGATGAGCTGTATGAAGCTAGACACCTGTCATCCACTTTCAATGAGCAGCATATTACACAAGGGTGCAACAGTGGGGGATAGCAGAGGCATGCAGAGACATGTCCAAGCCTAAACCTTAATTTTCCCTGCAGATGTTTTAATTGAGTGTCACTCCTTGTAGACACGTATGTGCCTGGCATTAGGCATCTCAAGATACTTTAAAAATTACAAAGTTCTGGAAAAGCCTGGGTCATCAGAGTGTTGCTTTGAAACTGGAAGAGTGTTAAGTATGATTTTAAAGGGATATCAGTGGGAAAGTGTTCTGAGCAGGAAAAGTTAGAAAACAGAACCATTGTAGACTTTTAAGACATTTTCTTGCAATGTAAATTGTATCTCCGAGGGTGTACACCAAGAGTAATTTTTGGAGACAGGAGAAGTTGCTGTTTACCATTTCTGCTTTCCGTTCAGTGCATCCACTATGGCTAGGTCCAGTGGAGCAGACTGTGATGCGCAGTGCAATAGGCTGTACCGGGCCTGACACTGTCAGTCGTACTGCCCAGTTCTTTCTCAGGCTGTCTGACGGACGGGGCCGATGGCGAACCTTTGGGATGGCGGGGCAGCGGTGATTTGGGCTATTTCCAGAGCCCCTGTCCCCGGCTGTGACAGCGATCGGGGCACGCAGTCCTCCCATGGCCGCGGTGCCTCCGTGCCCCGGCCCGGCTCCCGCCCGGCCCCGCTCTGGGCGCTTCCCGCGGCCGGCCGTGTGGGAGCGGGGGACGTCAGTGTGAGGGGGCCGGTCCTAGGCAGGGCAGTGCGCCCGCGTCCCGTCCCTCCCCGCCCCTCGCCGCGACTCCCTCCCTCCGGCTGGGGGCGGCCGGGTCGGCCCTCGCCGGGATCCCATTCCTCCTCCCTCGGTGCATGGTCGCGGCGGGAGCGGAGGAGGGTGAGCCCGGCGGGGCGCGGGCCGGAGGCGGCGGCGAGAGCGGAGCCCCAGCGCGGAGGAGCCGCCTCTGCCCGGCAGAGGTGAGGCAGCGGCACCAATGAAGTTGTGCGAGGCTGGGAGGACGGGAGGGAGAACGGGGACCGCTGGCCGCGCTTCCATTCATTGCCCGAGCGGCGGCCGGGCTGCTGCTCCTCCCGGGCCGGGGCTGTAGCCTTAGGGACAGGCCGGGGAACAGCCGCGGCGGGACGGGGCACGGCGCGGAGGTGGCGGCAGGGACCGGGCTGTAACCAGGCTGACCGCCGGGGCAGCGGCGGAGCGGGAGTGCACCCGGGCGCCTTCCCCGCGGGGAACACGGCGGGGACCCAGGGCGCGACCCGGCGAGGCGCCCGCGGCCGCCAGGCTGCCTCTTCCCTCGCTGCCTCTTTCCCTCGCTCCCTCCTTCCCCGCTGCCCTCCCTCTCTCCCTCCCTCTCTCCCGCGCTGCGGTCCTGCCGAGCAGGCGCTCCCGGCGGGACGCGGCTCTCTCCGGGCAGCGGGCGGGGACCCGCGGCGCCTGGCCGCGCTCCGCGCACACGGGCGGCACCGTGGGGCGGCCGCGCTCCCTCCGCGCCGTAAGGAGCGGGGCGGGGCCGTGGGGGCACCGCCCGGCGGGGGCCCCGGTCGGCTTCGTGCGGGACGGGCAGCGGCGGTAGCGGGAGCCGGGCTGCCCCTGGCCGGAGCACCTGCAGCCTCTCCCCGGGGGAACGGGAGCTTCTCGACTCTCCGTGAGCTGCCTCGGGGAGCGAGGGTTCTAAGTTCACCTGGGTGCTTTCACATCGCCGACGAGTTCTTCATACCCGTCGCGTTTCTGGGACCAGTTTTAGAGGGAGGGATGTGTGTGTCTGTGTGTGTGTGCGCGCATTTTTCAGGGCCCTTAAGAGAAGGGCAGGAAGTAGGTGACACAGGTTGCCGGTGCACGTTTTTTGATAATTAAGGTGTCACTCCAAAGGCACTCAGTAGCACGCCGCTGAGACTGGATCTCATAATTCAGAAGTTGTGAGTGCGCTGGAGCAACATCAAGTAAAACAGCGTGGCCTGGTTGTGCCGTGTCCAGACAAGTGCACGCGCTCCCAGTACCTGGTGGCAGAGCAGCAGCGTTGCACCATCATATTAAGTTTACACCAAGCCAGAACTAAGCAGACGAGATGCTGAGAGTGTGTGCATCCTAATGAGAGATGTATTAATAGGAATAAATGAGCACAATTACAAAGCTCTAGCTGACCTCATCCAGAGGAAAATATTATATATGTTAATTACAAGGTTTGGCTTTCTTAGGGAAACATTTTTAGGCACCATTACAGATCCCTTAATGAAGATGTCTGCTTGGTCCCAGTCGTGCAGTGGGTTCTGATTGCTCAAGCTCATACCTACAAGGGGCCCTGTTGTTTTCATGGGTTTGCTTTGGTCACAGAAATGGTGTGGTCCTTATAGTAATTCATAGAGACTTAAATTTATGCTACGTTCAGGGACTGGCTAATTGGGAAATGTCAGTGACATTCCATTTTATTTTTCTGAATAAAACATACTGCAAAAATCAAATCCAAATTAATCTCTGGGACCTTATTGAATATTTTATCCATATCGTGCATTGTTAGGTCAGGGTATAGACAGACTGTTAAGGCACATAATATAATACTGATAATGATAACCCTGATGACAGGGTTTTATTTCAGACACAGTTTCATGGGACTATTGCTCATTCCATATGCTAGTTGCAGCCCCTCCAGCTTTAATCACATTGCTGCTTTCTTCAGAGGATTTCTCCCTCTGAGTCATGGGGTAGGTTTAATCAGTATGTAGGAGATTTCTCACTTTATCTTTTTTTGTAGTTAATCATCTGTTTTTATTAAGCATTCTGGGAAATGTTTGTGTGATGATGTACCCACATTTCAGTCAAGCAGTAGAAGTGCGTCATTTTCTTTTACGACTGTAAATCTCTGGGAATGGATGCACCGTTGCTGTGTAAAAATGTTACAGTTACTTTGTTACTTATTTAATCAAAGGATAGTTCCTCCACATCTTCTAAGACACTCGTGATTGTGCTGGGCTGATAGGTTAGGATCAGAAGTACTGCTGGCAAAGACTGAAAGGAGGCCAATGATTGCCATGATCCTTTTTCGTGTTTTGGCTTGTACCTGTGAAGATTGCTTGTGGTGTTCTGTAATACAGTAGGACAATGACTTATTAACTGCGACATGTTATTGCATCAGCAGAACCTGACTGAGCTGCAGGTGACTGTATAGTTGGCAACTGGGCAAGAAACCTGGTGTTTTATTTTGCATGCAGTTTAGACATTGCTGTTTCAGTATAATTACATGAAAAGGGAGAATTTATTATTTTCCTGAGTGTTTTGGAGAACAGAATTATTCATCAAAATATATTTTTACAGAAGATTCTACTGTGTTAGACATTGAATACCCATTGGAGGACTCCTCAGTAAAAGAGAAGTGGTGGTTACAACAAGGAGATGTGCTGGACACAGGATGTCAGCTCCTAGCTAATACAATATTTCTGGTTATCCACTACAGGCAAAAAAAAGCAAAACAGTTTCTAGGAATTTTACCCTCAGCATCTAAACCCAACTTTTTTAGATGAAAAGGAAAGAGTCTCTCCACATAGGAACAGCCCCTGTTGAAGCTGCTGTTTGTCTCAGAGCTGTTTGTTAAAGCTTAAAGTGGAGGGTGAGGATGGCTGCTCTGCTGTTCCCAGCTGTCCTCACCTCCTAAGCACACACGTGTGTTCATGCCCACGCACAAGCACACACAGCTCCTCTTGTTGGCTGACCCTTCACACCATGCAGCCTGCGGGGAAGAGGACAGTGCTCAGCTTCTAACTGCTGGTGGCAATAAGAGAAACTGTTTTATGTCCCCATTCCTTCCCTGTGAACAAGAGCTTTCTTTGTCTTCCTTTGTCCTGTTTTCCTCTGTGTTTTCAGTGCCTCCCTTCCCTCTCAATTTTTCTCAGAATTTTCTCAGAATTTTTCTGTTTTCTGCCTAAAATCATTTAGGGTAAATAATTTTGGGGTGTCAGCATTTTGAACTCATTTGTGAACAAGGGTAGAGGTGGCAAGCGGCTGATTCTGAGAGCCCTTTTCTGATGCAGAGACAATTGCTGATGTGATTGTAGTTGACAGGTCTGTTAAAATAATACCAAAGGCTTTTGCTTAGATTATTTTTCCCTTCTGGCTTTCCAGCTTTCTTGACAGAATCCTCCTGGGTTATGGTGCCTAAAATCTGCCCTGGAAAAGTGTAACTACTTCCAAATACAGATGGATTGGAATAAAGCTGAATGTAGGGCATTTGTAAATTCTGGATTTAAAATATAGTATTGTTATCCCTTGCCTTTTAAAATTGTTCAGGAGATGTGGCAAGATACTGTGAAAGCTGTCTAAACAAGTACTGTTTTACTGTCATGTAAATAAAGTGATATTTTCATGTTCTCTGACAGAAGGTGATGCATTCTGGAAAAAAACGCAGATCTGAGGTCTTAATTTCTTTTTAATTTACCTTTGTTTCTCCTTACTACTCTAGCAGGTGAGACATTGACCATGGATAAGTATTTCAACATCAGGTAATAGTCAATTTTCCTAGAAGTATTTTCCTAAAAGGCATTTTTGTGGAAGGTAATTCTCAGGAAAACTAAATGCACAGTGGAAAACTAATTCAATTATAAATTTTCTGCAATGGCAAAGAGCTGACTGTAAATGTACCTGATCTATGTGAGTGGATCAGGAATGTATCTGAAATTCTGAACTGTGGCAATATATATAGCAGTTGGACAGTTACAGTATCCATGACTGAGTATAAATAAATCACAGCAAAAGATATTTAGAGACTGTTGTGCTGGTCGCATAATCAATAGGTTCCAGTTTCTGATTCACTAATGTAATTTTAAAAATCAAACAAAAACAAAAAAAAAATCCATTGTCTATTGCTAAAGATTAATTTCTCCATTTCTTGTTGTCTTCTGATTCTCATAATCATACTGTCTTTTTCAGCTTGGAGCTCTGTAGTTAAGTTGGATATGGGCTCCTCAAAGGAGAATCTAGAATATTTAAGACATTGATCCATGAGAGGAATGCTGCAGCAATTTGTTCCCTAAAATATTTTTTATGTATTTTGGTTTAGATGTTGTTGGTTGGGGTTTCTTTAAGGGTTTCTCTGAAGCCCATGGTGAAAACATAGGAACTAAATGATAAACCATGAGAATGAAGTACTATAAAAAAAGCAAAAAATGTCTTGGAGAAAGCATAATTTTGTGTTGTAGCCAGTGAGAGTGCTGTAATAAATGAACCCAGACACACAAGGAAGGCTTATTTTAGCTGATTATTTTCACCTTTAACAGCTTCTAGTGCTGAGAAACAATCAATGAAGCAATATTGCTGAAGCAGCTCTACAGTCTCCTTTGCCATTGGTGTCACTGCTCTATTTCAGATTTCTTTGTCTTAATACTGTCATCTTAAAGATGGTGAAGGTATTTTTGGACTGATGTGTTCTGTGTGATATCTTACTGATGAATATGTCTTGGATTTTAATTACATGCACAGTAATAACTTTAGAGTTGACTAAGTGATCTTCATGCTTGCTGACACCTGACATTGCATATGTGGTATGCCTTCTTGTACGTAATTTCTGAAATTCAGCAGTAAGTATTAATGCTGTCATTCCACTCCAGATTAATAGCAGTATGTTTTGTAGATAAAATAATATACTATACTATGCTTTAATAGTACAGCTGATATTTACCTTAAAGTTTTACTGTAGCTTGTCAGCCTTTTCATTCCTTTTGATCCCAAGTAGGTTTTTCTGTAAAGGTACTTTAGGAGAAACTCCTGGGAGTTTATTGCTAATAGAAATGATCAGTGTGGTAATTGTAGCAATTATAACCAGAGCCTGGTCTGAACTGAATGTTGCATTACTTTATTAAAATCCAGTTTTTAAAGCTGCATTGTTTGAGCAGTGTGACTTCTCAGAATGGTTGAGACTTTGACTAGCTGTGACAGAACTTTCTTGGTTCAGCTTTCAATTATAATCCCTTAAACCTGTTCGTAAAGAATCACCTGTGATGTGTGAAGATAAATTCAGTTTTTGTATTTATTTGATCTTCTGCTGAGATTGCAGATAGGGTGCCAGTTGGTGCCATCTGTGTTTATAGATTTTGCAATAGTATTCACTGGGAGATTATCTGAAAGCCAGATCAGTTTACATAGGTCAGTGAATTGCAGCTTGCAAGGCTTGTGTCTGGGATCATTGTAATCAGGTTTTTCAGATATTTCACTGAACTTTTGTTTGTCTAAACCTGACCTCATCACTAAAGTGTGTGGTGGTGATAATACACCAGTATATGTTGGTGGATACATTTGTCTTGAATGGTTATATACTCTTGTTTTGTCTCTTACCATGTGCATATTACTTCGATACATTCTCTGCAGATAGTAAGTGTGTGACGGGAAGGCTGTGCCAAAAATACTTTCATATAAAGGGGTGGGGTTTTTTATTAATGTTTAATAAGTCATATATGTGTGTATATGTATATATAAATATATACACACAATGTTGTAAATATAGTTACTGTTCCTGCAGTTAAAGTACCTGTAGAAGAGAAGGCGCTGCAGATGAGAGGAGTACATATTCTGTCACATATTAAGAGTTTACTGATATTCTCATTTCAGCTGAGCTAGTTGTTTTCCTTCATAATAGCTGATATAGTCCTATGTTTTGGGTTTAGTATAGACTACTGTTGATACCACAGTGATGTTTTTCTTGTTGCTGAACTATTGTCACACCAAGTCAAAGACTTTTCAGCTTCTCATGCTCTGACAGCAAGTAGGCTGAGGTGAACTAGGGGTTGGAAGGAGACACAGCCAGGATAGCTGACCACAACTTACCCCAGGAGTGTTTCCCACCAAGTAGCATTGTGCTCACCAATAAAGCTGGAGGAAGAGGAAGAAGGGGATTGCAGTGATGGCATTTGTCTTCCCAAGTCACTGTTACCTGTGATGGAGCCCTTCTCTACTGGCAATGGATGAACGCTGGCTTGTTCTTGTGAAGCATTGATTCAATTCCTTCTTTAGCTTTGCTTAGTTGCATGGTTTTTGCTCTACCTGATAAAGTATCATGAATTTTATAATTTTCCCTCTTCTGATTCTCTTCCCAATCCCCATGAGGGAGAGTGAGTGACAGTAGCACTAAAAAACTAAACTAAAGCAGTATTTGTTCAGAATATCTTGACAGTGCTCTTCGTGTGCAAAGAATGGCAGCATGTTTCTGCACAACTATTTAGTACTGATGAATAATATATACTGAATTATGCTTGAAATATAAATATTGGAGAATATCTTGTGCAAATACTCTAGTTCTTACAGCCTTCTATGAAACTTTTTTCAGGAAATAAGGCAGTAGATATACATGGTTATCATGACAATTTTGGCAATTGTAACTCTGTTTCAGAATAGCCACCTGATAAAACCTGAATGCCATTTTGCACAGGCAGGTCTGAGTAATTTAAAGTTTACAAGAAAATTTTAAATGTAAGTTCTAGTTTAAATATGGCAATGTATTCTTTTATTTGCATGTTGGAAATAGTAGCATATATTTTAATTTTATATTCAGTCATATTTGTGGATATGTTTCTGTGCTCTTAGAAAGTTGTTTTAAGTTCAACATAAATGGTGGGACAAATCTGGCATAACAGTAAGTTTCATGCATTCTTATATCTCTTCACTTTCTCTCTCTCTCCGTCTCTGTGCATTGATTTTTCTCCAACAGGGTTTTCTCTGGTATTGTTTACCTTTAAGGGATTAATGAAGGTCTCATTTTTCTGTTTTAAGGCTTTTAAAGGTACTAACAAACATAGTACATGATAGCTGGCACTTAAGGTATTCCACAGACTGCCCAGCTGATTGCACTGCTGAGATGGTAGATCATTTAGCAGAGGTATCAGGTTTGCAGAAATGTGAATGAGGTTTGTGTTGTGTATACATGTTTATTCAATCATCAGTCATGATCATGACTGCATAAAATCAGTGCAATTACCTTCAACCCGTCTTTACATCTAAGTGGCCCAGACCGCATTCCATGACAGCCTTGGCAGCTTGAATTAGAGCTTGCCTTTTATTGCAGCTGAATTTTGACTACAGAAGTATCCAGTCTTTCTTGAGCTTGGTTACTGCAAGAATGGTACATGTTAACATGAAAGAGTGAAAGTCCTGTCTAAAACAGAGCTTTAGGAATATCCTGATTTTTTGGTGCTTGACCAGCCTGTATCAACAGTTTACCTTATTTTTTTGTTACTCATTGAATGCATTGCAGAGCGTATAAACAATCCTTAAGAGTGCACTGGGACTGTCTCACATACGCATGTACACTGGAGTCTGCATAGTATGCCTCTGTTTCCCATCCAGATTTAAAGAATGTCCAGGCAAGGTCAGAGAATAGAGATCCACGTTTTCAGCAAAATGTCTCCAGCTCTTGGCTGGTGGTCCTTCATTCTTTCCACAGGCTCCTTGGAGTAGGGCAAGGAAAGGGTCTCAATAAATAATTTATTTGTGAACAGATTGTAACTTGTTTTTTTCCAGGGCAATCAGCCCTGTAGCTCCACTTGAACACCGTCCACCCACCCCCTACCCCTTTTCTTATTTTGTTGTATTGTTGTTAAATCATTGAGAGGAAGAGATTCTACCTGACATCCCAAGAGGATCATAAAAAGATAAGACTAGAAGAGACTTTATGACATCATCTACTCCAGTCTTTCTGCCTCAGATTTGGATTGTCTGTATCTGTCATCTGTGACTTGTTCTATGGAACTCAGTGGTCTCCCTTACATTGTCATGACATGGAAATTTTCTGTATGTGTTATCCAATTTGTACCTTTCATGTAGTAATTTAATACTACAGTTGCTCATCCTACATCTGTGTAGGACAAAACAAGTAATTATTTTTTATATATTGTGGTTTTTTAGCTATAATAGCATGCTTTTTTTCACCTCACAGGTGCTGGGTTTTGTACACCAGTTATGTTTGTTGCTTTTCTTTGGGTTACCTTCCATTACTTCACATCTGTTTTGTTTGTCCAGTTAAGAATATGTTTGTCTTGAGGCTCTAATGATGTAGAATAAAACAGAATGGGATCTTCTTCATACTTACTGACACAATGAGGATCTTCTTTTCAGCACTGTGACTCTCTTCAGCAATTAAATTGGTGAGGAGAAGAGACAACTGGCATGTGACTATACTTTTATAAAAGCATGAATGGTGTGATGAGGGGCTTAGGGATAAGTTGTTAATTTTCTCTCCCAGTACAAGAACTAATGAGCATGAAAATGAAACTAGCAGGTGTTGCATTTGGAATAGCAAAAAAGAGGAATTTTGTCATGCACATATATTAAGTTGTGTAACTCCGTAGGATGTTGTGGATACTGAAAATTTATACCAATTTGAAGTGAAACTGGACAAAATTAATGGAAAAAAGAGTCTGTAAGGGATTATTAAACACATAAGCATGACCTCTGGCTTTGAAAGTCCCTGAGCTGCAAATTATTGGAGACAAGTGTATTTGGGGAAAGTATGACTAAACGATTACACTATTCTCATGCTCTTCCCCAGACATCTGCTTCTGGCTGCTCTTGGAGACAGAGGTACTGGGTAGAAGATTTGACCTGTCATAATTTTAGATTTGTCCTTTCAAATTGTAAAAACTGAAGACACATTTTTCTATGAGTTAACAGTTCAGGGTAGCATCTGCAACCCTTGTACTTTTTAGACCAAAAGCCTCCAATCCATTTTCCGTGTAATTTAAGACAGAAGAACTTTCTTAATAAAACACAAAGATTACCACGAACATTTGTCTCCTGCCAGTTGGCGTCAACTGCAAATTATGTTTCATTTCAGTCATGCTAAACTGCCAGATGAGATAATACGTATTGTCTCATTTAGGCAATCTAAGCAGCTATGTCTGTAATCCTAACTTGGCTTTTCTGATTTATTTTCTCCTATGTGTGTGTGAAATTGTATTTAATATGAAAGTTTTTTGGTTTTTTGCCGATCTCCCTTCTACTGTAGATACATTTTAAGTGCTTACATGAACACATGCTACATGAGGTACCCTGCAGAGTTAGAGAACTGAAAGCCTCTGGGGACAGATCAGCATGGAGGGAGGAGGATGCTGTGTTACTCATTACTCTACAGACACTGATTTACTGGCTTGGTTTAGATTGTTGATTCAATGGGCATCATTGGCACATTAGGGCATCTTGTAAGCTGATCAAAACCCATAACCACCCAATGCAGATCTCTGATGTAAATATAACTTGTCATCCCCAGTTTTAATGTTTTCCTTATACTGGTAGGTTTCTTGCTCTGACAGATGTTGCTCGCCTTTCTGTGACTCTGACAATACCTAAACAGATATTATTTTTACTTTTTCAGCTGATGTCTGTTTGAATGCCAAAGCATCCTGCACTCAGGCAAATTTGACAGAAATGTGCTTGTGTCTGCACTTGCTTGGGTATAAATTTGTATTGCACAGTGATTGTATAAAATGATAATGTACCAAATGGTAATCTGGCATTAATGAAGACACAGCCAGTGTTGCACATGCCTTCTTTACTATTCTGTCATGTATTAATACGTTTAACACATTTTGGCTGGCTTTTCCAAAATGAGTATGGGGTTAAATTAGTTTTCCCTCCAGACTCTGTTTGTAGGCTGCTTCATGTTTTACCCCATAAATGTTTCCTCTATTCTTGTAATACCAAGTAAACAATTTTATGTTCCTCCTTTCAGTGGTTTGGAGCATGAGGAAAAGCAATTTTGCCAGGAGGTGGAAAGTCTGCGCAGTGATCATAGTTGCAGTGAGGGTGCTTTATAGCAACTATACCAAGGGTATTCTGTGTTCCTGGTGGTTGAATTCCCAGATTAATCCTGTGCTGCTGCAGTGGAGTCTGGGATGAAGAGGCAAGGATCATGCATATATTAGGAAGGTCCTTCCTGAGCCTCTGTAGTCTGTAACTACACCCGCTGTTGGGGTGAATGGATCATACTTTAACTCCATAGACTTTGCTTCACATACTGGAGTGGGCTTTATTTGAAGTGTGTGGCTTTGGAGGTGGGAATGGAAATGCAACATTTCGGTTTGTGTAGGTGACACTTGAAGTTTGGTGTAAATAACTGTGAGTGCTGTTCTGTTGTTGTTGGGATATTTGTATACAGTAACTATTTTGATCTCTGCACACTGAGTGAACATTAATTAATTAATGTTAGTACAGCATTTTTTTAATACAGCAATGTTTTCTGGCTACTTTAAAAATAGACTGTAGGAAACCGTAGAAGGACTCTTTTCTTCAAATATTATCATTTGATACCTACAAATATTTGAACTGATGATGTATTTGCGTATAGCAAATAGAATTCTCTTCTCTGAAGGATTATTAAAACTCTGCCAAATTCATGTAGTTACAGTCAACAGCATCACAGCTGGGTATTTTGGAATTCATAAAGGAAACTATTTTGTTTAGGCAGTAGAGTTTCCCAGCTTTTCTGTTGGACTAAAACACTTCTCCTGTATGGAGAGAGGAAGATTCAGATGCCTTTAATTGATTATACTTCTAAGTGTGCCAGGTAACATGAAGCTACTGTTTAGGTATCTAACTGTCTTTTAGCTGAAGAATAATGCAAGGTTCTTTGCCAGAGATTTGGGGAATTTATTGGATAGACTAATACTTTAGACGTGATCTGTGAATCCAATAAACAAAAAAATAAACTTTGTAATGTTTTTTCTCCATTTAGCCTGTTGCTATTGAGTTATGCTGAAAAAAAAGAAATAAAAAAAAGTGGCATTGTGTCTAAGTAGCTATCATGATTGATTGTTCATTGACCTCAGATATTAATTGTGTAATTTTTTTTTTCTTCTAGTGAGGATGAAAAATTCAGATTTGAGTCAAACAAACCAAATAATTTGGAAAACAAATATCTCTCTTTCCAATGTACCTTCCTTTACTGGAAGAACTAAACAAAAACTGATCCATATCAGTGCTATCATTACTCTGTATCTGATAATGTGAAATGCTATTTAGAAGCACTGGTTAATTAAGACCTTGTGTCTGTTTGGCCTGAGGCATCATTTATCAGCTGAGGAGAGCAGTATAATGTATAACCATCTTTGCAAAAGTGTAGTATACCCCACATTCTCTCCAAAGGCCTTCAGATGTTACAGCTCATAGGAGGAAGTTGGTCTGATAATTGAGGGATGAACACTTACAGTCCCAGTGTATGGTGAAGTGGTTTGCAGTTTGGGGGGGGAAACAAAATTATCTGCTACTTACGTTTTGTGGGCTGACTTAGACCATTAAATGCCCTTCCTCAGTCAAATTCCCAGAAATATGAAGTTTCTTTTTTAGAAAGCAGAGGCTTGTTTTAAGTTTGTTTCCTGTGGTTTTCTGCCATAGCCTCAGAAGCTTGGAATTATGTTAAGAGGAAGCAGGTATGGTCAAACATCTGTTTTTTTTCTAAAGGAACTGTAATTCGTAAGAATAACAAAAAACTCATTACATTAAATAGGAACAAATGACCATTTAATGGGGCTTAATGTACAGAGACATCTTGAAGAGTCCTGTGTGTGAGGTACTGTAGTCTTACAAAGAGAGGAGAAGGCAGAAGGTCCAAGTGACAGTGCAAGGGTGGATGTTAGGGCTTAACAGACAAACTCCAAAATTTGGGCTCCTCCTGGCAACACCTGCAGATCTCTTGCCCCAGTGGTCTCTCTTTTTGAGCTTCCTTGCTCAGGACAGGCAGCATTCTGTTGTCCTTGGATAGCCACAGGCATCCTGATTTTGCTTGAGAGAAGCAAAGAGTGTATCTCTTAATTTGCATTTATCTCATTACCTGATGATAGAAATAGTCTTTGTGTTGGTCTTGGAGTGAAGTTGGTGTCCTGCTTAAGGAACAATAAATAACTCCACCTGCCTCTTCTATCTGCTGCTCAAAAATGGCAGCTTTATCAATAAAGTCTCTTTGCTGTACACCACTGTTCTGGTTTTGCATATAACTCTAAATTAATTATTTGATCCTGGATGATTTATATGTCTTCATAGCTCTGAATTTAACTACTTCAAAATGTGTGTTTCTGTTGTTTCAACGTGTGCATGCCATTAATGGTTTAATAATGTAGTATAGTCTTTGTCTATGAATCAAGAGGGGAATGAACGTTGCTGCTCAGCATTGTCCTTAGTGAGTAGAGGCTGATTTTAAGCTTTGAATCTTAATTTTTCCATGCATAATTTATTTTAGTTGTTTTCATTCGTGTGTGTGTGTTTTCATTTGACTGAGTTAAAAATTAAAGCAGAATATGTATATATGACTATAGTCAGCATAAAACTATGTTGCAGAAGCTTGATTTTTTTTTCTGTTTTTTTTCCCCTTCTCTTTGAAGTTCACATGCCCTCATAGTGGAATGAATGATTCAGTAGTTGGTCCATCTCTCTGGATTGTGGATCTGTTGAGAGCCAAGTTTTTTAATGGTTCCTATGTAATCTATCTTATTTTGAAGATAGGGTACCTTTGTTTTTTGGAAAGGGCAGATATAGTTGGAGGAGTAGCAGCTGTTGAATGAAAGGTTTCATACTCCTTCTTCTGTAATTTAACGTGATCAGGAAGTAGCTGTTTTTCCTGTTCCTTTGCATGTAGGTTTCGTTTGCATTGTAGGCTGGCACAAGGTAATCCATACCCACTTCTGTGGTTGCTGACTGTGGCTCAGAGACCTTTGTCTCAGAGACCTAAGAGCTTTTGCATCTTGAAGTTTTAAAAAGTAAATGAAGCAAGCAGCAGAAGACTTGATCTAAAATTAGTTTTGTTTCTCCTGTTTGCATTGGATTATTGGGGAGTTCAAGCCTGTGAAGAGGCCTGTAGCTATTCCCACATCCTCAAATGACACTGGGGTAGCTGGTGTTGAGTCTAGCAAATGGTGGTAGTTCTTGGTGTTGGTAACCATTTGGTGAATGTCTCTCTCTCCTTTTCCAGACATATGTAAGTGATCTGAGCAGTGCCCTGGGTGGGTGAGTTGCTTCATCACTAATATGTTTGACTTTCTGGAGAGAGTGTGTGGTCCAAGAGACCTCACAGATTTCCTGAACGTGGCCCACACTGTAGTTGTGTCTGGTATTTATTATATTCTTTCAGAAACAGAAGATAAACTAGTTTCCCTACTGACTATGTTTTTTTCATATACTTAAATGAGTTTCTGCCTGTAGAGGGGAGATATTTTGGCTCCCTTTCACTTATTTTTCTGTGTACTAATGTTTTTGCACAACTGAGATGGAAGATTCACCACCTACACGTTGGTTTGTTCCAGCAGAAGATAGATAGCTGTTTAAAAATGCAAATAGTTTAATTTTTAAACATGTGTACTCTCTGAAAAATATTATAAAAGCAAATGATTGTGTATTGCAGTTTTTATGATATCTAATATTTATAATAATGTGATTGTTTGTTACATTTGTAACTTTTGCAATGTATTTTGAGTCTCACAAAAAAAACAGTCTTAATATTGATTGATTGGACATGTGAAAAAAGTAGTGTTTGACCATAACTGGCATGCAAAACAACTAATATATGATTTTTCAGGACAGAAATCCATGAAGATATAGACATCAGATACAGACATCATATTATCATCCCTCATTCAGCATTAAGTAAGAAGAAGAAATGGATTGAGTTTTATCTTGAAATACGTAATTTAATACTATGCAACTATGCAGTTTAAACTAAAAAGAAAATGTGTCTGAGAAACATAAAATCTATTAAAGAACTAGCAAAATCTGAAAGATCTGAGTTTCAGGTAGTACTGAAAAAAGATGAGTTCCAATTGTATGTAAAAATATTCTAGGCACCAACAAAGGGGAGGAAAGCAAAAATGTTTCTTCCCTGTTTTATAAACACTTATTTGTCCTGGAGTCCATTTACATTTGTTTGAATTGCAGGCATTTTAAGCTACCTGTTACGAAAAGTTGTTGGTGGACTCACAGGAATTAAGAAGAAGGTGTCAAAAGGATCAAAGAGTTGGTAAGATGATTTATGAGGAAAACAAAACTACTCTTAAGGGCCTTTTGGAAATTAGGTCGAAGAAACAAGGTGATAACGAAATGAAGAAAATGTGTATCAGTGTTACTTTTTGTATTGAAATAATTTTCTCTGGAACTGTTTCCCGTCAAATACCAAAAATTGCATTAGTCAGATAAAATAAAATTAAATGGGTTGCTTTGTGGGTGCTGCAATGAGTAGTCTTGCATTGATCTAGACTGAGCAGACTGTCTGTTCCCTATCTTCAATTTCTGAGAACCATTTGTGGGGTTTGTGTTCTTTTTAGATGAACTTTAACTTCATTAGTGCTAAAGTTTACTAGTTCTTGAACTTGTGTTAGAAGTTGTAATGGAAGTATTTGCTGAATATTGATTTTAACATGCAGAATCTACATGGCAATACTTTGATATGTAGGTTTATAGTTAACCCCTTTCATTCTCCACATCTGGGAAACCTTCATGTGTAATGATGTCAGATGGTTCGTGTAATCATTCACTGGAAATTTTAAATGTAACCAATAAGCAATGAACTGGATCAAACAAAACAAACAAATATGACCTCTGCTTCAAAAAATGGGGAAGTGTTAATGCAGAATTTTTTGAACAAAAGGAATAGCTGAGGTATTGCTGAGGTATTTCCATTCCTCTTCCAAAGCCTCATAACTATATCTCTTCTTATGTATTAATGAGTACTGCTCACAATGTACTTCTCAGATAACTCAGTGACCAGCTGCATTTATAATCAGTTTTCTGGTGTTTCCTTAAGAGGTGGGTTGGCACACTGCCAGGAATTGTGATTTATTAAATTAATCAACCCTGCTAAATACAAATTCTGAAGTTATGAGGCACTCACTTCATAATTTGAGGAAGCTTTCTGTGATTCTGTGTGCTTTCATTTATAGTTTGTGCATTTATAGTTGATACTTTAGAAAGATGAATGTTGCCCAAAAAATGAACACAATATAAAGTTCGTAAAAGCAAAGTTAGCTCATTCCTTTTTACAGTTACTTTATTCACTGCATTGTTAAACTATTAGGCTTTTTAATTGCATGAATGGTTTAAATGGACTTTTAAAGGAGCAACCGGTTCCTCAATTTGTCCATATTCTGGCATGGTTGCTATTGAGAAAAAGTGCTTCTAAGAAACCTCAGTATTCTGAAACATAACTGAGAGACATTGTTTTGCAATTAGGAAAACATGTACAGTATCAGTTGGTCTTTCATTTATAGCTAGGGATTTTTTTAACATGAAAATTTAAAGCACGTTTTTTGAACTAAAAGCTTTATTATAAAACAGACTACAAAAATATCTTTGCTTTCCTCTTATAACAGATGATGCAAAATTAGATTTTAAATTGGGTTTTGTTTTGATAGGAACAGAATAGCAGAAAATTGAGTGGTGTCAGTTTCTTGATAAAATTTCAATTATTGATTTTTGTATTGAAATTATGCCTGCTAAACAGACCATCTGTCTTGTATTAGCTGAAATGAAGATAATTGCTTCAAAAAAGTGTATGTTCACTTTAGTCTCTTGAAATGTTTTATCTCCTATTCCTGTCAGTTCCTCAGAGCCTGTATTTATTATTCTTTTAGTCAAGTAATAAAGCTTATGTTAAGCATTTGAGAAAGAAATAGGTGTAGATAATAGCGAAAGGAGAGCGAGATTTACTAATAGATCTGTTGCTCTTTGGCGTTTTTTGTTGTGTCTGGGGTTTTTTTAAAAAGTTTTGTTTTGGGGGCTTTTGGGGTAGTTTGGTTGTTGGTTTTTTGTTTTTTTTTTTTGGCTTTTTTGGGGGGGTTTGGTTGGGGGTTTTTTGTTTGTTTTGGTTTTTGGTGGGGTTTGTTTGTTTTGGGGGATTTGTGTGTTTGTTTGGGTCTTTTATGGTTGGGCCTTTGGGAGAAGAAGAATGTTCTGAGTCTGCATGTTAGCAGCTTTGGAGAGGGTGTCCAGTACAAGGAGGTCGTCTTGTGGTACCAGGCAAACAGGGCATATTTTTCAGCTGCTTACAAAAGCCTAATTCTACTCATATAACTAACTTATTTATTTAATATATCATTAAAGACACAAATTCCAATTCTTATAACATGGTAATCTTCTGTAACACTTACACCATGAACTGTCTGGGATGCACTTCCAGATGTTTTCAGGAGAACTGTGGTTGTTATAGTGACAGGACACAGTTTTCATTTTGGGTTTGGAAAAACAAAAAGGAACTGGAGAATGTTAAATAACACTATGAGCATTCTGTCTGCTTCTCTTTCTCTTCAGGAGGGGTTACTGTTTAATGTTGTCTGGAGCTGTATGGAGGCCCATAATGTGATGTTGAGCTCCTGCTGAAGAGAGTTTTGGGTGATTTTAAAGTTATCTAAGAAGCTGACTGATACTTATGAGATGTAATCTTCCTCTCCTTTATAAAACTCTGCTTATTTAAGAAAATATTAGCATCAATTACAACATGAACTGGTGCTGAACATTTTAATAACTAAGAATAACTGTAGACGCCCTTTAGCTATGTGTTTATATTTCAAGTTTAGGTGAATCTGTTGATCTAAAATTGAAAAAAAATTACTTTTCTGAAAAGTGTTGAAAGACAGATGACCCATTTGGCAGTCATGGTGTTTCAGTACCACAGGGATCTGACTCAAATTTAGAGATACTATGAAAGGTAAAAGGAGGTGAATTGAAATGTATGGTTTCCATTCATCAAAATTATACATGGTATATATGCCTAGGATCACACAGATGAGAAGAAATAAGTTCTGCATGTGCAGAAATGGAAATTGTGGACTGAAAATTTAATTAAAAACCCAAGTCCAGCATAGCTGACATAGTCACAGTTAAAACCATTTTGTAATAGTAACTGCTCCATGACTGTTTTCACTTGTTTTAAAATTCTGAAAGAACATCCAATTTTTTGTAAATTATTTGAGAGCATACAGTTTTTGGAATACTTGTGGGTCCCAAAGTCTGGTCTTTAGCTGTTATATGCAGCTATACAGTAGATTCTTAATTTTAAGAGCTTTGCAGATTCTCTCTGCTCATCATGACATTCTCAGAATGCTTCCTTGTGCTACCTATTAAGCTTCAGATGCCTGTTAATTTCTAGGATACACAGGATTCTTAAATCTGAAGATTAAATTCAGATTAAATCTGAAATCACAAAACCAGTAGTTTTTTACATTAATCATTTACATTTAAATTATTAGGGGAGAATAATAACCAGTGTTCTCAGAACTTAGTTCCCTCCTATTTCACCTCACATTCACCTTTGGATACTGAGGAGTCACCTACAAATCTTCTTTAGGAGAAGTCAAAACTCTGCTCCTTGAGTTTGATTGTCCTGATCACTGTGCTCAGGGCTGTTGAGCTTTTTCTATAAGAAGCAAATTGAACTGCACCTTTCAGTTTGTGCATTAGTATGAATGGCATAGCTGTAAATGAGAGAGCAAAAACAACAAGATATTTATAATTAGTGTTGTTCAGTATTTGAAACAGACACTGTAGCTCTTATCACAAATCTGTAACAGAACAGGCTCCAGTCCAGTAACTACAGCCATAAACATAATCCATTAAAATCACCAAGGTGAAAGAAAGTGCATTCAGAAAATTTGGAAAAGCTGAGCAGTTAAGTTCTCTGTTCTGTTAGTGCTATTTGCATCCCCATCCTCTCCACCTTTCCCACTAAATTTTTTTTTTTTTTTTTTTCCTGGAGAAGTTTCAGAGACTAGAATATGACATGAGTGTTCTGTCTCTAGTTTATTAGATGGCATATGTTACATACATGACAACAGACTTAATGTTGTACAGTGGATTTGTGGGCTGGATCTGGGCTTTGTTATGGATTGCTGGGGCTGAGAGTTTAGGAAGACAGCTGAATGTACAGTTGTGTGAGTGGACCGTGCTGTCAGCCCAGAACAGTCAGAGTGCCCTTGTTGCCTGAGAATGTAAGAGCAGATTGATGCAGTGATACACTTGGAATGTCACTGGGTCCCATCGTCAGAAGTTTCAGCCCTGACCTTCTGCATCAAGTTTGGTAAGCAGCAATATTTTGCTCCTCAAGCAGTCGGTGCTACCTTGAAAACCATATTCTTCTTCCTCCAGGGAAATGGTGCTGGGTGGACGGGATAGAAATGCTGGAAAAGGCAGGCTTTGTATATGACATTGGGCTGTCTGGATTGAGTTAATAGGCAGTAGAAAAACTGTATAAAACTAATGCTGACTGTTACAGGCTTGTGGAAAATTTCTAGATTGTTTTTTATGTGAAGCGACAAGTTAAGTTGATGGATAAAGATGTGTAATAGGCTTACATGAAACACTTAACCTTTCACAACCATTTTTATTCACAAAGTTAACTAAAGCAAAATCGAAGTATCAGCTTTGACCTGGCTAACTGAAAGGTACCTAATGTAATTGTAAATATGGAATTGTTTCTTGTTTAGCTGGATTTGCAGATAAGCTTCTGTCTCTTCACTGATCATTTTATTGGTGACAAAAATCACATTACCCATGTGAGCCATTGGAGAGTCACAAAACCAGAGCTTGCAAGGCCCTAAAGGACCCCTGTGGTCAGGCATCCTGACTTTCAGGGCAGTGGAGGTATTATGTATTTCTGGATTAATTTTTGTTCAACCTACAACATGAAAAGAGCTTTTAAAAATCACCAGTGATGGAAAAAGTCAATGCTTTCTATGACAGTAACATACAGCAGGTAGTAGAATGACAAATAGCAGAAAAAGATAGTGATGTGGACAGGTTGGAAATTCTGAAGTCAAAGTCATCCTGATGAGAAATATGAATAACTCCATGGGAATGTCATGTGGATATGTGGCAACTCTGAAAGGAAGATTACAACAGCTCAGCATAAGCTGTCAGCATAGAGGGAAAGACCCAAGGATAAGAGGAAAGACCTGTCACAATTCCAGAGAATAAAAATGAGGTGCTCTGCCTACATATACAGGTAAAAGATGCATGCTCTGTCATGCATTTGACATTGGTACAATTGCTACTGGAATAACCTGCTAATGTCTATGTAGCAAAGATGATGTTGACTATTACCAGAGAAGAGCCATAAAAAACTCGAGTGGACTGAGATAGGGTGTCAGTAAGAAAGTTAAGGTCAATACTAGAATCATGATTACAGTTCCCTCCCCCCACCTTTCTCCCGCTCCTGAAAAATAAACTGTAGTTCAATGCTGAATTGTTTCAGGGAAGTGATATGGCTTGAGTTACGTAGCAGTTCTGCCTTCCTAGTTTGGTGAAGTGTGAATCTGTTTAATAGAATCACAGAATATTTTGAGTTGGAAGTTAGTTTTATAGGTCGTCTTGTCCAACCCCCCTACAATGGGCAAGGACATCTTTAACTAGATCAGGTTGCTCAGAGATTCATCCAACTTGATATTAAATGCTTCCAGGAGTGAGGAACCCATCACATCTCTGGGCAACCTGCTCCAGTGTTTTACCACCCTTGTTTTTACTACTGTAAAAACCTTCTCCCTTATATCTAACCTGAATTTGCCCTTTTTTTAGTTTAAAGCCATTGTCCCTTGTCCTTTCACTACATGCCCTTGTAAAAGGCCCTCTCTACCTTTCTAGTAGGCCCCCTTTAAATACTGGAAGGTGCTATAATGTGGAGCACCCTGGAGCCTTCTCATCTCTTGGCTGAAAAACCCTGATCTCTCACCTGTCCTCTCAGGAGAGATGCTCCGGCCCTCATCATTTTTGTGGCCTCCTCTGGACTCCCTCCAGCAGGTCCTTCCTGTGCTGGGACCCCAGAGCTGATGCAGCCCTGCAGGTGGGGTCTCAGCAGAGCAGAGCAGAGGGGCAGAATCCCCTCCCTGGCCCTGCTGCCCACACTGCTCTGGATGCAGCCCAGGGCACGTTTGGCTCTCTGGGCTGGGAGTGCCCATGGCTGGGTCATTTCCAGCCTCTCACCCACCAGCACCCGCAAGCCCCTCTGGGGAAGTATGATTTTGTGTCTTTAACATTGCTCATTAAACTTATGGATAAACTTTATCATTCCCTAGGTTCTCCCTTGCAGTCTTCATAGAAATCCTTAAATTGATTCTTAATCCCACAAAATGGGATTCTACCTGGCTTTGCTTTCTACCCTTGTTAGCTTGTGGGATAGTCCTTCCTGCAGTGCAGTCACCTCTACATCAATGCAGTTATTGCCACATTTAGTTGAGCAGATGGACCCTACCAGTGATTAACTTTCCAGCAACCAGTGGCCTAGGGTTTCTGCCCACTCACAAGTTTGAATGCTTTTTTGGAGTCATCTCCTGTATGAAATAATATGTTCTTCAAATAATGCAATCTTGAAGATTCTCAGCATAAGTGAAAATGTTCATAAATCCAAATAATTTCTCTAGATATATTACTCCTCAATAATAAATTGTGGCAGCTAGGGGACTGCACGGTTTATACCTGCCATGTCATATTTCCAGGCTGAAATACCAACATATGTATCTGATTTCTTTATAGGAAAAAAAGATACCTTCCCATGCATACTACACAACTCCTTCAGACAGAATGAAAGATAACTTTTTTTAAGCTTTCATCATTGCCATTCCATTGTGTGTTAATTACAGGTGCTAGTTTTGGCATGATTTCATTAGCTGCCATGCCACCAGGGCTTGATTTCCTTTTCAAATGCATGCTTTCCGCTGTTCCACAAAAAAACCCTGAAGCATATCACACAACCCAAAAAAGCAGGAACAATTTCTGTTCTTTTTCCCCTTCCCTGAAAAATTAGTTTAGTTTGATATCCCTTATAGTATAGTAAAATAAAAACAAACCAACAAACCTTGATCTGGTAAGTGCTTTGAAGAAAATCCTGTATACTGAGTTATGCTGTGAAATAGTATCCCTAATTCTCTGATTTAAACATAAACTTCTAGAGATGTGTCTGGATACTTAGTTTAAAAAATAGATAATTCTTTGTTAGGTGATATAACTGTGTTCAGATGTTAAAAAAAAAAAGAAAAACATGCCTTAGCAATGTAGACTCATCATTATTTTCCAAAAAATACAGTTTGAAAATAGGGTAAAAATACAAAAGGAAGTAAAAATGCTAGAAATATAAAGCAAGGTCTGGTTTTAGTTCATGTTGTGATTTTTCAGTCTGAGTGTGCAATGGCTCTTAATGAGAAAAGGAATAAATAATCAGTTTTTTCTAGCCATTAACTGATCTGCCTGCAGGATGATAATTAAAATGAGTCATGCATGTAAAAGGAAACTGAGTCTTTCCCTTGACTCATTTTTCTTCCATTAATTTACTTTCAGAATTGCATGCTTTAAAATCAAAAATTGATAACGTGTATTTGGTCATAAAAGTGCTGGGTGCAGCTTCAAAGCAACTCCATGTTTGAATCCCATGTAGTGCTGAAAAATTTGCCACCTGATTCATGTTACCTGATCTTAGAGACTACAATGTTTGTAGAGTCCATAGAAAGAACCAGAGATCTCCAAGCAAATGGTGAGTCTTGCAGAATTAGCCCATGGACAATGTTGCTGCTCATCTCCTGCCTGCTTCTGGCATGGTGCTACCACCTGGCTGGTGGGTGCTGGGCATCTCTACCAGCATGGGATCCTCTCCTGAGGATATGCAGATAAAAGATCTGTGCCTGCCCTGTAGTCCCACAGCGTATTGGTTTAAGAGGCCGTCCTGTAGCCACCCTTTGATGTTCAGTTGGGCTGCTTCCACTGAAAATGGATGACCTGTGTTCCCATCTCTCTGCAGGCTGGGGAGCCCAGCTGTAGTCGCCACCTCCAGGTGTCCTCACCACCAGGTCACAGAATTGTCAGAAGGAGAGGAGTTGGAGGGTTTTCCCATCCTACTAAAGCTGACCCACTTGAGAATCAAGAGAGCCAGGAGGGCAGGGAAGATGCTTGAAAGAACCTGATTCTGTGAGACTTTTAGCTGGCAGTAGTTAGGATTTGGGAATTCCTGTCTCTGATCCCTCTGCTTAGAAGCATGACTGGTTTTAGGTAACTTCTTATATAAATGAAAAATAATGAAACTTAGAGAGTCTGGGGAATGTGAGGCATGACAACCATACCATGTTTAATCAGAACATCTTTTTTTTTACCAGTGACTTGTGATAAATGCTGGTGCTAGGTTTCTGATACAGAAAAAAAATGCATGCTAAAAGTGCCCATGTTTTGGCACTAGTGAAAAAAAGTCTTCAGCCCAACAAAGAGCTGACTGCTGAGCTGTCAGTGCTGTGGGGCAGGCAGGCAGGCTGGCTGCTGCACCATTGTCTCATTAGATGTGTATTTCAGAAACCATCTTCCTCCCAGTTCTAGAGCATGAGCAATTTAGCTTTGTTAGCTTTGCACACTGAATTATCAGCTGTGCTAGAAATATCAGTCACAGTATCACCAGAAGAAGTGAATCAAGTGTTATTTGCTAAAATATTTTGGAAGTATGTCATGTGATGCATTCCTTGTTTACCACTGTGATGCATTCTTCATATTCAAGGCTTCATTATCTCCAGGGAGCTGAAAACCAATGGCTCCAGTAAAAAGCAATGGAAGACGTACTGCTTTCTATACCTGTCTGCTTTTTATTATACATCAAAGGGAAAAAAGTTTGGCTTTTTTAAACATGTTGGGATTAAAGGTAAAATTCAGGTATTCTCTAGCATATCTTTTGCTTTTGGTGCTTGGTTAAAAATCTTTACTTGGAGCTGTATTAGTTTTTCCAAAGATGTTTTCAGAAATATTTTTTTTTTAAGTTTTGCTTTCTAGAACTGATATTCCTGTCTTGAAGAAATATAAGAAAAGCCTTTGCTTTTTGCTTGTTGAGAAAATGAGATTTGTCCAACAGTGGAGTTCACATGGTTGACTAGGTGATTTTTTTTCTGAGATTTTTTTTTTTTTTTGTTAGGTATTGTAGATTGTAAAGTCTTTAATTGAGAAAATTGGTTTAAATTAATTTCTTGGATCATAAAGAATCAGAAATAGAATTCAGACCACTGGGTTCCTATTTATAATTAACCTAAATCTTAAAAAAAGTTACTTCTGTGTACAGTTGTTGTTGTCTAGTATAGACAAACTATACTAGTTTGTATGTATTTTCAGATAAAAGGAAATGAGCTGCAAATAGTGGTTTTTTTAAATAACTGGCTTATACTTTCTGAACACTGTAAATGTTAATCTTTAAACACATGCAATCAAGGGGTTAACTTCTCTTAAGTGATTGCTCAAACTGGTTAAATATTTTGCCAATTAAGAAGCAGCAGATTTTATCTGACCTACTCAAGTGGGGTGAGATTGTTAAAGCTTAATCATTTATAAGCTACATTTGATGTAATGGGCTAGTGTTTATTGACTGAACTCTTGGGTTTAACAGATTTTTTTCTGAAATACAGTAGGATATCATTTTATTTCGTATTGTTGTCCGTGTTGTGGGTTTTTTGATTTTCTGTTTGGTTTTTTTCTTTGCAAAACGTTGAAAATACTCTAACTTACCAGTGCAGGTAACTAAACATCTGTAGAGCTTTGTGTACTAGAGATGTAGATGACAGATGCACAGACACACAAATGCATGTCTTGGAAGTCCATTCATTTGAATTTAAGCCAGATCATTTGTGGATGGGTTTAAAATTTGGACTAACTTTGAGACCACTTAAATTTTTTCCTGTAGTTAGTGAAAATTGAACACTGTACATAATAGGGAATTAGTACGCTGGCCACATGAGGACTAATTAGAAGTATAGGCCTGTAAAGTTTTACCTGTAATAGGAGTTGGACATGGACAGGAAACCTAGACTTGAGCCCCTCCCCTCCCCTCCCCTCCCCTCCCCTCCCCTCCCCTCCCCTCCCCTCCTTTTCCTCTTTCCCTTTTCCTCTCCTCTCCTCCCTTCCCCTTTTAATTTGTAAGAAGGCTGGTTGTATCCAGAAGAGAAGGAAAAAAGAAATACTTTTTTGGGAGGACAAATCCTGCTTTGGTTGGGTAGGAGCAAAGAAGTGGGGCTACGCTAAAGACATACAGAATAGCCTTTTCTCCCTCATTTTTTTCTCTTTTATTTGGGGTGTTGGTCAAATAAAAGGTGCATAAGAATGCCTTCTGATCAAGTGAACTAATACATCCCATCATTTCCTAAGAGACCCAGTGTGGGCAGATTTCAGGAAGCACGATGTAGTCAACAAAGAGCCAATGACCCGTTCTTTGATAAGCTGTGGCCAGTGCTTTGCATGTACACTGCTGGACGGAATGCGTTAATGAGCCTGTTTTTCTGTGCATACATTTTTTGTCATTCCTAGAATTGCAGAAATTGTTGTGTCTTTACCTCATCTTTCAGGACTATTCTATCTCTATTACCAGCTTGCGCTAAATTATAACTGGGTGCTGTTTGTGAAAGCTTGGAAATTCTCCAAGTTTTGTTTTGTTGATTTGGTTTGTTTGGGTTTTTTTCCAACGTCCCCGACATCTTAAGAGGTGAGCTTGCCAGTTGATTTGCTGCTAAAGACAGATGCAAATGAAGTCTTATCTGAAAGAAGGCTTCTTTATCTAGACTGGAACAGGAGGTTCCTCCTGTGTCACAGTTTACTCTGTTACCAGTTAGAAAGATAAAGGTTGTTTTTTCAGTAATGTCCAGCTCTTGATGTTTTTTTTAGGAGACAATTAAGCTTCAGCAGTTACTCACCCTTGCAAGTAGTGGAGCTTGGGTATGAAGTTTATCTTGACGTTATTTTAACACTTTCAAGCAGGAGCATTCAAATGATACATAATTTTTTCAGGTGACAGATAAGTTTTTTGTTTGCTTTTTGGTCAGCTGATCATTGAAAACCTTTGCTGATTTTCAAATCAGTGGTGCTTGGACACATTTTTTTTATGTTCATTGTCTCTCCAGATTTAAAAATCACAGGAAGGAAGTGTTGTATCTCTTGGCACACTTCAAGTGGTCAGATGTGTGTGTTCAAATATGGTCACATAAATTTGTTTGTTAACTGATGGGTAAGTTTAGGCCATTTAAGTTCCTGGTTTTTAATTAAGTTTTTAATTCTAAACTTCCATTTAAAATAAAATGTAGGATCTAGATCTCAGATGCTTTCCTAGTGGAAGTGAAAGATGAAAGTTTTGTGTTTTGTTGTGACGTTAAATATCCTTAAAAAGGGAGGTCAGTATATTATTGGCAATTACACTTTAAACCTAGTTATCTCAAATAAGTGAAGATAGGTGTCAGGCACTGGATATATTATTCTGTGGAAGAGGTATGTTTTCTAACTGAACTGTGAAATGTGCATTTGCCCCTGAAGTTGGATAATTATGCATACATTTGTAAAGTACATGCATTTGTACGTTACTACACAAAATCATGTGAATATGTGAGTGTTAAAATACTTAGGACTCACAGTGCTAGCATTCCCTGTTACTTAATTAACAGATGTTTTATTTTAATGAAATGTGTGCTACAAACTTAACCATGTTTGTGTTACTCAATAGTTTTGTTTATGTTAAACAATTGTGCCCCTCAGTCAGTTAAAATAAACCAGCAAGCTAATAACATTTTTAGGTAGGTCTCTCCTACATCTGAGTTTCTGTTTATCTTCTGCCAGCATTGCAGAACGCTTTAACATGAGCAATTACCAAGGCTGAGCGCTTGTGCAGTACTGCAGTCCTAATAGAAAGCAGAGATGTCTGGAGTAATTAGAAAAAAATAATGTGTGGGCCTAACTCCAGTCAAATGATATTAAAAAATATTATAGATGAGGAAAATTAGAGGTCCTAAAGTCCCACAGATGGGCAACCTTTCCAATGGTATTCAAGGAGGGCAGTACTGGGGGTGAGCCAGTGTCTTGATTCTGCAGAACTAAGGGAGAGCATAGTCTCGCTCTGCTCCTGACCAGCCCTGCTCTCCCCCTCTCCCAGACTACTCAAGACAAAAAGAACCCAGGACTAGGTGGTCTGTCATGCTGATGTAAATGAGGGAAGGAGATGGTACTGACTAGGCAGGTGTAGGGGCAGAGTGAAGGGAGGGGAAGAGGGGAAGCCCTCTCTCATGTTCCTTTTTGGTTGGCAAAAAACTTCTAACTAATTCAGCTGCTCCTGAAGCTGCAGCTATGGGGTTGCAGGCAGGTCTCCTACAAGATGCTTTCATTTTGTGTGCAAAAGTGGCAACTCATCATTTGGATCAAAGGAGGTCAGTGGATACAGGATAAGATGTATGAGAGTTTTAGGAACAGATCTCAGGCTTGGCTGCCTCTAAGGGTATGACATGACTGATACCATGAAACTGGCGTTGTTCTGCTTCAGATCAAAGCTTTGCAATCTTCTCCCCATCTTATTTCTAATTCCAGATAATTTGGGACAAGCACAGCAGGACACTGTCTGTCTGACACATCTAAATAAACTCTTATTGCAGGATTCCTGTTCAAAGCATTCCGTTTTTTCCCTCCCCAGTGGTTGTGTTTCACAGATGGAAGGAAGCCATTTTGTTTTCACAACTTCTGTTATTGCTGTTTGATTCTCCCATGGGTATCTCTTTTTCCAGGATTACAGTAGCAGTAATGTTAGTTTTGGAAAGAGGAAAATAAACTGGTCTGTTCCTGGAAATTGAAGTAGTGCTTTATGCAAAGAGGAGAGATGTGGTGCTGTGGCCCTTATATGTAGTACTCTGGATTGAGGAGTGAGTGGCAAACGTGGCAGTGGCTGTGCTGAGGTGAATGTTTCCAGGTACAAGGCAATACCCTAGAAAAACAAATGGAAGACAGTTGTCAGCAATGAGGAGTTAAGTGATATCACAGAAACAAAGCCTACTCATCCTGAGATCTATCAAAATACCAGAGAGAGACTTGCAGAGACAGACTGGTTGAGGTTGAGTTGCCATACTCTAGATGTCTTTCTTCCGGGTCCTCATCTCCTGTTGGGATCATGCACTTCTGTGTCTGTAGCCAGTAAAGAGCAATTTCTGTCTGAAGGGATCTTCTGAGGCAAAGGGCATTTAAGGGTCTGCTTCATTTATGCACTGCTCACTGAGGTGTTACACTGCTCCTGCCTGGAGGAATAGCAGGAATGTGCTGGTGGGTTCATCTGTACTTGCTGTGAAAGCTGCAGTTATGCCTGACCTGAGAGCAATCCCCCTGTTTTAGGGGAATCAGTTTCCCATTGCTTTGTGAACTGTCCATGCACTTCCTATGTTTACATGAAGGAAGATGGACCAGTGCTTGTGTGACATTGCTGGCAGGCAGAGCAGCTCTCGCAGCTGGTAAAGAGTTTATAGAAGGGTCCTGCCAATGAGTTTGTGATCAGACTCCTTGCATCTGGAAACTACTGGTAATAATCCTGTTCTGCCAGCCAGTACATGAGCACACAGTGGGAACTGTTTGGGTTGTTTTGCTTTTACATTTTGTGTTTTAAGGCTGCATTTTTTAAAAAATTCAATGATTGTCCGTAATGGAACAAAAGATAGGACTGGGAGAGTGGCCCTGACACTGTTTTTATACTTTTCTATCTGGAGAATTGTTTGCTCTTGGGTTTGTTTAATAAAACTCAGAAGCTTTGAAAATGCACCTTGGCAGAGGAGGTTTCCTGGTGAATAGCAGACTTCCATCTGCATTTCTGTGGATTTAAAAAGAGTGTTTTGATGATGTGGTACATTGCTGAGCTAGGCTCCAGAAAGATGTCAACAAGTGTTGTACTGGTGTATGTAAAGTCCAACAGTTAAATACCATGTCAAACACGTGAAACATAACCTTAATGGCTTTTTATGAGAGTTTAGGGTGAAAGTATGATGGTATTATATTGATGATATTAACAGATGCAGGAGAAGTATTCTCTGCAAGGATTCCAGCATTGAATGGTTCCTTAAAGTACAAATTTTATTCCCACCCTGCAGTTTATAAATCGTGACTTAATTTCTCCCAACGCTATAATAAAATGTCTTCCTGTATCATGAGGTTTAGTGAATCTCCATTGTGAGATTCTGTTTGAATTTAAGAACTTTCCTAGGAAAAATAATTGATTATTTTTCATGAAACCATTTCCTATAAATGTCATGACCATTCACTCTCTTGTGTAATTTGAAAACTGTTTCTCCTTCACTGTATATCCTAAGTAATTTTCAATCCTGAACAGTTGTACAACTCAAGTAAGGATCTAGTTGTCTGTCAAGTGATAGTTAAGTATTGTGTGCTTTTACTTTTCAGCTTTGGTCCCTTTTTACGGCAGACGTTACAATATATCTTAAATACCTGAGGGAACACAGTAGAGTGAGAAAAGCAGAGGGGAGATGCTCATTCACAGTGTGCTGTGTGTCCAGGCTGGAATGCTCTGCTCTGCTTCCTGGAGAAGCAGACTCTTCCTGACTCTGGTCTGCTTCCTTCAGGCACATGTCCCATTCCAATAGATCTGTGGACCTGAAAGAAAAAAAAGGAAAGCCACAATGTTTACCATAAACTTTATTTTCTTTACAGACTAACTTTGCATCAGCTAAGTCAGTTTAATTAATCTTGCTAACAAATGGAAACTGGCATTTTGGAGTTTGAATATGTTAGAACATAGCCTGTTTTGCAGAATGAGAAATTAATTGATGCATGCTTAAAGTAATCTGTTATTTAGGAAAACACCTCTTAATGGAAAATACAGGTGTTATGTACTGTAATACAGCTTCACAAAAAGTGGTGATGTACAAGGAAAAATACCAGCCATGTTAACAGATTTGGATGTGTGATAAGCAGGTATTTCAGATTTAATTTACCTTTGTGGCAGCTTTAACTGTTGTTCCGTTGCTTAATGGTGAGGAATTCAATTTGATGTTACCTTTTGACTTTTCCAGCTGTGCTCTTACTCCTGCTTAATTTGTGCTGTTCATTGCCTCAGGCTATTCCAAGCTTCAGTACAGATAAGAGAACAAACAACCCCTGCCATCCAAAAACTAAACTAAAACAAGGCCCATCTAAAAGTTTTCCTTGCAGTTTTTTCCCCTGCTGTGGCATACATAATCTGTCTTGATATTTGAGAGATCTTTCTTCAAGTTTTAAATACTGTTTCTACCCAACAAACTTTAAAGGACTAAGAATTGATGCAGGCTTAATTGCCTTTGCCAGTTGGGTGAGACTGAAGTGCATCTCTGTGAAAAGTTACAAGAAAAGGAGTTTGTGTTATAGTTTCAAAAAGCATATTGATTTTGCTAAGGAGAATGTTACATCCAGGGCCTGTAAAATTTCCAGAAATACTTGAGAGACACAGCTAAATTTTTGATATGCAACCTTGGAATTCAGATGTAAAAAGCATACTTCCTTTCAAACATATACATATACATATACATATACATATACATATACATATACATATACATATACATATACATATACATATACATATACATATACATATACATATACATATACATATACATATACATATACATATACATATACATATACATATACATACCTTCTAACTTCATCTTTTGAGTATTTAATTCTTGTCCTTCTTGAGCTTCTTTGTTTTTCCTTCCTTTCCTGGATGGTTACCTTTTCTGTCTGTGAGGTCCTTAAAGAAGAAATGTAGATGATACTGTTCTTGAACAAAAGTTGGTGGTGAGCTAGTACGGTGTAAGGTGTCAGTCTTCATCTTATCAAGTTAAATAAGTTTGTAGGATATTTTGCTTAATTATGGGTTTGCTTAATTTTAAATCCCAGCATGGACTTCTGAAGGTATGCCAAAGTGTATATTTTCAGTGTGCCCTCAGTTACTAGAAGGCCAGTGTTTTAGAAGCTCATTCTCCAAGAAGCAAACTTCACAGTAGGATACAGGCACTACCCTGTTGTTTAACAGGACTCATTTGTTTACCTCTGGAATATGTGAGAACTGTGAAGGAGCCACTGTTGTAAATCTGCTGTAATCAAAACCCAATGAGACGCATCAGGAAAAACCTCCACCATATACTACTGAAACAAAAGTTTTACAGATGGGCCTACTAAGATTATTTTTAGTCATGTAAATTGGTTGAATGTTATGAGTAACACTTATTCTTACTTGAACTGCAGCCAATGCTTTGTCAATTTTTTTCTGCATAGCCACTCAAAATTTAAATTAGAGTGCTTTACAAATAATTCCTTTTTGGCTATAAATTTTGTTTTCAAGATCTACAGATATGCAATAAAGAATTTTTAAAAATCAGAGTGGGTTTGTTCTTTCAACAGTCAAGAAGCAATGCAGTATGCTGTTAAGCAGATTAATGAAGAGGATAATTGAAGGCTGTTAAGAAAAGCTCTAGAAAATCTTTTTACAGTACAAGCACAGTCTTTGTCAAGCTTTGTGGATAACCTACTTTTAAAATAGGCCCCAAGAGCAGAAAAATTGCAGATTAAAGAATATGCTTCTTTGTCTTAGGTTCTTTTGCTTCTGATGTGTGATTTTCCCAATGCTCTGGAGAGGCTACAAGTAGTAAACTGACTGTTTCTTGGTTGCTATGAAAAAAATGAGGAATTTGAAAATATAGAAACAAGAAAGCAGCAATTGATCCTGGTGTTACACAGGAACATCTGTCTGGAATTTCAAAGGCAGCTAGCTATCAGCTATGGCAGATTTTCTGTCTGGCTGTGTAAGGACTGTGTGAGCTTATTGTGTCTATATTGAAGCTGCTATTGTTCTCCTGCTGTGAAATGACAGATGGACATGTCTATCCTGAGAGATCTGCGACTTTTGGCTGACTCGTAGTTTCTGAATTCATGCATAATAAAGCTTGCGATAGTCCTTCAAGAGGGAAGAAAAACAAAAATAGAAAAAAAACTCCAAATGAAACATATGGTGCCAGGCTGTATTGTGAAATCATGAAAAGTTAATTTCTTTCTTCTTTTTGAAGGCAGATTGTTTTTCTGAGAGGGAGCTATCAGCTTTTGCTTTATTTTCATAGGGATGTAACATATCTGATGCATATGTTTGTATGTATTTTTCTTTGCCTCAGATAAAACAAGTTATGGTGCTTTTCTAGTGTAGTCACATAAACAACCAGTACAAATACATGAAATCTGAGAAGAACAGTGATGAAGGAGGCTAAATTGGTTGAGATGTGTGGAGGGCATTGTGTCCAGTTCAGAAATACGTTTTGCTTTCAAATGACATGAATTAACGTGCCATTAGAAACATGTTAATTAGTTTTCCAATTACATGAGTTTGTCTTAATATGTAGCATAAATGTATGTTAATTGGGTAATAAATATATTTTATGACTCTAAAAATGGTTTGTCTGACAAAATCTTATTACAAACATTCATCTCTATTCAGCTCAGGTAAATGTGTTTTTGTCTCAAAATAAATGATCCTGGAATTAGGAAAAGGAGATGGAGTTACCACTGGTTTTGAGACATCTGTTGGGAAAATACAACTGAATTAATTTGGGTTGCTGTTACAATGTAAAACTGGATGCTGATGCCTTCTTCTCAGTTTCCCATTGTTTAATGCAAACACTGGCATTTTTGCTTCTGTGGTGTTTGCTCTGCAAGTTTGTGAATTGTTAAGGTCTGCTAAGACAATCCAATAGCCAAATATGCACCACTGTAATTGTTTAAACTGAGAGCTGTAAACCATCCTTCTAGACTGAAGGATTTGTATAAATGAAAGGCTTATTTAAGTCCTGTGCAAAGAAATACTTAATTAAGAACTATGTATTATAGAAGGGGAAAACATGGAATAGGCTTTGGATTGACATAGTTTTTCTTTTCCAGAATATTTTGTTGTCATGTGAATAGAAAGTGCATATTTTTAAAGCAGTAGAAAGACAACAATTTAGTTGAATATTTGTCTTGCCTTTCCTCATGCTATGCTTTGGGCAGGTATGTTACAGCCCACCTCTCTGTTACCTTTAGTTCCTTACAGAATAGTTGGAGGAGCTGGATGGGCTGGGATGAGGCAGCGTGATGTGTGTATCTTCCATGGACACACCATGGTCTATCAGTACAAGTGTGTTTCTCCTGAGCAAAGGGTCACTCAGAGTCAGCCAGTCAGTACCTCTTTCTTTTTCTTAAGCTAGTAGGAGACTGTGAGATCCAATTTCTTCAACTACGACATTCTGTGAAAAGTGATTCCTTTCTGCTAATACATAACTTTAAAAAGTCAAAAACAATTAGTTCAATTTAGTGCAGTGTAATTGAAGTACAGTATAGATACTGTAACCTTGATCCTATTCAGCAGAATTTTGATCCACATCCCAGTGGAAGGATTTCTGCTTACCTAAATTAATGTTTACTAGTGTGAATTGAGAATCCTTGTCAGCTGCATTTCTGGATAACTCATGTTAAGACATAGTTGATTTTTCAAGTCCTTGATGAATGGTGAAGTATAAATAGCTACCACTGACCAAAAAAAGAAAAAAAAAAAAACAACCAAAAAAACCACAAAAAAAACCCCAAGCCAAACAAAAAAACCTAAAACCTGAAATGTGGGCTCTGTGGATATCTGTCAGAAATAAGGGTTAAAAAATTAGCTGATCCAGTCTTCCTTCATCCATGTATGTTATTGTGTTTTTCTCTAGCATGTTGGTATTCATTTCTGTTCTTCTAAATGTGTTTTGGATAAGTCTTAGCTGTTCTAGTGGTATGCTGTCTAATGAGGTGCATCACTGCATTGGCAACACAGAAGATGTGGAGCCTTGTACTTTCTCAGGTTGCATGTATGGGTTGAATACAGCAAACTGAAATTGTGCAGGAACTCTGCACAAGTGGTATCATAGGCTCAAAGCTTATCAAGCGAAAAGAATAAATATAGGTATTTTACTGGTGATACTGGTAAAAGGAGTGACTCTACTATTATACTTTCTGGGCTAAAAGAACTTTTGAAGCTACAATATGTGAGTTAACTCAGCATCTGTAGTGTCAGTAAACAGTGCTGGAGAGTGAAGCCAGAGGTCATAAATGCTAGAAATTATATGTGTTAACTGGGGACTTTTTTATTGATGTCTTTTTCTTTTGGTTTTATTTTTCTTTTTAAAAAAAAACTTCCTTATCTTTGATTTTTCTTCTATTAAAAAAAAAATAAGAGGGGAAGAAAGAAAACACCTTTTTTGATATGCCTAGGTTATTTTATGAATGCCTATAGGTTGCTTTTATAAATAACTTATTTAAGTAAGTGCACATATGATAGGGTGGTTTCTGGCAGTAGCAGTAGGTTGCTTTAACTGACCAGTGTGTAACAACATGTGTTAGTGGAGTCATGTTTTTGTGTGCTAAATACAGTGTGTAGCCTACCTGCTAGGTAACTTGACATTTCCATTTTCCTCAAGGCAGGTACAGAAAGAAAAACTGTCTTCTTGTGCTTCCTGCCGCATTCCCCGTGTCTTGGCAGGCTGCACACATGCTTTGGGAAAACTTGACAAGGAAGTGACAGTGCTGGCTGCAACTGAGAGCCAGCAGGGGATTTCCATTAGCACCATACCCTCCTACTATAGCAGTAAAAGGAGTACCTTGGACCAGAACGCTGGAGACACCAGCTTCCTGCACTTCCCCAGCACTGGAGCTGAAGGCAGTACCTGAGTAGATCTCCACTTGCCAAACTTGCCCAAAGGGGTTTAGTAAGTTTTTCACAGAGGTTTTGTTAAACTTCTGTTGAATGATCCTGTTTTATCACACCTCAACGGGCTTTTGAAGCTAAGCAATAAGGTTAGTGACTTAGACTACTTTTTTACCATCTTAATTAAAAGAAAAAAGCCCAAACAATCATTTACTGCTTGAGGGGCTGTCAGTGCTTCAAATTAGTGCTTTGTTGTTGGGGTTGGTTTGTTTGTGGTTTTTTTAATTTTTTTTTTTTTTTTAAATCTAGATGGTCAGGAGTCATTCCTACCGAAGTCCACTTCTCATCATTTTCCCCTCTCTCCTATTTAAGGTCTTGTGTGATCAACTTATGTTTTTCTTTCACTGATTTTAATAGCTTGCCATCTCAGGTAAGAACTTGAAGATTGCTAAACTGAAAACTCAACAGTATAATTTACCTCTTTGTCAGGTACTGGTCGAAATATTCAGAGAGTCTTTGAAAGGACAGGAGAGTCTTCAGAAGACTGGGTAAGGGCAAATGCAAATCTACACTCCCTATTTATTTCTTTAAAAAAAAAAAAATTTTTTATATATATATATATATATATATATATATAGTAAAGGTGCTGGGGAATATGAAGGGAATTGTAAGCCAGTCAATAGAACCTGAAATAAGAAAGGAATTACAAATTGGTGAATAAAACCTTAATCCCTGCAAAATTTTTTTAACAAGCTATTAAACAATTGCTTTATAAGCATCTCTTGAATAATTAAACTGATAAACAACCAGTATAGATTTATCAAGAGCCAACTGTGTCAGGCAATTTTAATTTCCTTGTTGGTAGTATAGCTAATCTAGCAGATAGAAGACGAGTGGTAGATAGATCAGGTATCTTCACTTTATTATTTTTTTCATGAAGTGACTGTGAGTGATATTCTTGACTGCCTCACACATTACTCATAGAAAATGGTGGGGAACTCCACATAAAATCATTGTAAAATGAACACACAACTGGTTGATAAGAGGTATGCAAGTGTCACTAATGGTTTGCTAACTACTGAGAATGCATTTCAGATGAGTCCAGTATGTCTTCTGGTTTTGTTCTGTGTTGTTATTGGGTACTTGGCTAGTAGAACACAGAGAGTGTGGTAAATGGTTATCAAGCAGACCCTGTGAATCCACTTGTTACGTACAAGGAGTCATGACATGTAAGTAACAAAAATAAGCCTATTATCAGATAGCTCAGATTCACTATACAGGGTCCTGTGCCTCAACTGGAAAATTTAGATGGATCTCACATGGGAAGAAGGATGTCTGAAAAACAGTTACTTTGACAATTTGGAGAGACAGTGCAAACACAATGAGTTGAAATTCCAAAAGGTGAGCACGATTAGCTATGTTTTGCATAAATACAAGAGAAATAAAACCTTAAAGTAGTCTAGCCAGTGAAATTGGAAATACAAATACACATGTTTATACATCAGAGATATGTAGATTAGGAATGCTGCATGTAAGGGGACATGGTTGTTACTTTCTCTTTAGCAGTGATGAGGTCTTAGGTAGAGTACTGCACACAGCAGCTGTAATAAAGTGCTTTAATACTATGACCTGCAAGAAGATTTTGAAGGGAGCAACTGTTTAGTCACACAGGAAAAAAAAAAGAAAGCTGTGGGAGACCTCTCAAAAAAAGTGAAAGTCTTCATAGGACATATTTTCTGCCATTATGAGGAGGGCAGAAAAAAAACCAGCAGTATAATTTTTGTTGGATAATAGAAAAACAAGAACTCTTAGATATTCCATTTACTGTGGCAGCAGCCTAATATCTGGTGTCTACTGTGTGATTTATCCATTCACATCTTCTCAATAACTCATTTCCCTGTGTTTATTAGAAGGGACAGGTTCTCACATGTCACATAACTGGAGATAGGGAGTCTCAGTGGCAGTAGGTGTCTGAGCTGGTTTTCCAAACTGAAGTGTTATTGTCATTTCTGATGGCTATTGAGCATAGCAGTGAATTGAATCTGGGCAGCAAACTCTGTCCAAAAGAACAAAACCCCATTTCATTATGGAAAGGTGATGACAAAATTAAATCTAGATTGCTGTATTGTTTTCATAGATTTTCATAGAAAAGATTTAGGCTTATCCTTAGAAAAAGTTTTGCAAAATTCCACTGTACTTTAATTTTTCTTGCTTTACCTCGCACACAGTAAATAACTCTACCACTAAAACACCTGCAAATTCACCCCATTGCCACATAACTGGACTTGATTGGCCAGTTTACCAATGTTCAGATAAATCTGAAGAGACTGTTGGTCCTCATGGAAGTTTAGTAGTTAACCAGATTAAAAGCGACATTTAACACTTGAAGGGAACAGAAGCTGGCCTAAATGTCTTCCTTCTCCTTATACTGGGATCTGTATACTATGCTGGGGCCTTCCTGTCATACACCTGTCGCCTCAGGTCCACCTCTCCAATCTAATCCGTTAGATTTTGGATTCTAATCCTCTAATTTTTGGATTAGAATCCAAAATTCTAATGGATTCTAAATCCATTAGAATTTTCTAATTCTCCACTGAATTAGAAAAGCTTTCTAAAAGAGGACCAGTCTAACCTCTTTGTAGAATACAGCCTTGGCTTTTAAAAGTGGTTGTACCTAATTTTTTTTCCTGTTTCAGAGTTGGCTATGGATCATGGCTTGTTTCCCAGTAGAGAATAAAATCACACGAGACAAGCAAAATAATTTTTCTTACTTGCAATTTTTGTTTCTCACAATAATTACACATAACTCTGTGTAAACCTGTTGTATCTAACATTATAGCATGCTGTTCACAGAAACAGTGATTAATGCTGTTAGTAAACTGGGAGAGAATTAAGAGTCTAATGTCTGCATACATTCTGTGCCTGTTGGTTTGTCTGCCTTCATCTGGTATTTGGCATATTTTCCTGTATTTCATGAGAACAGACAACTAGGCATGTTCCACTCAGGCCAAGTGTCCATTTAGTTTCATACTCTTTCCAGAGGCAGCTAGTAAACATGCTTAGCGACAAAAATGTAAGAAATGCATGAAGTATATGTAATAATTCTTTCCCATGGTTAGGTCCCTTAATTAGTGGTTTAGGAGGCTTCCTTAGCTCTAAAGGTTGAACCACAGGCATTTGTGTTTTCAATAACCAGCAGTGGGTCTGTCATTCAAGAATTTAGGGGGTTTTTTGAGTCAGTTTGTGCATTATGTGTGTCCAGTGTCTTGCTGCAATGATTCCGCAATTCAGGTGTACATTGTGAAGAAAAAGCATTTCTTAGTTTATTATAGATGTATCATTATAGTAACCTGCCCGCTCAATTTTATTATGAAAAATGGGTCCTTGTTGACTTTTCCATGCATCAGTCATTCTGTCAACCTCTTGTACACTTCTCCTTAGTGATTTTTCTTTGCTGAAGACTTCCAGTCACTTTGGGCTTGGAAGGTTTGACAGTCTTTTGATGAAAGAGTCAATCTCACAACATTATGAAAGCAGCACCATCCATTCAGTGGCCAAAGCACTGAAACTTTTTACTTTGTTGTCAGTAAAACTGAGTGAAGATTTCTTTAATTAACTAAGATTCTATAATTATGGGTTAGATGACACATATAAGTTAAGGAGGAATGAGATTGTAGATCTGAAAATTACGATAATTTCCACAAGTAGTGTAATACTGAAGTTCCTGCCTTTGTGTGCTGTACAGAGTCACTAACACTGGCTGCTGTTATTTGATGAAAGTTGTTTCCACAGGCATTTTTTTGTTTCCAAAAGTACGTATAACAAATGTGTTTTTATGATTTCTCCCTTTAATTTTATGTAAAAAATTAAGAATAATGAGGGCAATCTTATAGCCTCTTACTTTGTTTGGAAAGCATGTTGACAAACAGCTGCCGAGGCTGAGATACAAATTCAGTTAGATAAATTTCATTTAAATAGGAGCAAAATTGCTCTAGAATTAAAGAAACCTCAAGCACTTGCTTTTCATTCCAAAGAAAATCATCCATTTGCTTGATCATGAACTGGATCTGAACTGTGACCAGTCTGTTGAGCCTGTAAAAGAACTCTCTTCAGGTGTCCTGGCAGTTCAGTTGTGCCTCTTGTTTTCCCTATTAGGCCAACACCTGGGCCTGTCTCTCTTTTACCAAACTCCCTGTTACTCCCCATCCAACAATGCTGCACCTTGACTACCTTGCATGGAGGAGTGACTGTGTTTGGCATACTGTGGTGTGAAGGGCACTGTGGGTATTTGTTGTGGCAGCTTTGGTGTGTGCATTTGCACTGTGCCATGCAGAGGCTTCCGGAGCAGGGAGCAGTGGGAAAGGCTGGATGTTGCAGCACTGCTGAATGTCAGCGTGTTGAGCATGAGGCGGTGGGTGCTGGCAGAAAATTTAGCAGAGAGGCTGTTGGGACATGGTGTCAAAGTGTCTAAGTCCTCTTCAGTTTTTTAACTTCTGGCTTAGCGGGAAACTGTCTAATTCTGTGATATTACTGGATGAGGAGCGTGCACAGCACAGAGACCTTCCCTCCAGTGTAATTTGTGCAGTCCTGATGTAAGGCATTGTCCTGGGTTTCTGGGCTGTAGGTGCTTCTTTCTGTATGTAATTTTTTTGTTCAGTTAAATGATTTTGGGCATCAACAGTAAGGCAGGCTTCTCAAAGCTTGATCAACTGGGAAGCACAAATCTGACACCAGTAAGCTTCATTAGTAACAGAGCTCACAGATCCGCTTACTTTAATTAGTTTTCCATAGCTGAGGAAATCTTTGCTGTATAAGGGTTTATTCCATATGCAAGTTTTCCATTAGCAGACAAACACTATAAATTTTAACTAAAATAATTCAGGCTTCCCTCCTCTAAAATCTGATGAAATAGCTCTCTTTTTTGTGTGTGTGATTTCTTCATATATTGTATTAGGGGCTGAGAAGGATTGGAGAGATGACTCATATGTCCTTGCTAAGTTGCATGAAAGATACTGTGTGTTGTGGAGTTCACAACTCCAGGTTAGAAGTTCCAAGTTGGTGCTGACCCTGTGATGGTCTGTAATGTGTAGACCTGGAACTGTGCACCTTGAAGAACTTCAGGGAAAGACTGAATGCAGAATGCAGAATAAGCCAGGTTGGCTGGCAAAAGGTGGGACAAATATGTGGCCTGCTGTGAAAAACTGAAAGTCAAGGAAAAATGTTTTATGAGTCTTTCCACTGCACATTTATTGATGTTGCTTTGAGTTACAGAAGTCAAAACCCATGATGAGTTTTGGCAGGTATGCTAATGCTTTCTAGCTCAGTGTTCATAAATGATGAGCTAAAATGTGGGGTTTTTTTAATAAATAGCTTGTACTATTATCTAATAATTCACACTGGGTTCAAGTTAGAATATTACAATCCATTGGCTCTTCTCTGTTTTAAATTGTAAAATATTCCTTTTCTTTGGAAACACAATCTGACTGACAAGTCTCATAAGCCTTGAATTTAATATAGTATTTAAATTTTCTTTGTGTTTCAAAATTAAGTCATTTTCTAGTAGCCAGTAATAGCCTAAAGTTATTCACACATAAGCAAGAGCAATTGAATTACAGCAGTATTTAGCACTTTTAAGAATTTACTTATCATATGTAACATTTTTGTTGTTGCTTCAGAGGCTGGGTTATTTTTCATGTAGCCAAGTGATTTCGTATTATAATTTTATACTTGCTTTGTTGATAAATACCAGTCAAAGAGCAGTAGTTTGGGTGGGGGATCTTTGTAGCCTTGTTTCTAGGCATTGTTCCAAAGTACACAGCTAAAATACTTCATAGGTTTTGCTTAGAGCAGGGCCTTTAATGGAAGGATCACTGCTGGGTCTTTTTGATGCAATTTTGCAAATACTTGATGCTTGTTCTTTCCTTCAAACTCAACATGACATTTCAGTAGTTCAGTTGGCTGTTAAAAATACATAGTTTGTCCTGCATACTGTGCTTTAAAGAGGATCAGAGAGCCTGTCAATTTTCTTCAGAATATGTGAAGCTCTTGGAGAAATCTGGTAATGAGAGAGAGAGGAAAGTACATGAGAACCAATTGTTTAGAAGGCTCAAGGTATCATCTTGCTGCAGTAAATGGACTGTTTGGGTAAGGTTGTACCCTGATCTGCTCCTCAGTGCCCGTGACTGAAATTTATGATGCGTGGTAGATGCCTTTAGGCAGAGAATGAGCAGTCAGCTTTTCATTAATTTGTAACAGAGAGACTGGTGGGAACGTTGTTCCATGCTGTGGAGAGCTTGTAGTGAATTCCTTCAATGTTAAGCAAGCTAAAAATAATTTTCTAGAAAATGTATGCTTTAGCTAAGGCCTTTGTTTTCTGAACATACATTAGAACAGAGATTAAAACTATGTAAGGAAACTAAAAAGAGCAACACATATGCTCCCTCTCTCTTTCTTGCAATCTTGAAGTTATTAAACTGTTGAATACATTTAAGTAAAGATTTAAAATTGATCAGTAGAGCACTCGGAAATTTGTCTATGTGCAATGTAAAGATTATGTTAGAAAACTCCTACAGTTTTATAAACTCTTTGTATCTTTGCAACTTTTTTTACATCCCCTTTCTGTATATTGATTCTGTGAGGGGACTGAGGTGGAAGAACTGGCCCATCGGTCCACAAGTAGGTGATTTGCTGAATCCAGTGGCTCCCAATGGGCAGAAAAAAGGAAGAATTGCACACTGGATGAAACCAGTTTCCTTTGCTGCTCTTTGGAGGCATAAAGTTTCCAGAAATTTTAGTTTCCACAGGAAAGGGAGCAAAGATAAGAGCCATTGATACAGCCCTTTAAAAACTGTGGTGGAATGGGTCATGGAGGGTGAGTTGCCAGAGTGGAAAGAGAGAGAGAACAGCTGTTGAAAGGAGCAGAGATATTGTAGCTGTGGGGACAAACACAGCTGAAGGAGGCTGGTTGCGAGCAGAATGAAGGCTTCTAAAAAGCAAGTAGTACTTGCATGTGAGGAATCTTGGCTATACATTAATTTCTTGATCTCGTCACGGGGTACATTCGGGGTGGGAGAACCACAGGCAACATATGTGTATAGTCTATAATATTTATGTGAAAATAGAATGTGTTTGTGTTCTTTTTAAAGTAAATTTTTAAAATGTAGGTCTGTCTCTTCCTTGTCTCAGAAAACAAAGATTTTAAAATGCTGAAGGAAATTGCATAGGTGTGTTTCAGCCTCTGCATCTCCTTGAGAAGTAAATGGTCCATGACGAGGATGTTGAGGGGAAGAAACCTTTTCCCCATGATCTCATGCTTTACTGGCTTGGAAGCCAGAACTGTAACCCTTTCCTGAAAAAAAACCAAAACCCAAAACTATATTATTGTTTTACAAAGGAAAAAAAATAAACAAACAAACAAAAAAAAACATTACTTGAGTAAAGATGCTGTTCTGCTCCCCACCCGTGTGGTAAACAAATCATTAGGGGACTTGGCTATGAAGGTGTGCTTCTGTCCTTGCTTTGAGGTTGTTCAAATTGTCCCACCTCTCCTGACCAGAGGGCCCAGCGCTGGCTGTTCATCAGCATGTGGCCACTCTCTCTGGTCCTACTGAAGCTGTGCCAGTGCACAGCTGGGGGCTCAGCCCTTTTTGTGTGGTGGGGAAAGGGACAGTGGCCCTGATTGCGTTTCTAGTGGTGAAGAAGAACAGAGTGGAAATCTTGCCTCTCTTGCAGACACAATTCTTACAGCCTTAAACACTGAACAGTGGCAAACTCCTCTGTAGATCTCATCTCAATTTAAACGTTTGCTATTTGTACTGGGGGGGCTTTGAGACAGGAAATTGCTGCCCGCTAACCTAGTATCATGAGTTTAACCTGGTATGTGTGTCCATGAAAGGATATGCATTAACTTACTGTTATTAAACCAGTTTTACTTTGCTAGCCTAGTTTCCCAGGGCAAAATAGACTTTTGAGATCACTATGGCAGCTGCTTGTAATTGGTTTTGGTGGCTGCAGTATAATTTGTGTCTGAATTTAGGAACAAAGAAAATGAAAATAATTTGGTGTGAAGTTAAACTGTATAACATATAAAATGAACTATATGCACATCAGAACATCTCAGCTAGGTGGATTTTCATGGTGTTATGTGACTAGAGCTGCTGTCACTCACCTGGCTGAGAGTCTGGCAGACAGAAATCCTTAACTTTTTTTTGGTGTAATAGTAAGAAATAACAAAGATATATTTATCAGAAAAACTCTTCCATAAAATTGAAGCAGGAAATGAGTGGAAATCCCACTGACATAGTGTTGAACCAGGAAAATACTCTTAATTTACAGATATTGTTTTGAGTGAATAGAGGAATCTATTTGTTTTGTAAAAGGCAGTAGAAATACTTCATTTAAAAACTGGTTGGGGCAATGTAAGCATATTACTTACCCAAAACACTTCAATGAGGAAGTGTGTCCTTCCTGATTTCCTAGGAATTAATGCTTTACTTAAAGTAGTAGTAATTTACACAATCTACGTATACAACATGCAATATATACTGTAAGGGACTAAAGGGGTTTATTTGTCCTTCCTCATGAGGAGTGTCTTCTATCTCTTTACTAAAGAGATTTACTTTTACTACAGTCTCATTACTAAAGAGCTGTATTCTTCTATATGAAAAAACATTAGTTGCAATGTCATGTTTTCTTACTCTCAGGCAATCGCTTTAAGTATCAGTTCTTACAATTTATTACTTAAGTTAATTGTGGCTTAAAAGCCATACTTGACTGCTGCATAAATATGGCGTAGCAAGATGCCACAAACACTTTTTTGCTTGTTTTGTAGGAATATTAAAAATTTCTTCTGTCACCATGGTTGGCCTCACAACTTTCGTCTGCAAATATCAAAGTTTTTCCATTTTTCTCTTGGAAGTGTTAAGTATAATTATTGTTCTGAGTTTTATGATAAAGACTTTAGTTTTATAATATAGACAAAAGCATTCCATTTGTTTTATACAGATATTCACTAAATGGGTGATTAAAGAGAAGGATTGTTGCTTCTCTTTACCTTTATAAGTAATTAAAACACATTCTGCTGCTGTATTTTTCCTTCCCATTTTTAAAAAAGTAATTTTCTAAATGCTAAATAACCTTATGTCATTTCCACTTTAGATAATCTGCGCCACAGATTGAAAACTACTAGTCCAAAGTTAAGGTTCAAAAGAATTTTTGAATAAAGTTGTCTTTTCATACAGATAAAAGGATGGGAGTAGCCTATCAGAACAAGATTTCCAGAGAAATTTATGTTTTCCATATATCTGAAAGGAAAAATAAGCAGAGTATTTGTCTATGACCAGACTGTTGGTATAGAGATGAGTTGTTGGACCACAGGCTCTTTAGTACTGCAGATTAGATTTTACCTGTCTGAACGGTATTTTTGCATTTGTCTCCAACCAGTTCATTGCTATTAAGAAGCTCTTTAAGTCTTGTCCACATACTGTTGGATCACAGAATCACAGTCTGAAAATCCAGAATATCTTCAAGGGTCATCATCTGACGTCACCTCTTGGGCTGTTCATTGTTTTCGCTCTTCAGCAGTTTATTGTCTTGGCAATTCAGTCCTTTGAATGTGAGCAGACATTAAACAAAACTCTGAAAAGTTCTCAGTAAGTAGGGCTTTGCTTTCAGGCAGTCCATGATGCTGCAATATGGTCTATGAACAAAAAAGGTGCACCAGAGTAGTAGTTTTCTTGAATGCTAGTAATTTAATTGTTCAGTAAGTAGTTAATACTATTAGTTAAATTAAAGCTTTAAATTAACTAAAATTCAATGAAAAGAATTTTGGCTGCAATGCTATGATAAACCTGAAAATTATTAATTATTTATTTTTAAATTATTTTAATGAAGAACCTGCTTTTTGTAACCTAACATTATTATTTTAAATAAATACAATTTTACAAAAGCTCAATAAATCTGATTTATTTATTTAAGATGCAGGGAGAGAAGGTTTCTATTTATCTTGTTCAGTAGTAGCAGCTGCCTCTGAATTTCATTCTTGCTAGCTGATAATTGTAGGCAATAAATTTTAACAAGCCAAATGTGATATTACTCAAAGTATGAAAAAAACCCCACAGGTATGCCTAAAGGATAGGTGAAACTGTGTCCATGACCTCTCAGGTTCTTCAGTTCTGGTCTGCTTTAATGGACTTCTAATATTGTGAGAAGGAGTGATTGAGAAATCCAAAGTGATCAGAAAGAACCTTCCCTGATTAGGCTTTTAAAATCACATATAAACATTTTTGAAGCTTGATTGTAATGTGATCACAGAAACATTGTGTTTTATTCAGAAAGACAATAATGTTGATGATTAGAGAAAATGAAGTAGCATTTAGTTAATTAATCTTTGATTCTAGTTGTTAAAAAATAGTTGTTTCAGGAGCAGGATGTTCCTGATTGAGTCTGTGGGAAGCCATTGTATTAGGCACAAAGATTTGAGAGCCAAGCTTAATAGCAATGTATGCTGTCATCTCATCCAAAACTACTTGTCTTTCATTAAAAGAAAACTGTTTAGGCTATAATAGTTAAAAAAACAAAATGAGATTAAACACTCTTTTTGGATACAGTCTTTTAGAAGAACATGTGTTGCAGATAACTATATATGCACTATATGCAATCTGATGAAAGAGATATTAATTCATATTTATATCTGAGAGGAATGTTGAAAATGCCTGGAATATATACCTAGAAATTAACAGTATTTAATTTCTGTGTCTCTTTTTAAAGTTCAGTTGAATTTTGATTTAAATATAATCTTTCATCAATGTGCTCATGACTAGTCTCTCTCTAAAACCACTTTTAGCATCTAAAGTATTTTTAACAGGAATATCATAGAATGGTTTGAGTTGGAAGAGTCCTTTAAAAATCATCTGTTTCCAACCCTCCTGCCATGGTCAGGGACACTTTCCATTTGACCAGGATGCTGAAAGCACCATCCCTAAACACTTCCAGGAATGGTATATTCACAGCCTTTCTGGGCAACCTGTTTTATTGCCTCACCCACCTTCACAGGAAAGAATTTTTTCTCACATCTAATCTAAACTTCTCTTTTAGTTTAAAACCATTCCCCTTGTTCTATCACTGTATGCCTGTGTAAAAAGTCACTCTCCCTCTTTTTTATAAGCCACTCATAAGTGCTGAAACACTGCAAATACACAGTATTCAGAAGACAAAGGACATACACTGTTCAATGACTGAATTATTTTAAGTAGTGTTTCCTCTAGACGACTTGGAATTTTGGAAGCTTGAACACCGCACCTGGATGGAGAATCTTGAATGGCCTTATCTGGATGAACTTTATTTCTAGAAAATTGGAAAAAGTTGCAGAAACTTGGCAGTGTTTATTCTATCATATTGATAGACTAATAGGCAATCAGTATGTGTGAAGGCTTTCCTACCTATTACTTTTAAAGATGCACCCATGTGTTCCTGCGTCACATATCTCCAGAGGTGCCTTCCATCTCCTAACTGCTTTGTGATTCTGTGATTTTTGTGAATGCATCATTGCATGTAAACCAAGACTTTTGTCGTGTGATGAATTTAGTTTCTGCTGTGCTTCTAGATTAGTCTCTGTAACATGCTTCTTCATTACAAATCAAAAAATGAAATTCATGGATCCCAACTCTCTGAGAGAAAGTCTGTTAGTGACCTTGATTCGTAATTTGGAAGATGAAAACCCAGCTCTCTGAGAGATAGTCTGTTAGTGACCTTGATTCATAATTTGGAAGATGGAAACAGTTTTTAGGACCTTAATGGTGGGTGCCCTAGCAATTAAAAAGATGTTTAATATTCTTTGAGACTCATAGTATTTAAGACTATGTATGGATGAATAGCAATTCTGTCTGATTTGAAAAGAAGAGAGCTATCATTTTCTATTTCTTTAAATAACTGGAAGAAAACCTGCTGTAAATTTGTGATCTATTTCAGAAAGCCTGGGGTAAGGGTTTTTAATATAAGTAGATTCCATGATTTGCACACTTGGACATTCGGCTGATGTGTTAATGGAAGACATTTTGAGTTTCAAAGAAACTGAAGATGCCATTTTGCACAAGCAAGCAATTTTTCAAAGTCGAAGTAGTAGTCCATTCTCCAAAAAAAAATAAAAATCAGAATAACTAGCCGTGCTGTTGCTTAGTTTACTTATTGTTATAAGAGAAGTGAAGGTGGTGAGCGTTTGATGAGTTCCTCAGTATATATGATAGAATAGCACATCCTTCTGTGTTGAGTCTCTGTCATCTTGTGTAGACATGAAAAGTGGAATTGGTTCAGCTTTGCACATCAAAGCTCCTTTGATACAAATTCTCCATTGATTTTTCTTCATTGTTATCCAGGTATTGGTATGGAGTAAAATTAAGTTCCAAGCCACTGTGTTCCTGCCTGTAAAGTAAAAACAAATTCTTTTCTTGGTTCCCATTTTATTTTATTTCCTCAATTTGCTCTTTATTGCTTTATGTTCATCCCTTCTTACTTCATGGAAGTCATTAAATAGGTGCTGTGATTTTTTTAAGAAGGTATGAAGGGACTTTAATAGGAATTTCTTTTCTGTCTCAGGATGTTAAAACCAATTTGGTGGCTGCTTGTTATGGTGCTCTTCTTCCCTCCCCCACTGATGGAAACATGAGTGGTTTAATCTAGCCCCAAATTGCTCTACGGAAACGCTTTGCTCTTAAGTCAAAAAACTCAGTGCAAGTCTGTGAATCGTTTTATGAAAATACTGGATCGAGTTTCAAGCTTCGAGCCCCTGCTGATACATTAAATTCTTCATGGTATTGGCAGGAAAGAAGCAGGAGACCTTTCTTTAGCTAGATAAATAGGAGAAGTGTCAACTCCAGATGCCTGAGGGAGAGACTCCAGACAAGCTTTTAGTACAATTACAGAAGGACAAAGTGGAAGAGACCCATGGGACTTGTATGTGTATTGAATTTCATTTAGCTTTTTGGTCACAGTGGAGAAAAGTCCTATAGCAGTCTTTAAAGTAGATATGCTTGTAGCCTTTTGTGTATAAATATGGGAATTTCACGCTTTTTGTTTTTTTGGGGTTTTTTTGCATATGCATGTATATGTTATAAGTATGCTGTAGTATTTTAGGAAATAGCACTGGCAGAGGGTACTCAAACTTAAAAAAAGAAAAATACCTCCCTTTCAGTGCTCACAGAACATGGAAGAGTCAAGACCCTTCCTTGGGATGTTTCCCAACAGCTGAATTAAGTGGATTTGCACAGGACTGGTACAAAACTCAGCAGCATGGATGCTTAGCTTTGGCGCTGTCCTGACATCAGCAAGATTGTATCTAGAAGGGAATTTTGTAGAAGGAATTTGCTCACCTGATGCTCTCTGCAGACAGTTAATGGCTTGTCTGATCTTTACTTGCCTCAGAAAGCCTTCAGTGATTCTTCACAAAAAAAAAAAAATCATTGAATTTAAAATCATAGAATAAAACTCGAAGTCATTACTGTTTGCACTTTGTTAATGGGCACAGCAATTTTATCTGCATAGCCTGCCTACTTTTTCTGTATAAATAAGGATATTCATTGTATTTTAATCTTTAGCCAAGCCATATTGCTCATCCTTTTAATGTTTAGTGACTTGAATTCAGATTTGTTAGGAACATTTCTTTGGAAGCACAATGCTGTCTGATCACATGCTCTGCATTATAAGTCTTGCCTTTCTGATAGTCTCTAAGTTACATAATGAAAATTTTTAATTGCAATATGCAGTGCATTCTCTTCGTGCCTTCTAATTTATGGAATTGGTTATCTTATGCATTTTAAGTGGCTGTCTTAATTAAGTAGTGTCAGCAATTGTGTTGAGCAGAATACTTTTACAACCCACCACTGTCCTTTCCTGTAGAAGACAGACCTTTCTTTTCCATATCTGAATAGCTTGTTTTTACATAAATTATATGAATTCTGTTATTTAAATTGATTTCTTCTGCACCTTTTCTGTGTTTTCATTTTAGGAAGTTTCTCTGTTTCTAATTCTTGTTCTTCATCTGCTTCATCCACTGTGACTCACTGGCCACATGGAACTACCCAGGTTTAACCTGGTTTCCACTCTCATCAGTACTGGGGAGTGTGTGTGTGCATACATGTGTGTGTAACAGAATTAAAAATAGTGACGCTTCTTATTTTACAAATAAAATGTTATGATTTTATTTGGTTGTTTGGATTGGGTTTTTTGGTTTGTTTTTTTTTTTTTTAGCTTCTGGTTTTGTCCATATTTTTAATCTTAATGATTGTGTAGAAAAGTTTGAAAACAGCTTTTTCAGTGTGAGGTAATTCTGTATCTCAGCCATGTGCCCTTTTAAGAAAACACCAAGTATTTGGAAGTTCACAGTACCCATGGTAGCCTTTGGCAGCAGTTTCTAGTTTCTTTGTGTGTGACTGAACTGAAATTTTGGCCCTTCTCTGAGGAATTCTTATATATAGGTAACTGATAGTTCACAGAATCACAGAATGTTCTGAGTTGCAAGGGGACCCACAAAGATCATCAAGTTCAACTCTTCAGTGAATGGCCCATTAGGGCGTCAAACGCATGACCTTCATGTTAGCACCGTGCTCTAACCAAATGAGCTAATCTCGTTTAATCCCTGAATTAATTAAAACAATTTTTTTAAAATCAGTGTCTTTCGTCTACCCCGAGCACTCCCTGTAAATTTTTCTCAATCAGTGTAGATAATGTAACTCTTGTGCTTGTTGTATGTGGAGGTCAGATAAAGGTCCAAGATGGTATAAGACCATAAAATAGTCAGACATATCTGACCAGTTGCCTAAAATAACAGAGGAAGTTTGAACCGATGTTTTCATAGTTTCTACTGCTCTTTATCTTGAGGACTTACTGAAGGAAGCACTTGTTATATTTAATGGCTGCTATCAGTGGATCGTTTCTTTTGTCATTTGTTCCATCATTTCGTGAGCAAATATGGAATTAAGCATCCAGAGCAAATTGTGGCTGGTTTCTTCCATATAACTGTGTCTTGCATAGAAAAAGCACTTTCTTGAGCCTAACATTTCCCAATATGCTTTGATGCTGTCTTAACTTGTTTTGGCAAATATAGTGAAGAGTTGCTATCTAGTCTTCCTTTCTGTGTTTATACACATTTTCTAGGGATCAAAAGAAAATACACCCATATCAGTTAAATCTGTGATCTGTTCAAAAGATGCTTACTGTCTTACTGTAATAGCCTGGAACATTCTCTCACTACTACCATGCTCCATGTATTTTGTTTGTTGTAGTTCTACAGGAATTTGACGCTTCTGCGTAACTTTTTAAAAGTCACCTGATAAGCCATAAAATTAATTTCTTGCTGTTTGGGTGAAATAGTGGGATGTGAAATTATGACCTTTAAGAAAAAATCTGGATTTTGCTTTGCCTTTTTAGTTATAGAGGATGACTTCTTAAGCATGTATTAATCATTTCCATTTGAGAGCATCTTATTTTTTTATCTTACTTAGAAAAGCAACAAAAACATTCAGCAAAAAAAGCTTCTTAGACTCATGGTGTTTTGCACTTCGGGATACTATTACACATGCTTGTGATTATCTACTCTGCAAACAATTGTCAGAAAACTTCATCTGTTTTCCAAGTCCCACAGAAGAACAGATGTGGAATTAAGTTTCAAACAATGTACTGTTAATCACTTACATCTGGACATGAAATAAACTGGAACTCAGTGGGAACTGATTGGATGCTTTGCTAGTTGAGCATGGAGTGGAGAATTTGCATTGTTCTCAGTCTTCATTCTCTGAACAGCCCTTTGAAAACAGTACTAATATATGAACAAGACAAGGGTCTGTTTCCGATATTTAACTCTTTCTAGAGAGCCAAAACCTTAGGGGACCACCTGAATGGAGCTGGACTATATTATGTGGATGAATATGGAAGAGAGATTGTGTATGTATGTGAAATTTTCATTTATTTGAGAGTTCTTTTGATGCTGTAAAGGATACTGAGGAGTAGCTGCATATCATTTGTGTGCTTTCAAAAACAGTTACTTATACCAGTCAGCTTTGCCTGTAAGAGATTTAAAGTCCATGTTCAATTGCTGGAAAATTTCAATTGCATAAGAAAGCAATTATGCCAGAAAACCTACTAATTTTGTGTTCTAAACCTTAGCATTTGTTGGAAAAATCACTTAAAAAGACAGCTCATAATACCACTTAAGAAAGCTAGTTTTGGGGGAGAAAGGATCACTGTTTTGGGACTCTGGAACTTAGAGCTTCAACTTTACAGTGTTCTTATTGAATGAATTCATCTTACTGGTGAATCAGAGCATTAGAAGGTCACTGACACCTGAGGAATTGTTGGATTCTTGTTCTTAGAAATATTTTTTTTCCTGTTTGATAAGAAAACTCATGGAAAAAGATCTACTGATACTTGTTCCTTGTGTGATTGCCCTCTTTGAAGTATATATAGGTCTAGAAAAATACTACCTCCTCACAGGAATCTGCATTTTCTGCTGCTGTCGAATTGAATCTGCTCTTAAAATGTGTAGCTTACATGTATGTGATCATTTTCAGCTACTTGATCCCATGTAGTCTGGAAATAATTTGCCTTCCTCAACCTTTGAAATAAAAAAGGGAGTGGGGGTGTGAAGAGAGTGTCTTAACGAATTTATTGCTTCTTAAATCTGATTAACTTGATTAAGCAGACAAGATTATGACATATTTCTTGTTTATAGTAGTTCCTTGAAAGCTTTTTTACTCCCTTAGATGTTTAGCCTTAAATTATATTGAAAGGTTAAAAAGGCTATGAATTCAGTTATGTATGGTTTTTGGCTTGAAAATAACAGTTGCCCTCAAAGCTTGAAACAGGCCATGAGGAGATCAGTGATGATGCATTTTCCTGCCTCCAATGGAGTTCTCTCCTCATTGGCTGTTCCTTAACTTCTCACCTTCACGTTCACCATTATGTTTATTCTGGTAGAAAGCAAATGGCCAAAGCCAATTAAAATGTTAATTCCTACTAAGATAGCAAAATACAGTGTTTTGAGAGATGGAGAAAACAGAAGGAGCTTTCAGAAATGTTTGTTTTGTTCCAGAGACATGCTGTCTTCTTAGCTTGACTTTTGGAGATATCTGTGAAGCTTAGACCAGAGTTTATATATTCTTTAAACAAGTCTTTCATATGGATTTCCTAGGGCTGTTTTGCTTGTGCTTTGTGAAGTGACCAATTTCTTTCTTTTCTTTGTTTTTGAGGAGGTCTGCTTGACCTTAAATTTTCATGTTTTCTTTCAAAATAACTTTCCTTCAAGGATATTATTTTGTTTATATGCTTTGCAGAAGGAAGAAAGAGATAATAACATTCAAAATAAACATCTTTATACCTCCATATCTTGTTTTTTAGCCTTTGTCTAGAATTAAATAAATGGCTAAGTATTTCATGTTCTTTAAACATGACTTTGTGAATGTTGTCAATACAGGTATGGTGTGCACTGTCAAGACTTAAAAAATGTAGTTGTCTTCTGCCTTTAATAATCAAAAGCCTGGGATACAGATAATAGTCTGTATGGTGCTAGTAGAACTCAAATAAGAAACAGCATTTTTGATGAGTAATACTTTGAGAATATTTTTAAATGGGTTTAGATTGCATGGCTTAGTTTTAACAGAGGGGTATGGGAGAGCTTCAAGCTGTTTAATACATTTTTGCTGAGAGGTGAGTGAGTGAGAGGTATGCTACCATACTTAAAAAAAAAGATCTTTGGATGAGAGGGCCTTTAGCAAGGGAGTTTGTTCCCTGTTCATGCTTGTGCTATTCTCCATATTATGTTTCATTAATTTGGTAATTTTGTTAATTTTGTGAATTTGTTTCATCATGTCATCATCCTCTGACATAGAATTAGAGAGCTTTCTTTGCTCTTCTTCTTGAAAGGTTGTTGTCAAACTCGTGCTCTTTCAAGTGGTCAAAAACTTTTATCTCAGTTTTACTCAGAAATGGATGTTAAATAATAATTTTAAAAATATTTAGAGGAGTTTAAAGGATATTTATAACTTCTTACAAAATGCATACTGTGACAGTCTTTGAAGATGATGTTACTGACTTCAGGAAAAACTAAACCTAGATTTTCTGTTTGTATTGCCAGAACATTTCTGAAAAGACTGTTTCTCTAGCAGTGTTTAAGTACATTTGCTTCAGGAAAAGCTTAAAATGACAAAAATTTAAAAGGCATAAAAAAGCATCACTGTGGTATACAAAAACACAATTAATGTATTTTTTAGTTGCTCTTAATTCACACCATCCCCAGGCCAGTTAATTCTTTAATCTGCAAATTAAATATGCTCTTTAATGCTTACCAAGCAGAGGCTAGCTCATTTCCTCTTCCTTGGTTTAGCATCAGAGGAGTGGCTCTTTGTGGGTTTGTAAGCTCCAGCTGGAAAAGCATTCTGGATGGAGATGGCTCAGGACTTTCAGAGGTCTGCAGAAACTGCAGGGTGTTCTCCAGAGCTGGAAACTGGGCAGATATGACTTAAGTAAGGATTTTAATTTCTATAAAATGATTTTACTGAAATGCTCAACAAAGGCACACGTAACATTGTTCAGAGTCTCATCTTTGTTTAGTTTTTCTCACACTGAGTTTGGGTTTTGGATTTTGGGTTGTGTTTTTTTACAAGACTGAATAAGGGTTCTAAGACATGAGCTGTAGAAGAGCTGAATACAATTTAATTTTTAATTAACATGTAGTATTTTTAGCCTTGAATTAAGGTCTTGAGTGCATGATAGTCATGTTAAATGGATAATGTCCAGATAAACTATTGATAGAGGGAAGTTTGCTTTGACGTCAAATTGAATGGCCTAAGCTCAATATTTTGTCACTTAGCAAAACCATTGTGTGAATCACTGAAGTCTTTCAGGATTAAAAAGCATTTTTTTTCAGCGGAAGAAGGTCATAGGCTATACCTCTTGATGCTTTAATTTGATAAACTACTGTCTGTGTGTATATTTTTGCTGCTTCAGTGTAGATGTGTGGAGAATGTGTGGAAGTTTGTTCAATGTAGAATATATGCATAGAGTAAACAATTTTGTTTTCCTGACACCATAAAGAAGTTTGAATTTGTATTTTGAGGACACTTAACAGCTTGTTAGTGTCTTAGGAAATTGTGCCCTAGTTCTGTGTTTGGTTGCTTTGTTAGATGTCTTGTCTCACATGCAAGGAGTGTTGAAGTGTTAAAGCAGATCTGGTTTTATCTGGGACAGAGAGGATTGTGCTTAAGTCTTTTTCTTTTTTTCTTTTTTCAGGATGAAACCACAAACAAGCAGGTTCTTAATTCAGTCATAATGCAGCATTACTGGAAAATGCAGGAATGTTATCAGGCAATTTGGGCAGTCTAATGGTTGTTTCATTGATTTGTAATAGTTGCATCACTATGATGATACTCTGACTGTAACTTTGGCTGGAGAAGGAGGTGTGGGATTGAAAACTGAAGGAACGCTGCAGCTGTTGCTTTAGAGCATGTGTGGTACAGATTAAATAAAAGAATTTTTTCATTGTTTATGACATAGCAAAAGTTCACAGTTGCCATCTCTAGACCTTCAGGAAAAGATAACTGACTTGTCTCCCTTGGAGACAGTCTCTTCCACTTCTGCCAGAAGACAGCTTTGTTTGTAAATTCAGGATTTTGCAAGCCAGTGTGTGGTAATCTGGGAGCAATAATTCAAATGCTAATAAATACTCATCAAAAGTTGTTACTTATTAAGGCCAGCTGACATTAGGAAGAATAGCCTGAGCTTGCCAACTGATTCTAGCTCATTGCTAAAGGAGCATGCCACTGGTTAGAGCATTTGATTAGCAGCCACATGTCAGGGCTCCAGGGCACTCATGTGCCTCAGCTTCCTCTGGGTCCTGTCCGTGCTCTTACCTGGGGGCCCAGAAGGGTGTTTCAGCCCAGCCTGGTGCCATCAGTCCATGTTGGAGCTGCGTTGCCAATGTGTTCTGGTGCTGTGGTGTTGACCTGGAGCCTGCCTGTGTCTGGAAGTCCCTGGGCTGCCCGTGGGGCCCGCTCCTCTCGTCATCTGCACAAGGCAACAGGTTGTTAGGCAGTGCTGGCCCCAGGGTGAAGCTGCTTTCTGAATCACTTCTTGTCTGGTTCTTCTCTGCAGTGGCTACCTAAAGCAGCTTTATGGCCAAAACAGAGCCAAGGAACAATTGTAGTGGCTGTAGATGTACGTAATGGAGATATTGCTGCAAAGCTTGGGCTGCCTTGAGTTGGTAGAGGGTTGTATGGAGCAAGACAGAAGCGCTGGCTGTGGTGTAACTCATGGTGCAACTGTGGAAGGGGGAGTTGCCATTTTGCTTTGTAGTCCCTGTAACTCAGAGATGCAACTCAAGAAGCATGTTGTAAAGTTAACTTGCTAAGTGCTTTTACACTGCCTTTAAAATAAACAATTTATGTCCTTTTATCATTGTGGATAATGCTAAAGATAAGAGCTCCCACTGATTTCAGTGAATGGGGGACCAGGCTCATGGCTGATGTTCTATATTACTAACTTCAAATAAAGATTTATGCTTGGCTAAAACAAACCTTAGAAGCCAAAATAAATTTTAGATAATAACTTTACTAAAGCTAAATTTGCAAATTTTTGCTTTAGTTGGTAGTGACTGCCTTGTATAAGAAATGTAATTTGATTCATTTACCACTCAGTGTTGCTGTATTAGGTAAGAGGCTAAGAGGATCTTTCATCTGCAGTGCAGGTCTCTTAATGCTTCTGTATTTATTCTGCTTAGTTTTGCGAGAATTGCTAGGATTATAAAAACGTATTATTTGGTTTAAACATTTTAATGATATATAAAACTATGCTGTGCTGCTTTCTTGGTTAAGGTGGTGCAGTGTGGAAACTGGCATTAAGAGCAGGGATCAGTGTATTAGAAGTACAACTGGCTTTTATTAAATATAAACTTCAGGGCAGGTGCATTTGAGTAAAATATTTTTGTAGTATGAAAAAGGATTTTTTCTTCTGTACTCTTTGAAACAGCTTGTAAATTAAGGTTCTCTATATGACTTTTGAATTTGCTTTAAATAACATACATATAGATATGTAGCATGATCTTCTAGAACAAATTAAATAGATAATGCAAAAAGGAAAACTGGATTTTTTTTCTTTTATAAGTTTGTGTGAAAGAGAAAACAATGAGCCTCAGAAGAATTGTTAAAAAAAATGTGTTGTATATCTTGAGCTGTTAGCTTTCTATGGTGTTTAGCATTCTCATTAATTTAGAGGGCAGTTTTATTTGTGAGTGTCTTTTTTAACCTGCTATCAATGTATCCCTAAAGAACATATTTTGTCCTTCTTGTTTTGCTGTTATTTCTGAAGGTAGCCTTAGTGACACCTATGAAATGCTATTTTTTTTTTAATTTTTTAATTTTATGTTGTTCCACATTGATAGCAAAAGACAAAGAACCCATTGAATACATTATTTCTATTCATAGTGACATAATTGGTCATACAAACCTTCTTGAAGTAAGCAAATATTTCTTTGATTTCAGTAGTTGCTGTTACATAATACATGGAAGTATCACACAGTAGTATATCTGAAGAAAAAGCTACTTGAAAAGGATGTTTTAAGATACAGCAGATATATCTGTATTCTTTTTTTTATTGTATTTCTGCTGGGGAGCCTAAGTATATCCATTTCCTACTGTGTACAAAGACAGGGTATGTGACATGGGAATGTTACCAAACCCATTGTGTTCTCTTAGCAGTGTCCAGTCTATTTGGTTCTCCTGTTGACTGTAAATAAGAGAACTTTAAATCAATCGCTCTGCTTGTTTTCGAATATCTTTCTCCCTTAGTTCTGCTAAGACATTTATCCCTTGCAAATGAGAAGGGAGATGAAAATGAAGAATGTAGTGTTTCCACCTTTTTTGGAAGGGTGGAGTTGGTGCAGCCAAACTTACAGCTAGCTGAGTAGAAAGGAATAAACAGATTTTATATCTTTTCACCAGCTGTTCTAGAAATCAGTCTGAGCTATTGCAAAATTTGCAAGAGCTCCTGAGAGAAAGAATGAGAGCATACATGTGTTTTTCCCATTTTGATTTGTTTGGGAGGATTTGGCCTTCTGCAGCTTGAGGGAAGTGCCTGTGTGGTGATGGGATAGTGGAAGGTGTGTAGACTTTCTTCTTGTTAGCTTTGTCACAAATTTGGTGACAATTATATTTTAAAATGTGGTGGTTTAAAATGTAATAATTACTTTCCTCTTTTTTGAAAGTTTTTGGTTTCTTTTGTTTCTGTGTGCACTTGAGGAAAGAACACTGCTGTGCCTTTGGCCTGTGGATGTCTCTCTGAAGGAGAGGCTTTTCTACAGCTTCCTCTGTGGGCTGATCCTGTCTTACCCTTTACTAGTCTCTTTTAGGGAGCTCAGACTCCAAGCAAGGAAATTTTCCTTAAAAGCACCACCTATTGGATTATTTAGACAATTAGGTTGGTTTACATGTACTTAAAATTGATCCTACATTTTTTGATACTTGAGTTTAAGGGGAACGATTTGGCCCTTTTCATTCTTGAAAATAGTCTCTGCCTCTGCTAACACTGCAGTATTTTCTTTGCCATGCTAACTGTTTTTGAGACAGAAAGGTTGAAGTAATCACAGCTGGTTGATCCAGTCAGTTGGTGTTTTTTGGTGTTATTTCCTTTTTTTTTTTTCTGAAAGGATATTCTATATGCCGGGAATTCAGAGGCCATTTTAAGCTGTGCTTGACTTCGCAGTGCTCCTAGTAAATTTTCTTTTGTCCTCAGAAGCACACTTCGTTGGAGGTTCTGCATCAGCTTTTCTGATGTTAAACCATCTTCACCAAAGCCAAATTATCTCCTTCTGTAAGAGTGAACTGACCTTCTGACTCACTTTGTTCATTTATATAAGGGGAAGTGTTGCTGCTGAAGACAAATAGATCACGCGAACACGGCTTGAGGTGTGGTGAAAGGAAGAGAGAGCTTTATTTATTCTCCCAGGATTTATAGGCTTCTGACCACAGCCAGGGATTGGATGGTCAGGATAACACTTTCCCACTGCACTGGCCATGAGAGATGTCCATCACAAGACGTGTAACAGAAAGAATGTACACATATCTATGTTTACAGTTACTGTCCTGGGAAAGTCTTTAGAAAATTATGTCAGCAAGCTCAGAAGCTGAGTTTTCAGGGTGACAGCGAAGTTCTTCATATATTTTGTTCTGATAAATGTATAAAAATACAGGATTTGCTATTACTGTGGTAAATTCTGTATTTCAGTATTGCTGAATCAACCTAACCTTACTTTTATCACCTTAATTTATGGCTTTTTGGTAGTGTGGATACAAAACTGTTCAAGATGTGTTTTCCTGAAAGTGCTGGCTGAAGATAAATAATAGCTTATTAGTGGGATCTTAGCCTGTAGACATATCCCAGGATATTCTTGGCCTTCCTTGTTGCTAGGGCTAACTGTTGACTCATGTTTAAACCACTTTCTGCCCAGACCCCCAGCTCCATTTCAGGAAGTGAGCCCTGTGTAGCCAGTGCCCAATCTCTCCAAGGGATTAATCCATCTCAGGTACAGGAATGTATGTTTGTCCTTGCTTAATTCCATGAAATAGGGTGGCAGAAGTTTAGAAATGCATTTTTGGGATGACGAGGCTATGTGGTTCAGGTTTTTATTGCAGTAGTTTAGGAACTTTCGGAGTTTTTCCTAAGTCATACCTGATTTTAAAGTGTTATTATAAATTCCCACAGAATTTATTATTATAAATATTATACAAATATTATTATAAAATATAAAAAAATAATAATTATATTATAAAATATTATTATAAAAATAATTTTAAATGTTTTTTTAGATCTTGGTATACTTGGTTAGTAAAATAGAGGAAGAGAAAAATATGTGATTTTATTCATGCTTAGTTTGTGTGTCACTGCTTCACAGAATCACAAGATCACAGAATGATAGAATGGTTTGGGTTGGAAGAGATCTCGAAGGTTATCTGCTTCCAGCCCCCTGTTGTGGGCAGGGATATCCTCTACTAGGTCTGGTTACTCAAAGCCTCATCCAACCTGGCCTTGGAAACTGTGGCTGGGCCATCCACAGCTTCTCTGGGCAACCTGTGCCAGTGTCTCTCCACCCTCAGAGTGAATTTTTTCTTTACATCTAATCTAAACCTGCCCTCTTTCAGTCTAAAGCCACTTCCCCCTGTTCTGTCACTACATGCTCTTGTAAAAAGTCACTCTCTTGCTTTCTTTTAGGCCCTCTTCAGGTAGTGGAAGTCTGCTAGAAGGCCACAGAATCACCAAATAGGTTATGTTGGAAGGGATTCACCACAGTGGATCTGTGTGGATCAGTGTTCTGATCTCCCCACTCAAGTAGGAACATCCTGGAGCACATGGCATAGGATTGTGTCCAGGCAGTTCTTAAATTAACGGTGAGGGAGATTCCACAGCCTCTCAGGGCAATCTGTTGCAGTGCTCAGTCAGCCACAGAGTAAAGAAGTTCTTCCTCATGTTCAGGTGGAATTTCCTGTGCATCAGGGTCTGCCCATTGCCTCTTGTCCTATTGATTGACACCTCTGAGAAGAGCCTGGTCCCTTGTATTGATACCCTCCCTTCAGATACTAATGGACATTGATGAGGTCTCTTCTCACTTGTCTCCTCTCAAGGCTGAACAAGCCCAGGTCCCTCAGCCTGTCCAGCACTTGGGGGTATTGGCCACTCTTCTCAGCTTGGTATCATCAGTGAAGCATCTGCCCCATCATCCAAGTCATGGATGAACAAGTTAAACATTACAGTGTTGAACCTTGAGGGACATCGCTAGGGACAGGCCTCCAGCTAGACCCTGTGCCACTGATTTTGACCCTCTCAGATCTGTTTTTTTTTCTACTTCTCAATCCACCTCACTGTGCACTCATCCAGCCCACATCTCTGAGTTTGTCTGAGGAAATCTACTGAAGTTGAAGCAGACAATATCCAATGCTGTCCCCTCATCCATCCATACAAAAGATGGCAGTCAGGTTGGTAAAGGAGGATTTGATTGAGTGAAGCCATGCTGACTATTCCTGATCACCCATGTGGATAGCCTTCTGAATGAGGTGCTCCATCACCTTTCTAGGGATCAAAGTGAGGCTGAGTGGTAGTTCCCTGGTCCCCATTCTTTCCCTTGTTGAGCACTAGGTTGACATTTGCTTTCTGCCATTGTGAGCAGCCTTGCAGTTGTGTCTACCAGCTCTCTCAGCACTCGTAGATATATTCTGTCAGCACATACAGACTTGTGGATGTCAAGTTTGCCTAGGTAGTGTCTACCCCTAACTTCTTTGACCAAGGGAAAGTCTTCATTCCAGTATTGCTTTACACTGGTCTCCTGGGTCAGAGAATCCTGAGGACTGGTCTTGTCAGTGAAGTCTGAAGCAAAGAAGACAGTCAGTGAAATGAGTTCTTCTGGCTTCTCTTCATTCTCTGTTACCAGGGTTCCTCCCTCCATTTAGCAAATTAATTCTTATTTTTCTTTTGTTAATGTTATATTTGAAGAAGTCTTTCTTGTTGTCTTTGACATCCTTGGTCAGATATAGTTCCAGGTGGGCCTTGGCTTTCCTGGTAATTTCTATTTACTTTGACAACCTCACTGTATTCATTACAAATGGCCAGACCCTGCTTCTAACTCCTGTGTATTTCCTGCTTACTCTTGAGTAATGACAGGAGTTCCTTGTTTATCCATGAAGGTCCCTAGACCCATTTGCCCAATTTCTTCCTCATCAGGATGCATTATTCTTGAGCCTGGAGGAAGACCAACTGTCTTTAACCCCTATTTTCTGCAAATCCTGTTACCATGGGATTCTTCCAGTAAGATTCCCAAAGGCCATGGTTACAATCTTACTTGCTACCCTGCTTCCTCTTCACCAGTTACTGAACTTCATAATCTCATCATCACTGCAGCCAAGGCTGCCCCCAGCCTTCACACCAGCAACAAGTCCTACCCTACTTGTTAGTATGAGGTTGAGCAGCACACCATTCCTCGTGGGATCCCCCACCTGTGACAGGGACCTGTCGTCAGTGCTTTCCAGGAATCTCCTGGACTGTATTGTGCTTTGCTGTGATGCTTCTCCAGCACTTGTCAGGGTAGTTAAAGTACCCCACAAGAACCAGGGCCTGTGACTTTGAGGCTACTTCCAGCTGTCTGTAGAAGGCCTCATTTGCTTCCCCCTCCTGATCAGATGGCCTGTAGGAAACATGCCGGAGTCTTCTCCTGGCCGAAAAACTCCAACTTGCTCAGCCTGTGCTTACAGTAAATGTGCTCTAGCCCTCTTCTGGACTCAGTTCAGCAGGTCCATGTACTTCTGGTGCTGGGAGCACCAGAGCTGCATGCAGCACTGCAGGTAGGGTTTCACAAGAACAGAGCAGATAGGGCATATCACTTCCCTCTTCTCCTGGCCACACTGCTGTGGATGCAGTCCAGGATACGATTTGCTTTCTGGGCTTCAAGTGCCAGGTCTTATAAAGCCCACCAACAGTCCAGTTCATTCTTCTCAGGACGTTTCTCAATCCACTCTCCACCCAGACTGTATTTGTGCTTGGGATTGCCCTGACCCACATACAAGATCTTTACACTTAGCCTTGTTGAGCTTGATGAGGTTTGCACAGGCCCCCCTCTCAAACCTGTCAAGTTCCCTCTGGATGTCGTCTCTTCCATCCAGTATCTAGACCACACACAGCCTGATGTCATCACCAAACTTGCTGAGGGTGTGCTCAGTCCCACTGTCCATGTCCCTGATAAAGATGCTAGAAAATAGTGGTCCCAAAAACAACATCTGAGGAACACCACCAGCATTGGTCTCCTCTTGGACATGAGCTGTTGCTGCAGCTCTTTGACTGCAACCATCCAGCTGATTCCTTATCCACTGAGTGGTCCACCTGTCAAATCCATGTTTCTTCAGTCTAGAGACAAGGACCATGTCAGATGTTTTGCACAGGTCCAAGTACATTAAATCAGTTGCTCTTCCCTCATCTATGACCCTGTAATCCCATCATAGAAGACCAGATTCATCAGGCCTAATTTGCCCTTTGTGGAGTCGTGTTTGCTGTCACCACTCACCTCCTTATTTTCCATGTGTCTTAGCATAGTTTCCAGGAAGATTGCTCCATTATCTTGGTGGGTACAGAGGTGAGAATGATTGGCCTGTAGTCTTACTCTTCCCCTTTTTTTAAAACAGAGGTGATAATTCCCCTTTTCCAATCAATGGTAACTTCACCAGACTGCCACAACTTCTCAAATGTGGTGGATAGTGGCCTGCTTCCTCAGAATGCATTTCATCAGGTACCATGGACTTCTGCACCATTAGGTCCCATACACTTGTGCATCTTCAGTTCCTGAGGATGGTTGCAAACCTGATCTTGTCCAACAGTAGGTGGTTTTTCTCTCAGCCTTTCCTCAGAAGAAAAATACTCCAGTCTCCTAACCATAACCCTGCAGTTTACAGCTTCCTCACAAGTTGAAATGGGTACGTGTTGATCTCTTTTCTCTGATGAGCAGTGCTACGACCTGGAAAACCAGCATGAAGCTGTGTTCCCTGGATATCAGGAAAAGATTCTTTACTCTGAGGATGAGTGGGCACTGGAACAGGATCCCCAGAGAAGTGGTCACAGCACCAGCCTGACAGAGTTCAAGAAGTGTTTGAATAATGCTCTCAGGCATATGGAGTGATTTTGGGGATTATCCTGCACAGAGCTAGGAGTTGGACTCTACTTACGGATTCTTTCCAGCTCTGGATATTCTATGATCCTATGATGATCTTCATAGTCCTTCACTGGACCCTCTCCAGTAGTTCCATGTCTTCTTGGCCTTCTACAATTCAAGCAGCATAGCCAGAGCACTTGCCGGTGAAAACCGAGGCAAAAAAAGTCTTAGGTTACCTCAGCCTTCTGTATGTCCTGGGTAACCACATGTACTGTTTCCTTCCAGAGAGGGACCACATTCTCCCATCTTGCTTTTATCACCAACATACCTGTAGAAGCTTTTCTTGTTGTCCTTGGTGTCTCTGATGAGGTTTAATTCTATCAGGGCTTTAGCTTTCCTTGTCTTATCCCTGGCTTCTCAGACATTTGCTGTCTGTTCCTCCCAGGCTACCTGTTTTGCTTCTGCCCTTTGGTTTATGTCTGTCCACGAGCTCCTTGTTCACCCATGTAGGCTTGGTATTTCTGCCTGACTTCCTTGTTGTTGGGATGCATCCTCCCTGAGCTTGGAGGAGGTGATCCTTGAATATTAGTGAGTCTTCTTGGCCTTTCTCCCATCCAGGGCTTTATCCCATTAGTGACTTCGCCAAACACGTCTCTGAAAAGTCTGAAGTCTACTCTCCTGAAGTCTGGGGTTTTAGTGCTGTCATGGTTGGAGTCATGTCTAGCATGCTGCATTTCCAGCCAAGCAGAAGTGGCCTGGTAGTGAAATGTTACCCCTGTGCATATAATCTCTTACAAGCAATGTTCTTACCATTCCAGCCACCAGTACTAACCATGAGTATTGTTTTGATGGTTTTGGCTCTGAACCTTTCCTACATTTTACATCATTTATTTCTCTAGGTATTGCCAGGCATCTGAAGTGGTTGACTAAGACCTAAGGATTTGGAACAGTGGTGAGTAAATGAAATTCTGATTATATTTTCTGTGTTTTCACATGCTGTCTGACTCTGAAGTTTTGCTACTGTATGAAGGATTAAAGATGTTCAGTAGTTTATGTCTTTTGAATATTTTCTTCTGAGCACCAAGTTCCTGTTCAGAGCATTCGGACAACTTTTTAAAGCCGAGATTTTAAGAAGGAGAGGAGGAGGTAGTCTCATTGGCTGCTCTTGATAAGAAAATCTGCTCCTCATAGCACCCTGACTTTGAAAAAACTTTCAAGTAGGAGTTCAACCTGTACTTATTGAAGTGGTAACTTGACCCATCGTATTAAAATAATGATGCCCAAATTGGCTCTTCAGAATAATGCAATTTTTTACATTTAGCAATTATAAAATGAGATACTATTCTAGAATACATCATTATAGAATATCATTCTAGAAACCTGAAGTAAGCTAATAAATTACTCAAAACTGAATATTTTCTTTCTTGAAACTGCAAACTTTGTTGTTTTTAACTCCCTCTGTGCAAACTGTGGTATCCTTTGCAAAGTAAATTATTCTCCTGATCCCCTATGCTTATTGCTGATTCTTTGCATTGTGTGTGCCAAATACTTATCATTTTGACTAGAGAAGAGTGTAAGAAGGATCCAAATAAGAACTTTAAAAGTTTCAAATACTTAAAAAACTTGAGTTTTGTAATATTTTTATAAATATATTAATATTTAAAATATGTAATATTTTTATAAATATATTACCTGCACTTTCCTGTCTGTAGGTGTAGGCTGTGAAAGAGAGCCTTATAAATGCACAGATAAAATCAGTGTTACTTGTACTTTATAATCGTAGAACAGAAGAGAATCATAGAATCATTAAGATTGGAAAAGACCTCCAAGATCATTGTGTGCAACCCTTGACCAGATGCCACCGTAACAGCTAAGGACATGAAGTGACACATCCAGTTGTTACTTGAACACTTCCAGGGATAGTGGCACTACCGTGTCCCTGTGGAAACTGTTCCAATGCTTAACCACCTTTTAAGTAGGAAAAATCCTTCCTGATGTCCAACCTGAACCTTCCCTTGGTGCAGTATGAAGCCATTTCCTCTTGTCCTGTCACTGTCTGCCTGGGAAAAGAGGCCAATGGAAGAAGAGTAAAATAATACTTCCAAAAAGCAACTGCATTTTATTGCCAAGAGATAGTTATTGGGAATAGAGTAATGTTTCTGATTCTCTGGTTTCCATGACAGAGCCAATTTACGTGAAATATTTCATATTTAAGGGATTTTGTTTGATTTCAGTTGGCAGCAAAGGTTTAGAACCCATGTATTTCGTTCCATGCGCTGTTGACTTTGGTGACCAGTGAGAAACCTTTGCCTTGCTTTTTTATTAGTTTTTGCTTTAATGGCCTCTAAAGAGTATGTTTGTTCTTCATTTCAAAAATTAGCATTTAGTTACAACTTTGAAGGAATCTATCTTCAGCATATTTGCATTCATGTAGGTCTATATTTATTATGTCCTCTCTATTTCTGTTACTATTTTACTAGAAAAAGTAGATAACCGAATTTAAAGTTTTTCAGTTGGTTCTAGATAATTCTTTTTTGCCTACGTTTTAATCTGGCCCTCTGCTCCCATCCTGCACTGCCTGACAATTATCAGAACTAAACTGTATCCATGTTATCATCTGTGCCCAGACAGAAAGAAAGCATTATAGACAGTTCATATGTCTTTATTCAACAAAAAATACAGGTATTATTTTTTTCAAGTTTGATGCTGTTTTAGAACGTGATACTTAAGAATTAAAGAGACTCTTATTAAATTAGAATTAGACTCTTATTAGACTCCTATTAAATTAGAATTGCTTTTGAGGTAGAATATAACTTACTTTATAATAATGTGCCTCAAACCAGCTATGCAGAGAGTCCTGTGACACTTAAAAACAGAACAGCAATACTAGCATGTGCATCAATAACCAAACTTAAAAATCATCTTGAGTGACTGCTAGTAGCATCAGGTGGGAAGCCAGTGTACAGGGTTAAATGTAGTGGTGATGATAAAATTGGACAGTTGGTAAGATTAGCTCTGTAATATGTTAAAAAGAAAATTGAAATTATAAGTTTTCCTCCATAAAAAAATATGTAAATAATACTGTCTCTCTCTAGAGCACAGCAAAGTCGAGTTGTTTGCATTTTATTTAAAGGCTTTGTGTAATTTGTCTTGGGGAAACATTTTAAAATAGTTAAGAACTTACTTGCATAAAAATTTTCAGCTGTAGCAAAACACTTAATAATATTGTAACTGGAAGCAATCAATAAATAACAAGGATAAAACTTTAAAGGATCAAATTATCTTCTGCTAGTCTCTTAATAAAATCTTCTATTTCGCTTACTCTTTCGAGCATTCACATAGATCCTCACTTGTGTGTGCTCCTTTTGTTGCAATATAAGTAGGATAGAAGCTTATAATGCCTTTTCTAATAAACATGATGGATAGACTCTGAAATTGTATTAGGCAAGAGAGCACCAGTTATTTTTGTTTTCTACATAATATTAGCCAAGAAGTGATTGCTTAGTGCAGGGGTGCTAAGATCCTTCCAGGACCTCACATCACAGTTTCTGGTAATCCACACTGCAGTGAGATGAGTCAGCAAAAGTAAATGCTGTGCTAGATGCTGGTGCTGGACATCTCTGCAGGTGTTAATGTGCTTGGGGAGTGTTAGCCTTAAAACTCTAATGGGTGATAGTAAAATCATTGTATATGTGAATGTTTGATCCTGTCTTTTAATGCCTGAAGTTTCACCAGCCGCTTGCTGGTATTTTTGACAGAGGATGATACAAAGCTGCAGTTCTTGGACCATGGAGTTCTGTCATTGCAGCTACTCTGGAACCTGCCAGCTGATGTGACATGTATTCTTTTGTGGTACATGAAAATAAATGTTTCAACTAGCTAGTCCTGTTCCTCTTCAGGTAATACACTTACCTAACTTTCCTAGATAGTATTCTTGGTGGGCTTTTGCCTTGGGAACAACTGGGAGAAATCAAGGTGAATGAAAGCAAGCAAAGTGTCTTTCTTCAGGTCTTTCCTTGTGATGTGATAACCATCAGAGGCAGAAAAGCTGTGGTTTGCTCAAGATGTTCTAACTGCCATCTGTGTGCTAAAATTTGCCATGTGATGGTATTTTGTAACTTCAGGAATAATAATTTGTGTTCCTGATTAAATTCTGCTATATCTTAACCCTGAAATAAAAAACTTGTTGATAGATTTGAAGTGACCAAAGGGTCTCTCTCTGTGTGTTAAATCCATGTAGTTGGCCGCAGAATACAGATGGGGAGAGGGAACTGATTTTGGGGATTTGTGTTTGGTTTGGGAAATATGATTCTGTTTCTGAAAAATACAGTTTTGTACTATGTACATAACAGGGCAGAGTGGGTTTTTACTTTTAGAAACAAAAAATAGAGATGTGACCAGTGTTTCTGTATTTATTTGGATTTATTATAGCCAGGTCAAATAGGAAGCTATACTGCTTTTCTTCTTTGAACCATTTCCTATGCTTTGCCTTTTTTATTTTTCATGTAGTTCATCTTGGTTTACTCCTTCTTTACATTCCTTACTTTAGGATGATCTAAAAGTACTAATTCCAAATTGCACCTCAATACTATTTAATAAAAACAAAAATAAGAGTGGATTTTTTTTTTTTTTCCAATTTTATTTCCTTTTGTTTGTCATTAGAGGGGAGAAAGGACATGTTACTGAGTCAGGAAAATATTACGGTTTCAAGTTCTTTCCTTCAGAAGGCACTGGGAACTTTTAGATGGTGTAAACCACACTGACCTGATAATTTGCTTATGGAGTAGCAAATACAATGGTTCATTTTGGTGTTATTATTTCTGGAAACTAGTGTGGTTCATGTCATGGAGATGCCATACCACATATAGTGAGTTAATAGGAATTGCTGCCACAGGAAGAAGTGTGATGTAATGCATAGAGCTGCCTGTCCCAATTGCTGCATTTGACTTCTGCCTCTGTTATTAATCTGCTAATATTAGAAAAGGTAGTGATTTTCTTACTCCTCTTGTCGACTTAGGTTGCAGGGTCTTTTTGCATGTATTGAGCCTCAGTTTGTGTCACTATGCTTTAGTGGCCTCATTTGCTATGGTACTGCAATTTTTCCTTGCAGAGTTTCTCATTAGCTCTCAGAAACTCACTGTATTGTGTGGAATCCTGACGACACTTGAATATTTATTCTACAAGAAGAAAGCTAGTAATACTTTCCAGAGCATGGTTTAATATTTCATTTGGTCGTGTGCTGATTCAACTGCAGGCTGATGCCAAAAGGGATACTTCAGCCTATTCTTTCCCTCTCTTGCATCAGCCCCCAGTCCCAAGGTGAGTTCAAGGTAAGCAGCTGAATCAAAAAAAAACCCACTAACTGCCTGGGAAGGAAAACTAAACCAGGAAACTCTGCTGGCCTGGCTTGTCCTGTGGATGAGAAATTACTAGATGCAACAAAAGGGACTAAGACACAATAAGCAGCTGGAAGTAGGTGGGGAGAGTGATACTGTTTCTTTCAGCAACAGGTAATAAATATACCAGATGAGACACAGTATGGAAACCTAGGCTTATTAAGCGCTGCATTTTACAACCATATTTTGAACACAAGAGTGTCCTGTAATGGATGTGACAGCCCAGCTACAGTTCTGATATTAGTTAGTGATACTTCACTAATGTTTCAGTGTTCTTCACTGGGCGTATTTTTTTCTAATACAACTTTGTAATTGTTTTTTTTCCTAAAGTAACAGTTATCTTTGTTATCCAGTTTAAAATTTCAGGGCATATTTCTGATGCCTAGATATAACCTTTTATTTAATTTTTATTTAATCTGAAGTTCACTTAACTCTGAAAATTAGGTGACAGGAGCTGCTCTTGATGTGATAGTTTCTATAGACCTTATATTCATAATTTCCCCTTTAGACTCAGACAAGAAATTTGATTTGTCCTTGAGAATTACTTGTGTAATTTGAGTTGATTCATTTTTCACTCACTGCCCTTTCTCTTAAAAAATGTATACAACAGGTTAGATTGGTTTATTTGATCTTGCTTTCTTTGTGAGCCTCATGTAATAAGATCTTGTGTTGAAGGACCTATATTTTCTTCCCCACTCACCATAAGTTTCCATGAAACAAAAAAAAGGGTGAACAGGACAGAGGAAGAGAGACATGAAATATTAACATGATTTTGGAAAATGCAGTGACTAACTTGACTCGAGGAGCCTTTACACATGCTTGTGAGGACATGAATGTTTCCCGTCAGTTGCATTCATGGGTGAGGTTGCTGAGTGAATTCAGCTAAGCAGGAGGAACAGCAGTTCAGCAGCAAAAAAAGCAAGTGTGCCTCTGAGAATGCTGCAGCCCAACAGGGACCCTGGCTCTCAAGCCGTCTGTGAAACTGACCTAGCCAATGATGTTGCTGAGATTTCACATCTGTTATTTCTTACTGCCCACTTCTTTGGCAACGGCCAGTCTTCATTTTTTCCATTATAGGCAGCTGCTGGAACTAGAAAGAGCTTGAGCTCATTTTCAGATGTGCTAAATAGACTACATTTTACCTTTCTTCCCTCCCTCCCCCACCCCCTGTTCTTCTACCACATACTGCAGCATACTGACTTGTTTCCAAAGTGCAGGATTTGTGAGTTGCGTGCTCAACTTGTGTCTGAAGATATGCAGATGTGTTACCATTGTGCATGCAAATAATTTTTTTAAAAAACAGGGCCATCATAACATCTGGGAAAAGATACATTCTTAAAAAAGAAACTGCCAGTGAAAGGAGAAATCTATATACATTGTGTCAGAGCTCACCAACATTTTCATTGAAACCTGCTTTCAACCCTGGCTTACTAGACTTTATGAAGAAATTAAGTGCACAGAGCTCAGTGGTGGAGCTGAGTACTTTATTACCAACTAGAACTGAGCTTCTTGAAATAAGAATTCTTTTTGCATTTCTTGAGGCTATCCTACCATTTTTCTTCAATGCCCCATAGCAGAATTCTCTTACATCCTTCTGGCCCTTTTTAGCTTAAACTATTGGAGCTGTTAGATTATTTCCCAAAACTATTAAATGGAGGAAGGTATTACAGCCTCTAAGCAAGCTAGAAAATAACCTGCTGATGGCTGTTCAAATTTATGCATCTAAAATTGTGGAATTGAAATGTAAGAATACGTTTTCCCAATAATTTATAGAGGCAGGAAGAAGCATTCAGTGATAGTTACAAACTGAGGCCAGCCTGATGAGCAAAGGTTGCTGGCTGCACTTGTTGTGAATACCAGGAGCCAGCAGAATTCCTTCACTGATTTTTAAATCAGCATGAAATAATAGCAGGGATGTGACTTAATCAAGGTCATCTACTAATATTTGTAGTAAGGTATCCTTGACGGCTGAGTGCTGTGGTCTGATCATGTTGCTGCAGTTCTGCGTAGGGGCAGTGCTTCCCTCAGAGCAGTGGTCACCTGGTAGGTAGTGCACAAGGACTTGAGACAAGGACTGTACAACAGTGAGAGAATATTACCAGCTTTCAGTGCCATGGAATGGGTGAGAGGAATGGATGGGAGGGGGTGAGGTAACATACCTGACGCAAAGGTGGGTCAATCTTATGCTATATATGCCTCCTAAAATACTTCCAGATGTCCATGAAATATGCATTTAAAATAAGTATTTTATTGTTTCTAAATATTGTTATTCTGGTGAAATATAGTTTTAAAGCCTGATAAAATTCTATACTGCTGTAATTGAAAAAAATTGCTGTACCAAATGTAGGCTAATTACTTTCTTTGATTCTGCACTTTTTATGTCTCTTTTAATCTGTTTTTTTTCCCTAAAGCAAAATAGTTTTGTCTACTTGTAGAAGGTTGCCATTGTCCTTTACCAGATGGTTTTTTAATCCATTTCTTACAGAAATCATGCAGGAAGATAAATATTTTCATAAAGATTCTTTTAGGGGTTAAGTCTAATGCAGTAGACAGTGAAAAAAATTATAATCTCTAAAGATTTATGGATTTTATTAAATGAAGGAAAAATCTTTCCCCACAGAATTTTTTTTTTTTTTTTTCATGTATTGGAAAAGTTGAATCTGAGAACAAAAAGAAATTCTATACTAGGGAGGTTGAAAACATCCCTTGAAATCCAGCTAGTTTTCCAGACTGCATTGGGCATATTTCTCTCTTGAAATGGGCTACTATTATTCATATTTCTTCCTGAAACTGTCAAATCCATTAGAAGTATGATAATAAAATACTCTTGCATGGGCATAGTTAAAGGCAACATTATATTTAGTGCAATTAAAGCATTTTCTAGGTCTGCCTCCCTGCCATTCTCATAGGTGGTTATCAAGTTCTTTTTATTTGTTACTGTATTTTATTTTTTTTTAATGATTGTTTTTCTGACAGCTGGAGGGACTCTAACTCAGAGTTACTACTAGCATGCTAAGGCTATGTAATGTAGAAGGAATGCTCATTGGGGATGGCTTTGTCTGCAAGTGAAATAATATAAGTGAATAAAAAGAAAACGGACCAGATGCCACTGCTTTCACTTGGGAAGTCTTTATCCCATTTATTTTTACTTCATTTAATTACCAATCTTTGTGTATAGTTCCTTCTTATTAAAGGAAATTAATGAACAGTAATAGCACACTAATTTTGTTACATTTCAGCAAACTATTTCAAAAATACATCACCCTCATTTTAGGATGGTGCTCAACTAGCAGCAATAAAATAGGTATTAGGATTAGCTGTGCAAAACTGTATTTTTGAGCTTGTTTTGTGACAGTCTGAAAGACTGCTATATTCTTTTTTTCCAAATGAGTCTGCAGGCACAGCTCAAAATATTAAACCTACGGAAAGCCTGTAAGAAGGTTTGTGTGTTTCCAGGTATTTGAGTATTCTTAGAAGTAATCTGGTTATGTTGGCACACTTTTAATAATTTTACCTGTTAAAGCATCAAATAGCTCTACATACCATGAACAACCTTCTAATGTTCCCTGAGTTCAATTCAAAATTACTAAATTATTGTATGTTTGAAGTGTGTTGCAATCATCAGAGAAAAGAAATTGTTTCTTGACTGAGGTTATGGAATGTAGTAGTTGTCTGTAGTTGTGATGGTCTTAGGAAACATCCAGAAAGGGGAAGGGGGCAGGAAGGGCTTTACATAGATCTTCTTCAATAATACTCTGGAAAAGTGAAAAGTTTCTGCATTCACTTCTGAGTACCAAGTCTCAACTTCTCTGTTAAAAGCATTTCTGTTTTTAAAAGTTGTCTTTGTGGAGTCAACTTTCACAAAGGTTGATGAGTAACAGATAAGAAAGGGATTAATTTGAAGCAAAAGAGTTAAAAAAATAAAAGCTAGTGGCTAGAGAGCAAAGAAACAAAAGCTGAAAGCTTAATTCTCTGTCTCCCACAAAGTAAATAACAGTTCTTCCCACACCCTAAGATGGGAGCCAGTAAACTTTCAGGTGTCCAAATGTGAGGTGCATGAAGTGTTAGGCTGTTTCAGGAGCTTCTGAGCAACTCCTAAAGGTTGTGATGATGTCACCTCAATTCAGCATTGTGCCCAGCTGCTTTGGGCTTAATAGTAGGGTCTAAAGTATAGCAGAAAGCACAGAGCAAAAACCCTTTGAGAAGGGTTTTGTTCAGTCATTTTAAAACTAGACTGTAGAAAGGACAAGAAATAAGCTTAATTAATCTGGTGCACTGCAAGAAAACCACAGGGCTCACTTGCTTTCTCAGAGTGTAAGTGCTTAGACATCTGCAAAACTTAGGACAAAGTTTTTATTCCTTTTATTCTGTAGGCGAATGGTACTGAGTATATTACAGCTCCTGCTCTGCAAGTCTTTATTCACATTGCTTAGATGCATGAAAATTCCTTTCAAGGATGACAAGTGTTTTGCATAAGTAGAGCTCAGTTTCTTTAGCTGTTGCATTATTTCCCTTTTGAAAAAATATTTTGAATCTAAACAAGGTCTTTGATTCCATTTTTTTTCCTTCTTATTACAGGCTAACCAAAAATTGTCAGCCTCATAATAGATCATGCAAAAATTGTTTGTTCCTTGAATGAGTTCTTCATCTTTGCCATGGCTAGTCATCCGTTTCACTAACTGTGTTGCGTTTGATGACTAGAGAAATGGGGCAGCCTTTTTCCCCCTTTGTGACTGCTGTTGTGACAGAGCAGCTGATAAGTATATTGAGATCAGCCCACTTGCTGGGGCCATCAGCTTCATCTGAGGCTTGTTCTTGTTCTCACAGTTCAGTAACTGAATTTTGGGAGGGCCCTTGAGTAAGATGCAGTCCATTTGTTCTGCTAACAGCCCAGCTGTGGATATATAAAGTCCCCTTTCCCTGTTGTTCTTTGCAACAACCGGCTTAATTGTTACCGACTCATAGGAACCAATTAGATTAACAGATGTTAAAGGGAGCCAGTTTCAGGTCTTGGTGGGAAGCAGTAATTTGAGAAGCCTTGTGTAAGGGCTTGCTAACACCTAGGTGATGAGTGTCTGGGTTTGAGGCTATGGGTGCCATGAAACTTGCATCATTTTTCTCTTGTTTGCTGAGGCCAGATGGGGATGTTTGTAAGAATAGCAGCCAGAACACATTCTTACTTATTTTAGCAAATGACAGCATATTCTAGAAGCTCATCCTAGGTTTTGTTGCAAATTTCCCATACTGCATTAAGCTCTGTTGATCCCCTACATTCATGCTGGCTTGTATGTGTCTTGTGGAGAGGGTTTATTTTGGTTTTCCATATTAAATGGCAAGTTAGTTAAAATATTAAATACCATAACAATTTGATGTGGCAGAGATCTATTAGTTCATCTACTTAATCCATTGCTGATTCAGAATTGCTTCCTGCTGGGTGCAACCTGAGAGAAAGTTTTAGTACTTTCCATGTTGGAAATGAGGTCAGGAGACTTCTTTTCTTGTTCCTACAGTGACTTAAATTGTTTTGGTCAGTGCTGCAATAGCAAGATCTGCTCTCAACAATGGTTCAGACTTACAGATGTGTATGTGGATAATGAAAGGCAATTTGCTTATGGCTTTTCAAAAATTTAGTAAGAGTTTCAAGGGTATTCAGAGGAGCTGAATTTTAAAACATATGTCTTCATTTGTATGTTTTCTCTCTCACCTTCTGATTTATAAAGTATTGATTCTTACATGCCCACTTGCACCTTGAACAGTACATACAATAGTATTCGAATGGTTTTGAAATCATAGAACACAATAAGAGCTTTTAACAACTAAGGCCCAGTCAGTGTTGTTTACTTACTAGTATTAATTTTATTTGGTTGATTGAAGAAAAAATAACCCAGCCATATGATTTAACTTCGTCTATGTCCCTGCAGTTTTTGGCTTGTTCCATCTTATATTTGGGTGGAATGGCATACCATTGTTATCAAAAACTGTCAAATAAATAAATACTTGCTTTTCTCTGTGAGGAAAAAAAATGGGAGTTCTTTCATTTGTGAATTTTTTACACAGTAAAGAGGACACATTGGGATTCATGTATGTGGATCTTGTTGCACATTCAGTCAGAAATTACCATTAGCAGATGAAAAGCATTTCTGTAACTATGTCTTGGTTTTCGTTTCACCAAAATTTGGTGCAAAATAGTCTGGCATGTGACCAAGGATATTGCCTGCATGCTTAGTGTCTTGAAGCAAATATGTAAACTGACAGATTCCTCTCTGTCTCACCACAGTAATGAAATTGTAAAATGTAATTATGGGCACCATGGTTGAGGCTCCTAAATGTGTGACTCAAGGAAAACACTAGATATGACTCATGATAAAATCACAAGAGCTGGAAATCATTTGAGCTCACTTGGTTTTGATAGGTATCGGCTATAGTTGCACATTTCTTTACAGGATCATGCTTGTAGGTTCAGCTAGCAGCATATTTTTGTGGTATTATCCATGCTAATAAAAAGGAAATTAAAAACACTGGGAACTGTTCAGTGGTGTTTTGAGGATGGAACTTTGTTTTCTGTGCCAGTTGATGAAATAATAAGTATTGATTTAAGTAATTATACCCATGCTTCACAAAGGGACTATATAAGTTTGACTTCATATTCGCAGAACATAATATATTAAATAATGTGACACAGAACTTTACAGTTTGATTCATTGGAAGCTAGTGTATTATAAAACATAATGTATTTAATAACAGGATCACTTTCCAAAATATGTCCATAAAGCTGGATTTTGATATTCCTATGAATATTTACAATCTTATCCAACAGAAACAGGAGTCAGAATAGCAGACTCTTGGGTGAAGAGAAAATGAGACCATTTTCCATTTGAGTTTAATCTGTAGATCAGTTCCATATTCTCAGCTGTTTGTATATGTTAGTCCCATTTCCTGACTGGCAAAGAGTGCAATGATGCAGTGTCTATTGTATAGGTCCAGCAATTTGCAGCATGCCTAAATCAGTGAGAATTATATGAAGTTATGTATTTTGTCAGATTTTCCAACCAGGGTGGCCTAATCCACCCAATTTTTTAGACATTTTTAAAATGTTGGCGATGTTCAAACTTGGAATAATCAGCACAACTGGAAGAGTTGTTACATGATCCACCTGGAATTAATCCTTGAAGTGAGAAACAGCTGTGACTTTTTCAAGAGCTATTCATGTGCTGTTTGTGTGCATGCAGTTACATTTGAACAGGGAAGGGTATCTCCGTATCTGCAGTAACATGGGTGTACATCTGCCCAGTGTTCTCTGAAGGTAGGTGTAAAACTCAGGTTAGCTTCAGCGAGAGCTGCTACACCTTTAACAGTGGAGTATATGTTGAAATACACCTCATGATAAAACAGTCTTCTAGGGCTTCACAGAATCTGGCATGTTATTTGAAAATCCTGCAAAAGGTTGTTCCTAGAACACTATTAAATAGCTTTATTTCTTCCATCTCATTATATTTGAGGCTTTTTTTTATCACTTCTGGAGTCTGTAAATCACAGGGTTAAAAGAGGCTCAGAGAGAAATGTTGCAGAAAAATAGCCACGGATGTTTCAGAAGTCTTTGAGGAGAACAAGAGATAGAGAACAGTAGATAAAACACTGGACCTTTTGTTATTACCCTAATTATTTTTGGAACAAAAGCAGTGTTCGTCTTTGGAACATGAGTGTATTAAGATGGAAAAACCTGTTGAATCTTTTGTGAATGGCTCATATTCTCCTACTTTTTAATTTATAAATAATAATTTATTAATTATTATTTATTAATTTAATTAAGAATATTAAAACTTATAAATATTAATTTGCAAATCACCACTTAATTTGTTTAAATTCTTTGATTTGAGGATCGAGAAAAAAATCTAGTCAGAGTGAACACTGTCTCTCAAAGCCTTACCAGTCTGATATTTCTATGACACAGTCTAAAGCAAAGTCTGTTGAGTAAAACATTTATCATTTGACCTGAATTTATTAGAATAGATGGTTTTGCCATAGAAAAGTTATTTAAACTGTGATAGAATGGAGTTGGTTTGCTGAAGTGTGATGAAGTACATGCTGCAGTAAGGAACATACTATTTTAATTAAATGGATGTACAAGTCTTTGTGATCTTATTATTCTGATCAGTTCCTGATAAAGATCTAGACAGATTTTTCCAGTTCCTAAAACATTTTGCTGACTTGTGCACAATAGCTAATACAATAAGGGTTGACAGCAGTTATACTGATTAACTTATTGGCTTTATAATTTTCATAAAATAAGAGGCATTGTCCCAGATCATTATTACTACCTTTAGTTCTTAAATGTTAGCATTAGTGTTACTTACTACTGTAGTTATATCTGTTAGTTATAGCTGAACAAAATTACCTGCTTTCTCTTTTTGAAAGGTAAATTGAACTGTGTCCCTTTGTTTCAAGGCAGAGATCAGCTTTTGGTACAGAGCAATTCTTGGTAGGTGACTTGTCCTTTATAAAGTAGAAAATGCTAAGGGAAGCTATAGTTTTGCAGGAGGAAAGAAGAAAAACTTGAGATGCTAAATCACACAGATATTTGTTAAGTTGTATACATTATATCCAATATTAGTGAATCAAGGGTAGATTCCAGTCCTTTCTTTGCTGAGTGGGAAACTTTCCTATAGCTATATTCAGAGAGAAGCATTCCATACTGCATAACTTCTGCTTCTTTTCAGCCATTGTAGGAATATACTCCAGAGTTTACAGTGTTGTAGAAACTATAAATTATGTAGCTTCTGTCACTGCAGTTTTCTAGCACAGTATTTTGTTTACCCATAGCTGCCACCTTTGAAATGCAGAGTTGCTTCATACAGTTCTTTGTTGTTCTAAGCTGACATTTACATGTTATAAAAAATAATTAGTATTCAAACAATAATTTTAGGTTTGAGAGACAATTTGTAATTCTTTATCTTAAAAGAGGTTGCTACTGTACCTTTAGTGAGAGCAACCATTTTGGTTGTGGTGATGTACAACTGAAGTGGGGACAGTGAGGTTTGATCTAGAAGTTATAAGATGTTCTTCCTGAAAGTGGGTGATGAGTTTGTTGGTTTTTCTTATCCAAGGGTTAATAAGAAAACACTAGTTCTTTGCAGAGTCTCTTGCTCTCAGGTTCAAAGTCTTACTGCCCTCCCCTTCACATTTTCAAAATTACTTTAGTTCAGAAAGGGAAGGAAAATAGAGAAGTGCAGAGCAGATGGGAGGCTGATGGATAAGCTCCTGTAGCAACAGTTTGAATGTTGGTCAATAACAAGTACACCATGCTTGTTTGGAAAAGGATATTGGGCCAAGACTGTTTTGAAATGTGCCTTTATCAAATCTCTTTCTAACTTAGTGTTCTCCAGAGTACTTTACAGTTGTTTCAACTTGCCATTTACCAGCTGATGCTGCCTGATAACAAGCTGATGAAGAATTTTCTGTGAACTTTCTTTAAACCTGAAACTTTATGAAGTCAGTATTTTTCGTAGGTCTGTATTACAGCCTTTGACAAGAATGGAGTTGTTGGCACCAACTAGACAGATTAGTTTGCTCTGAAACAGCAAACAAAGCTGGACACATTTCATGCAGAAGTCCTGAGTTGTGTCCTTGTTCACTCATATTAGGTAAAGATTTTGAAAGTCTTATCTGTTTGATGTAATTAACTCTTGTGATGGAGGAAAGTTCTAATGATTTCTCCATATAGACTGTGTCTTTTAGCTGTAGTTCATAAGTGTTTCTTTGACTGTCTTGCTTTGTTTTACATGCTTTTGTGTTGGGTTTTGGTTTGGGGGCTTCTTTTTTTTCCCCAATGCAAAATAAAAAGAAAAATTCCAGGAAGGGACAATAGCTGTATAACAGACAAAAACACATTGCATACTAATGCTGAAAATCACTAGAAATACTTTGAAAAAACCTTCTTGCTATGTTGGTTAGAAAACTGGGTCATCTGTGTGTTTCATTACTGTGGTCTGATTTATATTGTCTAATTGCAGCTAGATTTTCAGGGCTTTCGAAATATTCATTCCATTAGGAAAAGCGGTAGTTCTTTGTTTAAAGGAAAATTTCTGGCAGGAGCTAAGAAAGTCTGTAAATACACACACCTGTTTTGTGTGTATACATCTGTGCAAAAATTTTCACTGTAATAAAAGTGCCTGTTGTATCATAATCAGAGGCTGTTGTGGGTTGCTGTCTGGAAACAGTTTGAGTCCTTGAATAAGATGCACTGTACACTGAAGCTGGATTCCTCAGTACAGTCCATTTTGTTTGGTTTTATTTTAATTAATTTTTTTTTTTTTTAAGAAAGAGTGGCTGCACAGTAATTCTTCAATAGGAGTGGGAAAGTATTTGATAAATTTGATAAAGAGACTTGTCAGGGTTTCATTTTATAGCAAAAACATGGCTTGAAAGTTTGGGGGGGTGAATCATATTATTTTCTTTTCTTTTCTTTTTTTAATAAATTTTTTGGAAAACAAACTAGACAAGAGGGCCATGTAGAATAGGATGGACAAGAAAATGTTCAAGTTTATGCTGGTGTGAATTTTCATTAGATTTTAGTTTGTTGAGTCTGTATTTCACTTATACTGTCAGACTTTATGGATAATGTGGCCTCAAAGGTGATGGACATTAATGTCAGGTCAAGCCCTTAACTCCCATTTTGGTGTGCTGATAACATATGAACAGTACTAGGAGGAGGCAATACAGTGGCTTGACCAGTGCTGCTGAACATCAAGGACTGTCTCTGGTACATGAAAGTGGTGATTTATGATCTGGTATCTTCTGCAGCACTTTTATTTGGTATGCTGCTGTTGTGCATGTTTATGTTAGGCCGGCAAATCTGTTTTGTGGTGTGCAGTTCCTCTGCAGAAATCAGACATAAAATTGTGAGAAAAGAGAAAATTTTAGATCATCTTAAGTCTGTAAACTTCCTGGTTGATTGTATTAATTTTGGAGGAGACATCTGGAAATCTGGCCCCAAATATGTTAAAACTCAGCAGGCAGCTATTAGTAAACATACAGAGGAACATCTGCAGCAGCTGCATCATGACTTTCTGTGCCTCTCTTCAAGACTTAGCTTCAATGACAACTTCTCTTACAAGCTATCTATTAAGACTTTGATGTAGAAGTGAAGAGAAGCAGATGTAAGATACGATCCTTCTGAGTTACTAGTGGGTATTACAAAACAACAGAGATGCAAGTGGCTTAGCAGCTGTTTCCAGTTAGCCATGACTTCTTGTGTAACTTGGTGGTGATGCTTTAATCCAAAGATGGAAGAGTATGGGTTTCTCTTCCACTAATACAATATAAATATTTGCACAGGAGAAAAACAATTATGCAGAGCATTATTCAGTGATGTTGTGAGTCCCAAATGTAGAATCACACTGATTATCTTTCAAACCACCCCCCCTTTTTTTTAAGAAACTTTTGTAAGGCTAGATGATCATATATTCTATCTTTATGATAATTTTCAGGCCATTAATATATTTATATTCCAGTATTTCATTCACTTGAATGTTTTCTCTTATCACCATATGTTCTCCCATCTACAGATGAAGCATGTCTCCTCAATTCTTCTTGTTTTCGTCATTAGTTTGTCATAATTTTCCTTTGTTCTTCCAATGCCAGCCAAAATGGAGACATTTGCTTCTTTTATTTGTAGTTAACTGTTATGAATCTCTGCAGTGGAAGGGAAGAACAAACAATAGGACAGGCAGGCTGGGTGACAGGATGAGTTTCTGCAGCTGCTTCAGTCTGACAGCATTCATACAGCAAGTTTTGCGAAAGGTCAGGTCTGACAGTAGCAGCAGAGCTTTTGTTTGGAGGGTAAGGTAGATGATTACAAAGAACTGACACCTTTGCATAGAGATTGAGAAAGTTTATTGCTGATTTTCTGGAAGTTAATGCAGGATCTCTTTGAAAGAGGAGATAGTGCAGCAGAAGTTTGTTTCTTCCTTGAGATGTGTTGATAGTAAGACAGATGGGTATCTGTGACAAAGTGTTAAGAGCATGGACTGGTAAAACATTAGCTACTTGCTTTGTCTTGCTATCATTGTGGTTCAGTTGTCCATTTCAGGATTATACTGGTAGACCAAGGTCAAATACACCCCTACAAAAGAATATGATCACTTGTCCAGTCTTGGCTCTTTAAGGACCTCTTATGGATCTACATTATTCTGCTTTAATTATTTGTTAAAATGTTCTCATACTGGCTATTGAAGGAGGCAATTTAAAGCTTTGATGAGCATGGCAAATCTCTACCTCTTGTCAGGACTGACTTCTGGGTTTTAAATGCAATTTTCATCAACTTGTGAAACAGCATAAGGAAAATTTGAATTAAGCTTGCATCCTTCCTACTTAAAACAGAAATCTGACTTCAGGCATCAGCTTCTTACTTAAGGACTTACATTTGGCTTGCCAAATGATTGTCTTAAAAGGTCTAAAAAGTTTTCCATTGCTCTTAGAATAATAACAACAGTGACAAATGGAGGGCCTGTAGATTGCACTCCATGAGGGAGAGGTGAGTGACAGGGGAGGGAGAGGTAAATACGAGTATCCTTCCTTTTTTCTTTGCCAAATGAATCGTGCAAAAAGAAGCTAGGCAGAAATTGAGAAGTCTGAATTAAAATGACGATGAAACAGAACAGGAAAATCAATTCAACCCACACCTGAGAAGCTAAATTTTTTTGCAGGGGAGGACAGCTATCAACAGAGTGAATTAATGCTAAGCTTAAAGGTCATTAAAAGCTTATTTTCAATTAGAAAGGTGTCTCATAGCTGAATACAATTTACTACACTAGAGAAGAAATATTTTCCAGACTGCTGTACATATTTTTCATACATGATTTTCTTCTAACTCTGTGGGATTAAAGAGTATATTTTCTCTCTATGCTCTAAGGTAAGTAGTGCAGTACTCTTGGAATTGGATACATTTTGAATATTATTTTCAGGTTTGTTTCAAACATTTGTCAGCTCCAGCTGATGACTGCAGTTGAAGAATAATGGATTCTTTTCAACTTTGTGAATGGTGTTTTTCAGAAAGCGGATGTTAGAGGCATTGATATTCAACTTGCAGAGCTCCTCATAGCAAGAAGCACCTTTTCTCTCAAAAGGGTTGTTTGTGTTTTGTTGGGTTTTTTTTAAGTAGCCCACTGTAACCTTCAATCCTGGAAAACAGGGATTAATTGCTGTGGTCACAAAACCCAGGCATATTTGTATACTTATATGTGAGTACGGAGAATTAAAAAATAAGCATATTCTTATAATCTACTATGTGAATAATGTCTGCATTATAAAAATGAAAATAAGGAAGAATGTTTTGCTTTCTTTACTGTCAGAGGCTTCTGTTAAGGAGAATTAAGTGGCTGGCTGAGAAAATATCCCAGAGACTGTGAAAACTTTGACTTTTACTTAGGATTTTACTCTGTTTGGGCATTAAGCTGGGACTTTGGACATCAAATGGCAGCTTAACCCACCTCAGATCATTTCCCATATTGGCATTTACTATTCACACTTCCTGCCAATTAGCTCTACCCTACACAAGCCCCGTTGATGCTTTCAAGGTTTTTTTGCTAATTTGTTTCTTCAGCTTCTGTTACACTGTGAAAAGCCCTGAAGACCTGAGTTTTGCCTTTCGCCTAGGTGGCTAAAATGGGATATGTGAAAGAGAAGCATAACATGTGGCTTAAGTAAGAGAATATTCCATTGATAGTTGCTTTTTTCCATTTTGGTACTCTATTTTCAATCTCCGTGGCTAAATCAGTGCTAAAAGCTTTTACAAAATCTGCCTGGCAGTATAATTTATGATTAGACCTGAGGGTTGAAGGCTGACTCAGCAGTGTATTTCACATAAACGAGTGCTTAGAGTTGAGGGTTGAAAAGGCAATTTCTCTGGCACACAGGCAATGTAGGACATTTTCAAAGCCTAGACAAACAGAGACAATGCAAGACAAAAAAAAAAAAAAAAATCAAAGGAGGGAATATTTCATGCTCTGACATGTAATTTTAATTGTTTTGGGGTTTTTGTTGTTCTCGCATGCCAAGTTAGCAGCAAAAGCTTGCTATTCTTTTACCTACATTTTGAGGAGCTTGTGTAATGCATCTAAATCCAAGTTCCTGAAACTATATGCTTGCTTTTGGACTGTCTGAACTCTTTTAGGAACATAATCTACTTTCTTCTCTCAGCATCATGGTGTAATAAGTGGGTTAAACCCAAATACATGTCAGATACTTCCTTGACAGGCTTGAAATCTGAAAAATGGCTGAATGTGCTCCTCCCTATAAAGTATTCTGTGGAGTGGGTTGAACAGTTTAAATTCAGCTTCTTCAGAATTGACTGTAAACTCTTACACAACTTTCAAAACTTTATTCAGTATTCTTAGATTAGGTTTATAACCTGTTTTGTCAGTAATGAGTACCTTAATTTTCTCCATGAAGAATAGGAATGCTTGGTTGTCTGATGGACTTGTACATTTCTCAGGAAAATCATGGACCAAAAGGAGCCTTCTGCTAAACTTTTGTGTCCTTCTCTCTCTGACCTCCAATTTCTTTCTTGAAATATGTTGCTAGGGAGTTACCTCCTTAGAATTTCAGTTTTTGAATCAGCCTTCTGGGCATATGGTTTAGAATATGGTAGGTCTTCCAAACTACCCAGGAAATATTTTCACAACAGAAAAGTCTTGTCATGACAAAATGCATCTGTTAAAGAGTAATTACTGCTGAAAATAAATGTCAGTTGAACTGAATAGATCATTACCATGCAGTACTGGAACCACATGACAAATGCATCTGAAATCTCTGTTTTCTCCAAATACGCAGTGAAATATCTACTTTGGAATCTTGAACTGAAGTAATTTTTTCTCTTATTCTTATTTCTCCATCTAACACTTTCAAGGGACTTCATTTTTTTCTCAGTTCTCATTAACACAATGGAGTCTTAGATTGAAAATACCTGGGAAACTTAGTTCAGATGTTTGACAAACAAATTCTGGGTTTTGTCTCAAATAAATTTTTATTGTGTGTTTCACAACTGAGTTTATAAATAAACTTGCACAGTCTGCAATTTAATCAAGCCTAATCTTTCCCCAGCACCCCCAGGAACTGCCAGTGATACAAACATTTGGGAATTCTAATTGTTTATACAGTGTTACCTAAATCCTTTCATCTGTTGAAGAGAAATTCTTTCCTGTCTGTTATCTGGAAACTAAATTACTGAAGTCGGTATCTGCTCTTCCTGATGGGAAAAAGGAAAACACAATTTTTAATTTTTTTTTTTTTTTATTTTTAAAATACAAGTTTATTAATAATGGAAACTGAGTCTTGTTGCTTTCTTTACTGTGTGTCCTTATAGACATCTTACAGATGTACTCTATCTTTCTATGTGATAGAACACTTACAACAGTTTTTAAACTAATTATTTATTGCAGTTGGAATGTTTAAATATAAATGTTAACACTGATTATTTAAAACTCTGAGAGGACACATTTTGTGCCTAGGATTAGTATGCCCAACTCACATGAGTGAGTGTAAAGGTGTTTTCAGTTAAGCATGTAATATTAAAAGCAGTCAGCACTTGATAGTCTAGAAAGAGATGGACTTTCTCAAAAAACATATTTCACCTTCCAGGAGGCCAGAGAAGCCTCCACTAGAGGCTTCCTGTCACTAATCCTATGTTGGGAAGTCGTATCTGATGTTCTGATTTTAAAAGCCTCCTGCAGTAAAATCAGTATATTGAAGATAAGAACAACAGGCTGGAAAAAATGTAGATTGCTTGAACTAGATAAAACCAGATAAAACCAACTGGAAGTTTGTTCTTTGAGAGCTTACTTGAACATTGTGTGCATATTCAGTTTTTTTAATATGCATGTGTAGCTGTAGTTTTGACTGTTGAACTCCCATGAGGAAATGAGCTCTAAGACAGAATTTGGAGGATAGTCATGGTAGATGAGGTCAGGAAGAGAGCTCACGCCAAAAAAGCCCTGAATGCAGCACAAGAATGTGATGCAATAATCTTTAATTCTTGCTGCAGACTGCTCAGTGTGTGGTGGGGTTTTTGTTCCTCTTCCCTGTTTTTCCCAAGTGCACAAGTCTAATCTGTCAGCTGGTGTGATGAATGGTACTAGCCTGTAGCAGGAGAGTGATGTGGTAAGCCCTTCCCTGCTTCAGGACATTTCATGCTGCAAAGCTGTGTTGCAGACCCAGCTCTGTCCAGAAGGACTGACTGTGGGGCAGGGAGAGGCCACAGCCAGATTTGTCTGTCTGTGCAAGAAGGATTGACCTGCAGGGAATCATTTGGAAAGCTAAGTGGTGCATGTCTTTCTGCATGCTCAGGATAATCAGCAGCTTCATGATCACAATTAACATCCTTGCTCTGAGCCCATGGCATGAAGAAAGCTGTTCTCCCCAGGTCTCTCTGAAATTTTGGGGTGGGTCTTGCTTAGCACTCTCCAACCGGTTTCGCGGGACCACAGGCTTCTTGTGTGACTCCCTCTGGTCACATCAGCCCACCTGCTCAGTATCAGAGCCAAACAAAGGCTGGGCTGTTCAGTGCAGGGGCAGAAGCGCTGCTCCTCAGGCCACTCACTGCTGTAATTTTCAAGCACAAATGTTGCAGCTGGGAGCTGGATCACCCAATACCTTTTTTTGAGGTGGGTTTAGGTGCTTATTTATTTATTTTAATTGCAAGGATTGCCAGGATTTGGTGTTGTGGTGGAGTCAGCAGGCTTTCATGTATGAAAAATAGAAAGAGAACTTTTTAGAACTTTGGAGTGTATTGCTTAAGTATAGGTGCAGTTGTAATGTGGGTAAAGGAGAGAGAACTTTTAATGAAAACAGAAGAATTATTTTTCTGGTTTTAGTCTTGAAGTGGGTGGGCTGTCCCTGCATACAACTGGACAAGTGTGACTGAACTACAGAAAAATAAGAGTGACTGCATAAAACTATATTATAGTTTTCCAACCACATAGATATGAGCTAAACAATAAAGATGAGTTCTTTGTGGGTAATATAATGCACACCAGCCTGTGAGTCACTGAAGCATTGCTAAAGTGAAATAATTCTAGCATGTGACTTGACTTGTGACTGTGAATGAAGAAATATCAATAGTTTTGACATGTTTTCTGGAAGGAACTTCCTTTTCTAGGGGCCCAAATCAGTGGCGAGATTTAAGCAATTGTTATGTCCCACTGTAACTTTTGCAATAATGTCCTTCAGCTTGTCATGGTGAAGGCCTTTATGTGAAAAGAAGGGGGAGGCCTTGTTTTCCTCCCCCCTGCTCACTGTGTTGTGGCCCTGCTGCCTTCCTACTGCCAGCTGGGGTGCTTTTCATCTTCACTGGGAGCCAATTCAACTAGCTCACTGAGAAAATGCCTGTGTGCTTCCTTTCTGTTTTCTTTCCTACCCCTCTTCTCTGGATTAACTTTTTCCTGGGTTGTCAGATTCAGTCATCTCATGGAGGAATCCAGTGGCTATCAGAATGGTAGAAAGAAGGAAGAAAAGAATCATGTTTTGTCTCCAAGCACTCCCTGTTAGGCTGGCTCTCCTGTATCATCTAATTCCACTCTTCGCAATGTGTGTGAGGACATTGTGAAGTAGTGATTGAGATGCAGAACAAGGGACCTTTAAAAATGCTGTCAATGCAGAGTTTTAAAATTTAAGGAAATGCCAGACTTGAGGGTACTTGTGCAAAATAAATTCTGTACACTTCTAATTGCTTTTCACCTGTTGCTGCTAATACCCTTTTGCTATCCCTGTGTAAGCGGATTGGGGTGTCTCCTGGAGAGACATTAGTGGACTCTGTCTCATTGATCCAGACTCTCCAACTTCTTCCAGTTCACTTAATTCCTTCAGCCCACCCAGATATGGTGTGGCTGTTGTTTTTTTTGTGTGCTCCGTGGGGTTTTTTTTGTTTGTTTTTTAAAGTTCTTTCACTGTTTCCTTTTAAAGCAGCCCCCCAGCATGGCCCTTTGCATAACTCAGTCACTGGCAGGAGAGGGAAAAGCACGCTCTGAACAGAGCTTTGATTTCAGCTCTGATTTGACATGGTCCATGGCTGATTGAAATCACATGTTGTCCAGGGAGGTGACTGTTCTGCTGCTCTGGTCAGGACTCCAGCTTGGCTGAAAGGTGCAAAGTGAGGATGCAACTATGGAGGTTCGAGTCACTTGGCAAACTCACAAAAGGCCTCCAACTGCCAAATCAGGGTAGATGTGTACCCTTCAGTGTCATGAACCATGTGATGGAGTAGAAGATTTTATCTACTCTTACAAAGCTTTCCTTCTTGAAGAAAAGTTCACCAAAAGCTTTTAATACTGAAAAATGTATCTTCAGTTTCTAGAACATCTGAACTGTTTGGCTGAAACTTATGCAAAAAATTTAGCCTCAGGCAGGCATCTGGTGTGGAAATTTTCAGCCCAAACTGCTATTTTGGCAAAGTTGTAAGCAATGAAAGTACATTTTAAGAGTGGAAAGTGTTGAACAAACTGTATACTAAGGCAGACCTTTTATTTTGGTGAATAAAGGGAACCTCTGATGGAGTTTGAGGCTGAACTGCAACAACTTTCATTCCACTTTCCTCTAAGGGGATGCCCTTACCCAACTTGAAATTCTCCAACAACTGTGTCAATTGAACATTTTTCTAGCACTTACGTAGTTACTTTATGCAACCTTGTCTGTTACCAGAGGGAATGCGGAGAAGCTCTGGGCTAACATAACTAAAACTTGAGGAAAAAATCACCTTGGATTGTGATGGCATACAAAGGTGTTCTTGCAGGTTCCTGCAGCACACTGCAAATGTCAACAAGCAGTAGATTTTGTTATGGGATCTAGTTTTATAATTAGTTCTGGACCCTTTTGAGCATATGCATCACCTGAGCTGGAAGTTACTGCAAACCCCCTTGGGTGTCTTGCATCTGCATCCCAGAGGAGGTGTTTGAGAAACACAGCAACTGCCTTGCACATCCTGTTTTGATTTGGTTGATTTATTGTCCCGTAATTTATAGACTAGCCATGTGAAGGACATGAATCTTAAGTTTGACAGATTGCACTGTAAAAGAAAGCTCTCTTCAGTTCACCCTGAAATTCTTACCACATTTCTGTCCAGCCATTCAAGCTTACACCAGCCGCAGCTGCTTTCACAGCTCTTGCTGAAACATGAGACTGAAAGAAAGGTAGAGAAAATCTTTATGCAGATTTTTTTTTAAATGGCAACCCTACACAGATTTTTTTCAGTTCATTTATGTTTTCTTATGGCTCTATTCAGTGCTGCAGTTTTTTAAACAACTACCCATACAGGCTTCTGTTTTGTGTTTGAGTTCAAAATTGTTTCCTGGACTAAACATTAATCTATGAAGGGTTCATGGACTGATTGTGAACCAGAACTCTTCTCAGATCCTAGCTATATCACTTCAGTTAATATCACATCTACTCTTTCATATGAATTAAAGCGTCTTGTATGGTCCCTCCTGTCACATTTTTAAGACCTTTGGCCATTGTCGTTGTCCTCTGGTCTCTCTTGCCATCTCTACATATTTTGCTGAAATGTTAAGCAAGAATCTGGATGCTTTGAAAGTGCATGTAATTACTGCTTTCTGTGTTTTGGTAGGAGTACTAGCACATCTCTGAATTAGAACATTTTAGTTTTGCTTTTGTCCTCCTGTCATTCTTCTGACTCCTACTTAGTTGTGACCCATTTTACATTCACTTCCTTTTCTATAGAACTGCTAGCTGTTCTTCAGTCTGTATTTATATACTTCCCTTTCTTACTACTTGCTCTCACTGAATGTTGTCTTTTTTGATTTCATGCTAGTTTATGTTTTACTTTTAGGAAATACTTGAATTCTGCTATGTCCAGATTCCTGGATGCTTCGGTTGTTTTTAAAAAATAAAAACAATACTTCATTCACCATCCCCTTTCTGAAAAGGAGAAAATGGAGCAGTTTTGATGTAGGGTTCATTCTGATCCCATTCCCTTGTCAGACCCCTCTTCCCACTCCATCCCCACCCCCCTCTTTTTTTTCCATTGCCAGAAACATTCCATATCTCTCTGTCTGCAATTCTCGGGACATCTGAGCACATACATGCATATATACATTCTTGAGATATAGCAAAAGATTATCTCCATCTCATGTACTATTTCTAGCTGAGAAAGCAGCATAGCTGTTTCAAAGTGCATCAGTATCCTATTAGCCCTTTTCCTCAGTTAATCTCATTGATGTTAGTTAATTCATAGCCCCTGATATACACCAAGGCTTCAAGTTCATTGTGTTTATGATATGCAATTACTCTAGGCAGATCCAATTACTGACTTCTATTTCAATAAATTGAATTCCTCTACATGAATGCCTCTTGATTTTCTCTACTAAAGATGATACAGTGAAAGGTTGTAAGGGTTACCTTTGATTTAATCAGTTTTAGCATACTCTGTTTCTTTTTAACTGTCTTTTCCAAATGCAGTTTTGGAAAACCCCTAATTGTTTGTATTTTCTGATGGCTGCTTGGTGAACTTAGTGTAAACTGCTGTCTGAGCTCACAGTTTGGCAACACGGCAGAAGAATTTTTTGGGCATAGATAGTCTTCTAGTGTTAACAGCATATGTGGGCAATGTGCATATAATGTAAGCATGGGTTTTAATTGTGAAGAGGAAGAACAAGCAACCCTGCTTTCTGGAGAGAGCTGGTTGGGTTGAAAACATTGGAAGTCAGGATGTGTCAGATACACACTCATTCTCAACTAAGTTTCTCCATTACCTGTTTTCTTTGAGAAGCTGTTTCCCAGTGATTTCATGTTGCATGTTTATTCTTCTGAAGTTTTAAAAGGTCAGTCATCATTTCAAGGGCTCTCTCAGGTGGTTAGTAATCAGAGTCTCACTTCCTGAATACCAGCCCATCTGAGTGAAAACATAGTAACTGAGTCACTTAGTTATTTTGTTTTTAAGATTACAGTTGTAGATGTGTGTTTAGTGTCCAAAGAAGCTTTTATTCCTGTGATCAAATAGCAAGGCATGCCTCATGGAAATGATGAGTTCATAAGCTGCTGGAAATTAAGTTAGAATTTTAAAATTATACATTTAGATATACATATTACAAAATAACATTTACAATACCCCATGAAATCTTTCTCTGCAGGAGAAAAAAAAAATCTGTGCAAATTTATTTACTGTTTCAAAAGCTTTGCTGTAGTTGAGAAGTCTGATATGTCTACAACCTTGATGTTCTGTATCACTTTCTTCTGGGAACTGAATTGAGGTAATGTCACTAACCAGAGGCATTTGTGTCTTAATATTCTGGTGGGTCCATGGAAGCATTTTACCAGCTCAGAGATCAGTATCATAGTCTGTATTTGTTTTGTGCTTTAAGCCACAATTTTAACTAGGAGCTAGATAATATTCTGCATGAATATATCTATACATCTGCAGAATATATCTAACAACTTCTTTTAAAGTAAAACGAAATACACATCCCCATCACTGCATCTCAGAGAGTGTTGCCTGAATTTTGTTGTTGGAAACAAATAGGTCTCAATTTCTTGCTTTCATGGCAGGGTCAAAAAATGGGTGGGATGTGTTCTTCTTTTTCTCTCTGTCTAGTTTTTACAGAGCATCAGTTTGACAGCATCCAAAACAGTTTATGTGTATTGGAATAACAGTTTCTCCCTGCAAAACTGGTGGAGCATGACTTTGAATTAATTTACATGTGTTTTAGTATTGTAAGACTTAAAAATCTGCTCTATGCTAATGTTAATTTTATGAAGTTAAATATTAATATTTTTTAAAAACTATGTTCTTTGTATGTTACCTCACTTAATCAGCTGAGGTATAGTATATTCTTACAATCATATGCTTTTCAAAAATATGCGGTATCCCCAGTTTTTTGCTATTAATTTAAATACAACTTATGTCTACCAAGGCAGGGAGGGAAAAAAGGAAAACAGAGGTTTTTCTCTGTTAATTGTTTGTATCCTTCATTTGTCTTATAAAGGAATTGCTTATTCATGAGTGGTGAGTGTACATAAGTGCACTGCCAACAAACCTAAATGAATGCTTTTCTTTCTCTGCTGTCTTAGAAAGCAAATGAGGGAATGGACAAGTCAACATTATTTTTCTCAGTGCATTGCTGCTAGACACTTGTTTTTGGATGGTTTCTAAACAAGCTTAGGGGAATTCCAGCTTTCTGAGCAATGTTAGTATTTGTTCATCATGATCTTCAGGGCATGGCTCTGCAGAGAGAAGGGAAACTTCTGTTTGCCTAGCAGCCTTATAGAGCTCTTGAAGGCTGTTACCCCTCAGAAGACTTTCAGTGTTGGCCTACCCTTAGGAAACTGGATTATTTGGATTTTGAAAATGGGATGATGTATCCAGCTTTAGTATAACTCCAGCTGTCTTCAGCAGCTTTCTTCTCTGCATTTTTTCACAGTATTTTCAGGAGACAAAATATGATTTAAATTGCACAGAGGGATCACTGCCTGCTTGTGGACCCTTCTTGCTCTTCTCCCAAAGTAGTAGTATTTTCAGCTTTGGGGTTTATTTAGCATGTCATTCTAAAGAAACAGTTCATTAAAAGGTTAGACTTATTTCAATATTTCATGTTCTTTATAGATTTAAGGGAGTTGCGTGTAAGAGTTCATAGGTATCCTGTTTCTTGGTCTTAGCTGAGTATGGGTTGATTTTTTTACCCTCCAGCATTACATTCTTCAATATTGAAATGTTGCTGCTGTTTGATAAATTTCAGTCTTTAATATTAAACTTCTTTCTACAAATTCCCCTAGACTTTCCAAAGGTCAAACAGTGATTGACCATTCTTCTGTACACATTTAAATTATCTGCTACTCTTTTACAGTTTCTTATAAAATTCAGTATCACTTTTCCTACGTAGTCATTTAACATTTTTATTATAAGACTTCTGGTAATGTCACTTTTTGTACTGATGAGTGTTGAAAAGGATCTGTAAGGTGCAAGAACACCTTCTTGTGCCAGACCTTCCCCAGGTCAGTCAGACTGTTCTTGCTCCAGTGTTGTCAGGAAGTGGTGGTGCTGCTGACATGACCTGCTGGGTTTTCTTGGGGAATGAATGGCACAGGCTGACAGCAGTCAGGCCTCTTGGAGTTTGAATGAGCTATCAGTCTCTACATAGGTACAGCGGAGTGTCCAGCATTCCTATTGTTCCTCTTCATATTTTATCACACTGTTACTGTCTCTGATTACAGTAATACTGCATTGACCTTCTCTTATGCATGCAGATTTCCTGTGCAGGTTATTGTAACAGCCTGTGTTTTCATTCCTGTAATGTGCTTTGTTCCACCATGCTCTTCCTCTTACCAGCTGGTTCCTATTTATTTATTTTCTTTTTAACTGTATTTGCATAAAGACATGGATGTTTTACTGTTACTTTGCTTCCTCACCAGCTTGCAACTGCTCCAGATTTATTTTTAGTATTTCACCTTATCTCTTCCTTGCATTTGCTTGTGGTTTGAGTACTTTCTGCTTATTGTTTCTTTTTATAGCTTCCTGTGGAAAAAAGAAAAAAAAGTTAAACAAAACTATGAGTTTGAAAACAAGGAAGAGGATTGTTTTACTGGGTATGACTGTGACCAGCTTGCTGATTGTGTTTCAGACACACAGATCTAATCTAACCTAACCTGTCATGTTTGCTTGTTTGTTAGTTTACAAACCAACCAACTAGACCATTTGTATATGATCTTCTTGTAACATCATAAAAATGCCAAAATCTAGTACACAGAAGTTTTTCCACATCTGAGGAAAGGAGCTATGTGCATTTTTGTTTTTTCAGCATATTTCCTTGTAGTTTCAACTGTTTTTAAGCCCTCTCGCATACAATATAGTGTCTGTGGATTACAGAGAATTGGGGTTTGCACTTGCAGCAAGTAGTTGCCTCCAGGGCAATGCTGCTGTAAAATTTCTGCAGTTTCTTATTTCAGCCTACCATTGGGAGACAAGCTACTGGGCATATCCTAGGTAAAAGGACTAAGACTAAAAAGGACTAAGCTTTTAAGCTTTGGAGTTTTCTGATAATTTGTTAAACACTCTGCAGCAAATACTAGTGCTCTTCTTTTGTAATTCTAGTATTTTGTGAAAGCACTGATGAGTTCAGCACAGCTGCAAGGACTCAGAAGTTTTAAATTACACTGCCAAGGTCATGATCATGATGAACAAATAAAAATATTGCTTATAGGGCAGGAATTACTCTAAGTTTGGTTTTGAAACTATACAAAATAAGTGTTTAGCGGCACCATACTAAGAAAGAAACATAGAATGCAGAAGATATTAGATGGCAAAATTTTCCCTTTTTATTTTTCTGTGTTCCCTTTCCCTAAATAGGATAGCAGATTTTGATTGTAGTAAAAAAGGAACCAAGTAGCTCTTTTCTTTCTTAGGAAAAACATGCACAGTAAACAAATGTGTATGTTCTTGAAGCCAATGGCACACACCTTGAATACAGAAGAATGTAACTGCCACCAATTCTGGCATCTTCTGCATCAATCTGTGTATGTCTCTTCCAGTCCAGAGAAAATGGAATTTTCTTTGAATTTTGGTGAAAGATAAGCAACTTCTTCTAGTGCTCTATCCAGAATTACTCAGACAGCATCTTAAAATAATGCTGCAAAACAGGCATCACCTTGTAGTGCAGATGACACCAGCAACAAAGCCGGCGGTGATGGCTTCTCCATTGAAGCCTGGTGCATGCTGTGTTTTTCCAAACACAGAGGTGAGCATTTGATGTGGATCTCAGCCCTGCAAGGGCACAGCACAAATTGCAGCTGTGAGAAGACAGCCTGCTGCCAGGAAGCTGCTGCAGCACTGCTGGCAGCTCTGACCTGGCTGTGCACATGTACCAACTGGCCTTTGGGCACATCCCCAGGACCATCTGCTTGAAGAGCCTCTCACTTATCTTACAACAAAGCCTTCTTTCTAGGGGAGCTACTGAGGAATCTAGATTTTGCAACAGCAGTTATGTCATCTCAAGCAAATTGGTATTTTCACAGCTCAATTCAGATGAAATCATTATCCAAATGGTGAGTCAGTCCAGTGAAATCTTTTGTTCTGGCTGTGCTGCAAATAGACCAGGCTGCACCAAAAAGCTTTGAGAGCTTCTTTTCTGTTACTCCTGCCATCATGACAGCTCAGGGCAAAAGTGATTACAGAAGCAAGGACTCAAATGCTTCATTCAACCTATTTGGGTTTTTGGTTTTTGCTTGGTAAATTCTGGTTTACCCTAGTGAAGTAAATCCAGTGTACACCAGCCAGTGTGTTCTTGAAATTTATCATATGCAAAACATCAAATGGATTTGTCAGCTCTTACTCTAGTAAATTAATTTAATTGTAAAAGATAAGCAATATTACAAAATAAACAATCCCTTACTTTTTCTAAAGATGACATTCACCAAACAAAGATTACTGATTTTTATTTCCAGTTTCCTGTAGAATAGTATTCTCTGGCATAAAGATAAAAAGGAGAGCCTGTTATGCTGTTTTGGCACAAGAGATGCCAAACTGATGATCTGCAAGTGTTGTAGACACCATTCATCCAACAGTGCTGGGAGACTGTTGGGGTACTGGGTATGCATTGAAGCTGTTCTGCTTCCTGTTTGATTTATTCAGTGGATTGGGGAATTTGTTATGGTTTATGATTTTTTCTTAAAGCTTTGAGATGACAATTTTTTAAGTTTAACTTTTATAGAAGTATTTCTGCTGATGAAATAAAATAAGAATTTTGTTATCCTAATCTTTTATCTGTCAAAGTAGATAAATCTCTTGATTCAACTTTTATTCAGGAAGAATGTAAAATTATTTTGTAAGGATAGAATATTTCCAAGCTTTTTGTACTATATATGTAAAACACATATACACAAGACAAAACTTCAGCTGTGTCAGATAGCAAGATTTTACACATTGTCAGATCTGTAGCTTAATAATGAGTAGCAGTCATTGGAAAAAATTGCAGTACATTAGGCAGTGCTTCATTAGAAAAAAATTACACCCCCCCCCTCAAGCCTGTTTTATGGATTGTAATCTTGGTCTTTCTACATGCATGTTTTGCCCTCTCTATATTAAAGTAGTCCATTTCTATTTATTTTTTGTTTTCTCTTCCTTGATGCTTTGGACATTTAATAACTCTATTGCTCAAAAGTAAGAGAACATTGGGCTAAGCATCTTTAAAAAAACCAAACAAACCAAAAACCTAGGCTGAAATGGTTTTGCTTATTTGATTGCATTATCTGAACTTTTAATTCTGCAGTCTTAACATAATTAAATAGAAAAAGACTGGTAAAACAGCATGTCCTGTTCACCTGAAATAAAGGCAAATACACAACTACATAAACTGGGATATTTATTCCAGATCAGAGAGTCATAGTACAAAATTCTGAGTAATATTCTGCTAAGTTTAGGTGCATGTCTAATCTGAATGACCATATTTTTTTTTCAGCTTTATACATACTAATAATGATCTATTCAAATAATGATTAAATTTTGCCTGTGATGAAATGAGTTGGGTTTTAGGAGAGCATTTATTAGGAAACAGAAGATAAAATCTATAATTTGCAACCCTGTATTTTAAAGAACCAATTAATGCTAGTAATAGTCAATATCAACTTACAGAATGCAATGAGTGCGCTGCTTAGAATTGGTTTGAAACATCAACTTCCATGATGGACAGTTAATGAAACTGTTTCTTTTACGCTACTTTTAATTTTGCCATGGAGTTCTATGTTTGCATAGAACTTGAAATGCAATAAGGAGGTCTGATAATCTTATATTTAAAGATGATTTTCAGAATTCAGTTAAATGCTTGAAACTTACAGAGCAGACAGATTTCCATAAAGCTTCTAGTATGCAGGGACCTTTTTCTTAGTAATGATTATCTGTCTATTCTTTGGGAGATCTCCAGATATGCATTTTGATTCATTTGCATTTCCCAATGGGAAAGACATAATCAAGAACTTTCCGCCTTTTGGCAGCAGTACAATCAGATGTTACCCTCCCACCAGTCTGTAGACTTTTGCTTTCAAAAGAAATAATATCACTGAGAACTGAAAGAAACTAACCAATCCAATACACAAAAAGGTGGTCTGTTGTGAAGTAAGTCCACTCCCTATGACCCAGTGGGACTTGTGAATATCTGTAGCTTCATCCTCTTCAATGAGGTACATGTTTAGGAAATAATCTGCTACATACTTTACGAGTAAGTTTATGTTCCTCTCTGAAGCACAAGTGGAGAAAGCTAGTCATAGAGGTAAATTTGTTTCTTTACATAGATGTAAGTTTGGTTCTTTACAGGTAAATTTCTTTGCAGCTGTTGTCACATGTAGCTGTGGTAATTGCCTATTTCAGCAGTGGATACTGTAGGAAAAAACCTGCAGTTTAATACCTAAACAATTTTTCAGTGAGCGCAAAATTGAAGTCACTATTGGAGATGTGACCATGTCCACAGCACTCCTTTGTGGAGAGGGAAAAGTGCATCTGCATGTGGTGTGTCAGGGCTAGAGATTCAGAGTGACACAAATACCTGAGGTTTGTGTTTGAAGGATGACAAGAAAAGCATTTGGCACATTGCAAGACACTGCTGAGTATATTCAATCCCCAACGTTTCATGATTTCTAGTGGCAGCATTTATTTTCAGTTTACAGTGTTGCTACAGACTTCATTATATGAGTGAGGAACATCTCATCCACAGGACTGGAATGGTTATTTGTGCTTTCTTCCTTTTGTTTTGGCAATGCATTTATATGACAGTAAGGTGGATTATTACCAGACCTATATGCACATCCCCACACAGGTCTAGTTCAATTTGGTTTGGTTTAGTTTGCACCATTAAGTGTTTCTGTGACATCAGAGACAGAGGCATGACAACATTTTTGGAGAAAGTGAAGCTGAAAGATGCACTTTTCCCACCCTTCTAGCCCTTTTCAGTTTCTACAAACATTCATAAGTTATTAATTTTTGCATACGTTTTAAGGACAGAAAAGGACTGTTAGCATTATCTAGTCTAGCAAGTCAAACTGCATTAAAACAAGCCAGAATTTTGCACATGGCTCAATTTGTAGAAGTATCTTCAATCTTGGCTTTAGAATTAAATCCAGTTGCTAAATTAAATAATCTGTTTATTTTTGCTTCATGCTCTAAAATGGGGTTTCCAGAATTTCAGCTACTAGTCTAAATTTTTCCAAGCTTTTTGCAGCGAGCTTCCATTTTAGAGATCCCAACTGAACACAGCATTCCTACAATTATTGATGAATGAAATATGCAGTATTGAAAATATTTCAGTTCTTCTCTTTGGCCAGAGTCAAGAGGTTAATCATTAATAACAACTACAGCTCACATTTAGCTGATGTGCACAGAGATATGCCAGTGTATAAAAGAGTACTTTTCCTGGATAAAAGGTTTTTCATGGACTCTTTTCAAGTTTGCTGTCATATGTGGTGCTTAGATACTTCAGATATCCTTGCCAGTATAGAAGCATCACAGCTCTGATCCATCACAGGACTTTTCACTTACTGCTTACTGCTGGAACCACTACTGGTTCTCCTCAGTTCCAGTACAGCAAAAAGTCACAGTAAAGGTGTTCCTGTAACGTACACACATTTTGTGCATTACTGTGCTGAGCTGCTTGTCTGTATTGATTGTTTTTCAAGAATGTTTCACTTTCAGTTTGAGTTAAGAGGAACAAGAATAATTACATATGTTTTGTGACAAGATAGGTTCTCCATCTCATCAGTCACTGCTGTCGTATCAGGTAGTTTGCTTGAGCTGTGTGTCTTGGATCCAAAGTGCAGAGTGTTGTGCCAAAAGAGTGTCCTTTCCTTATTGTGGGAGTGTTACACGTCATGAACCTGGGGAGCAGTCGATACCTGTGAGATGTCTTTCCAGCCAGTGGCAGTCTGGAAGGACTGACGTAGAAGAGTGTTTGCAGGCATTTGCAGTAATTGTGCAAACACCTCTGGGTCCTTCCTTCTTGGAAAGGTCAGTCCTTGGGTCTACAGCCTTAGATCTCATTTCAGCAGAAGAATGACCCACCCTGGCTGTTCTGACAGGCTGGAGAGCCATAACCTGTGGTTGCTCTGCTAACAGAGCCACAAATGTGAAAGGACACCCTGCAATGGTTTCCTTTCAGGAATTAACTGAAGTGGTGTTTCCTTCATTCAAGGAACCAAGGCTGTTTGGAGGGCTGTGTGCTTTGTCTAAGGGCAAATGAGGAGCCCAATATGGTATTCCATGTTGGCCTAACTTCAATAGACACATCCCATAGGTGCCTTTCTCTTAAGCTTGTTTGTCTAGAACAGCTTGTCTTCCCTCCAGTTTGAAAGACTGTTCCTTCCTAAACAATCCTCAGGTCTTTGATCTGCTGCATTTGTGAGGCTTTTCCTGAGCTATTATTGTCTTTTTAGTAAGCAATTCCCTAGAGTTTGCTGAGAAGTGTCACAACTGAGTCATTCTTTCCTTTCCTGCCTGTTTTTCTCACTAGTCTCATATTAAACAATAACCAATATAGTATAATAAATATCTTAGTACAATATTAATAAATTATTAAGAGTAGTTCCAAATCTGTCACAATGAACTCATGGGAGTGAATTACTTTTTACAATAAGCACATGTGGTTTTGGTCTGATGCTCTAGCTTATGCACACACTATTAACTATTTAAATAGCCATAGTCTGGCTTCCTTTTAAAGTAAAAATCCTTAGTATAAAAATAGCAAGGATTTGTTACTACCAAATATTAGTAGTTTCTTCCTTCTGACTTCCCATTTTTCTCCTAACCTCCCTTTTTTCTGATCAGACTCCTTTAAGAGCCCCAGTTAAGAGGTGTTAAGAAGTAATCACAACATAATGAATGTTTTGAGTCTGCTTGCATATATGATAATGTAGGTAACAAAGAAATGGGGCTTTAAGTGAAACTTCTGAAGATTGAGACTTCAGTGAGCTACTGAGGAATCAAACTAGGAAAGGAAAGTCATGATTCTGCTCCCAGTTGGTAAATTCCTGAGCAGTTAGACTATCACTAATGGTAGCCAAGATTGCTCCCTTAGTGATGATTTTTGATGTGATGTGTAATTTTCTCCTGAGAAGGAACAATAGAAATACCATACATTAGCTTTTCTTAACATTATAGACCTTAATAAATTTTGGAATTACAAAAGATCACAAGTAAATTTTCAAAACACAATCTAATGGCTGCAGATTTGAGGAATTTTGTAAGTCAATAAATATGGAGCAATGGAACAAATCTCCAGCTCGAGAATTTGTGCTTCAGAGGCAACGCTAGAAATCTGAGTTAGCTTGATCTCCTCTTAGTGGGGGGGGCATAAGCAAAGTTTTGTCTGGATGAGGGAAGAGGGAAATGAATTCTACGTTTAAACCTCCTCTGCAGTTGGTCTGAAAATTTGGAAACTTTCATTCTTGTAGTGATTTTTCAGTGGTGTACTGGACCCATTAAAGTCAGTGGGAGTTTTGCCATTGCTTTTAATGAGGTCAGAAAAAGAATAGTACATTTCAACTGCTTCTATTTTTTTTTTTTTTTTTTTTTGAGTTGGAAAGAAGTTTTATATTTGTTTCTTTTACAGTGATGTATTCTAGAAACAAATCCACCTATAATTAGATAGCATATTCCATAGAATTAGCAAGATGGAATGGAATAAACATCATGTCCAGCTTTAGGAGACCAACAGTCACTGTCAGAATTATTTTCTTTTGTTTTATACATTTATTTTTCACTTGGTGTACATAATATTTGGGCACATGAGGAATAGTTTAATTTAAATTTTACATCTACATTCTTTTGATAGGGAGAGGCTGAAGTAAACAGGGTAATTCAAAGGAAAGGCGAGGAATAGGGTTTTGATTAGGATACATCAGTGAGTTTTGACTGTTCTGAAAAATATTTTCTTTTTCCATTTCATATCTTACATTGTGCCAGCAGGAACAAGACATGATGTCTTGTTCATAAGTCTACATTCTTTCCACTACCAGTGAAATTCATCTGTTTAGTCTGATGTGTTTTCAACTAGCTGTCACAATAATGCACTCATTTATATGCATGTGGAGGTTTATAATGGTTAAATACTCATGAGATATGCAAATATTCACTCTTTAATTCATAAGTGAAGACTAATCAAAAACTTTGCTCTGTTTTCTTCTAGTAGAAGCTCTGTTCTGGAATGTTGTTAAGGTTGGCAATAATTTGATCAGAATACGTAGGTGAATGGAGAATCCTTTGCTTATTCTTAGCTATTTCTCTGAAACTGTGCAACCACTTCAGCTTTAAAGCACCTTCTCCATTTTTTTATCTGACACTGAATATTTGTGATCACTTTGAAATGTGTTACGTTTAGAAAACAAAATGAAGACACAATGAGATGTCCTTCCCTCTTCTTGGTCCAGGTGCTTCCTGTGGTGAGTATGTAGTGCTTATGAAAAACCAGTGCCAGAAGAGCTCCTTGTGGTCTTCCGAGAGACCAAACCATTTGGGACAGCTGGCCTTTCCTAAAGTAATAATCCTTGTCGCTGTTCTCTTGTGACAGGGGAATGTGATGAATGTACTTCTTACAAGTACAAGTACTTCTGCAAGTCACCTCTAAGTGTGTGGGCTAGAAATGCACAGGTACACCTTTCTATCTCCTGACAAATGCCACTTGTTTTCTGTTCTGCTGCTTTGAAGACTTCAGGGAAGTTGGCAGAAACCTGCCATTTTCTTTGGAACAGCAGTTCCTGTAAGAATGCTGAGAGGACCGGGTGGAGGAGAAGTTTATTTACCAACATTTACCACTTACCCAGAAAATCTCTAGTGCTCATGCCACACTGTCCTAAGTGTAGTCCCTCTTACCTCAGTGGTTTGGCTGCCTCACTCTGCCAAGCAGGGTAAGCTCACAATTGGATAATTTGTTTGTCCCATAACACCTAAGGAGGGAAGCTTTTTAAAGTGGGAGCTCATGTCAACCTGGGTGGGGGTCAGCTTAAGGTAATTACGAGTCTTAGTATGTGAGCCTCTTTCTGTTTGTTTTAAATAGTGAGTCAGCATCAACACAAATAGGAGCCACTTCCACTCTTGTAGTTCAAAGCATATTAGGAGAGTTTATAACTGCTAATGAACAACATTCCAGAAAAATCAGAACCCAGGCTTCCAAGATTTGAACGTTTTGCATTATGAGACGTTCAAGCTTGTGTATGGTAAACAAGATTTAGAAACTCTTCTATGTAGTTGTGCTTTGGACCCCAACAAACATTACAAGAAAATGTCTAACTGTGTTTGGATTTATTTTATAAACCAGGATGGCTTCAGCAGTCTGTGTGGCCTTCCATTCAGCTGTTTGCTTAAGCCAAGCCAAAAGCCACTTATCTGAAGATGATTTATTCTCACTCTTGAGCTGACAGAACCAGGCTGGAAAGGGCAAAAGCTGAATAATAGTCTAAGCCTCTGACTTCAGTCAAATCATAGTGGGAGCGTGAAGGACTGGCCATAACACTGTTCTGCAAGGTACTTGTGGTTCTCTTGTACATCACTTGTTGGACACCTTTTTTAAGTAAACAGCCATGGTATGTGATTGACTCAGATTAGAATTTTGCAGCTGTTCCTTTCTATCTGCCTGGTATGCCTGCAGCTCAACATCTTCAAAATCAAAACCTTAATTCAAATATTATAATTTGGAGAAGCTTCTCACTTTCTGTTTCTGGCAGTGTGAGTAAAATGGAGGCAATTTTGTTTCTTTATCTTGTTCAGAAAAATAAACATTGTTTATATACTTTGAACATATTGTATAGTAAAATGCAACACTTTAACAGTCCTAGGTAGAGATGTGAAAGTATGACTAGAGGCAGTGTCAAAATTGAATCTGAAGAGAAAGAAACTTTTTAGCAATGTTTTAAGTTGGCTTGATTGGTTAGATTAAAACAACCAAAATAATTTTGCATTTGAGAACTCTTACTCTCTTTGGATGCTTTGGATCTGATGTTCTCGTTGGCATCTTTTCACTTCAGACTTCACTTTATGCAGAGCATGACTATGAGCGTGGTTCTGGTAGCCAAGGTAAATGAGGCTGAAGTTTTAGTTTTGGCCCATCCAAGAGCTGTGCTGTCCAGACAAGTAATGTGGGTTGTACGGTGGGCCAGAATGGCACTGCCAAGACCATCTTGCTGCTGTGGTGTGTGGCTCGTGGGCACTTGCTGTGCAAGGCTGTTTCCCAGCATGGATAGCCTCCTTCCACACCAGTGTGACTGAATGCAAGAGTAAAAATAAGGGTGTCCAAGTGACTAAGGCTACTGCTTGTAATCTCCTTCCTCAGTGAAAATTACTTTCAATGAGTTAATACCAAAAGGGTTAAAGAACCATTGTGTATTTTGAATTTGGGTTGTCAAAGCAAATATTTTGACAATCGGTCAAAAGTGGATGCTGAGTAGCATGCTGTGAAGAACATATGGTTCTGTCATGGAAAAAACTTGTTGAGGGATGGGAAACTGAGAGGAAGAATAAACAGCTAGTTTTCAGCCTTGCAAGGGCCTGGTTTGAGTTTCTACTGAGGAAAAATGGAGAAAATAAAAGCGCAGGGGGTGAACAGAGTGACGCTTCATGAAGCACAGTTGTTTAGCACAGCCTGTAGCTGGAAAGGCTTCCGTGTATAGCACAAATGTGTTGTTGGAGCCACATGAGAGAGATGGTTAGGTTCATTGGGAAAGCCAAAGTGGGGAGGAGGTTGTTGGAAGGAAAAGGGGTAAGAAGGTGTTGGGAGGAAAAGGTTAACTACATAAATGTGACTGAGCTGGAGCTTGTCTTCAGTACTTCATCTGCAGTCTCTCCTTACTAAGTCTCAGAATGAAATGCCTCTGCCCCTGCTCTGTGCTCGCCATCCTACTTTATATGTTTTTGTCTGTCTGACAAAAAGGACTTGTAGGTGAGTGGTGCTCTCCTTTCAGCACATCACTAGTGCAAGAAAAACCTTATGCAGAAGTTCTCCCATGAATAAGGGTGCATTGGTATATTGGCTGTTGGTATGTTTTGCACCAGAATAAAATACTCATTACCTAGGAAAAGTCAAATTGTACAGGTTTTATTCAAAACCAAAGTATTTTCAATTTAATTGTAGTTCTCAATAACATTCACTACCTCACTTTTAGATGCTGCAGTTTTCCTTAGTTGCACAACAGGGAATTGAACTCTTGAGATTTTGAACTCCAGGTCAGCTTCAGACAGGCTATTTTGCTCATGCAGTGACTTTTCTGGAGATACTGTCTTAAAATTTTGCTGCAATTTATTGTGCTTACATTTCAGTTGGGAAAGAACCCCATGATCTGGTCTTTCCTTCTAGTATGGCATCCTGTATTTGTTATCAGTGACATATTTTTATGGCTGCCAGTGTTCATCTAGAATTTCCACCTACCTAAGTAAATATGAACTTTGTTTCTACCTGTGTTCAATAAACGGTGTTTTATATCCAGCAGTACAGAGTCAACAGTAACAGCCATTATGGGTGTTCAGCTCTTATGTACCTTCCACCTCACTGAAAATCCTGGGAATACAATGATGAGGAATTCATATGGGTGCAGTTCTTGCAGAAAAATACAGGATTTAGAGCTCTTTGGAGCATCTTTTAAAAAAATAAAGGCATTTTCAGTTACATTCTCATTATTCACGCAGATGACGTCAGAAGAAGATAGGTTTGTAGTGGACATTTCCTACATTCCAATCATTATTTCAAGTGGAATTGCTGAGCGAATTAACTTTCTTTGGCAGGCTGATGCTTCAGCTCTCTGTTATTACAAAGGGTGTATTCAAGTCATTAGTATGTAAGGTTGCTTGAAAGCTTAATGCTCTCTCCACACCCCCAAAATGGAAAATTAGTGGAACTGTTCTCTCACTATGTCTAAAAGCCCTTTTTTAAGGCAATGTCATAACACTGAGCTACAGGAGACAAATTCTGTTGTTGGCACATCAACTTTAAGCCTTTTATACCAAAGGAATCTGCAGATCTAGATGATTCACTACAACTAGTACAGGGGGAGTAGAAATTTCTGGATGAAATTTTGAATGTGTGAAGTTGCATGTGTCTGTTTCAGTTTTCATGTGTCTGATTTTGCGTTCAGTGGGACTAATATTTAACTACCCAACTTAGAACTCCTAAGAAACTGAATACCAACCCCATGACAAACCTAAAAAAAATACTGGGGATGCCTGTTTTTCAGGCATCTGTTGACTGCAGCAGCACAGCAGGGAGGTCCAGATCTGGTTCTTCTCTCTTGCCTCCAGTTCAATGTCAGTATTTGGGATTTGGTGAGGAAAACTTGGAAGTGCTATGTTCTCATCATGGGGGAGGTAACATGAGGGCATTTCCTGCTCCCACCCGTGCTTTCAGGCAGCACTGTTTCAGTTCAAGAGCAGAGGCATGTGGAATGACCTGTTTGTTATTTTGAGGCCGCTATTTGGATATGAGTTGGAAGTGTAGTGATCTCTGCCTCTTGTACTAAGATAAGTGTAACTCTGGGAATGTCATCAGCCACTGCTGAAAGGCAGTGTAATGGCTTGGGGAAGGCCCTGGGGAACATTTTCCTGCAGTCACAGCATACACAGGGCTGTGGAAGAGGGGAATTGAGGGGAGTGAGGAAGCTCAAGGCTGACTGGCAACCCCTCTGACTGGGCCTTTTGGCCCCTTGGTAGTGACTGAGGCTCTTTTGCACAGATTCCTCTTTACAATGGCATAAGTCAATAGAGTCTACCAGTGCTGGCAGCAGTTTAAGATGAGGTGTGTGACACACCTGCAGGCAGATTGTTTTCCTGAAACACTGGTGCAAACCTCAATCCCAAGCCCAGGAAGGCACCACTCCTTGCAAAATCCAGGCTTCAAAGGGGTCACCACATCACAGGGTGAGCTGTCTGCAACTGTAATCTTGTTCACCTCTTCTTGGGGCGGGGTTGGCTCAGCTGCCGTCAGCAGAAACCCAGAAGGTTGGAGCAAGGTTCCATTCTTGCCCCTTGCACCTAGGTGCCCGTGGCATGTGGAGTTGTGTTCAGCCTCTGTCCCGAAGGCGGGCTGTGCTGCCTCCCCAAAGTGAAGGCAGGAGCTGCACATCTGTGAAACTGCTTAAACGTGTCCAAACATTTTGCTGGGTGACTGCCAGCACCCTTGGTAATTTGGACCATAAGAAGATGATGGGGGTGTGGTGGTAGGAGTGGGTGGGACCGCTGGGTGTTACTAGGACCTTTGCTTGCAAAGTGTTTGACAAACACCCACCATGGGATAGGGCACAGCAGATATTGTAAGTATTAGCAGCATTGGGGGAGAGATTAATTACTCCCCTGCAACAAAACAGGGAGGTTTCCAGCAGGCTCTGTTTGACCACCCCTTGTTAGAGCTTTGTATGTTGATGTGAATCTGCGCCAGATCTTGGTCTGTTGTGGGGGTGGAAATGACTTTTTTTCTCACTGCTGATGTGTTTTCTCTTTTCTTGTAGGTGTGTGATGTCAAACAGTGGGCAGTCCTCGTAGCCTCCCCCACCAGCCTTCAGTGTCATGTGCCAGTATGAATATTAAGAAAGAAAAGCATACTTCAGAGCTCAGCATCTGGGAAAGAAAAAAGGAGGAACTAAGCAGAGAGAGCAAATGATTGTACTGCTTGCAAAACTTGAGGCTGTTCACTTTTTCTCCTGAGAAGCTTCATCTTGGCCTTTGTGAGAGAGTCAAGAAAGTAGGCAGAGCAGCCACAGTGATTTTCTTTTTCCCTTTTTAATTTAATTTTTTCTCCCTTGTGTCTGGATTTTAAGTGTGCTGCACTGATCACAAGCACTGGACATCAATATGTGTCATGTCATTGTAACATGTCGGTCGATGCTATGGACTCTCCTGAGTATCGTGGTGGCTTTTGCAGAGCTCATTGCCTTCATGAGTGCAGACTGGCTGATTGGCAAGGCAAAGCCTTCAAGCTCCGAGGAGGTGGACAACAGAACGGGGGGATCGCAGGAGCCCTACCGACCAACGCTGGGCATCTACGGGCGCTGCACCAGGATCTCCCACATGCAGTTCTCTAGACGAGACACACTTTGTGGTCCTTACGCTGAAAACTTCAGTGAGATTGCCAGTGGGTTCTGGCAGGCAACCGCTATTTTCCTAGCCATGGGAATCATGATTCTCTGCACCGTGGCATTTGTGTCTGTCTTTACTATGTGTGTGCAGAGCATTATGAAGAAAAGCATTTTTAACGTCTGTGGGCTGCTACAAGGGATTGCAGGTACGTGCACTTTGAGATCAACTAAAGTTTTAATTTTGGGGTAATTCAGATGAAGAAACACAGCAATTCTGGCCTGTCTGCAGACAGACTGCATTAGGCAGACCCAAAGCGATTCTATATGCTGGTGTTTATTCAAACATAACTGAAATTTATAGCTACACAGCATGTAATACATTGACATTGGCAGTGGAATTGCAGCCTGATGTGTGCCAAAATGAACTGACCAGTATTGCTTTTGTTTGCTGTTCATTTTTTTCCCTCTGTTTGAATTTCTTTTAGTTACAAAAACTACTCTCCTTTGCTACCAGCAGAGAACAAAGTTAATACTCATATTAAGGCAGTCTATCTCCCTCTTCCTACTTTAATAATTTTTCCATAGACTGAAGGCAGTTCCCTTGATGTCTCAAAGGCTTCATGACTGCAGTGTGAGTAAATACCACCCCAGGGCTAAGAACTGGTTGTAGTCGCACACCCAGTTCCTCCAGCATTTCATGCTAAGCAGCCTCCTTCAAAGCTGTGAGCTTGATAAGTGATACCTTGAGATAAACCTTTCCTTTAGCCAGCTTATTGTTCAGCTGCAGTTACACAGCCCAGGGAGCTTGTCTTTTTACTGTTCAGGGATCAGCTGTGCTTTGCGTGAAAAGATGAATTTGTTCTAGAGATTTGGTGTTTCTGCTTAAACCCATAGATTTTACAGAGATTAAATGACTGTTAGTAAACCAACCCTGGTTGGACAGCCTTAGTTAGAGAAGTATTCATTTTTCTGTACTTGCCACCGAGGCATGGGGAAAACATGTCTCATACACAGGTTTTCATCTTTTGTGCTCTGTGTGTGTGCATGTTCATCTGGAGGAGGAGAGTGGTCTTCTGCCCTGCTTCTGGTAGCCCTCAGAGACCTGTGAGGGGGGAGGATTTGAGCAGAGCCACCTCCTCTTTCTGTCTCGGTGGGGCTCTTAAGCAGATGTTTTCAATTCACATAATTATTCAATCACAACAAAAATTAGGTTTTAACTTGTTTTGCTTGAAATGTGAATCCAGCTTTCCCCCTTCTCACCTCCTCTAAGGTGGCCAAACATGTCTGTGATGGCTGTACCTAAACAGGAGATGTAATGATAGATATTTATCTGAAGATGGATGGTTTCATTTGCTTAGTTGAGACCTAACATAATCTAATTCTAAAGACATGTGGGGAAGTAGGTGAAAACTGACTTTACTGCCTGCTGCAACCCCTCAGAGCCAGTGTTCCATGCCAGGGACTGCTGGAGCTGGCTCCTGAAGCACTACCACAGTGGCTCTCACCCTTGGCTACTTCATTCATCTTCAGTGTAGAAACATAACACTTACTTCACGTCACCCACAATGTAAGGGTTGTGCTTCTGGAGCAGAATTATATCCCTAGATTGGCTAAAGATGCTTTTACTCATCTGATGGCATACAATTAGCATATTAGGTCCTTTAGATGAACATGAAAGTTTTTGCTGTAGTCACTCCTGGTGTACAGAATTTGCCAGACGCAGTGTGACAAGGAAGCAGCTTGGCAGTGCAGATTAAGCCAGGGAAAGTTGTTAGTTTCTTGCTTTCTTACTCCATACTTCAGAAATAGTCCATGACTATTTTTCCAGGAGTTGCAATTATTACTTGTTTTCTTTTGGAGGGGTATTTGTACAGGACAGATTACTTAGAAGCATAAATAGATCTTTGGCGTGTCAGATTTGGGTCTTTTGAAAATATAACTTTATTTAAACTCTGATACCATCCCAAAGTACCTAGTCTATCACCCAGGCTTAGCAGGTAGAAGGTACTTGTATCTTAGAATAGCGTTCTGGAAACCATGCATTTGTGAGAAAATGCATGCTAAGACAGTTTTATATTTTATTTTCAATCCAGCTGTACCCATAATAGGACTTGTAGCCTAAAACATTGAACAGTACAGTTGACAAAGCATTTCTTATGTGTTAGGGCATAGATCACTCATTGAGCTGTACTGAGCATACAAGCACTTCACTTTTTACAATTCAGATAAATGAGACAGCATAAAACTGGGTAAAAGAAAGGTCACTTTACTGAAATGTTGCTGTGAGAAGTAGACCTGCTGGTATTTACAGACAGGCATCTTGTGGCTCACAGCTCATTTTCTCAAGATTAACTTTATTGGGTCCACTGCTACTTTTGTGCCAGTAGTATTACAGCATCTGCTTACTTAGTTGCTGTTATTTTCCTTATGACTAATGACGGCTGCTAATTTAAACTTTCTCAGTTTCTGATTTTTGAATAATGCTTAAGAAAGTTGCTCAAGAGGGACAGTTGTCAGCATGGCTAATTCAAACAGGGATTATGATAGATACACTAATGCCCTGACCAGAAAACAAGTTATAACCCTGCCTTAATAATTTTAAGCATAGCATCATTCTTTCTAATATGAACTATTATGTTTTTAATAAGTGTACAAGAAGAATTCAAAAAAATTATTTTGTAAATCAGCCTATATCAGTACAATATTTGCAAGTATTTCAAACATCTCCTTTTCAAAAATGAGATGCACACATGGTAGAGTCATCTACAGGAACTCAGGATCTTGCAGACTTAATCTCATTTAAAATCTCTGTATCTTTGCAGCAGAGATTTAATATAATTAAAAACATACAACAACCTAATTTATTCCTGGAATTCATCATGACAAAACAATAACAGACACCGGATACATCTTTCCAGTCAAGCAAGATTGGTTGTGGATGATGCCTACGGTGAAATTACAGAACAGAAAGCAACATCTCTTCTGTTATGGCCCTTGAACAAATGTGCATTCAGATCAACAGGAGGAAGACATACACATATCGGGACCTTAAGAATTTTTTTTTTTTATTATTATTTTTGTGGCAGAAAATGAGGAGTATGAGGCCATAAAGGAAGAAAATATGGGTCTTGTTTAAACTCCTGTAATTCCTTTGTTATAGAGCAAGAACTTCTACCACTTTACTTTCAGACTGCAGTGCATTTCATTCTGCAGCTGTAGAAACAGTAATCAATAGCCCTGGTTTTAGAGATGTTTGAGGATTGTTTCATCTGGATAAGCACCTTTTCTCTGCTTTAGAGAGTGCAGAGAATGGACACATGCAATTGAATAGATAATTAATATCCAGTAGCAAGAAGACCAGACAGTCTTTCATTTGTATGTGTTTTTAGGGAAAGTATTCTACTTTTAGTCTGTGAATCACTTGAAATGCAGAGGCTGGCGGAGGAAGCATATTTGTACATGCTAACTGATGAGAATCAATTCAAAGTAAATTTTCACAGTAATCATGTAGCTATAGGAAGTAAATAATCGGTGATCCTGTACTGACATACCTCAATAAGTCTAGTGTAGTTGCATATGTGTTTACAAGTCTTATTTGGGCTTGTGTACTTGACTTTGTTGCTAAGTAATACAATATAAACATAACCTAGCCTCAAAGGAAGGTGGGGAGAGCTTAGAATAGAGCCTAAACCAAGTTTGGCTTTCATCTCTGATCGTTTCCTTTATGAAGTTCATAATCAACAACTTGGCTTCCTTTTTTGGCCTCTGACATGGCTGGGCAGACACAACCCCTTCCCCACAGCCAGTGTCTGCCTGACTTGCAGCTGGGCTACAGTGCACCAGCAGCACCCAGACTGCACACCAGGGGGAGGAAACTAAATTAGCTGCACCAGTATTATATCAACCACAGAACTTGAGCAAGCCCCTGTTTTTTTGTGGGGAACTCAAAATCATGTGCCTGCAAAAGCTTTGTGGAGAGCAGTGGGGAAATGGAGCTGACATGTCAGGAAGGCTAAGGGGTTTGGGAGTTCAGTTTCTTTTACTGCTCTTTTGCTGTGCTGGAGCAGGGCTGCCTTGCCAGGAACATTTACCAAAAGAGGATAAAAATAGTTTCTCTTCTCTAAAATCTTTCCAGGGTGTTGATGGCTTCATCTGGGAGGCCTCTCATCGGTCACCCCCCTCCTCATCTCTTCCTCTGCTCACAGCCTGCTGTTTCCTAGCTCTAATGGGGCTTGACAGAAGCATGCAGAAAAAAAGCATGTAAAAATTGGGTTGCAATCAGTCAGAAGACCAGCTGTGTCACAGGTGCACACCGAGGAGTGTCTCTGGTTCATTCAGGTGAATGCATGGCTGCATTTTGCTGTCGTGTGCCTTAGCTGGCTGTCCCAGTGGCAGTTGCATATTTAACAGGTAGATGTCCAGTCAGGAAAGCCAGACGTTTCTCTGTTTTCAGAGGTGTTTTCAAAGGCTGCTGCAGGCAGGTCAGAGAGCACTAATCCCTTGGATGCTGAGTTGAAGTGTGTCTGCTTGGGCCCAGATGCTGCAGCTTTGGATCTCTCTCACCCCAGCAGTTTCTCCTCCAGCATTGCTGATGAATGACTCAGCTTCTCTTCCAAGGCCTGAGCTGTTTGTTTTTTCCCTGCCAGTTGCCCTGTTCAGTCCCAAGCAATGATACCTCTTCCACAGCACTTTCTCTTCTCAGGTATCTCAAGAGCTCTTCTGCATTCTTTCTTCTCACCTTTTCATGATTTCTCTCTGTGACCGTGCATGTCTTCTCCTTTTCCCTTCTTGGTATCTTGGAGGGTTCCTCCATCAGAAGCTGCTGCGGTACCTTGGCAATTGTTCAGTTCCAGGAGTACAACTTTACCCTCAAATCCTAGGAAACTTCTCTGCAGCTTTCTAAAATGAAGAGAAATTCTGTTTGAAATTCCATTTCAAACCAGCTGTGTGTGTAACATTCTGACTTTGCTGCTGAAGGAGTTTGTTTTACATCTCTTGAGCTGAGAAATTGTTCAGCCTGTTATACTTACTTGGCATCGTTTTCATTTTGGGATTAGGAAGATGGCCTGAGCAGAGTGTGATAGGAATCATCTGAAGGGGATGAGGATCTGGAGCTGCTTGTGGGGGTGGGAGAAGTAGGATCCAGCCACACAGGGTGGGCTCATGGTGTGTGCAGCCCTGTGACTGCAGACTCCTGGCTGCTGGAAGTTAATGAGGCCGGTGGGAGTTGTGGAGGAGGAAGCTGGGGAGGAAGTGGGAAGTCAGCCAGGCCTTTCATCATAGAGGGGAGAAAAAGCAGGAGACACAAGCTGTGGTAGAAGGGCCGTGAGGCTTTTAGAGCTCTTTCATATTCAGACCATAACAGAAAAGGTTACAGTAGGTGCAGCAATGTTTAGCATATTTGTTTATAAGTGGCATCACATTGTACAAAGGCATTATTTTGTCTGAGAAAGAGACAAACTGATGAATAAGGAAGAAAGCACCTTGTAAGCTGATGTTGCCTGCAGGCAACAGAAGCTGTTGCACAGCCAGGGAGCCCAAGCAGTAGGAGAGCAGAGCAAGAGTGGTTTTGCCCTTGAAGGCAAGGAAGCTTCTTGTTTGTCTTTCTAAAACGCAGAGCATGCATTTTTCAGAAAGCATATTTCCTCTTTGGATTCAGCTAAGAGTTTTTCTTTTTGGATGCCAGAATTCTGAATTCTTGGGGTGGGAAGAAAGAAAAAAGGGAGGGGAGAGGGATTTCTCTTGGAAATCCTGACAGTCTGAACTGCTTTTGCTGTCTGCGGTATAGTGCTTCCTGTAACCTATATGGCCCAATGCCAGCATGATATCTAATACACACTTGGCTGCTGAAAGTTCAAGCAAAGGGGACTGCTGTCTTGGAATATGCCAGGGAAGGAAAACTGAGTTCAAGTGCTAAATTGCTATTGAGCCTGAGGGAGACCATTAGTAACTTCAAAGAAATAAAATGAAGATTTCAGTGTTTTGTTAGATTCGGTGGTTGACTCATCTCCTGCACTATCAAGGTGGGTACTTGAAAAGAAGGAGACACACAGCAGATTAAAATGAATAGAAAAATAAACAAAAATTTTAGGTTTTCATTGATCAAGTTTGGCAGTTGATTACCTTGGCAAGCGTAAGTCTCTTCCAACAAACAGCACTTAGTGTGAAAGAGACTCCCATGCTACCCACTGAGAAACATTTTACCATGGCGCATATGCACACTGAGGTCTACCAGCATAGGTGAAATGCTGAGCGCTTCTTTACACCCCTGCCCTGGTGATGTGGGAAAGAGTGCTGGTGATACCAAGAGGCCATGGGGATATCAGAAGGGCACAAGGGCTCTGTTTCTGTCAGATTTTTGGTTCTAGGCCTCAGAGCCAAGACAGATGCTGCTATTTGTATGTGGAATGGAAACACAAGGAAAATATTTAAATTTACCAAATGCTGTGTTCTCACTCAAGCACAAGAAAAAGAAGAAAGGAGCTCTTTTAAGAAAGAAGGCTAGCTTTTGCTTAGCTCCTGTCTTTGGTGTTCCTTATGTGGTGGTGAGGAAATAAGTGGATTTGAGTTGTGCTTTCTTACCCAGTACAGATGCCCTGCACTCTGCTGCTGCATATCTCATGAAGCCACAGGAAATTTTCCCCTTCCTGCATCTCTGTTTGCCTTTTCCTTCAGGCTGAGTCCTAGTTCCTCTGCAGCTCCTCTCCCCTACCCCCAAACTTGTTGCTTGTACTATGGGATCAGTATTGAGGAAATGTAAGGCCATGAAAAGGTGACCTGCAGCCCTTTTACCTCTGTTTAAGCTCAGGGAGGTAGTTGTTTTGGCCTCCTTTACTGAGCTATAGTCGTATTTCATTCCCTTTCTGCTAATCCAGCTTGAGTAATTGGAGGCAATGGCATTCACTGGTGGAACAGCAGTGGAAAAGGTTATGGTGAATGGTAGGAAATAGACTCAGTCTTCATCTCTGCTTCTCTAATGAACAGAATATTTGACATGGCCTTTCCTTCCCTGATTCAAGAATCTCCTGAATTTACCTCCCACAACTGAATTTCTCATTTAGGAGCATTGACTGAGCCTTTTATTGCCTTGTCCTAGATTAAAAATACACAGTGCCTTACTGGGTTTTAAGGTAAAATATGAGAGGTGCCTGAGCAATGGCCCGATGAGTGGAGAGTCTTTGTTTACCCCTGTTCTGCTGAAACCTGTAAACATTTGGCTTCTGCCCTGCAAGTTGCTTTATCTTGACTTAATTGTTGGGTTGACAGCCATCACATGGGAGCCCCCAGAGTGTGGTGAGTTTACACGGCTGACAGCTAGCAAAGAGGCCCCAGTGTCATTTCAGGGCTTGGGACTGATTTTACTTTGAGTCTACACATTTTCTTTCCTCCCAACTAATGGGCACTCTCACCACACACATAAAAATTATTAAAAACTAATGGTGAATTTATCTTCTCTTAAATAAAACAGCAGTCTGCAGGCTCAGGCTTCACTTCAGAGAAGTCTAAGCACTAAGATTATACCAATATAATAAACAACCCCCAAATTCCTCACTTTGAGCTAATGAACAGTTATTTTGTGGCTTTTTTTGGGGGTAGTAAAACATAATGGTTGAGTGTCCCACCAGTAGTCCCCTGCACTGTATTTCTACCTCTGCTTCCAGACTGCAACTACACTAGTGCCAATAGATGTTTGCATAGGTTTGGTAATGTATAAATATCTCTGATTTGCATAGGAAATTTTAGCATGGGAAAAGAAACATGACAGTAGGGACCTTATCCACTTCCTCAGCTTGGGGAAGGCAGTGGTTAGGGAAATATTTTTTCTTCTGGTAAGTGCATGCCCTGAGACAATTTTAAAGGGAAAAAAAATCCATATGGGTTTTGAGCCATCACCTGGTTGTAGGATTAAACTGCTAATTCTCCTGCCCCATCTTAGAGTATCCCTGATTTCAGTACACTGAAATCTATATATGTGCGCAATCATCTGCACTCATTGAAAGTATGAAGGTGTGCACTTGCCTCACTGCACTGCCTGCTGGCAACCCTCCCCCATTCAACAGCTAACTTACCCCAAAACACATCTGCTTGTGTTAGCCGGCACCAACTGTGGTGTCCAGGCAGGCTTTTTAAAGCATTGATCTTCATAATGCTGTGAATTTTTCTTTTGTTTCTTATGCAGTGTTTACAAGTGGGCCAGAAGCCATTTCCAAGGCACTAGGGCATGCAAAGTCTCCCCTTTCTTTCTGGACAAAGACCTACTTGCCTCTGGTCAGCTGCTTGCATTTGGTGGGTCTGGCAGCCATCCAGGGGGGTGAAGAGTAACTGCAGAGGCAGGTCTGTGGCCCTGTGCTGTGGGTACTGCAGGCAGTGCTCCATTCAGTATCTTGTGCTTTTCCTATAGCCAGTGCTAGAAGCACCATGTCAGCAGGCCTGAACCTTGAACTCTCATCTGATTAAAATGGTATTACTGAGTCATTTCACAGGCTGAAGGTGTCTGTTGTGCAGCTGCCAAGTAGGAGGCTGTCCCTTCATCTGTCAGCGGGCAAAGTGATCAAAAGTGCACGAGTGGTAACCTGGTAACATCCCTGCTAGGTTTGTCAGGAAAAATTTGCATGTGGGAAAGCCTCCTTGTCTTAAGCTACACTAGTGCATTTGTACAGATATTTAACCCATGAAATGGTTCAGGTGGCTGAGGCGGCACATGTGGAAATGTGAGCAATAGCAATAAAGGCAGCGTGCCTGGCTGATGCAGTGTCCATGGACTGATTCTTAATCTCCTGTGGTTTTGCAGAAGATGAAAACAATCAGGATCAGTGCCACTGGGGATGCAGCCCACCTGCACTGCACTGCAAAGCTAGTCCCTCCCTGCTTTTACCCTTTTACCCCTTTTCCTCTCTTAAAATGTTGCAGCTCAGTTGTGCTGCTCCATAGGAGCCTATTGCAGTGCCACCTCATTGATCACAGCTGCTTAATTTCCTGCTTCTTCAGCAGTATTTAAAAGCTTTTTTTACTATTTTTCTAGGAAATGAGTAGATAGTTTCAGGCTTTGCAATGAAAGTGGCTTTGTTAGTATATGCTCTGTTTAATATGGCACAACAGCAGCAGCACAGGAGACTGTCAAAACTAAATAGCATACCTTCATTTGGCTAAACAAGCCTCTGCCCTACCCCCTGTCTCAAAGGTTCCTTCCAGGGAACAAAAGAGGTTTTCCTCAGATCTGACCCCAGCTCATAATGTGACATAAAAATGCCCATGATGAGAGGCTGATCTGTTGGTTTTCCACAGTGTTGACCTGGCAGCATTGCTGCAGTATATGAAAACCAGGAGAAGCCTTGCTGCAGCTGCAGGCCTTTAAAAGTTCTTGGTGCACAAGTACAAAAAGTCTTCTATAGCAAAAGCGTCTGCTGTGTCGATATTGATGTTCTCAGTGTACTGTAAGGTTTTGCTTTGGTGTGTTAGGAGAAAGGAGTTGCTTTTACACCATTTAAGTAAAGAATGCCTGATGTTTAATAGACTGTTGTAATCAGGAGATACATGGCAATCTAGTATTGAAATCTAAATCTCATAAAGGCATCTTTTTGAAAGCAAGTAATTAGGGCCTGATAATAAAAGGTTATGTGGCCTAAATGCCTTCAGTGAAAGATGTAAAAATGTTCTCTGCTGACAGAACTTACACCAAAGAGTTTTAGCTGAGGTCTCTGGGTAGAAAAGTAATTTGAATAGTTTTCTGTTGTCATACCCAGGCATCTTGCAACATTGTGTGATGTTCTTTCAAACCTCTTTTAGAGAATTCCTAAGAGGAAAGGTAACTGACAACTGACAACAACTAACAAAAAGTAAATTTTGAAAAATTGTCATACTGATTTCAAGAAGTATGATTGTGTCGCTAAAAAAGTACAAACAGCAATATGTGTACAGCAGAAGATGCAGTTTCAGCAGTGCAGCTGTGCCCAGAGAGGGGGTTAAATCTAGAACAATGCAAGCATGAGCTCTGTGAGCCTGCAGAGGAGCACAGTGGGAAATAACCTTGTAATGTTTTCAGAGTGGATTTGTTTCTCCCAGCAGGGTGGACAAACAGCACTAATTCCACAGGTAGGATGGCTGTGAATTAATAATCATTTCTTGTACAGCAGCATGAAGAACTGAAAAGGTTCATGGTAGAAAACTTGTTCAGACAGAGCAGTCAAATTTTATTCTCTATTATTTCTCTTGAGTATTGGCTTCTCTTCAAAGATACAGGGACAAACAAAAACTGAATTTTTTAAGAAAAAAACCCCACTCTAATATTTGCTGTTCTCGTGCTAGGTATTTCTCAAGGCAAACTATCAGCAGAAGGTAGTTTTTTCTTCCTTGTCCCATTGCATCTGTGTTCCCAGGAGGAGAGGGGGTGGTTCTTTTTGAGGGGTGTCTGGCTGCAGTGGTTGAACAGTTAGGTGCTTTGGTTTGCTGTCTTCTATTTCAGGAAATTCAGGCAATGGATTGCACTATTAGTGGGTGGTGGAGCATCATCTGCCAGTCTTGTTCAAGCTGTAGAGTTATTGAGATGACTGTCTCTTCTGAGATACTGGGTAGCAGGAAGCAAGGCTCCTCTTCAATTGAGCACTCCTTTTTATATATAAAAATATCAGGAGAGTCAGGAAGGGACCCTGCACAGCTTAGCCATTGCTCTAGATATTGAAGCTTTGAGCTGAATATGTGATGAGGGGCCCATGCCTCTCCACTATGGTGTTAGCATGAACCAAAGGAGTGCCTTTCTGCTGAGGGTATTCTGAATTGACTTAATGGAATAATCTTTATCTACTTTTCCTGTCAAGCAGGAACCAGTTATTCATGAAATAAGAAATTGTGATAAAAATTAGATATAGTCCTAAGAGGCTCATGAGATGCTTTCTGTCTGCACTGAAATGGAGTAGTAGAAAGGAGGTTTGGTAGTGAAAATAGTACTTTTTAATTTTTTTTTTGTTTTATTATGCTGATCCAGCATGGGAGTTACACAGTTAGCTGTCTGAAATCATGTACAAACTCTGACTGTATTCAAATCCATAGTTAAGGCTTTCCTCCAGATTTTTTCATCTGTGAAGTTTATCAAATTATGACCTTCTATAGTATTTATTAGATCTATATATTCAGGAATTTTCTGTACTTTTGAAAAAAAAGGTCTAAGTCAGTAAAGTCCTGATGCCTACATTTGGCAGCAGTCCTGTGCCTTTTGAGTGCCTGAGTTTTGGGTAATGGCTTTTCAGCTTGGGGCATACATTCCATGAACCAGTCACTCTCAGGAGTTGCTCACTGCTCTAGTTTTGATAAAAAGTGATGGATATGTCTTCTTGGTCCTGCTTGTGATACTCAGCCATAAGCCAGGTTTGCTGTTAAACAGAGGCTCTCTAGGTTTGTGAGTGATGGTGTGGTAAACTTAAAAAACTTCCATCTTGGCAGCAGCTACACTGACATTTCAGATCCAGCTCCTTGATTCAGTGATGGTGATTTTTACCAGCCAAAGGGCTTGTGATCATTAGAGGAAGCAGCAACTGGTCCATACCAATGTGCAGTCAGAAAGATACATAGTGTGGTCATACCGGTTGCGGAACAGGAAACTAGTGATGAATAGAGGAGAAGGAGCTGCTGGTGTTTAGTCTGAAATGGCTGCAGGGCTCAGCAGGATGAATGCACAGCTTATCCAGGTCTGTCCAAGATAAAGCAATACGTTATACTTAATGTATTTGGCCAACCAGCCAGGAAACACTACATAAAATTTGTCATTGGTTCTTGAATGTAAGCAGTGATGAAATCCCTCCACAGAGAACAGATATCACTCACTAATGGATTTTGCCGCCCCAAAGAGTAATGACATTTAGGTCATTCATGCCCATGGTGTTGTGTCATCATTAGAAAAATGCTGGAGGAAGGACTTTCTTTTGTGAAATGTCTGGCATTCACAGACATTAATTTTAGACAGTTGGATGATGCTTTTTGCATTTTGTGTAAACTGCTTACTAGCTAAGACCCACCTTTTCACTGTTGGGGAGGAAAATTTCTTGCATCTGGCTGAATTTCTTTGAACAAACTATTAAGGAACCCTAACATAACTGCAGAGAAGTCTAAGTGCTAGTCTAACAGAATGGAAGAAGATGTAAACAATTCTTTAAACTTGTTCTTTCTAATCTCTTGTTTACAGGAAAGAAAAAAAAATACTGTTTTTTGTGCACAACTTTTAGCCTACTTCTAGAAGGTGACAGCACTTTTAGCCTGTTTTCATCAGGCTAGCAGGTTAATAAAGGGCTCTAAAGTACAGGAAAAGTTAATGAGAAACATTTATGGGATCTGGAAGGCTATATTCCTTTTCTGGATAAACTAGTTGTATTTAAACAAAAACTGGTTTTCATAATTTTCCAGTTCTTTTAAGTAAATTTTTAAGGTAAACAGAAAGCAGATTTTGATACTGTGATCTGTACTTTCTTATGTTTAGCTCCTTCCTACATTTCTTGTTGGAGGGAGGTATGTGCTTAATTCATTATGATTTTTTTTTTACTGCCCATAAGAAAGCACTGTAGCCACTAGCATATTAGACATTTTGATTAAATCCCCTTTCTTTGTGCAAAGACACATGTGCAGGGACACTAATGAGACTTTCAATTTCCTTAATGAAGCCCTTCACTGCTTAGATGGTCTTCAGAGAGAAACCTGTGAATATGAGAGATAACCTGTGAATACATGGCAAAACAACTAGTCTGAGCTTTTCACTTCCAGCCTGAGGCACACCAGAGTGTGTGGGCTGTTTAGAAATACGGGGAGTTGAGGATTTTGCCCCTGCCATCACTAGGAAAGTGCTTTCCTTCTTAAGTGTTTAGTTGCCTGCTTGGAAGATCCCAGGGTTATGTATGCACTGGCTGTGGGTACTTGGTTCTGTTTGTTTGAGGCTGACTCCAGAATCCCTCTGTTATGAGAGCAGCTTAGTGAACTGGCAGTATTATTTTTCTGCCATGTCCTAATGTGCCAAAAAAAAGTAGAAGTGTAAGGGGTTTTTTTTGTTGTTGTTTTTTTGGTTTTTTTTTCTTGGGCTTTTTTGTTTGTTTGTTTTGATGGACATTTTAAATTTGTTTTTGTTTTGTTTTTGTTTTTTGGTTTGGTTTGTTGGGGGGATGTTTGTTTGTCTGCTTTTCGTCTTTTGGTTTTTTTCCAGGCAAGAAAATCAATGTAGACAAAATCCAGAAGAAAAAAGCCAAACATGTTTATGGTGAATGGCTAAATAAAGCTGAATAAGGACTAGCTAAATATAAAATCAAAAGTGGATGCAAGTATTACTACGTTTTTAAGATCTGCAAGCATAAGCAGTAGGTGGACATGCTTGAAAATTTTACACACTGTATTTGCAGCAATAATGTGTTAGAGCAAAGGATGTAGGAGGAGTACAGAGACTTAAATAAGGAACTAAGCAATTATTATAAAAAATAAACTTTTTACAATATAAATGACAGGGTAGCTTTGAGTTTAGTTAAAAGACTGCATGGCATATGCTAGGGAACAATCAGTAAAGGAAAGATGGACGGACGAGATGGCAGTTTTCTCCTAATCCTGGTAAATTACTAGTATTGGTGACCATAATAACCATTCCTAGATGTGCTGCCTTTGGTGTTAAACTGATTGTTTGTTAAACTTCTTTCTGTTTTTATTTCTAGGGCTGTTCCTTATCTTAGGCTTGATACTTTACCCTGCAGGTTGGGGATGCCAGAAGGCGATAAGCTATTGTGGACCTTATGCTTCTGCTTACAAACTAGGAGACTGCTCCTTGGGCTGGGCTTTCTACACAGCTATCGGCGGCACTGTTCTGACGTTCATCTGTGCAGTCTTCTCGGCACAAGCTGAAATAGCCACATCCAGTGACAAAGTGCAAGAAGAAATAGAAGAAGGAAAAAACCTTATCTGCCTCCTTTAACTCCAGTGGGGGAAAATAACGGCACCTGGATCTTTATCTGCTTTCCATTGACTGGACAAGCAGATCCATTTACCTGTTTTTACCATTTGTGTGATTGAGCCCCATGCATTCCAGCTGTGAACTACTGAAAGGGTCTTTATTCTTTGCTGGGCAATGAGGATCAGAAAAAGGATCCCAAGAAAGCAGAATGTAAATACTTGGGGATATTTTTAGTTTCATTCTGTGATCAGGACACAGTGGAATATATTAATCCAACTGGGGATGTGAGTAATCAATCACATGTATATAGCGGGAATGTTGTTAAAACTGACACATTCTGATTGATTGGATTGACTAACCCACCTTGGTCACTTTGGGTTTAAAATAATAAAAGCCAGCACATTTTTTTTTCTCTTCTTAAGCAAAAGATAAGCCTATTTTAATGAGGCTGGATTTCCAAGGGCTCCCCTCACTGGTGAATATTTCTTCACCATCACCTGGTTTAGTACCATTTTCATGGAGGTGCTTTTTGGTACTGAACTTCCTAGAAGTACAGTGCCTTCTTGGATATTAACTTTATATTGGAGAGAACAAAACTGATGTTTACACCGATCTTTAGGCATTTAGAAAGTGAAGTGCCTGCCAGGTTTCTCTCTCTTGAAACTTTAGAGCACAAGGTGTGTGCAGCTTGTTACTTAGCAGGTAAATATTGTTTCCGCTGACTAGACAGAGAAGCTGTTGTTAGATTGGCTCTCACATGATTCAGATAAAACTGAAATATTTCTACAGCCTTTACTAGAACTTCTGAAATCCCAAGCAGACAACAGCTCTCCACAGCACCAGCCTTACCTGGGCTGCAGTCTCTCCCACAACAGTGGATTTCACATTGTACTTCAACGGTGTTACTTATTCTCTGGTCAGTGATACAGCATTCCCAGTCTACAGATCAGTCTGTCTCATGACCCACACGCAAATGAGTCTTTAGGAAATTTAAATTTTTCAGAAAGCCATGACAAATTCTATATGGCTGGAAGAATTTTTTTCTTTTTTTTTTTTTTCTTTTTTTTCTTTTTTTTTTTTTTGTGTATGTGTAGTAGTAGACCCTTTTCTAACTAAATCAGCAGAAATTAAACAGACCTTGCCACAAATGCCATTTTTTTCTCAAAGCCAGCTGGTTGTGTTATTTGTGGTGTTGCCTCACTTACTAGAACTACTTCTGATAGCAAGTTTGTAAGGTATTGTAACAAACACAGAAATTATTCAAATGTGCCATAGGAGCATTGGGGATAATTAATCCAAGAAGTAGTTCTAATTAAATACTCGATGAATTTTATATTGCTTTTCTTATTTCTTGGTAGTTTAACATCATCCAGTGACAGTGTTGCTTCACTATTACACAAAGCAGAGATCCTTGTTTTTGCCTGGCCAGTCAACTTTAAAATGTGCCATTAGTTATTAAAAAAAATTGTTGTTACTGTCCAGGTAGGTAGCTGCTTTCAATGCACTGCTGACGTGCTTCACAACACAAGTGCTGTTCAGCAGTCCTGACAGTGGGCCCAGGACAGCCTGGAGGTCCTGGAGGTGAACAGTCATGGAGCTGGGTCCACATCCAGCATCTGCTGCCCACCACAGACACAGAGCAGCTCCCAGCCTGCACCTCTGCCTGCAGCCTGCATGCTGGACAGATACACAGGTGACCTCTGAGACGCAGTGCAATAAGGTCAGCTTCTGCCTGTAATCAAAAAGGGATTGTTTTAACCTAGCCTCTTGCATTCACCTGCTCCTGCAACCCACATTCACCATCTTCTACTTTAAAACTCACTGTTCTTTTAAATACTGAATTTAAATCCCATCCAAAAGTTATTGTCAGGGACCAACTGCCTGCAAAAACCAAGATTTTAATAAAGCAAAATTGCCAGCACAAAGTGGTGCCTCAGGGTGAAAATCACAGCCCGCACACCCTGTCCACACCTGTGTTTGTCTTGTTGGCTTTGCGCCATAGACACCCCATACATCTGAAGGACATGTACTGGCCTTGTACCTGGGGTCCAGCAAGGCTTCCTCCATGCATCCCTCCTGCACCCCTGCTGGAGCAGACACTGAACTTGGGCCACCAGCTTAGCTCTGCCCTGTCCTTGGGATCCCTGCAGTTGGGAAAAAGGGGACAAGCAGTTGTACGAGTACCTTATCAACCAGCTAAAAATGAATTACTAAGTAGATGTACAGTTTTAGCTTCCTTAGATGGGTAGCAATCCAAAGTCCATGTAACCACTGCCAACAAGTCTTGACACAGTATTAGAGTGAAAAATGCTGCTTTGGCTTAAGCACTTGATTAGTCAGGTCAGTTCTCACAAAGGTCGAGAGGGCATACTCTGCTTTGCCTGAGAAGTAAACAATGAACAACCTTCATTCATGTTACTAGCTGACCTCTGCTGCAATCCACATGATGGCTAAAAAAATTTCAATAGTACCTTTTGTTTAGGTTTGATTTTTTTAAGTACAAAGGAGAGATTTTCAGTGGCACATACTGCTTTTGCTTGCATTCGTAAGCAAGAACAACCAGCTTTTCTGCTTGTTGCTGGTACATTATCAGCTTGCTCTGCAACAGCATAATTAACTAACTTGCAAGAATATCCATGTTCATCACATAGCACAGATAGAAGACAGGCTGGGAAGAAGTACAGAGGAGAAATAGTCAGAATTTCTTTTCTCAGGGTTCTGTTTTTCTAGCAAGTGATAAGGTGGTATATATTGAGAATTTTTTTTTCCCTGGATAAGGTTTTCAGGTGCAGGGTGCACTCACTGAATTTCACAGCTGTTTAAATTGCTCCTGAAGTTCACCTCAGCAGTAGCTTTCAAAGGCACTTTGGGAAACAAAAAAAGAAAAATCAGCTTAAAGCTAATTTAATTGATTTCATGAGGGGGCTGCAGAGTGTAACTGCTTCTTAATGTACATGCACTGCATAGGATCTAGAGGAATTTGCTGTGGATTCTTTAAACCTGTGTGCCAATTAGTTAACTTTGTTTTGTGGTATTGAAGATTTCTTCAAACATCTGTGGTTTCATCAACTTCTTAAACTTATATTCAATAAAGTGCCATAGACCTTTTTTTAATTGTAGCATATTTAAATATATATATATACACAGACTTGTGTGAGACGTGCAATACAAGGAATGGGTTTTGTAGGGGTTTTTTGGTTGTTTTGTTGTTGGGGGAGGGGGTTTTGTTTGTTGTTTTGTTTTTGGTTTTTTTTAGTTTTAGCTTTTAAACAAGTAATTTGAAAAGAGACTTCCCAGGGAAAAGAAGTGGCTGGAATTTAGTGGTGTGGATATAGAGTAATGCAGTAAACACTGATGTTGAAGATGAATACAACAGTAGTAATACCAGCTTGAAGATCTAACAAAAATATCTTCTAGATTGATTTGAATTACTCAGAACAGAGACACTTCCAGTGTGAAGCTGTTTAACCTCTGGCCATTAACACTCTAAAAGCTGAAAAGGGTCCGCAAGGTTTCTTAGAGTGCTTTATTTGTAATGTGGCACTGCAAAAAAAACATTGCTACTGAGCTATTTCTGGGTTGTCTATATCACCTCTGTATCTATTTTACTCAATAAAGTTCTCTGGATTCTGAGATTTTTTTTCAGACAAATAATTTCTATTTTGCGTTGTTATCCCCGCACTGAAGTTTCCCACATCCTAGTGGTAAATGCAGAGGAGTTCAGGCCTTCTTTGAAAGCCATGGGCACTGGTGCCTACACCTCAAGGAAAGGGCAGAGTCCAGCAAAAGCAGAGCATGGCAGCAACACGTACACAGCTCCTTGGTATAGGAAGAACAGCTGCAGTGATCCAGCTAGAGTAGCTTTTGAGCCATGGTTTATTTGTGGTACTGTTTTTCTGTTCTTGACTCACCACTATACTTGTTAGCATGAATGATGTACCTAATGTCTTCTTTTTAATCTAAATTTCAATTAAATGTGACTTTTTGAACTTTTAACAGGAGTCTGACTACCTTAATACAAGCATATTGGACAAGTTTGATTCAATAGTAGTTTTAATAGCATTTAAGATCCCAGTCCAGTGATGTATTTCAGATTCCCATCTGACTTAAACACTTATTACTGCTTACTGATCAGAAGTATGTGATCTGAAATTGTAACTATGTGTTAAACAATACAGTTGCATTAAAGAGACTTTCTAATTGAATATAGCTCTGTCAAAATGTGTTTCTTTTTGCAACTAAAGCACTGCATTTCCTTTCTTATGAAAAAGGGTAGTAACAGTTGTAAAACAAATATTGCTTCATCATACACAGATTTTTAAAATGGTGTTTGCCACAGTGTGTTTTAGCTTTCAGCTAAATACTTTTAAAGAAAAGTCAGCACGTCACTTATTTGTCAGTTGCAATGGACCACTTCTATTGAATTTATATATAATTAATCATGTATAGTTTATTAAATACACCTTAATAGTTCCTGAACTTCAGAGAAGTAGCTCTTGGTTGCAACTTGGAACATTTAGAAACCTATAGCCCAGAAGTTAGGGGATAGAGGCCACTGAGCGCACCACTACCATAGTCAATATATGGATTTCAAAACAGGTATAGATAAAACACTTATTCTCGCCAAAAGCATTACCTTCCTTTTTCGGTAAAGTTAATTGAGTTGGCAATAGCACGGAGTTCCAGTCTCCATTTGTGTGTATTGTTACAGATTTCCATATTGTAACTTGTTCTCCAAGATCTAGCTGGGTTTAGAATAGTGGAGCAATTACAAAGTGGATGTCTATTACCACTGTTATAGTGACATGAACATAAAGATGTTGTCTTGTTCTGCAATTCACTGAAAGCTTGTTCTCAAACAAATGTCTTTCATTTGGAGTATCTTCGTATCAGTGAAAATCTGAGAGTGTATCTCAGTATCTGTAACTGACTTAAGTTATCACTCAGATGTGGTGGGATCAGTAATTTGGTCTGACCAAAGTAAAGGACAAAGAATGCCAAATTTAATCACACAGATATTAGGCTAGTGTCAATTTCCTCAGGAGTGCTTAGGTGTTTTCCATCCTAATTGATTCTTTGATTCTGTATTCTGACTTCTTCCAGTTGTCACGATAAGCCTTGGGCAAAAATCCAGGATATGCATTTTTTTCTTCTGAAACATCATGCACTCCTCTATAAAGAACATCATGTAATCCTCTAAAAAAATACAGGGACAACAAAGACAATTCTGTACTGAAAAACAGCAACCATGCTTTGGCATGTGTGCAATGACTACAGCTCAGACATACACAATTGTTTAATTAGGCTATAAACATGATCAAATCTACTAGCAGCATTGTCAGCTGCAGCAGTGTCAGAGCAGCTGATGCCACAGAGGCACCAGTGGTCAGAGCAGCTGTTCTGTACAGTGGTCTGGGCTCCAGCCAGTGTTGCCTACCCAACTCCAGCTGTACAGAGTCACAGAGCAGAAGAGCTGAGTGCACAACTAACTGAGGCCAGCCTGTCTTCCAGGCCTGCACCAGACCAGCACCAGCCCTGTAATACAGCCTCAAACATTATCAATAAAAATCAGTCCCAAACATTTCCCATCTCTCCAGCTGTAAGTTTCCCTTCCTGAATCATGGAAAATAAGTAAGTCAAACCTGATTATTCTCAACACTCTAAAAAGCAGCTCCTCTATACTGAAGTATTTTCCTTCATGTCTGAGTGTAATGTAACAGGAACACAGGAACATGAAGCAGCACTCACTAAAAGCAAGACAGTATCTATCTATCTGTCTATCTGTATATATGTATATATGTACATTACTTAATCAACAGGAAGCTCCACGTGTATTGACAGACAATAAAACAAATGTATCGAAACCACAACTGTTCCATGTAATAATCACTTTCATCCAACAAAATGCACATTTTGGTTGAGCTGTATATACTTCCATTAAACTGCTGGAAATTATTTTTTTTCCAGAACAAAATGTATGGCAGCATGAGCTGCAAGTTATGCATCCTTATCAATGCCTTTTTTCTTTTCCCCTCACTATCGTGATACTGTATTTAGTTTAATCCTTGTATAAAGTTTCACTGGTTTTTGCTGCTGAGCTAGACTTGCACTACTTTCTTTGTAAATCTTCCTGCTTTTTCTAATTATGATAATAAAAGCTACTTGCAGGCATAAAATTAATTTGTAGAAAAAAAATACAAACTAATTCATGTAATTTTAATGTAACTGAGTTAAACCTAATTAATTATCTGACCTACTGTGCCCTATTACAGATTCATAACCAGAATGTTCTAGGTGTGTCCCTTTTCCTTCACAGAAACAGCTTTTCAGAAGTACCACTGAGTGTTTTTAATTACAGTTCTCTTAACCCGTGCTTTTCTCTCAGTGTGTGCATGCTTTTCCAACTCCATGCTTACAATTTCCTGAGGAAAGTAACCAGATCAAACCAAAGGAATTCTTTCCCACAGAGAGCACTAAAATGGGGTAATAATTCTAAACATAAAACATAACTAGATCATAGAGCACCACAACCATAGTTACATTTACAAGAAAGAACAAAACCTCTTCCTATAGTCTGGTGACACTGCCATCCTAGATCTGTAAATTACAAAGAAAGATCAAGTGGATGAAGAATTTCAATACTGATTGATGCATGCATGTGAAAGTGTTTTCAAAAACACATATCTGCCATCTTCCAAAATAATCCTGACTGTACATCAGAGCACTATTTGCTATATCATTGCATGAATATGCATCATGCATTTGCGAACTTACCTACACCACATTTGTCTAGATGAAGTCATTTGGCTCTTCAGAGGAAACACAGTAGTAAGATGAGTACTAGACAGCAGGTGCTGACATTACATGAAAAAATCAACATATTGTGATAGCGACTGAAAAAGAAAAAAGCAGGACAGCAGTGACAGGAATGTTGATTCACTGGCAGAAATTAGAAAAATAAATACTACCAAAGCAAATATTTTTTCAGCAACTTCATTTTACTTTCAGTAGTGCTTTAAGAGTCACTTAATACCTGCAGAATTCCATTCAGTCATGACAGAGCATGTTTTAATTTTAACCCTTGTGAGTTTACAGCACAGAAATGTAAACTGCAAGTATTTTAAGAATTTTCTTCGCAACAGTTAAATAGACTAATTCTCTTTAACCAGATTTATTGATAGTGGACATCCATTTCAGCAGAAATACAGCATCTATATACAGAATTATAAAAAGCAAGTCAGACTTTTACATAGATTATCCTCCCTGCACATCAACCTGACTGTTAGAAGAAAGATCCCCATTATTGGTCAAAACTATGCAGAGCGAACACCTAGGAAAAAAGTCTTTTTGTTCTATGACACTGTGTTAATACAATAAATATACAAAACTTCTGAACTACCCAGACATGCAACAGAGGGACAGAAGAAGTGCATTTGTACAGAACCATGACATTCACCAGGATGGCAGGACATTGTTAGTAATTTACAAAATATACAAACATCCTCAGATAAATAAAAACAACTTCTAATTACAGATCAATAACTACTGACATTCCAGTGTTTAAACTTCATACCTTATACTCTGTCACAATACTACAAAAAGACAACTCAAGTGGGCGCCATACTCTGATTAATAAGAGATCATAAAATCTAATTTTTGTTAGGTACAAAATATTTCAACAAATCTCAGCCTTCTGTTGCCAAGCTAAACAAACTTCTCCCTCCCTTTTGGGCTGCAAAGTGTCACAGATTTCTTGTTTAAAGATTTCAAAACTGACACAACCCCAAATTTCATTCAGAAGGCTTAAATCTGTACCTTCAGCCCATGATATTACAAATCAACCATTCTTATACACAGAACATGACACATGTTTTCTCAAGGAACTTTCAAACATTTGAGAAAAAAATCTACCTGTCAAATTCAGGTTTTATTCCTAACATGTTTGGGTTTTTTTTCTGGTAATTATGCAATCTTCAACTTCAGTTAAATTGTAAGGATGATGTCCCTAGGATTCCTATCCAAGAGATACCAAAAGAATTCCCTAAATTTAGATTTAAAAGTAATCCATAGCAGAGTTCCTAGATACAACCCTCAAGGTAAGTTTAACATATGAAAAGGATAATTTTGATATATAGCTTCTAGAATGATGGCCCCCAATCTCAGCAGAGAACAGTGACTTTGAGCTGGAAAGCTTTAAAAACATTCCACGCAAATTCAAGTTCCATGTTAGCATGTCCACTACTATGACATTTTAACAGCCTTGTTAGATAGAATATTTAAGCAAATATATTCATTACTGTGAACTTCAGCATAGGTAGAACTATGATGTTTTTTCAAATTCAAGTCTGGTTTACAGAAATTAGTAAACTAAAGGAAACTAATAGGAGAATTCATGCTAACACTATATTACTGATTCAAGGATTAAGTTAGGGGAGTATTTTTTTTAATGAGCTTCTGTTATTATGAATACAGTGTAGTGAAACGAACTCTATGAAATTCAGTCCAGAACATGGAGAGCCTCAGAACTTTATGCTGTGTTATTAAAGATTATTCACCTTAATTAATTTCAGCCACAGTGTATACTTACACAGGTTGTGGGATGTCATCTTTCCATTTTCCAGAAGAGTTTGAAAAACTGTTTAAGTATCGTATGTAAGTCTCACGAGGCAATCCAAGAACATAGGGTCTTCAAAGGAGAGAAACTCCCACTATACTAAGCCCTGACGATATTATATTCTAAAATATTGTGATGGTATGTACCATTATGGATCGTTAGTTTCACAGCACCAATCTAACCTCTTAGGCCTCCAATTCAATGAGTTAAAATTTAACTTTAATAAAGATAAACATTTCTTCCTTTGCCAAATCAAAATAGTTTAAAAGTTTTTTCCTATAGCTTAAATCACACCACAGAGATAGTTGAGTTTAGTATTAAAATTCATTCAGGTATTCATTAAATGCCATTGCTTAAAGAGCCTGATTTTAGACAATATTCCTGTTAGAAAATTGGATTCTGTATATATATAGTGGTTTGGACAGGCAGTAAACAGAGTGACTGTCCAGGCTAGAGATTTAGTACCACAGTTAAACATAAATCTATACAAAAAAAAAAAAACCCAAACAAAAAAACTAACCAAAGAAATCCCAAATAAAATAAAAATACCACTGCACATAGAAGAGGGACAGGGGATATCTGAATACTGAAGTTAAAAACAGCAAATATATACTCACTTAGCTCTGTGATTGAAATCACCAGTTAACTTCCTTAAACTGAACTATTCTATTACAGAGAATGTTTATGCCCCATACTAATTTCTCACAGGTAGAAAATACTCCATGGAAATAGATACAAACAAATGTTGTAAAGTGGTGCAGGTAAATTCTGGACAAAACACTACCTAAACAAGATCAGGTAACTCAACAGTATTCATGCAAACTTACAGGTTTATATCAAAAGACTTACCCAAAAAAAACCCCAACAAAAGCAAATAAGGAAAGAATTTATACTCTTACTTGTATTTGACCCCAGCAGCTGCTGAAATTGCAAAAGCAGTAGTCAAACCTAACCATATCTCTCAGTCTACCCCATTTCTTATGGTAGAAATAGAGAAATCAGTTCTTGCAAAGAAAAGTAATAAATCCAAAGTGTTTCCTGAATGTAAAAAAAAAAAAAATACTGGAGTGAATTGCTAAAAAACCTTCCAGATTCTTAATACATTGATTTGATCATTAAATTTCACAGGTTCATTCTCAGGCCAACTGTTGCAATTATTTATCTTCCATAAAATATGGAAAGCTTTACATTGTAGAATTCAACATGTTAAAGAAGGGGAAAAATGGTTTTCTTCTTAAAATAAATTAATTTATACTAAAATAAACCAAATATTTCCCATTTAACCCATGCACAGCTGCAGAAGAGACAAACATGCCATGTGAATTTTGATCTAGGCATTTAGGGAATACAGTAAGTGACTGGAAAATAAAGAACAGTTGAAAAGAACGGTGGTGACTTTGTTTCTCTACATCCGGTTACCCTTGAAGGCGTTCTGAGCTGCACTGGTGGCCGCTGTTGAGGCGGCGTTGGCTGCAGCAGTTTGTACAGTTTTGTTGGACATCACTCCCGTGGCAAATTCCTGCTGCGCTTTCTCAAAGCTCGCGCCAGTTGTGCGGTACAGCCCGTGCACCTACAGAGGGGAAAAGCACTGAGAAAATGGTACCATGCTTCCCGTTTCTGAGTAGACCAATAGCAAAGTCTCAAACAGAAAGTGGAGGTGTGAGGTGGGGAAATGTGATTTGTTCATGTGTTTGAGAGAATCCAGAGATGAGAACATGGAAATTTTTCCCACAAACTTTTGAATTTTATGTTGTCCTGTTGCACACACAATTTGACTATGCAGGATACCTGTAATTATCTGCAAGTTCAGAGGGGTCTCATCATGTTTACTAAAATGTGTGATGTATACTTGGTGAATTTTCCTCTACAACAATTTAGAAACATTTTAATTACTGTGACTGGTTACAAGATGAAGTTACACTCTGACTGAATATTAAAAATTTCAAAATACCCTAATTAGACAAGTAAACATTTGCAAAACTAGTGTGATGACTGACAGCTCTGCATAATAACCAGAGGAATAAACAGTATGACTTACAAACACTCTTAAAAATATGGCATATAACAAAATAAAAATCAACAAAACAGACAAAAAATCCTGATTAACTTTCAATTACCTGAATATTAAAATTCAAATGCTATTTGTGACTCAGTTAAGTCACAAAAAGGTTGTCAAATAATATTGCAAAGACAGTTTCATTTCAGTGTAGCAGGAAAACTAATGTAACTTTTTTCTCTGTTACAGATATGACTATTTCTCGTGCATAAAAATATACCAAATCATATATGAATATGCAGATTTTTGTAAAGAATCGGGATGCATACAGTAAGAAAAGTGTAAAAACGTATTCCACCATACATTTTTCTTATTTGTTTCTTCTTATCTATAGAGTATTTCTACAGAAAACGAAAAAGGACATCTCCAGGCGCAAACTTAAAATTTCTAGTTTACAGAACAGGTCAAAAGAATTTGTATATGTGTAAAATCTTTAAATCTAACTGTAAATGAGGTTGAGTTACTAGAATTCAGCCAGCACATCATCATCGTAATTCCCAGCTAAATTTATCTCAATGACTTACTAGTGCATCAGCATCTTTACCTAGATCTGTGTGGAAATTCACCAGAAGTACCCACAGAGAAAGAGTTTATCACTTTGAGTTTTCATGCTCCTGCATCATTAGCTGGCAATAAAATATTAAAAAACCAAGACACATAAATAAAATTCCTTTTCTGAGGTCCTAAGCATCTCTCTCTTCTACTGATTTTAATAGGAATGATTTTGGTAAAAGCTGAAACTTAGCAATCACTTCTCTGCGCCTGCTGGACAACCTGGCATCTACAACTACAATAGTGTCCAGTGCAGTCACCTACTCCTTTGTGGCAGGACTAGCTCTCAGGTTCTCTAATTCAGAGCTATCCTCCCCCATTTGCAGAAAATACCTGCACTGTACAAACAGCATTTTGTAACTCCACAACAATACAAGCAAAACTGTATAGTTATTAGTAGGTAAGGCTCACCTTGAAAAATACAATTTAATCCCCACTACTTTGTGAAAGAGTACCTGTCTCAAGAAAGAAAGCAAAATCCAAATCAAACATAGGAAACAAAGGAGGGGAATAATATGTAACTTACCTTTTTAAACATAACTAGTGAGATAACAGCGGATGCTGTGAAAAGTGCAGCTATGATTATCATCATAATGCCAACAGGAATACTCTTATTAAGTCCAGTAAGAGATGAAATCCACCCACTGAAGAAAAGAGAAAGAACAAATTTTACTAGTACAGCACATGAAACATTTAATCAAAGATACCCTCATGGAAGAAAAAATCTATAACCTCCTGGTTCTGAACCATTTTGAGTATTTTTGAAGAAAAATAATGGGAATTTTACATAAGCAAATTTTGGTTCTATGATATGTTTTTAAAGCTTAATTTCCATTTCTTCAAAGAAAATGCAGCGAAACTATATGAAAAATTGTTGTAAATATTATTATCCTTGCACAAAATTGTAGCAAAATTAGAGAGCTGCTTCTCAACTTCTTGAGGTTTTTTTGTTATACTGTCATTTCAGATTGATTCTGGACTACATGAATTCATAGATGAGAAAATATCCCTAAAAAGATAGTTTCTAACTTCTATAAATATGGAACAGGAAAATACCACACCTATATAGCTTCCATGTGAAGACTCATTTAATTGTATCCACACTGTGATGCTTTCTCAACTGTGGTTAATATAATGTTTTTAAGTGGAGAGCATCAGACAAAATAATAGAAAAAACTACATAAGTATCTACTTTGAGCATTTCCCCATTCTTCAAAATTGAAACACCAACAAATACTAAGATTTTTAGACCTGAAAACTAAACTAAACCTAAAAAAGCAGGTTGTCTTAAGAACAAAACCCCATGCATTAAGATGAAAAAGATTTTTCAATGTTGTAAAAAAAAAAAAAAGCAAATAATGATGTAAATCCAAACCTTAAAAGTTACCCCTTCACACCACTTTGATATCCGCTATCTCCTACTGTAATCTACCACAAAACCCCAGAACCCGAACTGTAACTAGGATTTTCTGATGATCTGGCTACTTTCAATTCTCCTTCCCCAAGTACACTTAAAAGCACACTTCCCAGACTTGGATGAATAAGCAATAGAGAATTCCATAGCAAAAATAATAAACAGGGAACTTTCCTTACATAACAATTCTAAAGCAATAGTGTTTTGTCTGCTTTGCATGAATTTTGAGGTTTGCAGCAAAAAGCACTGAGAAAGGAAAGTGTCATTACCCAACTACAGCACTGCTACTTGTGACTCTTGTTACTAGTTGGCTTGCTAGAACCTTGCTTTTAGTTAATTCCTTTATTTCAAAGAGAGTGACTGATTCCCTATAGTTTCTCCTTGTAAAATCTAAATATGTGACCTCCAAGACTCAAAAAAAAGATAATATACATACAAGCTTCAAGTAAAAGCTTATGTATTTGCAAACATTTAAAAGAATTATATTCCTTTATTTCGTAATTCATATTACATAATATGGATGTGACTCAAATAAACTTTTCAAATAACATCAAAGACATACTACTATATTCACCCAAATGCCTTGTTAACTCATTCTACAAATTTTAGCCATAAATTTCTCAGTGAGTAGGAAGTATATTAATATAATTGGAAATACCTAACAATACAAAAAATATGCAAACAATATATTATTGATGTCTAAATTTCTGTTTTCCTTTACCTTAAATACAGAACGAGTAATAACTCCTTACACCACCAAAATAGAGGAGGCAGCGTGTGAAAAAGTTCAAAGAAGTTTAAATTGAAGGATAAAATTTTGACCAGGCTAGTAACAGAGGTATCTCACTTTCTTTGGATACATTTCACCCACTTCTCCTAGTTAAGAGCACTCCAGAAATGCTTTCTTTTGAGAGTTAAGTGTAACATTCCAGTGAACACAATATTATTCCTTTAAAAACACAGATTGTATTACAGTTGTTACTTCAAATATGAGTGTTTGTTTTACAGACAGTACAACACTATGGCAAACAGAATACTCACCAGTTTCCCCATCTTTGAAATCCTGCAGCTTGAAGTACATGTACAGCAAACTGACAGATATATACAAAGAAGAACACAAAGAACCTGAATGAACTGTCACTCCTGAAAGAGGTGGGGGAAAAATTATTAAAGCAGCCAGAAAATTAATTATTTTTATTCATATTCTGTAGTACCACTCTAACTTCTTTCTGCATTAACTAGAGAAAAAGTACTTTCATTTATCAAGTGACCTGAAGTATCAGCAATTCTGTGTTTCTTTTAGAGTGTTTATTTACAAGAACTGCTCTTTCTTCTTTAATATAGTGATTTTGCCACCTGCATCTCTAAGAAAGGTGAGAATAGTTCTGCTCAGCCCAGAGCAGGGCCTCTTCAACTAACCATTTAAGTCTGTATTAAGAATTCTGCTCCACTTTCAGAGTGAAGTTCACAGTGATGGAAAGATGGGAAGAGAGTATTTAACTTGTGAAAAGTAAAATATCATATGGAATTACTGAAACACAGAGCACACCAAAATACTGAAGCAGCTGCTATTTTGAAGTAAAATGAACAAAATACATTTGCTGTTTAAATTACTAAAATGCCAGCTTTACAAAGACTGAAAATAAATAAAATTTCAGAAACAGCCAAATATAAATGTACAGGCAAAATTTCAAAAAAGACTCAACTTATTACTGTTAAAACTATTGATCATATGTTATGCTTTCTATTAGAGTTCAAAGTAGAAATCATTTAGTTAAGTTATAGAAACAGATTTTTCCCTTAAAAGCTCTTCCTGCAGAAGGGAGTTTGTAATTTCTATACCAGTTCAACCAATGTTTCAACAAGTTCAGTACGGTAACTATTTCATTTTCAGCTGACTGAAAGTTGAATATGCAAGTAGTAGTTTTCCTTCCTCAACCAACCAATTTTCTCTAAGAAAAGCTATGGATTTACTAGACAGGAAATGCAAGTTAAACTACATGATTCCTCAAAGATTTGTGGGTACAGCAATACCTCCTTGGTTAGCAAAAATAAATACTTCCTGTACTCTAAACGTTACAGTTAATTGCAACTTCTGGCCATCAGTCTTAATGTAAGAATAAGGGTACTTTAGCTGAGAACAGCCTGAATCACTTCAATGTAAAAAAAAACCAAAAACAACTTTAGGAGTACAGGACTTGAAATCTTTACATGGTGGTCTTCACTAAGAAGTTTTACTTTCCATGCAAACACACCATTCTCCTCTTAATCACACACCTCATGCTTCTGAAGTTTGCAAAGATTACTAAAACTAGGAAAAGTACTATACCTGTTTACTATATACCTGATCTGTTAATTCTTAAGAATCTCAGGCTATTTCAATTACAGATACCGTAGGTGTCTATCACTTAAAAATACATCACTTAAGGGTAGTTATTTATGAAGTTCATTCAGGAAGCAAAAAATTTAGGACACTATTGACTACTAACCTACTCAAATTCTTGGTGTGAAGAGACAGAAATTCAATGAGAATGTTCTTTACAATTGTTACCAGCCCTTATTAACTTTAACAAAGTTAAGTATTTCCGACAAATATTTTGTCTGTGGTAAAAATGATACATATTTTAAAGGATATTCCATTATATTACTATCTATTGGCATCAGTATTTCAAATTCAACAACTGAATTAATGGCAATGAAAGCACTAATGAAAGCACTTTAAAGGATTATCATCATAATTATCAAGCAAATTCTGAAATGCTATACATTTTGACAAGTTTCTGAATATCCTAAGTCAACTGAAGTTATTACCTGAAAGCTCCATAAAGTGGTCTGTACCAGCAGACAAAAGAACAAGGAGTAAAAAGCAAGAACCAGAGAATACTCAATCCAAAATCAACCCCTCGCGTAGCATCAACATAAAACCAGGCCAAACATCCAAAGATATTAAGAAACAGTGTCACTGTATGGACTGTAGAAGAAAAAGCAAAATAGTCTTAATTAAGTTATTTTTAAACAATAAATTATTACAACTGCTGAAGTTATACCTGAACTTTTAAACATTTAAACAAAACAGCATTTTAAACAAAACAGAGTGCAGACAATACCAATAGCATCTCAAAGCCTTCTGTAATCAATTGATTTTGATAGTTTTCTAAATTTCAGGTAAATCCTGTATTCACAAGTGAGAACGCTCTACATGAAAATTCAAGTACCACTAGCTACCTGGCAATGGAAAAATATCCTGTCATACAAATAAAACATTTTCAAACATTAAATTAAGAAAAAAGAGGTTTCTACAGCTGCAATAATAATTTATTTTTTTTCTACAGTAATAATATATATATTTATGAGACTACTGAGTGTTTTTTGAGACACCTTAAAATGACAAAGTGCATCACAAAATAAACACTGTACACATTCAAATTTGAGAACAAAAATTTCCCAAATAATTTTTCAACAGAAAGCTTTGTCTTCCATATAATAAAACAAAAAAACCCCACTTATTAAGAATGTTCCTCAGTAAAACACGGTCTGCAAGAAGCTGTTCTAGATATATTTTTATATCTTATATTTTAATAAAAACTTCAATATATTTTGTATATTCAAATGTTACTTCGAACATCTGCTTTTTTGGTGATCTGTGTAATTTTCTCATTGGCAGACCTTGTTACATATTAACTATTCAATTTCTACTAAAGAAAATGCATTTGAATTATGACTTCACATTTTATTTCAATTAAGTTTACTTCTTAGAACAGAATAAGGCAATATTAAGAAACATTACAACTACTACATTCATGCTATCTGGCACAGAAGTTAGCTCTGCTAGACTTCAGATATGAACATGAATTTCTCTCTTTGTTCAGCAATAACAAGTGATTCAGGAGGGATTTTGCTGCCTCAGAGAACAACTTCTTTCCTGGTGGATCAGGATAAAGTAGGAGATTTATAACTGCACGAACTGCTCCTGACAGCAATGCTTTTAATTTTATTTAAGTTCAGAGCAATATTTTAGTGATTCTACTGGATGGTAAGGTCAACAGAACAAGCACAATACTGAGGATTCTGAATAAAAGAATCCTGAAACTCTTTATTGCTGTCTTAATTATGACTTGAGCTCTAAATCAACACAGCGGGAAAGAACTCTTAAAAGCAAGATGCATAGATCATTCCATGGAATTCTGATGAAACTGAAAATATTTCCTCAGATAAATAATGATTTCCTGTAAGAGTCACCAGAATCAAAACACTTTGTTCTTCTAAATAAAAGGCAATTATTACATCTACATATTTTAGCACTGCCCCAAGGGGTTGGCAAAACAACTAATTTCAGAATTTGTATGTTTATGCCTCATAAAGCAAAGAAACTATACAAATCCCAGTTCCTGCCTTCCTTTGGTAAGTACGAGAAAGGCATATTCTCTCTTTTTCTACTCAATACTGGAACACATGGAGACTCCTATGTTACAAGAAAAATTCAAATTCTGGTGGAGCTTGAACTTTTCAAAATTACCTTTTTTTTTTTTTTTTTTTTTTTATAACTGCAATTATGGTAACAGGACAAGTTTTAAAAGAGTACCATCAGTGCAGAAAAGGGTGAAGCATCACACCCACAACTGATACTATACAGGGTGTGCTTCACTACTGTAACAGAGAGTCTCAGCTGTACAAAACAAGTATTAGCAAGCTATAGAGGAAGACAGCAGACTTGACTGACAATTCTCACTTCACTGCGCTTGCCCTTCAAGCCTCTGCCTGCTTGCTGCAAGGTACAGAGAATCATTTATCCTTTGAGCCAACACCTACACTAAGGGATCTAGGCAAGCTTAGCTCTTATATGAACAGACATGTATTTGTGAAGTTCAGGGTAAGAGTTTTAAGTACCTTCCACCTCCTTGCCTCAGCAAATTAAACCATAATACAAGCTATTAGAAAATAATGACCACCTGGGGGCTGAAATCACCTAGGGCTTTGGCATGCAATTTCTGTATGACAACCTCAGAGCTATAACAATAGAGTACTCTGTGTGATTGAAGAAAGCTTTCTCCTAGTTTGTGTGTGGAAGCAGCTGAAGTAGGAAAAAAAGGCATTCATGCCAGAATAAGAGTCAACAGTGGAAGACTGCATTCGTTTAATAAATATTAATACTTTTTTTTGTTGGTATAAACTTCCCTGAAGAAAAGAATTCTCCTTAGATTTATTCCTTGTTTTAATTAACTACACTTTATCATCCATAAGTGTCTGAAAGTTAGTTCAAGTTAAAGACAACAAGTCTTTACTGAAGATATTTGGCATGTACATTGTTAAGATGATTTTGCTATTCCATTTGAGACTGTATGAAAACAAATTTTTGTACTAAGTTTAATTTCAGTAATGTTTCATTGATTATATTCTCAGGAAACCTAAGTCCACATCAGAACACATGACTGTCAGCCTGGATTGGAACTGCCTAAAGGGAAAAGAGATGCCTAAAGAATGGAGAGTTTCGAAGCCACAAGGCAACTCACAAGTGAGGACTGGGCTAATGAAGTTTGATCACACATAACCTTGGAGCACCAAGTAGCTTCAGATGTTGGTTAGGCTTTTGTTCCTAGTCTGTTCTGCTCACTTGGGAGAGATGTGCTAATATGCCTTACAAAAACCAGAAAAATCTTCCATGGGGAAAAAATATATTCTAGAACAGACTTAGATAACATAAAATAAGCGTTAAGCAGTCTTGGATCAGCTCATAAACATGTGCTACCTAAAATATGAAGGTACTTTTAAAAAATTTCCTGATGCTACTTACTAAAAGACACATAATAATATGGAGTGGACCAACAGTGAATCTGTATGACAGCAACCAGTCAAACCTCAATAAAACATCACCCAAAAATAAAGGCTGAGTGAACTATGATAAGTAAGGCAAAACGAGATGACTAATGGGGATAAATGCCTTTTCCATTACAACAATGGATAGAACAGGAAAGATCAAACCAAGGAAGGGAGAATTAAATTAATATACCAGGAAACATCTTCTAATTCTAAAAGACAGCAACCCATTAGAGCAGGCTTGAAGGGAGTTTGTGAAGTGTCTGTCATTGGAGGTTCTCAGGGACAGGCAGAACAAACATCTACACAGACTGATATACAGACATACATAGATATACACCATTTATCATATCCTCAGACAGAGGACGAGATTAAACTCTACTAAACAGAAAAAGAAAATAGGGTATTATTTTTCTACCAGAATCTCTTCAGTTTGTAACTTCAAATAAGAAATACCCTCTGAAAATCAGTGGTGTTTATTTGGCACATGCTATCAGCCTGTGGGGAAAGCAGCTAGAAAACAAGCTTTTGAGCCTGTTTTTGACTGTTAGCATAAGTCAAGAGACATTGTACTTGACATTGCACAAAGCAATAGCAAAATTTAAAAATCAGCAGTCAGTGCTAGTGAGCTAGAAAAACTGTTATTTTCTTGTGCAAGTCCTTAAAGCACCGATGGTCACAAAGCCAAGATAGAATAGAAAAACTCCAACAGCAACTGTGAAAAGTCATTGCTAATTAATTGTTATAGTTCACAAAAACATGTGAGTACTCAATCTGTTTAAAAAAAAAAAAAAAGTCTCCCCTCTGGGGAAAAAATGTGCAAAGATAAAACCACATCAAAGAACTAGAAAACTCAAACTTCTGATGCAAAAGGAGAAAAGAGAAAGGAGCTAATGAAATAGGGATACAAAGTTCATGTTTTTTCATGAAAGGAAAAGCATATGGCTCTTAGGTAAAGACATTTCCTCAGAGATATGAAAACCAAGTATGATGATATAAAATTAATTCTAACTGTGGAGACATAGAAAACTAAACTAGAAAGTTTGTTCCCAGGGCTACTACAAAGGAAAAGTACCGACTTTATAAAGTACTGAGAATGCGGTACTAGATTTATCCAAATTTGATTATGTTCACAGAACCCCTAGACCTTATAAGATGTCGGAATAAGTACCTCTCCAGAGGAAAAATAGTAAATGAGAAATTAGCCAAACCACATAGATGCAATCCTAGGAAATTTCAAGTGTCAAGGATTGACTCAACAGCCAAATCTAAGGGATGGGATTCTATACACAATCTTTTTTATCTTTTTTTCTTTTTAACCATGAATCAGATTTTGTCTTTTTCTTTACCATGCCCTGTTCATACTTCCTGAGTATTATATACGTCAGAGAGTACTACAGCTAATGCGCAAAAAGTGCAAGATGATGGTTAAAACCTCAGTCTACCTAGAAGATTAGCTGTCACATAAAAGCACAGCTCTATATATTTTGAAATAATATAATATTGCTTCTTCCTTTACTTGTTGGCATAAGAAAGAAAATTAAGTACAGTATCAACGCTCCAATTCTAACTGCCCAACTTCACCTCGTATTTGAAACATATGCACTTTCAGAACTCAGTCCTGCAAATGGCCAGAACTGGTAACCATCCTAAAATTCTGAGTATTTCACCTTAGATTACATATACATCTAAATTATCTGTCAACTTTATGAGAGTGACCAGTCATACGCTCTATAGGTGCTTATTTGAAGATTAACAATCTAGCAACAAATATAGAAATCCGTAGATTATGATGAAGTGGAACTGACTTGATCCAATGCTGTCTGCTCATTTTATGTGTTTCACTTACATGGCTCAATCACAGCAACAGGATTACCAGAGTAACATATAAAATTATGGAGATTTCCCAACTACATCTTAAGCTATGAAAAAAAAGTATAGAAAATATCTGAAATCCACATTTTCTTAGAAGTCTACAAATATATTGAAGGCATCAAAGTATCTTTATCTTGCAATTTCATCAGAGTCAGAATATTTGTCAGGCTTTTATCACAGTGGACAAGGCAGAAGAAACAAGTGTGGCATCTGCACACTTGTTTAATTCAGCATTTCTCCAGTCAAAACACAGGCTCTCAATGAGAGCAAAATTAATCCTACAAAGATGGTGTAGAGCATTATTTGCCTACAAAGGATAGTTCTAACATGGACTGATTCTTCTATTTTTAAAAATAGGGTAAAACAATATTAAGCCTTTTTTATAGATTAAAACCATATTAAACTATACAAAACTATGTATATTAAAGCAAATGGATATTATACATCTTGAACTCAAAATTCTATTAACTGTAATTGTGAGATTTATTCCTTAACATATAAGCAGATTTTAAAAAGAGTAAAATAATTTCTAAGTTAATAAATGGTCAAAGTTCATTTTACAACTGGAGAAACTTAAACCAGACAATTGCAATAAGTTAGAGAGAAATTGCCCTACAATGATAATCTTTTTTTTTCTGTTGAAGCTTTTATGACATAATTCAATACTTTTAAAACTAAAGCTAACATAAAATTTTGCTTCAACACATGGCTTCTGGATTCAAAATAATTTTTTATTACGGATGTTCCAAAAGCCAAAGTAGCACGTATGTATTACCAAGTTTGAATAGGCACTTTATTTTTCTTAAAAAGAAAATACTTACACATCCACAAATAGTACATAATCTTTACTGTCTTCTGGAATTCTACAGGAATGTCTACTGAAAAATCCTGGTAAAAACAAGGACCTACAGGAAAATTCTCAGGAAGAGGTGGCCAGTTATTTTTTCTACCTGCAAAACAGAAAATATAGGGAAAAAAAAGGCCTTTATAATGTAGCTTCAGATTTCAGTCTCTGTATACTTGGAAGAGATATACATTTGAACCTTTTGTAAACTGTTTAATGCATGAGTTTCTCAAGTGGATGAATAAATTGGGCTACCAAAACCCAAGAGTTTTAAGAGCAATCCTCAATAAAAACTTCAGAAATCAAATACAATTAAGTGTAGGAAGGTCAAGGAAAGTGCAATATTTTATCTACATAAAAGACTAAGCAGGCATCTGACATTTCCTAAAAAGTAAGAAAATTTTTCACGAAGTAGACATGGACAGGAAAAAAAAAAAATCTGAGAATTCCTTGACTTATATATGAGTATTTATTTCCCTAAACTCCCACCATACTCACATAGCCTGTTGAATACAAAGATAGGGGACTGAAAAGCACTCTTCATTTTCAGAATCCTGAAATTTGCAATTTTTAGTTGCAAAGTATTTCTAGTTCCCAATATGGTTTCCTGTCAAAACTTACCTAAAAGGCAGGAAGTCTCAAGAAATACAGTTACTGAGATACTGAGTTACTGGTCTTTAAGTATTTTTTCCTAACAAGAATATGCCCTAAAGCATCACTGTATTTTGATACAGTTGTATGACAGAGTGAGGACACTGCAAAGGACACAGGATCAGACACTTGGATTTCCTGTATGCTTATTTGATCACAGGTTAGAGTATACATTCTGCTGAACAAAAGTCATATCAAGCACAGACCTGGAGATTCAGCTGAGATAATCACTGCAACAAACCTTTGCGATAGCATCTCAAACTCTGGATGAAAGAGATATATTCATCACCATGTGACCAAATAAATAAGTTGAAATAGGAAGCAGCACACTTTTATTAGCTTGAATGCAATACCACACAGAACCTAAGCAGAGAAAGCCAAAGGCATCAAGCTGAGATGATGCACCACCTTGAAGATCTTTCACCATAGTAAATTAAGACAACATATGACAACAGTGTCCTAGATGTGCAGCCAGCATCTTAAGGCAATTGAATGCAAATAGCTAGAGAATTGCAGAAGACTTTGTTCTCCAATCAAGACCACTCTATAGTGTTTTCAAAGGTGTCCCTGTGCATTAATGTGCATGTCCCTGGGATCCAGAAATGCAGTACACAGGACAGTTCAAAGTCGTGCCAGAGTAGGTTCATAATGGACATCATGAAGCATTTCATTCCAAGAAAATGGTCAAACACTAGTATGGGTTTCCTAGAGGGGTGGTCAATGTCCTCAGCCTGTCAGTGTTTCAGGAGATATGAACAATGCCCTTAACAACATGCTTTAACTTATTGGTACTATACGGCCATTGTGAGTCAGGACAGCAGCAAGTGCAACTGAAGTAAGTTTGGGGGTGAACATCAGACCAAGCTGTCCAGAAGTTTCTTGAGCTTAGGGACACCTTAGCAGCAGCCCAAAGCACAGAAGCTCTCACTAACCAGTCAGGAGTGAGCATTACTGGTAGTAGTGTGGGAGATTTAATTGGCTTTAGGGAGCAAAAGTGACCAGGATATGGTGCATCAAAAAGATGTGATGCAGCAGTTTGTGCAGAGGGGTGAGCAGGGAGAGAGCTGCAGTCCACAGGCAAGTCCATGCCTCAGGTAAGTGCTAAATGCTCTAGGTCTCTGCTATAGTGGTGGGCACTTGTCTCAAAATTAGTGTGTCTGAGACAGCCCCAGAGAAAGTCTGACTGATACATCCACCAAGGGAACTGGTAAGGAAAGAGACGTGAGTACATGTGGTAGCTTGCAATGGATGCACAGATATGTCTCCTGGAGAAAAGGCTTGTACCTAAATGGAATGTGCATAGTTTGATGAACTGTTGCAGAAGGTGGACAAATTGAAACAGGCTGTGCAGTGTTAGAGGGATGGAAAGAGAGATAGAGAAATGGCTTCAAAACCATTCACCTACAATGGACATCACTGAGTGTGAGACACCTTGGATCCTAGTGACCCACAAATACAGAGCCCAAGTCCAACCTCTACCCTCCAACTTCCACACCAAAACAGATATAATGATTTAAAGGCTTTAGATGTCCATTAGCAAGTTCAACAAGGAGTGTCTGGACCAGCAGGACATAGTCATTACGGTAAGAAATGCTGAGTGAGGGACTCTCTTCAGCACTGAGACACCATCTACCAGTCTGATCAAGAGTCCCAAGGGGCAATGCTACTTACCAGGGACTAAGATCCATGATGCTGCCAAGAGGGTAGCCCAACTAGCCAAGAGCATGGACCACTACCCACTATTACTTTCTCACATGGCTACAAATGATACCACAAGTCAAAAAATAGGCAAGATCAAGGAAGACTATAAAGCACTGGCAAGACAAGTGACAAACACTGCTGCCCAAATCATCACCTCCTCTTCCTGGTCACAGAAACAGGGACAACCAGAAGCTACCACACTGTGCAGATCAATATCTGGCTTCCTGACTGCTATCAAGGTTTTGGTTTTTGTAACAATGGGTTGTGCTTAAATGATTGTAGCCTGTTAGGGAGGAAGGAATCCACCTGTTTAAAAAAGGGCAAGAGAATTTTTGGCAGCAAGCTGGCCAATTTGGTGAGATGGACTTCAGACTACAGGACTCAGGGGGTGGGGTCCAAAGTGGCTATGATCATTCTATTGCTTTTTTCTAGGGAGAAGGTCGTGTCAATCAGTGCAGCAACAGATGTTCCTTGACTGCTTCTCAAGATGAGAATCATAGATCTAATGACATCAAGGGTGCTCATGACTACAATGAACCCTCTTACACTCCATCTAGGGAATGTGGATGCTTGATTTCCTCTCTGAAGTGCCTGTACAAACACAGAGCAGAATGGGGGATAAACAAGAAGAAATGGAAATCTATGTGCAGTCACAAGGCCATCATCTCATTGCAATTACAGAAATACGGTAGGATAGTTCACATGACTGGAATAATGTCATGTATGGCTGTGAATTTTTTAGGAAGAACAGGTCAGAGAGGTGAGGTGGTAGAGTTGCTCTTCATATGAGAAAGCAACTAGATTGTATCAAGCTCTATACAGGGGCAGACAAATGAGTTGACATTTTATGGGTGAGAATTAAGGGACAGGTTAATAAGGGTTGTGGGTGTCTACTTACAGGCCATCTGACGAGCAGGAGGAAGTGATGAGGCTTTCTACAGACAGCTGGCAACAGCCTCTTGGTCACAGGCCTTGATTCTCCTGGGGACTTCAACTTTGTCTCTAAACCAAGATAACAATCAAACCAGGAGGGCTGAAGATGTGAAGGCTGAGGTCAGCTTTGACCATAGCAACCATGAAATGGTGGAACTCAAGATCCTGTGTAGAGGATGTAATCTAGAACCCCAGACTAGAATCCTAAACTTCCAGAGAGCAAACTTCAGCCTCTTCAAAGACCTGCTTAGCAGAATCTCATGGGTTAGGGCTCTAGAGGAGAAGAGGATCCAAGAAAGCTGGTCAATATCTAAGCATCACTTCCTCAAGTTGAGCAAAAAATCAGGAAGAGGGGGAAAGAAATTTGCATGGATAAGCACTGAGCTTCTGGTAAATTTCAAACACAAGAAAAAAATTTATGGGACATGGGAAAAGGAGCAGGTCAAACGGGAGTACTATAGAAACATCATTGGATTATGTAGGGTTGTAACAAGAAAGGCCAAGGCCCACTTGCAACTAAGTCTGTCAAATGGTATCAAGGACAACAAGCAGGGCTTCTACAAGAACATTAGCAGCAAAACAAAAGTTAGGGAAAATGTGGGGTCACTGCTGAATCAGATAGGTGGCCTAGGGAAGGAAGACAGAGAAGGCAGAATTACTGAATGCCTTCCTTCCTTCAGTGTTAACTGCTGAGGCCAGCCCTCAGGAATCCCAGACCTTGGGGCAAGGAGAGGAAGGCTGGAGAAAAGAAGACTTCCCCCACTCATAAAGGGCTTGGTTAGAGATCAACTGTGCAGACTTCTAACACACATAAATCTACAGGCCCTGATGAGATACACCCACAGGTGCTGAGGGAGCTGGCAGATGCTGTAGCTAAGCCACTCTCCACCATCTTTGAAAAGTCACAGAAAACAGGAACAGGGCCCAATGGCTGAAGGAAAGCCACTGTTACTCCCATCTTCCAAACTGGCAAGAAGGTGGTGGATCCAGGAAACTACCGGCTAGTCAGTCTCACCTCCATCCCTGGAAAAGTGATGGAACAGAACACTCTGGAGGTCATCACCAAGCTTGAAGAAGAAAAGAAAGTCATCAGGAGCAGACAGCAGGGATTCCCCAGGGGGAAAAATCATGTTTGCCCAATTTGACAGCCTTCTGTGATGGCAGGGCAGGATGGGTAGATGCAGGAGGGGAGAGCAGTGATTACTGTCTGCCTTCACCTCGGCAAGGGTTTGAGCACCATCTCCCACAGCATCCTGATAGGTAAGCAGAAGAAGCATGGTTTAGACGAATGGACAATGGGGTGGACCAAGGGCTGGCTGATGGCAGAGCTCAGAGGGTCAGGATCCAGGGCTCAGAGGGTCAGCAGAATCCAGCTGGAGACCTGTAGTCAGTGGTGTTCCTCAGGGATCAATACTGGGTCCAGTCTCACTCAACTTGTTTATGACTGGCCTGGATGAAGGGATCCAAGGTACCCTCAGCAGGTTTGCTGATGATACAAACTGGGGAAGTGGCTGATACACCTGAAGGCTCTGCTGCCTTCTGGCTGGACCTTGGTAGGCAGGAGAGTTGGACAGAGAGAACCCTAATGAGGTTCAACAAGGGCAAGTGCAGGGTCCTGCACCTGGGGAGGAATAACCCCAAGTACCAGCACAGGCTGGGGCTGCCCCACTAAAGAGCAGCTCTGTGGAGAAGGACCTGGGAGTCTTGGTGGATCACCCGGTGCCAATGAGCCAGCAGTGCGTCCTTGTGGCCAGGAGACCCAGTGGGATCCTGGGCTGCTTTGGGAAGAGAGTGTGGCCAGCAGGTCAAGGGAGCTGACCTCTCCCTCTACTGGGTCCCGGTGAGGCCACACCTGGAGTGCTGTGTGCGGTTGTGGGCTCCTCAAGAGAGAAATGAAGCTTCTGAAGAAGCTCCGGTGAAGGGTCACAAAGATGATGAGGGGTCTGCAGCATCTCTCTTACAAGGAGAGACTGAGAGAGCTGGGCCTGTTTAGTCTAGATAAGAGAAGACTGAGAAGGGGATCTCAAAAATATCTCAAAAGTGTGTGCCAAGTGACTTTTCAGCAGTGCCCAAATATTTGGTAATGTAGCAAGAAGCAATGGCAATAAACTAAAATACAAGAAGTTTCACTCAGCATGAGGAAGAACTTCCTTACACTGAGGGTGGCAAAGCACTGGAATGGTCTTTGTGGAGTGTCCCTCTCTGGAGACCTTCAATACCCACCTGGACACACTCCTGTTCCTGCATCACTTGTTCCAGGTGACCCTGTCTTAGCCAAGATGATCCCCAGAGTCTCCTTCCAATTCTATTCCAATCAATACTCTGTGATTTACTGCATGTACCTTCCAACTGAAAATATTTTATTCTATTCTACAGAATTCCCTGACAACTTGAATTACTAAGGAATTATGCAATTTGGAGTTGTAACACTGCATATTCAAAAACAGACCAACATGTGTGAAAATAAAACAGAACTGTAGATAGAAGTTAAATGACCAGATAAAGTCAACTTTACCACACAGTGGTTTGCTTTGTTGGGTTTTAGGGTTTTTTTGAACTTCAGTTTGAAGTTCTTTTTGAAAAGGAATACTCCCACAGATGTACTTGTAGCAGAGCATCTTCAGTTAAGAGGATGTAAATCTTCTCACACTTGTGAAATTGCTGTAAAAAACTGTTCATTTTACACAGCACACAGTTTGTGGCATACAAAAAAACTAATAAAATATTAATAATATAACAGATCATTCTGCCATTTGTGTAGCAAATATTATATATATATAAATATATATATAAAAATATATAATATATATATTATGTTTGTAACATAGCAAAAGAAATTAAATGTTTCAAACCAGAAAAGTTCTCCCACAGCTATAAATACTGACAGATGAGAGATCAAAGAGATGTTACTTTAAGAAGTTAGTTTTACTTCATCTCAAAATGTTCCATTTCTATTCAGTAGTATTACTCAAATACTAATCTAGAATAAAAACAGAAGAGAATGATAGAAGAGATATGCTACAGAGGCCACATTTAAGTTTTTTTCACTGAAAATCTGTAAGGACAGCTCAGTTTATTCACTGTATGCATTTTCTGGAGGGCAATAACATTCCTTTTCCTGAAGACATTACAAAAATCCCTCTTCAATCTTCTTCACAATGTCACTGTAAAAGTAAAGGTTTCTAAGAAAAAGTGACATTTTTGAGATTTAAAGTATATTTTTCATGCATACCCCCTTGCTGACTGAGACTCTGCATTTCCCTTTCTCTGCGATCTAGTTCAGCTGCTTTTCTTTCCAGCTCTTCTTGCCGCTTTAGCAGTTCTGCCTGGGCCAAGGCATGCTCCTGAACAAAACAAGTATCATCAGGCACAAAAAGTTACACACAAAAAGTATGAACATGGCATAAATATTTCAAGTCTTTTCACTATAATTAAGCATCTCCATTTATGAAGACTGACCCAATATAGCAGAAATTCACATATTACCAATTACTTAAAGGCAGTATTAATTTTAATTAGGAAAGCAGTATTTACGTAAAAAATACATTACTCTAGAATCATATTTAAACAATTATTATTAAAAGGAACCTAGTTTCTAGATGCTGCAGACAAACCTTTGCTATTTGTGTGTAGGAAGATGGTTCTTCTGTTGGTTTCATTATTGCTGGCTGGGTATTGGGTACATTAGGCATTTTCACATTTCCTGGAGGAGGCTAAGAAAACAAAAGACAATTACAGGGAAACATTTTCCTATTCTAATGAAGTTATTTTCATTGTATCTGTAAGAACCAATTTAGATATTTTAAAGGAAGTGCTACTGATATAAATTAAAAACTTGATATGCTGGTTGCAATATTTACAGTCTTTAGAAAAAAGACATCCCCTGGGTTCTGTGGTGCAGCTTATCTTGCACCACTTTCAATCAACACTCAAAGAATTTCAAGAATTCAGTAAAAGTAAATGGAATTTTAATTTTGTTCAGACATGAATATTAATACAGCCAGCTACTGTTTCAGAGAATTGCAGCATTTAAGAGTCATCTGTTCATACTCTGAAACACAATGTAATTTATTAATAATGTCTTTCAGATCCTTCTACTTAACAAAGACTTATATCAACTGGATAACTAGAGAAGTAATGTAACACATGCAACTTTCAAATTTAAGATCCATAATCTATCACCTGACTATTTCACCAGTTTTTGCTAGGTATCACTCCAGAATTTCTGCTAGGTTGATACATGTGTTAATAATATAATTCCAGCAAAAGTTGCATTTCAGCCATTGTATTCAGATGACACAGTCTGCTGCTGAAATACAGTAGTATTTCTTTCAGTAAGTACAGAAAAAAAGTGTATGTTTTTGATACTGTGTTTTCATACTTACTTAGCTTCATAATGTGTGCACAGGGAAACAAAGTTGTAGTGACCAAACTGATTTTAAATGCTTGAAGTTCAATATGGGTTTAATGTGTTTTTTCAGTTTGATTCAAAGATCAAAACAATGCACAATAGGCACAGGTATTATAAATCATCTACAATAGATTAAGAACCTCGTGAAGAAAGCATCATATTCATAGAGCATTTCAAGTTGAAAGGGACCTATAGGGATCACGGACTACAAGTCCCAGCTTAAGATAGCTAAGCAGGACTTTCCCCTCACGGACCAGTTACGCCTCTGATTAATGACTGCAATTGTCTTTCAAGCATTTTTCCCTTGCTCACAGAATAACCTTCTCCATGATTTTACCAAGCACTGAAGTGAAACTTACTGGCCTCTAATTCCCAAAATCTTCCTTCTTAGTCTTCTTGAAAACTGGGACAACGTTTGCCAGCTTTTAATCAACTGATACCTTTCTAGATCCTCAAGACCATTGAAAAATACCATGGAGAGGACCCACGATATGATCACTCTGCTCTTTCAGTACACTAGGATGAATTCCATCAGGCCCCATTGACTTGTGTGCATTCAGTTGGAGCAGTGAATCTTGAACAACTTCAGAGTTTACAAAGCCTGCAAGTCACAGGACTACAGGAGTCCCTGGGCCCATCAGAACTGTTATAGATAGAGGTAAAAAAGGCATTAAACATCTCTGCTCTGTCCACATCCTTAACTGTGAGGTGACTGACCTCATCAAGTAATGGATTAATATTATCTCTGAACATCCTTTTGCTATTCACCTGTTTAAAAGGCCATTTTGTTGTCCACCAAAGTGCTGTCCAGCTTGGATGCTCATCAAGCTTTAACCACACAAATCTCCTCCCTGCAGTGGCAAACAGCATCCCTGTACCCCTCCTGTGTCATCTGTCCTTGCTTTCAATGTTCAAACACTTCCCATTTTTATTAAAGTTCTAGAAAAAGATCCCTGCTCAGCCAAGCTGGCCTTCTGCCTCACTTCCTTGAATTACAATACTTAGAAATTGCTTGCTCTTGAGCTTAAAGATGGCTTTTTAAAAAATTACCATCATGCTTTTTAAACTCAGTTTCCTCTAACTCTTCCTGTCAAACTGAAGTACTTACTTTTATAACCCTAATCAAAGCTGAGAAGCAGAAAGAATACCACAGCTACTTACAATGAAACAAACAGAAATATTCAAATACCTTGGAAAATCATTTAGCTCCCAAAATATCGCTCAACAAAAAGCCCTGCAAAACATAGCTGCACAATTTAGGACTTTCCTAGAAGTGAGAAGTACTGAAGTTGTATCAGTGTATGCTCAAGCTCTAGCATTGTGCTCACAATTTGGGTTACATCCACTTAACCAGAAGTGGCCCATGTCAGAGGAAGCAATTCTGCCCCTTCTCTCTGCTCTCATGACACACCAACTGGATTACTGCATCCAGCTCTGGGGCCCCCAGCCTAAGAAGACCATGGACATAGTGAGTTCAGAGGAAGGACACCAAGACGATCAGAGGAATGGAGCATGTCTCCTTTGAGGATAGGCTGAGAGAGTTGGGTTTGTTCATCCTGGAGAAGGCTCTGGGGAGATGCAATAGCACCTTCCAGCACCTGAAAGACAGTTTGAGCTGGGTGCCTCCTGAGAGGGACCCTAGAACAAAGAAGACTCTGGCCTTCCATACCTTCACAACCCATGAACTCCTTCTCCACATGCTCTTTATAGGCTCTGCATATGCCTTTTGGTCCCATATGATTTTTGATGTGGGGCCTGAAGAATTCTTTATGTGTAGCTGTTTTTATCTGGACACACTGCAGCTTCAGTTGACAGCAGCAGCTTCTTAATCTTTCAGTTTTGCACTTGTCTTAGAGGCTCCCTTCACAAAATTAAGTAACAGTTAAAGAATAGTTCAACTTCCCAATGTGAAAGTTTGTGGTTTTCAGCCTAAGGTTTCAGCAATAGTCAGTTTAAAAATAATCAGAATACAGTTTAAGAAAATCATCTAACTAAACTTGTTTTCAACAGCTAACCGGAGATAGGTGTTGAAAAGAAGTTCTCTCTTGATTTCCTCATACAATGAAGTTTATTTACTGGGGAGAGGTTAAAACTTCCAGAAGAAGCCAGAAGTGGATGATCAGTTTGGTTTCTTACAGACTTCTGTGTTTTCGTGATGTGTTTAGATGGAAGGATAGGGAGCTACCCAGGAACTTGCAAGACAAAAAAACAGTCCATTGAAATACATCTCTTGAAACAACAACAGAAAATCCAACTCCACTAATGATTTTTCCCAATTTTTTAATGCAGCAATTTGAAATTGGTTGCTATATGCATTATTATGTATAGATACATATGGGTATATATGCTTATCTATATATACAGAGAGCTCAGAGAAATTTGAAGAAATTAGAAGCAGGAAGAGATTAAAAGTTTTTTTTAACATAATTTCATTAAATGATGAAGCAGAAATAGTAACTGTATAATCTAATCTTCATTGCTGATCTTCAGAAACACGACAAAAGACACAATGCAATCTCCATGGTGACTGTTGGAGCTGGAGACAAAACCACTGAAGATCAGCCAAGGGTATTTAATCTGACATTTACATCATTCCCTAATTTTTAAAATTTTTTTGTTTAACTATGAAAAATAAGAGAGATTTTGAAATCTGATAAGCATAAAGGAAAAATAAAATCCTAACAAAAGTCCTGATTTCTCATGTTAGATACTAAGGTGGTGACACATGCAACCTAAAATCTCCCATGCCTACTTGTTCTTCTCCATATGTCTTACATGCTACCTTCCTACCACTGAAGGTGAAGGATGAAAAAAGTCAAGGCACAAAAATACCACCAGTAAATAAACAAAAAAAGGAATACTGAGAAAAAGTAGGATTTACTTTTTTTTTCCCCTGTCCCACCCTGTACCCAAAAAACGACTGGCAGGAAGTGCCTCACTTGACAAAGGGAGCACAATTGAGATAATGCAACAAATATTAGTATTCAGTTTGAAATAACTTTCTCACAGAATAAACATCCATTGAAATCCTCCCTAGATTTGAAATGGAGAAATATTTTTGCACTCTAGCATACGTCATTAACCTCCATTTGGAGAGAATGGGGAAAGAATCACAAACACCAGGCTGGAAGGAGACCTCAAGGACCATCTAGTCCAACCTTTCATAGCAAAAGCAGAGTCTAAACAAGATGTCCTAGCACGCTGTCCAGCTCAATGCGAATGCTGCAAAATCCAACACTTCCCTGGGGAGATCAGTCTAGGCAAGTTGTTGATCAGGTTGTTCTCATTGTGAAATATTTTCCCCTTGTGTTCAGTTGAGTGTCCCTAGCAGTAATTTTTACCCATCACTTCTCATCTTTTGCATGCAATTTCTTGTAAAAATGGAGTCTCCATCTTCTCCACAGCCACCTTTAGAGGCTGAAACACGGAATTAAGGTCCTCCCTAAGACTTCATTTCTCAAAGCTGAACAAACACAGTTTCCTTAGTTGCTCCTCACATGTTCCCAGGCCTTTGTCTTTGTGGCCCTTCTCTGGATCCTCTCCAGCCTGTCCAAATCTTTTTTGTACAACAAGGATCAAAGCTGAATGCTGCATTAATTCTAGAGACTGCAAGATACCATCTTGATACAACCACTACAAATCTGGATTTAACTCGCACCAAAATGACTTGGATGCTTTTGCTCTGAGAAGGACACAAAACACAGAGTTCCTATCCCTATCTGAGGGACAGCAGGGATACTGACAGGCAGAAACTTGGGTATTACCCTAAGTCTAAAATTCACAGACCCTGCTTCTGCCTCTGTTTATCCAGTCTATAAAGGCATTCACTTCCATTGTCTTTTCCATTACTCCTGTTGCACATATTTCTTTGTACACACATAGTACGCTCTTCTCTTGCATACAAAGCTGTTAGGAAAACAGAGGTGAGCACTTAGAATTGAGAGTATTTGAAGGTACATTCCTTCAAATGTATATAATTACAGAACAAATACTTGTATGTTTAGCATCCACAACACAGTGAGGAAGGGGTGTAATGTGTAAAGGTTGATTATTACTGCACTTTTAGCTTTATTTTTTCAGTCTTACTCTTGTCAAGAAAACCTGTGGAAGTTCTTTACCTTGGGAGAGAAGTGTTCATTCAGTGGACAATTTTCATTAAATCGTAAACGTGCCATAGATTATTAACCAAATCACAGTGCATTGTAGATCAAACCATTGACTTAGACTTCCTCCATACTCTCAGCTTTTTGAATGACATCTCTAATGAACAATTAAAATTTTTTATCCAAGCACACCTGACTGTTCAAAGCCTGACAATCTTCCCCATATGCTCCCGTTCTCCTTTTACCACAAAGCTGCATGTTAAAATAAGTAAAAAATAATAAAAAAGTCAGAGTAGCTTGAGATTATATTTTTTTAAAACAAGATCTACTTTCTTTATGATTTATGGTCAATACAAAGCAATTTTGAAAGTCTTCAAGCTTCATAAAACTAAATATAACAAAATTCCTGATACTGTGACCTAAGATAAAATAATTTTGGAGACTTGCTTAATACTGGTTCTAGCTGTAAATAGTCTGCCTTAAACAGCTGATCCAAGGCATACCTAAAACCAAGTTTCTTCCACACAGAATTTTAAAATGGTATGAAACCTTACTGTTTCATTACTATGAGACTCTGCTCTCCCTGCCCCCACTATTTCCCATAATCTTTCTCAAATTATAACCAGTAACAGATGGATCCATCCAATGGATCCATCTAGTCATGAAGACTGCATCAAACTTTTAAGTAGGTTTTGGGGGAAACATATAAAAATACCCAAAGGCTGATCTGAGAAATGCACACAGCTAACCATAGTGCTAATAAAGATTTTACTCAAGCCAAGTTTGGAAGAAACTAACTTCTGTAATCAGTATGCAAATATGACCATAAATCAATCATCTTACTTCATAAACAGTGCATTGCCCAGGGCCCCTTGAGGTCTCTCACGCAGCTGTGGGCAGCACATCAGAACCTCCCCTTGAGTAGGGGCACATCTGAGGGTTACTCGTCCAGGCAGAGAAATTCCTTGCCACAAAAGATTTTCAGTAATTAAAACTGTAACTAAACTTAGAAATCTTAGGTAAGTGATAGAAAGGACTGATTGTGCACATGTAGTCCTTTAGACATATATCATTGGCAAAATCTGGGACTAAGTCTGGATCCACACATAGCAAAACCCCCCTCAGGAAGGAGTCCAGAATGCAATGGGGTCCTTTCCAAACCTCATGATTAAACAGGAGGGCTTTTTTGACAGCTTTTTCTGCCCATGTCCTCTAGGCAGTAATCAAATGTACATCGCCATTGAATCTTGCTGAACCACTTTACTACCAAACTTTGCATTTGCTATGCAACTTTGTTAAAATGCTGGTTTATATCAATTAATATAAGCTCCTTCTCTCTCACAAGTGAATTCTGTTGCTCTATCCGTGGCATTGCAAATACTCAAATATGAACATTCCCTAACAGCACTACCGGGTCATAAAAAATAGCACTGCATTTTAAAGATACAGTATTTAAATGTTTATAAATTACATTGATAGACAATAACCAGCCACACATTTTGATAATCTTGCACAAGATCTTCAATATCAAAAGCAGCCACTGAAAAATGCAGTTATGGTATGAATTTACTATCCTATTTCTTGTATTCCTCCCCACAACGGAAAAGAACAGCACAGGGTATACTGAAACTATATAAATTAGAGGCATAAAACAATTGTTTCTTTGACATAATTTTTTCATTTCACAACTGTACCACTATTCAATGCCTGTGGACTGTTATTTAAACACAATGTTTTCCTTATTCTGAACAGCATTTTAATTAAGTGAAACAGAAGTCAAAAGCAAAACCCTGGGTAGGTATGCCACACTCCTAAGCTTCAGAGCTAGTGAAATGCAGAAAACCACAAGGACAGTATCAGAAGTCTGTAAAAGCAGGAAAAAGAAGTTCATAAAAATAGGAAAAAAACTCAGTTCTGTTTTGGTCCCCTTTCAGAAGGCCAATCTTCCTTAACAACTCAAAGGTCTCTGAAATCAACCTTGCCAATGCATCCTCCAAATATTGCATGGAACTATCTAGTCTTACACATCTTTCACTACCTGTAGATAGCCCGTTCTACAACATCAGTACCAGTTCTGAAAATAAAACCTCACAAATCAAAGCTTAACAGCATGATTAAGAAATAAATGTGCTTACTGTTCTTGAATCAGAGAACGGATTGTACTCATCAAGCCCTGGAGGAACATTTCTCGTCACTTGTGTAACAGAAGGATCCTAGAAGAGGAAACAGTTGTGTAAATCTGTGCACATGCATATGATCAAAAGTCAACACTCATATCATTACATCATATAAAAGTCATATTTTCTTTCAAAGTAAAAAAAGTTTGTTTTCAGGAACGAAATCTGTGGCAGCGGCCTCAGGGAGACAAAGAGTTAACATTGTTCCACCCCAAACCCCTTGTGAAGGGCGGCCCAGGAGTTCTGATTGGGTTTGAGTCCCTGGGGGGTTCTCCCTTGCTGTGTTTCTAATGGTCCCTGACCCTGAACTCCACCCTCAAAGGTGTAAACCCTCGGTTCTGTCCCTCAAAAACCCCTGCTGTGCCTCTGTTCGGGGCTCTCTGTTCTGGACCTGACTTTGTTCACATGCTGAATAAATGGTTTCATGAATGGGGGCCCGTCTCGTTGGTGTTTCATGCTGGTCCCCAGAACCCTGCTGCTTCCCTGGACGAGATCCTGAGGTTGCAGACTGCAACAGAAATCTGTAAACATCCACCTCTTTATCTCCAAACTAACATAATTTCATTCTGAGATTCTTATAAACCGAGATTAATACAGCATAAGAGAAACTCCATCTGTCATACATTTGATTTATAAGGAAAAAAGCTTTGAACAGAGAAGGGAAAAAACCTGTATCCTGCTGTGTTGACCAGGTATGGACTCTATGCCTATACACTTGAAAAGTACAAGAGAAGAGCTTAATGTAACCCTTGGACTTCCCTACCTAGAAGTACATCCAACCCCATGCAGAACAAAGAAAACATTTCATAAAAATGAGGCTGAAGAAACAGGGTCCCATTATGTAAAAGCACTTTTGATTCAGCTTCTACCTGAACTAGTAAAATTAAGGAAAAAAGTTTAAGTTTTGCTACCTCAACTAATTATACAGCAAGAAAGACTGCTCGCAATTTAGCTTAAGAAAATTATTTCAAGAACGAAACATTTCTCTGTGCAAAGCAGGCAGGCTTTGTTCTGCAGAAAAGCAGAAGTGCCCACCACAATGGATGACATCAATTTAGTTTGAAAAAACCTGTACTTATTCCATGTGATGCCTGGTTTAACCACATTGTTTCCGTGCCTTAAAGTTTTTTAATTTTCGAAACATAACCATGGATAAAAGATAAGCTTTTTTGAAAATTAGTAAATCTATTTATTCAAAACTGTTAGTTACATTTATATTTACGTAACTGTACAAATGTACAATATTTTATAATTACACCAAACCCAAAAAAGATAGATATATATATATATACTATTTATTTTGTAACTATTATGCTTAGATATAGATATTTTCTCATTCTCAAAGTCTTCTTCAACATTAGGAAACAAACTGGAGTTGATAAAGACAGAAGAAAATAAATATGTACTTAAACATATTTACATTCATATTCCCCTTAAAAACAGATACATTTAAAACCTTTGCATGTGACACATGAATAACAAGAAGGGCTTCTACAGGTATGTTAATCAGAAAAGGAAAGTCAAAGAATCTCACCCCCAGTAATGCAGCTGGTAACAATAGAAAACTGGTAATAATGAAGGAAGAAAAGGTTGAGGTACTCAACATTTTTGCTTCAGTCTTCACAGGCAGCTCTGCAGACCTCTGAAGTGGATGGATGACTGGAGGAAAACTGGGAGAACAAAGTAATACCCACTGCAAAAGATGAGGTTCATGACCACCTGAAGAACTGGAATATACCTAAGTCTGTTGGACCTGACAAGATGCATCCCAGAGTCCTGAGGGAATTGGCTGATGTTGTTGCCAAGACAGTCTCCACGGCATTTCAAAAATCACAGCACTCAGGGCAAGTCCCAGGTGACTGAAAAAGGGGAAACATGGTAGCCATTTTTAAGGAGGGTAGAAGGGAGGACCCAGGGAACTACTCCCCTTCAGCCTCACTTCTGTGTCTGGGAGGATGATGGTACTTAAACTCCTGGAGACTGTGCTAAGGCACATGGAGGACAGGCAGGTGATTGATGACATCAGAGACAAGTGTTACTCTATATCTTCATTAATGACATAAACAGATTGAGTGCACTCCCAACAAATCTGAAAATTACGCCAAGCTGAGCGGTGCTGCTGACACAGGTGAAGGATGGCATGTCATCCAGAGGGACCTGGACAAGCTCTAGGTAGGGACCCATGGGAATCTCATGAGGTCTGACAAGACCAAGTGCAAGATGCTGCACCTATATCAGAGCAGCCCTGGTACCAGCACAGGCTGGGGGATGGACACATCACAGCAGCCCTGCCCAGAGGGGCTTGGGGGTGCTGGTGGGTGAGAGGCTGGACATGACCCAGCCATGGGCACTCCCAGCCCAGAGAGCCAAATGTGCCCTGGGCTGCATCCAGAGCAGCGTGGGCAGCAGGGCCAGGGAGGGGATTCTGCCCCTCTGCTCTGCTCTGCTGACACCCCACCTGCAGGGCTGCATCAGCTCTGGGGTCCCAGCACAGGAAGGACATGGACCTGCTGGAGTGAGTCCAGAGGAGGACACCAAGATGGTCAGAGGGATGGAGCACCACTCTTTAATATAAAGATGGCCTGACAGAATTGGGGTTTTTCAGCCTGGAAAAAGAGAAGGCTTATAGATCACCTAATTATGGCCTTCCAGTACCTGAAGGGAACATACAAGAAAGATGAAGAGACACTTTCTACAAAAGAGCATGTAGTAACAGGAATAGGGGCATGGATCCAAACTGAAAGAGAGTAGGTTTAGATTAGATATTGCAAATGAATTCTTTACTGTGAGGGTGGTGAGACACTGGAACAGGTTGCCCAAGGAAGTGGATTCCCCACCCCTGGAAGTGTTCAAGGCCAGGCTGGATGGAGCTCTGGGTAACCTGGTCTGGTGGAAGGTGTCCCTGCCTATGGCTGGAGGCTTGGAACTAGATGATACTTAAAGTCCCGTCCAACCCAAGCTGGTCTATGAGTCTATCACATAAATATAATTTTTTTAAAAAATATAATAAGTGACTTAATCTACACTTAAATAAATAAAGAAATTATTAAGCTAAATGAAATAAAAATAAAATTTAAATACAGAATCTGCTTTCTTAGAATAAGCATCAATTATGGCCTTAGCTTAATCTTGTTAGCAGGAACTTTATCTGCGGATGCAGGAAGAGGACTTTCTTAACGGCTGCAGTCAACTTATTTACAGCTAGAAAAAATAATAGGGCAGAACTCCTATCAGTTCTAAAATCCCAAGGGACAGAGCAAGACAGAACAAGTCTATTTTTTCCAATAGCCATACTCACAAAATTGTTCATATGATGCAATTTAAAAAGTTTGCTACGAAAAAGCTTAAGAAAAATCACTGCCTCAAAAATGAAAAAATTATATGTTGTATGTTTTAAAGAAACTCACATACATAAGCATACTTAAAACACCCTCTGGTCACAAACCACTTTTTATTAAAGCATACATTTAGTTGCAAAGCAGTATTTCAATGACCACTGAAAAAGAATCACCCCTTCTAAAGACGTACACAAAACAATGTTAAATGCAATTCAGCATCAACTTTCTTATATTTGACTCATCTTTAACTAGTTGTTTCAAAACAGCCATGCTGGTCAGTCTCCCTCACAAGCCTGCCGTAGTTACCATGCTAGACTCAAAGACACTGTTACTACTGAAGAATCATCAAGTCCTGCATAAACTGGTAAACTAATTGTTACCATGTTCTTTGCTAAAGTGGCTATCAAGAAATGCTGTGCAGATGAACAACAAAAACGAGGGAAAACATGGTGAGGTGAGTATGTTCCTTGTCAAAATTCAGCCAGAAATTCGTTTAAATGTTGAACAGAAAAGTACATTAAAAATATGAGAGTAATAAAATATAACATTTGAATTGCACATTGGTTTACTAGACTCATCAGTACAAGGTGAAAATGAAGTTAAAACTAAGTTAATACAAATAAGACAATTTCAAAATTCAATATACAGAAGAGTAGAAAGTTATATATAGCTGAAAACTTTTATCTTATTGTGGTATGTCTACTGTAGCCAACAGCAAAGCTCCCAGGCTAGTTGCTCACTCACTGCTCTCTGAAGTGGGATATGGGAAAGAACCAAAAACGAGAAAGCAAAGAAAACCTGTGGTTGTTAAAAAAAAAAAAAAAAAGACAGTCTAAATGTGGGAGGGGAGAGGGGAAGGTAGAGGCAAAAAAAAAAACCAAACCACAAGTCATGCAAAGGCAATTGCTTACCACCTCCCACCAAGACACACATGCCCATTCAGCTTCTGAGCAATGACTGCTTGGAACAGCTCCCCCCACTATGACCACCACCACCAGCGTTGCTGCCAAGCACGATGTTATGCAGCATGAAAGATCCCTCTGGTCAGCTGGGGTCAGTGGTCCTGCCTGTGTCCCCCCCACCCCAGCCGCTTACCCAAGTCTATTCCCTGAGGGGAGGCAATACTGTGAAACAAAGATGGCCTTGGTGCTATACAAGCACTGCATAGCAATGTGCCAGCACATCAGTGCCTTCCTGACACTGTTTTGGTCACATATCTGAAACACAGCACAACAGGGACTGCTATGAAAAAATTAACTCCATCCTAGTCAGACCTAGTACACTTATTCCAGTCTTCATATGTTAATATCAACTAGCACTAATAAAACACTTTGTTCATCCTTTCAGTATGATACCCCTTTCAAAAATGCTCTCATATAATTGCCTCTTTCACAGAAAAAAATGTTCAAGTATAGACGTGCAACTTGTGATCACTAACCATCAGCCACACAGTGAAACAGTACGTCTAACTATTATTACTTGAGTAACACCTAGGATCTTAGCTTGAATTAGCTGCTTAAAAAGTGTATTTCAACACTGAACTTTTGTTTGAAGAGTGCACTATTAACCAAGTAACTCAGTCCAACTGTGCCTGCAGACCATAAATTCAATTATTCGAGTAACTAAAGTGAGACTAATCATACACCCACTGAACAGCAGCCATTTCCAAAAAGCACGTAACAGTGGTCAAGTCAAATTCAGAAGAGTAACCTATATTCAGAAATACAACATAAAAACAAAAATAATACCTGATGAAAGAAAGCCTTTTTTCTCTAACTGTTTTAGAGAAGACCAGGGTCAAAAACTCCTTAGATTACTTTGTACATTTATTGTGACATTCTATGGACAAAGAAAACATATGTTGAGACAACAGGGTGTACTAAAGCAGCAGTCTTAGCACTCAAAAGTAAGTTCAACATTAGATAGACACAGTGATTAGAGCAAGAAGCCTTTCATCAGAAGTCCATTCCCATTATGAATTGACAATTGCTACACCTCTGCCAAATATTGCTACTATTTGCTAAAGTAGCAGTAGCTCTAAAAAAAACCTGAATATCCCAGAGGACATCCAATAATAGCTCTATTCAAGTAAAGTTTCATTACTCAGTAAAGGAAGAAAAACACAGTTGTATTGAAATACACAAATTGAACTCCACCACTGCAAGTAGCATTTAAATTCTGCATTCAGAAAACTTGAATTACACAGTCTGGACTTCAATAGAAGTTTGTGACACAGACACATTCAAGGAAAAGGAAACCATCCATCACAAGAAAAGAGGAATATCACAGGTGAAGAAAACACATACCAGCCAGGAAATTTGTCTCTCTCCTACAACTCATTCATTGCTAGAACTATCCTCAGCTCTTCACAATCAGGGTCCCCAGGTGTAGGTGCTATTCTCATTATTCTGAACACCTACAGTGCATCAAATGACTGATACCACCAGGAGCTACACTTCATATTCCAAAAGACTACTTAAAATATTTCTGAAGAGATTAGACCTTACATCCCACAAAACACAAAAAATTGTTTTGAATCATTTACCTTATACTCACTGCATCTCATTTTAAAAATGGAGCAAATGCCAACTCATCTAAACACAGTGATGAAAACTGTGAAGCACTCATACTCACTGCTGCAGAATAAAAAAATCCCACTGAATTCAGAAATTGTTCAGGGTTTGAATAATAAATGCAAACAATAAATGTTGTGCAGGATGGCATACTCAGAAGAAGTGGTATTTAAATGAATGCTATCAAATTTCTATGCTGCATGACATCCATATTCTATTAGTTAAAAAACAGTAAAAACTAATATCCCACAGAAATAAGTGAATCTATGCTGTAATAATTTATTTTCCATATCTGATATTCCACCCAGCTTTATCTCACCCAAACTCCTGCCAGTTCAAACCCAGAGTTTCTGACCTTTTTATTTAACCATTAGTCATACAATCACAGAACTGAATTAAAAGCAGACTATTTTTCATATTCAGCTATTGTAGCTATTGGTGTATTTAAGTCACACAGTCATTTCAGATGACATTTTCATGATCTGAATTAGTTTAGGAGACTGAAGTTTTAAGAAAGTAGCACAACTTAATTTAGCTGTTTTCCATCTAAATCTTTCCTTTTACCTACTTCTTGCAGTCTCTGTCCTCAATCTCAAAATGAAATATTAACACACTTTTTTTAATCCCAACAAGACAGGTACATGCAGCAGCCTATCTATTATGCCAAGAATGGAAAAGTAAGAAAAAACACCCCAACAAACAGTAACACAAACTGACAAAACAGACACAGAAAAAACAACACATTTATGTTTCATACTGGCAAGAACACCTACAGAACTATTAAAACCATCTTCTGGGCCAAGCTAACAAATTATGCTCACATATAGATAAAATTAACTGAATACCTAATAATCACAGAGGGCATACAAATACAATTAATTACAAACCAGAATGTTTAAAGCAGAGCAGTCTATTCTATGTGAGCTTTTACAGCTTTTTAAAAAAACAAAATTGAAGGGAATAGACCTCTGTTGTCTAGGATACCAAACCAGTCATCAGCTACCAGTTTCACTAACACAGAAGACACTACCAAATTAAAGACTGGAGAAGTAAATACATCTGTAACAATGCTTGGTATTACTGTTCACTGGATATGGGTCCAGAATTGTTCCACCATCAGCAAAATACTTCTATAAAATACATAATGTAGTAATAATCTGAAAAACACCATCATCTAAGCTTACATTATTAGTTGTGATTTTGATTTAATGATAGGAATATATATATATGAGGGTAATATAGTGAACTAGGAATCAGATCCTCCAAACTGTCATTCATGTTGCTGAAAAAACTTTAACTTAGAGGCATACCTATCCTTCTACCAAAAAGACAAAAATATTTTCTGCAAAGAACATTTTTTCAGTTTAGTCCCAAAGACTAGCAGGGAAGTAAAAGAAGTATTTTATTGCAGAGGTCAAGAAATGGGAGTTTATAAACACCAAACACCAATTTGGATAGAGATGATAATGCTTTTACAACATATCAGCAATTGAAAACAATTTCCAATAAAAATCACTCAAGCTAGTTGGAAAGTAACATTCAAGTAAGAATTCATCCTGAATTTTGTGGAATTTGATTTTGGGGGTGGGAAGAGGTTATAGTAACAGTTGTACTTCTTGATCCCTGTGAAGTACTCCCTAAGATAACACCACTGGGTCAGAAAATTAAGCAAAAATGCAACACAAAATGCCTGAAACTGTTGGTCTTTTTTTTCTTTACCAAAGAGAAAATTATCCCTCACACTTTTCATAAACAGTTCAGGAGTGTTTCTCAGTCCCATAAGACTGCTGGATTAAGCTTCTGAAATTGCAGTTCACACAAATTGAATAAACATTTGGTAAAAAATTCTGGACTTGTAATTATTCAAAAAATTAAAAATACCCAAGTAGCCACATAACATTCTTTCATAATTCCAAGTTTTTCAAGTTTAACATTCCAATCATTTATCAGCCATTTTCCCATCCCCCTCATATGTTCAAACAGCTTTCCTTCCCACTCTGCCTGAATACAATTATTAAATAGAATATTGCAAAAGTAGCCCACTGGGCTTTCTTATATTGTCTCTTGAATGCTACCTGTTATATGTCACATTCATCACATGAAAGCAGAGCTGTGAAGGGTTTTGAGCTACTGAGCAAGGCAAGGTTCCCACCTCTGAAACCTAAAAGAACTTCAGAAGCTGACAAGGCCAAAATTGTCCTAAAGTTTGCACCAGCCTCATCTTGCAATGGAGTACTGGATGCCTAATAAAGTATCACCTACATCTCACAGCTCTGATATGTATATATTTCTCTTTGTAATGCTGAATCTCGGTATACAGTGTAATAGTAACACTAGGCATATGTGCTAACACTTCAGTGGAAGTCTAGAGGGAAAAACGCAGCTATAAGATGCTGAACAACTATTAAAATGCTTCACATTTTTAACAGATTACAGTGCAGTTACAACACTGATGAAGTCTACTCTTGAAATACAACTTCCATGTAGGACAGCTAAAGGACAATCAACTACCACAATGTTCAGCATTAAATTATGCAAAATTTCATAATTTTTGAAGACATGAAGGGAAACCAGATAGTAGAAGTCAGAAAAAATACCTGTATTTTATATCCTTTACTAACTTAAAACAGTATATTTTAGTTAGATACAGGAATTAAAACTCAGTTATACATATAGGCATGCAACAAAACTGCTTCGTTCTAAAGCTGCACAAACATTTTATGTAGTAAGGGTCACAATTCTTAAAAAAAAAATAAATCAGAACTTCCCCTTCTTCCTCTGAGTTTGTACCATTTTAGCTTCACTTCAGCAACCATGGTATAAATTGTATAGATTCTGCTGCCACAGAACATAGCAGTCATTTGCACAACTGTTTTCAGTATCAAACCTCCAGGTTGTATTTCCCACCAAACCAGACAGGAGATTAATTTGTGCTCATGTCAGTCAAGACTAAGTGTAATATCAAATTTATAACTGGAATTACTTTTGTACTTAGCTCTAGTGACTCAAGTAATCCTGTGACCCCAGCGGGAGCAATTAAGTCCCATTTTTGGATATCGCAGAGTATCTCAGCCATCCAAACAAGAATGATGGTCATGACAGAACCAAGATCTGTGTCTTTTTGGAGCAACAACTCAAAGGTAACCACAGTTTGGATCCCTAATCCCACTGAAAGAAACTACTCAAATACTTAACAATACATACATTTGAGATCTGCTCTGACTGTGCCCTCTCACACTAAACCTGGTGAAGAAAAAAGAAAAATCTTCCTATCACATAGTGATTTGGCTTTCCTCAGAAGGTCATCGTTCACATTTGAACAGATATGTTTAAATTTCCTGTTGGTTTTCAGGCCTATCATAATTTCTGCTGTCAAATATATGCAACCGCTCAGAGCCAAACACATCAGATGAACTGACCCAAAAGAATTTATGAGCACAACTCAAGTCTTTATAGTTCTCATTCTACAGCCACCGAAAAATAACTGTTTCATATGTTTGGATAATTAACAGCTAGTTTTCAAACCCTGCACCATCTGTCAGCCAAGATCCAAAGACCTATGAAATTCACAGCTCTACTTAAAAAAAACCTCTCTGAGTAGTAGCATTGTTCACTTACAAAAAAAAAATCAAACCAAGAACACAGAACCAATATTTTTTATTGTAGATGAACTGCTGATTGTTTCAGAGTAAATGATACTTACACTGAATTTTGAGACTGCTATTTCAGAACCTTTGTAACTGTATCACCTCCCAAGACAGAAGACTACAACTATCACCTATCCTATGACATAAAAAAAAAAAAAAAAAAAAAAAAGAACACAAAGAGACAGCTACATTAGAAATGTGCCTTTGTTTTTTCATACAAAATTTATTACATGCTGCTTTACCCTATTTAAGGCAGACTGTCAGGACCTTGAGGGTTCCCAAACCTCTCTTAAGTGGGCAGACCCCCACTCCTTACCTGATCATCACAGGATTGTTGACTGATCCTGTTTACTTTCTCTGGACATGATCCTGACTTGGCTTTCTAACTTGTGCTCAGATCTGTCTCCTCTCTATAGATCTGCCAAGCACTGAATGCAGTTACCATCACCATGTCTGCTCTGCTCACCCTGTTTGGGCACCCTGGGACTGCAACATTTGTAAGTGAGAACTTTACAAAGTGTGAATTCACACTCATGAATTGTAGCTATGACTACTGCTTCTTAGTAAACAAAATTAATAGATTTCACTACTAACCTGCTTCAAATCATAATACCTGAGGTTACACCAACTGTGTACTTCTTCACACTACTAATACATCATCTTATAAAAGGATTCTCACACCTTCATTTGTATGGTATGTGGATGCATTTTCTTCTGCACAACCTTAGTGTTATGAAAAGCTTGTAAATGTTAGCATGTCACTTACCTGTTTGTTTCAGTATCCTCTGTCTTTCAAAAAACCCGTCTTCTGGCTTTGTTGGTATAGCATTCAGAGGACATTTACTTAAAGAGGAAAACTATGACTTTAAAAGCATATCTGACTCTGGATTCAGTTCCAGTTTGCTGCTTTTTTAAAGCAACAAAGAGGAAAAAAAATGCAAAGGTTAGGTACCCACTTGTCTCAAAATCCACAACACTTCAAGATCAAGCCAGGTAAGGTAATTGCAGTTTTTCCAGCAGATAATTTACTCATAGACTTCCAAAAGTATTAACTACCCAAAATGAGAAAAAGGCACTACATGTTTATGCTTTACCTTTATCTTTCCAGAGAACACTTTTACTTGATTCAACATCAAGCAAGAAGCTCTGTTCTAATCTTTTTATTAGAAGGCATAGAAACAGTCACAGAAAACCTCCCATGTAGATCACATATAGCTAGTAAAACCAAAATGTTTAAAAAGAATAAGATCTATGTTTAGACCTTGGCAACAACTCTTCCACCTGATGCCTTCCCACCCCTTCTCTGCCATACTACTTTGTGATTTTACATTAGCACAGGAAGCAGCTCCAAAAGCAAGGAAAACAACTAATCACATCACATATAAAAATATCAAGCAAAGACAAAAATGTGAGTACATAAGGATACAACGTTTAGACAATATGACTTAAGCTATCAGAGTCCATCTGGAAATACTGGTTCTATGCATAAAGTATTTCAAAATGCATAGACAAAACTTAAATACATACATGCATTACTACCCACTAATTTCAAAGCTGTTCTGCCAACAAGATGGCCATCAAGCTTTAGCTAATATATGAGGCCTTTTGCCTCTTTAAGTTAAATGCATGGGTAAGTAAAGGTATGCAAGATTACCTTTTATGGGCAGTAGAATGTGATGGAAGTTAGCAAAGACTGAAGGAAGGCAAAAAAGCCTCTGAAAAAAGAAAAGTGCACAGCTTTCCTGAACCATCTTCTGCAAATGAAGAAATCCAAACAGAGAGCTTCAAGTTACAGAGAATCTGTTATAGATTCCTTTTATCATGATGCACTGCAGATGAGAAGTGGAGCATGGATTCTGCCCAAAGTTACAATAGAAGTCTTTCCCTAAAGAGAAACTAGAATAAGCTTTTGCATTTTAAGCAGTATCTTCAAATTGGAAGTACAATTCAGGTGTGTGCCTAGTTTAGGTCTCACAACATTACACAGGACCAGTAACACAGCCTGATGAGCACTGCAGAGGCAGCTATTTTGCGTCTAATACCCCTTACTGCCCTGGATTTTGCTAGATGTTATTTGATTAACTATTACAAAAAGGATGGAAATAGGATTAAAAGCATCATGTATTTCTGCTGCTGAAGAATTCTAGAACGACACCTTTTCAGTGCTTGGTGCCAAAAAGAACAGTGCTCACTGACACTGGTACCAGCCCACACTATTGTTGGCAGCAGACTCAACACCAGGACTTGTGCTCACCTGGAAGGTCATTGCACTGCATACAACAAGTGAAAACAGATCTTATCCTATGGAATTCTAGCCTAATGAATACTGCCTACGTTTTATGACCATAAAAACTAAACTAATGATTCAGGCTGACTCTAATGAACAAATGTTAGGAACACTATGCTTCCAGCATCTATATGGACAGAAGTATGCTTGGCTTGAAATGTGACAGATCAATTTTTAAAAAGCTTAACTTTTCCAGGTAACATTCTAAACTCATTGCCATATACTATCCGCATGCTTTAAAATGCCTGCAACAAGTTCAGTAATATTATCAAAGTAGGTAGCATCAGAAGTTAGTTGAGCTGGATTCAGATAACAAAGGAAAAACAGGAGGGGAAGCACCCAGGGAGATCAGTTCGTTCTGACAGTCTAAGCCAGTTAGGGAAGAAAGAATTTACAGCTGTATGACAAGGCAACAGTGCAAACACTAAAAGCTTTATAGTACATTACAACAAAGCAGTTTGAGATGCAGCACAGAATTCATTTCCAGCTATTGGTACCCTGGTTACTTTAGACATAAGGTAAGGGAACCAGTAGGCTTGAAGGGGGTGGGAGGAGGCTAGAGAAGAAGAGGGTAAACTCAATATACACCCAAATTCATACGGTGACTATTTAGCTCAACCAGACGAAAGAAAAAAAGACCGCAGTAGCGTTACCCCTAGCACAAAGCTAGGGTCAAAATAAAAAAGATCCAAACTTCTCTCTTTTTTTCCATCGAAATAACACATCTGAAATACAACTCTTGTTATTTTAGCTACAGAAGGAAGCACGGAGCCCTGAAGTTGTGAAACGCTGCTTATCCTCCGCGCCCCGCCCCCACCCCGGGCCTCCGTAGCCCGCTGAGTGTAAAGACCCCGGCCCGCAGCTCCCACGGGGTCCTTCCCTCCTTCCTTCCTTATCCCCTTCCCCCTTTCCGTCCTTCCTTCCTTGCTTGCTTCCTCTCGCGGGAAGCCAGAGGTTCGGCGGAGACCGACACCGAGGAAACCTCACGGCCCCCTCACCTTGAAGGGGTTGTTGAGGTCCGGGTCGGCGAAGGGGTTGCTGTCGAAGTCCGACATGGCGGGGCACAGGCGAGCGCTGCGGTCCCCAGGCGGCGGCTCTGCCCCTGCGGCGGCGCCCCGACAGTGCCCAGCGCAGGTGTCCCCCCCGCCGCTGTCACAGCCGCTGTCACAGCCCCCCGGCCAGGGCCGAGCCCGCCCCGCCGCACCGACCAGCCACGGACCGCCCAAAATGGCCGCCCCGGAAGTGAAGTTACGGGTGGGATGGCCCTCGGAGAGAGAAAGGGACGAAGGCGGGGCGGCCCCTCCCGGGGCAGGCGAGTGCAGAGCTCATGCCTGAGCCGGGCCCTCCCAGCTGGGCGGGGCGAAAGGAGCGCGAGGAGAGCGAGAAGAGCCAGTTCGCCGGCCGGCCGCCTGGCTGAGGGCGGTGCATAAACTGTTGGTGGGAGGGCCCGCAGTTAAGGGCCGTCCTCGTGTTCACAGCTGCTCGTATGGGCGAGTGGGGGCTGTGTCCCTCGCCTTCGGCTGGCTGGGAGCCGGGGGAAAGGAGGCCCAGGGCTGCCCGGCGGGGCAGCTGGGCAGGCAGGGGCGGCCTGGCCCGGTGCGTGCGCGCGTGTTCCGCCCCAGCTGGGCCCGTGCGGCCTCCCGGCCCCTCCGCTCCCGCACCCCTCAGGGACGGCCGGTCTGGTCTGGGGAGTGAAGTGGACGAGCGAAGGTAGTCAGAAAGCCTTACTTGGTAAAACATGAATTTACTCTCTCGCTCCCGCCTCCTGTTGGCATGGTAAATAGTTCGCCCAGCTTGTGGATGCTCAGGTTCTGTAAGGACCGTAGGTAAGGAATGGCTTTGAGACATGGTCACGAAATCCCCCTTCCGTGGGAGGAAGCATTAAAAAGGTCTCTTGGAAGTATTCAAGCATTTCCAACAGTTCAAGACTTTTTAAATACTTCCTCAGAAATGCTGACAGTGCAGTTTGAAGAACCTGGTCCAAAATATGCAAATAAATTGAAATGAGCACCTTTGGTTCAGACTTATGGTTGAAATGTGAACTTTAGTACTACCAAAACAGTCTACATTGATGCAATGCTTTCAAAACCAGCAAATCCTGAAATTCTCTACATGCTTTCTAAAGGAATCATTTGAACTTTCATTTAAATAAAAAAAAAAAAAAAAAAAGAGGTTGGAGTCAGATCAGACAAAATGATATTGTTATGACAGTAAACCTGTTCTTTGCTATTCAAGTGTGTATTTTTTTCCCCACTTGATTTAGACTGAGCCATGCTAGTATTAGCACTTCTATGATTTTTAATAGCTCTACATGTATCATTACTCTGATCTTTACGCTGACAGTCATTACAATTGTACTGTTCTGTCAACAGGTCAGGAAGAATCCTATATGTACATGAGAATTGATTTTGCATGGATGAGTAGAGAAAGCAATACTTGCTTCAAGGTCTGCTCTGATTTATGCAGAAGTTTCTCAGTTTTTGTGAAGTACTGTCATGGAATGATGGGCATGGAAATGGGACAAATCATAGCAGCATAGCTTCTAAGCAAAATACTTCCAACTTATTGGTTGCTATGAAGTGTAAAATACTTCAAAAAAATAAATTAAAAGGCAGCTGTTTCACAGTCAACAAAAGTACGTTACAATATTAGTCCAAATTATACATATAACTCAGGTGTGGTGACAGCTCACAAAGTCATATTGTTTTCGAATATTCACTCATGGCTGTATATATCATGGCTCAATATATGTTGATAGTCCAAATGCTGTGTGCACTGACAACTGTGTATTTGCTTCTCTTTGAGCTAAACATGAATGAACACATGCAGGCATGATGAATGAATTAAAGTTTGGCTGAAAAGAGTATATTTTCCTGTATCGTTCAAGTCTCACTATTGACAATGTGACATTTCTCTGATAATTTGTGCACAGTTGCAGAGGAGTAATCTCTCATATGTCTTTCAAGGCAATTATGAAACTGCAATGGGATGATTTCTTTGGAAAGAATAGTACATATTTTGCAAAAATATAAGGCTGGCATTAGTCAACCTGTGGGGTTCCACAGGACTCTATCCTCTTCAACATACTCGTTCACCTGGACACAGGATTCGAAAGGATACTAAGTCAATTTGCTGATGACACTAAACTGGGAGGAGCTGTTGACTGCCTTGAAGGCAGGGAGGCTCTGCAGAGAGATCTCGACAAATCAGAGAAATTCCAATCACCTACCATGTGAAGCTTAACAAGGGCAAGTAACAGATTCTGTGCTGGGATGGGGCAGCCCTGGATGTATGGACAGACTGGGGAATGCGAGGCTGCAGAGCAGCACTGTGAAAAGGAACCTGGGGGCCCTGGTTAATGGCAAGCTGAACATGAGCCAGCAGTGCCCTGGCAGCCAGGAGGGCCATCCTGGGGGCATCAGGCACAGCATCAGCCGGGCAAGGGAAGGGATTGTACTGCTCTGCTCTGCTCTGCTCTGCTCTGGGGCAGCCTCACCTTGAGTGTTGGGGATAGTTCTGGGTGCCACAGTATACAAGAGACATGGGGCTATTGGAGTGTCCAAAGGAGGGCCATGAAAATGGTCTGAAAATGGTCTGGAGGGAAAGCTTATGAGGAGAGGCTGAGTTCACTTGGTCAGCCTGGAGGAGACCCCATTGCAGTCTTCAATTTCCTCATGAGGGGAAGAGGAGGTGCAGACACTTTCTTTATTGTAACCAGCGGCAGGACTCAAGGTAACGGTGTGAAGCCAAGTCAGGGGATGTTTAGGTTGGATATTAGGAGAAGGTTCTTCACAAAGGTAGTGGCTGTGCAGTAGAACAGCCCCCCCAGGGAAGTGGTCACAGGCTGACAGAGTTCAAGAAGCATTTGGACAATGCTTTCAGGCACATGGTGTGACTCTTGCAGTGTCCTGTGTAGGGCCAAAAGTTGGATTTTGATGATCCCTTCCAAATGGGAGTGTGCCGTGATTCTATAATTAAAAAGCAGAACTTTGGTAGCATGCAGGTGCTACCAAATTCTACTATAAGTGCTACCATTCTACTATAGGTATTAACTTTGGGATATACCAACTGAAAGCTAATTGAAAATGACAATTAATTTATCTATTCAGCTAATTGAGTAGTTTGTACTATACGTGAACCACATGGGCAAATAACTGGTCATCATTTGATGATGAGGGTTGACATTGTCATTTTCCTCATCTTCCACAAGTAAAAAAATTGAGAACAAAAGGTATGCAGAATGGTGCTTTCTTAGTTTCAAATCAACTATAAACAGTTTGCAAAGTTTGAGTTTCTAAAAAGACATGCTTAGCCAAGGATACCCACCCTCAAAAAACTTCCCTTGACAATGTGCTTTCCAAGTGGTAGACTTTTTTTTTTTTTTTTTTTTCCCCCCCAGAATAACCAAATTGTAGCTAATTCTGTATAGTTCTGTCTTGGGTTGCACTGCAAGATGTAACCAAATGTATTCTATTACTATCTGTTAAAACCAGGTGTGGAAGTGTTCTTTATCTCTTCCATGACCCATCCCTCATAACTCCACAGGAATATCTTCTGTTAATGGGCCAGCTGTTAAAACCCGTGTGGCAGTGTTCCTTATCTCTTTCACAAGCCATCCTCCCTCCAGGGGGATATTAGTGGCTGCAGTTCTCCTGGAGCAACAGATGTGGTTCTGTTGAAGCAGTGATCCTGTAGAAGGCTGGAGTTTTCCTTTGAAGGTGCAGTAGTGATGTAAAATGGTCTGGTCTCTCATCTGGGAATCCAGTGGAAAAAGGCTGCCTGTGATGTTCCCAGTATCAGATTATATCCAGGTAGGAATGCTTGGCTCCTCCCCCTGGGTGGTGCATCTCACAGTGGGATGATGTAATTTTTTCAGTCGCGAAGTGAGACTCAATGGACCATTAACAGAAGATATCTCCTTGGAGGGAGGATGGGTTGTGGAAGAGATAAAGAGCACTGCCCCACCTGGTTTTAACAGCTGGCCCATTAACAGAAGATATCGCCCTAGAAGGAGGATGGGTCATAGAAGAGATAAAGAACACTGCCACACCTGGCTTTAACAGATGGTAATAGAATACATACTTTCGCTTACATCTTGCATTGCAAGATGTAAGACACTGTCACTAACAAGGTGTCTTCATTCTTTCCCCTGACTGAACTTGTCTGCCTGTTTCCTATCCCACCGACAGTAAAGGTAAGAGCCTGGCAATCACTGGCACGGCCACAACAGCAGCATGTAATCATGTAACAAAAGTTACTCCTGTTGGAAGAAGACCTATTTATTTGTGTAGAAGAGTAGTAATTTTCCTCTTCTTTCTAGAGAGAGTCATGACAGGTGTGGATGCAGCCACACTCTGCCACAAATGCTACCTTTACAAGGATGGCTAATCTATCATGCATTCGTGGGAGCAGTGAATAGTAAGCTGCAGTCATGAGGGAAGATGTGACAAAGGAAACACATGCTGTTTGGGAGTGAGGAGAGCATTTCAAGCAGCTTTGAAGCGAAGCCAGGCAGCACCAGCAGTCTGTCTTGCTTGCATATGTTCCCTTTACCAACTTGAGAGTGGGAGGAAGAGCAGAAACTAAGGAAAGTGAAAAAAGAGCTGTTTCAGCCAGTGAGATCTCAGTCTCTCCTACCACTGTATTTTCTTTTTCTGTATTACACTCCAGATACTTGTCTTCTGTAGTTTTTTCTTATGTTTCCTCAGCCCCTCCTCATATCTGCACCCCTCAATTAGAAGTACACAGGTAGCCATCCGTGGAAACTGCCTAGACAGTGGGCACAACTTTTCCCTTGTAGCCAAATGATCCTGGCAAATAACTTTCCAGTGTGTCTCTTACCCTTTCCATTTTAAAACTGTGCTTTTATAGTTGAACATAAATAGTTGGGTACTTTTTGGTTATTTTATGTTTTGCATTGCTTTAAATCACTTGTATTTTCTTCATTGAGTAATCAGTAAGTTGTAATTAGTAAGTTACTAAATATCAATTAGACAGCAATTGAATTGCAATTATGGGGTCTGAAAAATAATTCAAAACTGTAGTCTTCAAATGTCAGAAGTTCTGAACAAATGAAAAAAGGATAAAAGATGAAAAACAAAAGGTGTTTTGGTATCAATTCAACAATATACAGTTTTGTCGAGCAAATATAGGATTTTGCATAAAATAGCTCAGAGTGCATTCTTCACAACTGAATTCTCCTGATTCTGTTGTACAGGTGCAAGTAGTTTCTTCACACAAAGCACAATTGCAAGTTTTTGGCTTGAGGTAGCCTGGTGTCATTCTATCTCTACAGATGCCTGTTTTCCCTGATGTAACCATTAGTGGACAAGAAGTCTCACACCTGGCACAGAGAATCTCAATACAGCTGTGTCAGGACATGTACAGCTGTCATCAGGCAGGAATATGTGCCTCTGCTGCTGCAGTCACTACCCCATCAAAAGCAAAAGTGGGAGATTGTGTTTGCAGTGCTGAATGGTGTCCTGGCTGTAGGCAGTGATTAGTCCTTAGACAGGTTTCTTTCTGGTCTGTAATGTAGGAGAACTCTGGTATAATACACAGAAAGACAGCTCTTCCAGTGACTGCAATCCACAAGGAGTCCCAGAGGAGAAGATGATGAACAATTGAATGGCTCCACACAGAGCAGTAGAGTACCAGGCTTCTCACCACCCAGAAACCTCCATTAATAGCTCTTGCTAACTGAGCAACAGTGTTGGAAAAGTGCCCTCACATCCGAGGCAATATGACAGTGTACAACTGCATGCATGCCACAACAGCTTTGGACAAAAAGTGAAATTTAAGACAGTCACATATAGTTTGAAGCTAAGTCATGGATATAAAAAAATAAAATTAATAAATCTAAGGATCTATTGATAAAATTCATCTTGCAGATTATCACACTGCTGGAAAGAAAGTGTGGTGTAGTTATTCTGAAGGCTGTAATAGCAGACATGACATAAACAAACAATTTAAAAATTAAATAGGAAAGATATAGAGCTGAAGGAAAATTAGGCAGATTTTGGTTCAGTGAAAGGAGTGATTTCCAGAAATCACAGCAAGTGGAAGGAGCAGAGATGATGGCAAACCTTAAGTTAGGTGTCCAGATATCCCAGTTTTGGTAGAACAATGTTTTTTGGCAGCATATAGTATTTTTCTTGTTTTTCTTTCCTCAAACTTTATTCCTTGGAATTTTTTACAAGGTCATGACAGAAGCACAAACAGTGTTCTATCACATGGGCACATAACCTAAAAGAGAAGATACCTATTCAATTACCAGCCAAGTCTATTTTATAAGATAAGCCATAGGAACTACAGCTTTCAAAAATCTCCACAAATCTCTACAGTTTTATTTTTGTGAACAAAATCAACTGATGGCATATATATAATATGTACATTGTACTCTCCTTTTCAGTAGTTGGTAATCTCATGGGAGTTTTCTGTAGGATTTAGATAAGCACATTGTGTTGGTTTTGCATAAATTGATTTTTGGTGTGGAGGGAAGGAGCCAGCCACAGAAGTGATTTTTCCTGTGAGGAGCTGGTGAAAGCTTCCTTTGTGCCTGGCAAAACCAATCACTGGGTGTCTCTGAGAGCAGGCATGCTGCTAAGCCAATTAGAAAAGCTGGTAACGCCTCTATGATAACGATTTAAGAAGGACAAAACCATGGGAAGATCTCTTTCTCCCTTGCCTCTGAGGAGGGGTGAGTGGGCTGGCCAGGCCCCTTCCCAGTGGAGTCCATAGCCCTTTTCCAGTGGCTGTGCTGCCGGGGGCCATCCCAGTGCCGTGAGCAACTACCTGGACTGTGCCAGGAGTGGCCCCCAGCCAAGGCTGAGAGTGACTGCGGCCAAAAGTGACCATGCAGCTGCCACCATCTTGGCATGGCCAGCGATAGATTTTGCCTCTGGCCACTTCTAACCTGCTGCACCATAAACAAAAGGACAGAAACAGCAGCAGCTGTTCTTTTTTTCAGTGCTCCACATGTGGAGGGAAGCTGAGTGGAGCTGGCAGCCAGAACAGCTTGCGTGGTGTCGGCAAAGACCATGTGTCCAACAGTGAGAAGCATGACGAGTGATTCCCCAATGCAGAGTCTGGACAAGATCAGCCTTTCATCCCTATACAAAAACTCTATAAAAACTGTTTCACTTGATAGAACTTGAGAACAAACGAACCTACAAACACCGATTCTCTCCCAAGTCAGAGAAAAAGTAAGGATGAAAACACATGAGGAGAATGATATGGTGCAAAAGAGGGAGGGGGAGGAGGAGGTGCTCCGAGCGCCAGAGCTGAGATTCTTCTGCAAGCCAAGTGGTGAGGACTATCATACAGCAGTTTCCTTATAATTCATGAAGTGCATGGGGGGATGCAGAATTCACCTACAGCCTGTGCAGAAAAGGTACTCACGCTGGAATGAGTGTGGATGAGAAGCAGTGATCTGGTGAGAGGCTTGAACAGAGAGAGAGAGAGAGAACTCTTGCTTCCAGAGATAGAAAAAAGAAGAGCCTTGTTTTTATACTAGAACAGGTCACCCTTAAAAACAAAACGTATTGAGCTAAATCACCCACGAAAAATAGCAGTTGTGGGAAGACTGTTTTTCCACATGGGAGTGACTCGTGTTTCAACTGGTTTTCAGGCGGGACTGCTGCTCATGAAAATTAGAACTATGTTGGAAAAGTTCACAGAGAACTGTCTCCCATTGGAAAGACCCCATGGCATAGCAAAGGAGACTCCTCTCCCTAAGTGAACTGGAGAAATATCTTTAGAAATAACAAACTGACTGAAAATCCCATGTTTTGTCTCCCTATTGGTGGGAAGGAAAGAAGGGCTGGGAGGGGGAAAAGTGTTCTAAAGGTTTATTTTCATTTTCATTATCTTATTTTAATTCTGTTAATAAATTTATCTTTATACCCTTTAAATTTTGAGCCTTTTTTGCCTTTAAAGTGTTTCTTCCAATTCTTACCTCAAGTCATGAATCCTAGCAAAGGGTTTTCCTTACCCCTCCTCTGCATAAGTGTAGCAGAGGAGCATGAGTGATGATTTCTGTGGGGGCACTGGCATTTGGCCAGTGTCTAACTCCTGACACACATTCATTTAACAGTTGACTTTAGAAAAATCAATTGTATCTTATTTCCATACTCTAAAGGTACACAGGCACTGAGCAAGCAGTGTGAGTGGATACAGAAAATCACTCTGGAAATTTCTGATAACTCTTCAAGCACACAGCTTTAAACTCAGCAACTTGAAATGGGAGAGATTTATTGCACGAGGGGTCATATAAAAAAAATTACTTTTTTTCAAATAAATAACTGTTGCAGCTGGGGTTTGGGGCCTCTCTGACCCCCACCTTCTGCTGGCAACAAGCCCAGATAGATGTCCTGGGGAAGGAGCAGCCCTCTGGGGTTTCCAGGCAGTCTCCAGCCAGGGGTAACCCTCAGGAGCACAGGCAGAGGCTTTAGGTGACTAGCTGTAGGAAAATGTTTTAGCAGAGCAAAAGCATGATATTTTAGTAAAAGCCTGTCTGCACAAGCCAGCTTTCAATCCAGGCAACAATTCCAAGGGCAGTGTCCTTCGAACCCTCCTGGAACAGTGGGAATAAAGAAAAACAATGGCATTGTGTACATGGAAAAGAAGGTAAAACAATATGTATTAACCAAGAGTAGCTTGTTAAGCCCCGCAAACCCTGTAGGATCCTATAAAAGTGTGCTAAAGATGGAAATAAATGACATGCACTATACCTCCATGAGGACTCAGTGAATAGTTTGAGCAGTTTTCCATTACCTGGCACTCTGAACAGGGACCTTTTGCAGGCAAAGGGTACCAGCTTGGCAGGTCCACACGATGGATAGACATGGAAGTGAACCGGGATTGGTGGAGTGGATTTGCACATCAGGTAGACGTGGAAGCGGATTGGAGCTGGGTTGGTGGGTTTGCGTGGCGGGTAGACGTGGAAGCGGACCTAAGCTGGGGAAAGCCGGGGATGGAGGAGCCTGGGAGGAAGACAGAAGGCAGGTACGCTTTGGCACCCAGGGAGAAGGAGTCTCGACCCTTCCCCTATCCAGGACTGCTAGCATGGATGTAGAATTTGTGGCAGCACAAACTGCTTCAAAGCATACTCATTAAATGAGAGGAAGCAGTCAAGGATAAGGACCTTGAAAATCTCATTTTATGGGGTAGAGAAAATGGAAGCCTGAAAATGCCTCCACTGCTTTTAGCAGTGGGAGAATGGAGAGAAATAGGAGACCAGTTGTGGGAGAAAACAATTACAGGGAAAAGCAAGGACCCTGTTTTATGGTCCCACTTGGTGGATTGTAATTAATAACTCAAAATACATGAAAGCGAGATCTACTGAGGCTGTGAGCCCCTTAATTCTACCTGTGTCACAGCAGCAGATGTCTTTACCTCCCACTACTGGGTGAGCATTCCTGTCTATGCCATCCTTGGAGAGAGAGGAGGAAGAGTCAGAGAGAAGAAAATAAGGACATGTTCAATGTTTTTAAATTGATTGTGAGAGAGAGGGGGAGAGTCAGAGAGAAGAATATAAGGACATGTTCAATGTTTTTAAATTGATTGTGGACATACAGGGACAAGATATTAACTCTACTTTTGAAGAGAAGCCAGAGTTAGATTGGTTTCCACCCAACCCACGGAGGCATGGGGGAGCACTGAAGTGTGCACAAAGGCACCCCCATGACAGAGGCATTGCAGAAGAAGCTCCAAGGCCATACAGGACAAATATCATCAATTACAGAAACAGGTGGCTCAAGCAGCTTCAAAAGGAGACAAAATAGCCAAAAAAATTGCTAACTAAATGGCATCTAGTTTAAAATTCATCACTGTAATTAAGTTAATAAGCTGCAATGGTGACTGTTGCTACCACCTGGCCCTGAGATGCTTTTTGTGTAACATCATCTGTTTTTGTAAAATCGTGTCCTTTTTCCTGTCTGTGAACGATGAGAGAAATATTGTGATAAAGAACTGCATTTGTTAAAGTTAACTTTGTGAGGTTTTTTTGCTCTCCATTTTTCCCCTCTGCGAGAGTATGTGGAGGATGACAAAGACTTCACTCAAACCTTCTAGAGATAACAGCAGCAGAGCAGCAACAGAGTGGGCAGTTCACCCCCTCGCTCCCACTCCAGAAAGGAGCACCGGAATAGTACCCAGTTTGTTAAAAAGTCATGATTCATTGTTTTCTTAAAATGTCTTTATATACCATTTTAGAGTTAATTTTGTGCTTTTAAGTAATTATGAGTTCTTGCAGTTTTAGAGAGTTACTGGAGAAATTATTGCAACCCTTTAGAAAATTTAAAAAACCCCTCTTTAGAAATGTTTAGAGTAAATATTAACAGAAGTAAAAAGTTACCTTGCAATAATTAGTTTTAAAACCTAATGTTAAAATATTGACTGATTTACAACTACTAACAAAATGACCTCCCAATCAGTGTTATCTACAGAAGATATTCATGGTGTAAAAAATTATTAGCTAGGAGAACTTCACTGCACAAGACAAAGTTAACCAAATATTACCCATTTGTTTGTTTTTTCCAGAATTTTAATAAGGTAATTTCAATGTGAGTCTTTTTGCTATAAAAAACACGTGTAACAACATATATACTGATTTGGGCGTCTGATTTTAATTAAAAGTTAGACTTGATGTTTCTGAAAATGCTACAAAAGCTGAATGGCAACTTGCCAAATCCTGTATTGTTGTGGTTTTTCTCTAGTAAAACTGCACTTTAAAAATCCTAGCAAACTTAAGCATATACCAAGCAATTCCTACTATGAATAAGTACTTTCAGTAACATCTGCAGTTATTGTGAATTATTTTTGAAGCCAGATAACATGGAATTGTGATGTATTTGTTACAGACTTATAATCTCCATAGTGAATCCATGTTGCTGTTATATTATGTTCAAAAGTTATATACCAAGCTTTCAGTTGCCTTTTTTGTAATAATAGAGTAAGATTGAGTTATGCTTTCATTTGATATAGATTAAGTGTTAATAGAATTAAGCAAAGTTAAGTTTCACTATGTTTAAGTCTGAGTGTTTTCAAGTTTTATAACTTTGGTATTCTTTTGAGGTTAAGTTTGGTTATTTCCTTCTGTCATAATTAATTTCTACTAGGCTTGAATATTGTTTAATTTAAATTGTTTCACGTTTTGTTGAAGACACTTGTTTAAACTATACTGAAAAGTATAGTTATTTTCCTAGAGAGATGAAGATGACTATGACTGAAACAGCTGTGATAGAACACTGATGAACACCTGCTTGTGGATAGAAGGGAATGGAGTCTGTGACACCCTTGATTTCATCGGGAGTTCTATTGTTTGTTGCAATTTCTACTGTTTTTGTTTTCTATAGGTAACACAAAAGAACAGTAACTGTTATTTACTAGGAAATCTAGAAGATTTTTACCTTATTTCATTTTCAGTCATTAAGACATGAATGTTCTGAAAATATTATCTTAATTTTTTCAGACACTGCTGACACATTCATTGCATGTGAATTTATGGATTTTTATGATGAGCATTATCTATAAAGTGTCGTATTTCTAGCCAGTTTCTTATATATTTTAACATATCTTTGTGTAACTACCTTTTAGACATGTGTCATTTGCGATCTTTTTTTTATTTTCTAACTACAGATGCATCTTGGTAAACAAGCTATATAGCTGTTCCTATACAGTTTTCTTGTTTTTCACTCCTTTCCTTGTTTAAGAAGACTTGCTTTTTTGTGTAGCTTTATTTTTTTTCAGTGCTTCCAGAATTCCAAGAAAATGTATCATTGCTGAAAGTCAGCTGTTGTGAGAGAAACTTCAGATTAAACCTACTGCTAAATGGTTTAAATGGTCTGTTACCTTTTGCATTTCAACAGTTTGCTGTGCTTAAAGCATCTCATAGCTGCTATTATTAAGAACCTTGTTTTGAAAATGAGTTAAGAGACATCTTTCCAGTTTAAAGCCTAGGTCCTGGCCAAGACTTGACTTTACCTGGATAGAATGTTTGCCGGCAGATCCAGATGTTTTCTACACCAAATCAGTATTTGAGTCACTTTTGATTTGGCAATTTGACCCTATTAATGTGACAGCTGGATCAATTTTGAAGTGAGCTTGGAGAATTATTTCCGGAGGTGGTTATCCAATTCTTCACTGATTTTGTTGTTTGTCTGCAGACTATAAGATGCTGGTGCAGTGTTTTAGTAGTTAATAGTAATTCTGTATCACATATGTTATTAATAATGTTTATTATCTAACAGATTCCTAACTGCTGTAGGTTTTTCATTCATTATATGTATAGTTTTGTGTTGATATTAATATGCATGATAAAAGTACATTTCACTTTTAAAAACAAAAGGAATTGATACCCTAAAACTTTAATTAATGTAGCATGTGCATTAGAAATTTAAACCAGAATTCATTTTGAATAATGAATTATTTACATCAAAAATTTAGAAAGATCATATAATCTGAATTTACAATTAAGTGTACCACAGCTAAGCCAAAATAATTTATTAACTTTAAGGAGGTAAGTGCCTATGTTTTGTTGACAGGTTCAAAAAGGTCACCTGTTCATCTGACCAGACTGTCTGCCTCTGAAAACATGAAACCCAGTGAATGGAGAAGTCACCATACAGCCTTAGTACTCCAAACAAGATCAGAAGTAGAGCTGGAAGGACACAGCTGTGTCTGAAAACTACACAGACAGCTTGCCAGCAGAAGTTTTATGTTATCATCATAATGTTGTGTCTCTACCAATTTTCTTCAGTTACTCTCTGTTTTAAGATTTGAAAGAATGTGTTGTTTGAATCTTTCTAACCACTCAGTCTCTATCCATGAACAATTAAAACAGCTGCAAAACAGGTTACACCCCCTAAAAGAAATTGATCACCCCATTAGAAGTTGGTTAACCAGTTAAATCACTACTAAGTAGTTAAAATCTCTTGTACTAGAAGAGAGATATTTTTTTGTTACAGTATTAATATAGTTGTTGTGAGCTGTATGGTATCCTGTATCTGTAAAAGTCTAAAACAAATCATATCCAAAACCTGGGTTGTGCAAAAAGAAAAATGGGGAATTGTAGGAAAACGTTTTAGCAGAGCGAAAGCATGGTATGTTAGTAAAAGCCTGTCTGCACAAGCCAGCTTTCAATCCAGGCAACAAATTCCAAGGGCAGTGTCCTTCAAACTCTCCTGGAACAGTGGGAATAAAGAAAAACAATGGCATTGCGTACATGGAAAAGAAGGTAAAACAATATGTATTAACCAAGAGTAGCTTGTTAAGCCCCGCAAACCCTGTAGGATCCTATAAAAGTGTGCTAAAGATGGAAATAAATGACATGCACTATACCTCCATGAGGACTCAGTGAATAGTTTGAGCAGTTTTCCATTAACCAAATCTTTTAGAAGTGATTTCTGCTCTGTGATTAGCTCTGTTGAGCCCAGCCAGCTCCATTCAGGGGTCACCCCAGCTGACGCAGACAAGAGATGGGAAGATCGTATGGTGTTCCATAAAAAGTCTTTCATGCAGGCTTCAGCGAAAGGGGGCGAGTGGTGGTCTAATCACTGAACTGGGCAAGAGCTGGGGTTTTTATAGGGAAGGGGAGAATTTGAAAAGGGACCAATGATCTGAGACTGGGATAAGATGACCAATAGTTAACAGGGAGATAACATGGAGTCCTGAGGCAGGAAGATGTCCACAGCTAAGTCACCGTGACTAGGCAGTTTTGTCTTATCTTAGGGGGGCTGATCTCCAGGGAGGATGCCTGGGTTTCCTCCACAAATAACTTGTCCCTCTGAATTTGCTCTTTGACATACATAATAGGTTGTAAATCAGATCATTAAAAGAAAAAGCATTTTGGTAAAACAAAACAAAAAAAAATACCTACTCCTTAATTTCAGAATAATACTCCTTACTTCTCAGAAAGGGCAAATTATGGGTATGAAAAATGACAGATTTCAATGTGCAGATTAGGCTGTCTCTGAAGAAGAAGAAACATAAATTGTTTGTTAAACTTGTGCCTGCTCAGATTTAAAGTCAATTAGAAAAGGTGTCTATTTAATATTAAAAATGCAGTAATTTCTCTCTCCTTCCAGTAACAGTAGCTCAGTGCATGCTTTCAAGACAAAAAGTATTGCTTTTTTAAAGCATCACAGATCTCTAGAGGAAAGGATTTCAACATTGATTCAATTTTGGACTGATTATATATTAGGACAGATTTGTTTTAAAAAATGGGAATGGGAAATAACAAAGGACACAGGTGCATCACTAAATTTAGTTGCTGGAAAAAACCAGAACACAGGAACCAGATTAGTTGTTTTATTGTGACCCTGATCTGCTATTTACAGCAATATTTTAATTAAAATCTTTAAAATGTTAGGTTACCAAAAATTAGTTTGTTCAATGGTTGATACAATACCACTGGAAGCTTATCAAAATGTTGTACCTTTTCTGACTTTGAAAAAAAACCTGTCTCTCTGAAGCACTGCATAGAAGGAAAGCAAAACTGCATGGTTACCTCAAAAGTTTAAAGTTCTGCAGTTAAAATGCTAAGAATCCTGCAATTCATGAGGAAGGATTTTCTTATTAGGGTCACATCCCTTTGTCCCCCGTTTAAAATAAATAAATAAATTAATTCTTTTCTCTAGTTTTGAAAGATGCTGTTTACATTAAATTGCAGAATTAGCTAAGGATGTCCATTAATATCCATTCCAACCCACTGCCTTTATTTGCCATGTAGCCTTTTATGCCCATGATAAGGTAATTAAAAATGACACCAAAAATGTTTTTTATGGTGATAAACTTTTACATGATCTGAAATGAATTGGTAAAGAAATCCATAACTTCACAAAAGTGCTTGATATTAAAGGTCATGGCACCAGTGCTGAACTGCTGTTCAGTAAGTGTGCTGAAGCAGAATCAGTATTCCCTATTAAATACTGAAGTACAAATGTGCAGCAAGCTCTATGACATACTTGAAAATTCAGAGCTCAGAATAACCTAGAAGCTGTAAATGGTAAATCATCATTTCAGTAAACAGAGCTGGAAAGAAAACATGCAGGTCTATGATGAAAAAGACTGACCACTAACTGACAAAGTGAATGTTTTGCCAAAGACATTCTTGCTTCTGTCCTTCCATAAGGATGACATAGATGATACTGTTCGCATTTATGTGGCTAAAGAGTTATGGATAGATTATATACTTAGTGCAGATTTATTAAACTGGGTTGTCAAATTATTTCAAATATCATAAGGTACCATTATTTCTGTGTGGTATAGTTATAGTGCAGGCAGAGTGCTCTGCTCCAGCTTGCGCTCTCATAGAATAAAGATAAAAGAATAAAGAACATCTAGAAGTATGTGTGTACTACTAAAATACTGTCAATCAGTGCAAAGCAAGTTTTCCCCTTAGAAAATTCCATCTCTCTTATTGTAAATGACTTACGAATTAAGGACTAATGAATGTATAACAGAACACTGAAATAACTGTAAACTTCTCAAACCACAGAAAGTGCTGGAGTACAGTTCATAACCAGGTATTGCAAATTGCTTAGTAACTTCCTTTGGTAAGTGTCTGTCATGGCATTTTTAGCAGAAATTAAGGTTTGATTTTTTTTTTTATCTACTGCTGTATTATTAAAGTCTTAGATTATCAGTATCTTGAGAGTACCAGCATAGTCTAAATAGTCGTAAGAGGCCAGCAAAAGATGGTATAATAAACTATTATTTTTGTTCTCAAAATACATTTGCCTTGAAAGCCCTAAACTCTTTTCCATTTTTTTTTTTATGTTAGCCTTTGGTAGGTGTGTCTGTTTCATACATTAAATGCCACTTTTATTAAGCTTAAAAAATAAAAAAAGTCACCAGAAGCTATATGATCCGATTGGTGGAAAGAAACTCACTTTGAAACATGGTACCAGCCTGTTAAACATCTCTTAGAAAAAGTATAAAGAAATATATTCTTAGACTCAAAGGAGTTAATATTTTTTTACGTAAACTATGACTGTAAGTCAAAATTGCTTATTTTCTCACCCTGTATAACTCAGAAGAAAATCCATACTGAAAATCAATGAAAATATCAACAAAAAAAGAACCCAATAGTGATAAAGAACACAAAGTACAGAATTTTGAATCAAGAATACTAGTTTTGTGGAATTTCTGTTCCAAAGGGTAATTTAATTGTAAAACATTTCTTCTTTAATTTGCAATACTCATAATAACAGATTATGTAACAGATGTAACAGATATACTTTCTGCTTCATTCTGTATACTACATGCCCATGCTGTGAGATACTCTTTAATATTTGAGTAATATTTAGCAACCAAATAACATTCTTCCTATTTTTGTGGAAGGACATCTATCAGAGCATCACAGAAAGGCTGAGAAAATGCAAAGTAAAAGAATATACTTGATATTTAATTCAGATGAAAATTTATGTGACAAATACAACAAAAGTGCTCCATCCTCTTAGTAACTATCTGGGAAAGGTTAAAAGGGCAATGCAGCTTCATTTAGTTGTCCTGTCCAAAAGATAAGCTTGGCAATGATTCTGTCAAGCATTTGCAATGAAACATAAAGTGAAGTAAAAATGTTAGAACTCCAGAGTCATAGTGGCCCCCTTTCTTATCCACCCTAACACCTAAAAACTCTCAGCAAGGCTTTTATCATTTCATGTCTCATTTACTGTAACAACCTTTCCCTGACTAATCCACTTTTCATTGAGCATCTCTTCCCAGAATGCTGTTGCTAAATTGATTACCACTTCAGTTTTACAGCACTACATGAGCTCTCCCTTCTCCAGTACATCCCATATAAAGTGGGGCCTGTGTAATCTTATGTTTCACATTGACATATGGGACAACAGTACTAGCGAATATTAAAAAAATTAAAATGTTCCATGAAACAGATAGTACTGAATTTGTGTTGCTTGATTAATTTTGATGTTAGAGTTGTGATCTGCATTAGCTCATTCTAATTTTTTGCTGTTGGTTCATATTTGCAATCCATACTCCATAAATTTAGAGACTGAATTTTGCCTTTTAAAACATAACATTGAAATAATACATAGCAAAACAATTCCCATTGCCTTTGAAGGTTGTAATTTTTGTATGACATAAGGTAAGTTTTATCAACTTGCTTTCTAATGACTGACTGCTTATATGAACTTTTTATAAATGACTGCTTTTAAAAACTCCTATCACAGATAGTTACATATTTTAAATATGTCTGTTAAAAATATGTTTCCCAAGGTTGTATGCCCTAGATAAATATTCTTAAGACTTGAGTGATGTTTAATTTGAGCCTGAGTGAAAACATCTTTCTCCTCTCTTTCTCTTTGTGTATGTAAATAGGTGTATGTTTCTATGCACTGTGCTTATATTGGCTAATTGTATAGTGCACAATGTGCCATAGTCTCCACTTGTGCTTTTAAATCTAGAGGTTGTTTATGCTTGCAAGAATTGGTGAGTAAATAAACGGAATATTTTGGACCCAGCTATATTATAGGATTGAGGTCAGTAAATTGCATTCCATCATTGCTTCTGAAGAAGTGTTTCCTCCAGGAATTTTGTGACTGTGTTGTCCTGGTTTGTCCTACCACAGCATTGTTTCAGTTCTGTTTTGTGTACTAACTTACAAATTAACATTTAGGAATTGTTTAATTATTTTTATAGAGTTATCCAAGATTCTGTGGACTAACAGAGATTGAAGAAAAAGAGAACTAAAGTTTACTATACATTTAAAGTTGAAGAATTAACAGGTATTTTCACTGGTAATAACATTTTCACATTTACAAAACAGTAAGCAATTGTCATGCCCTATACCATTGAAATAGGTCCTCCTTCTTATTTCCTTTTAGTGCAAAAACATCTGTTATCTATACACTTTTGAGGTCATCTGTCATCGTTTACTGTTTTAAACAACAATGCTGTATGTAACTTGAGTGTTTTAATTCATTTGCTTATTGCCGAAAGAAACCTGTATTCTATAATCCTTTCCAAATTTATTATGTATATTATATGACAAACATAAAATCATAGAAGTATAAGGAAATCTAATTGCTGCTTCCAGTAGGTAAATCCCTCCATCTTATTTTGTCCCCACACAACTATCCAAAATGGCTAATTAAAAATGTGGTAAGTATTGTTGCCTTTAGCAAGGCAGACACCCTGGTTCAGGAACAGCACAGCGGCCAACACTCAGGCCACTCAGTCCATTCGCACACAAGGCATCAATGTGATGGATGGCAAAATGGCATTTATTGCTGGAGAATTTGACATTTTATAGCCTAGGTCCACTGTGTTACTCCCATCTGCTTTCATCACAGCTAGGTGCTATTGGCTAATTGCAGGAGTCATTACCATACACTAAAGAGGAGGAGGGTGACTATTTTTCCGTTACATCCTGATATCTTCCGTGCACTGGGCCCTAGCCTCTACATTTCCCCCATCTTTATGCATAACTAATTTGCTAGAATATAAGTTGTATTTGTCTTAAAAGTTCTAATGTTATTTTCTATATACCTATCTCTAAACATTTTGTCTAACTTATCTATATTATAAAAAGTTTTAAAAGTAGATATTATAAAGTTGAGTAAAATATAAGGTACACTATACTTAACTAAAAGGCTAAAAACTTATAAAATAGACACCGCAGATTTTCATTAACAAACATAAGGCACACATGGTGACCAAGTGTATTTTTAGAGCATCTGTTGCCTTTCTGCAAACAGGATGTTAACCCTTTCTAGTCGGCTCTTAACAAAGGACATGAGCTTATTTAAAATACACGGTCCAAAGATTAACACAAGTAAGATCATCACAACTGGCCCAATCAGGGTAGACACCAGGGTGGTCAGCCACAGAGACTGGTGGAACCAAGACTGGAACCAGCTTTTCTGGGCTTCTCTCTCTGCCTTCCGTTGAGAGAGCCTGTCTCATAGCTCTGCCATGGTGTCTCTCACTACTCCAGTATGGTCTGCGTAGAAGCAGCACTCTTCTTTCAGGGCGATGCAGAGGCCTCCTTGCTGCATGAACATGAGACCTCGCCTGTTCTGCAAAACAACTTCAGAGAGTGAGGAGACTGACTTTTCTAGAAAGGATATGGATTTCTCAATTCTCTGTAGATCTTCATCTACAGTCATCTGTAGCTGAGACAGTCTCTGTTGTTGTGTCACGATGGCAGAGACACCTGTGGCAGCACCAGTTGCTTTCAGGTTAAGCAGCATCGCTATGGTTACACCTGTCAACAGTTCTCTTTTCTGAAGTCGGGTGAGTCTTTCCGCTTGCAGGCTCAACTCTTCATCCAGGTGGTACAGGACCCTGGGAACAATCACAACTTCCACACAAAAATCGTTAGAAACACTGAAGTTATAAACTGATAGGCATAGGGTAATCATTGTCCCATCTGTGCTTATCAGCCGCTGCAGGCTGGAGCCTTGCAGTTTAGGATTTATTGGTGAGTGAACTCTCTGTCTCCCCTCTGTCACCTGGACTGGGAATGCTAGCGCAGCTGAAGGGACCCAGCTGGCATATACAGCTTTTATCTCTCCCCAGTCAGTGAGAGGAGTATCCTCTCTCAGTTCTTTTTTAATGTGGAGGGGGATATTCTTGTTTATCTTTGTTGCTTCCTCCTCTAAGGACTCAGTCTCCGACCGTTTGCCCTCACTAGTACCTCAGTCTGACTTGGAACTCGACTGGCTGGCTACTTCCTGTTTCCCCTGCCTTTTTGTTGGGCTCTGGCCCCGCCTACATCCCCTGTGGGCGGGCTGTTCCCTCCCTCCTGGCTCTCCCCGCCCTTCAGTCCACCCTCCACTCCTCCTTCACTCCACCTTTCACTCCGCCCTTCACTCCACCCTCTGTTCCACCCTCCTCTCCGTTTCCCCTCTTGGCTCCCCCTCTCTCCCCCTTCTCTTACATTGCTTTCCCCCTCTCTCTGTACACCTCCCCTGCATCTGATCTCTTTCGCTTCAGTTTCTCTTTCTTCCTCACATTCCTTATCTTTTCCATCCCCCCGACTGTGTTCATCCCTCAGTGCCAATGCTTGTTCTTTGTTCTCACTAAGGATATTCCTTTCCCGCTCTATGTCTTTTTGCTCAGCGCCATTTTGGGGCACCTGGGGCGGTGGTTCCCCCCGGGCTTTTCGTGCAGCACCCCTGGCTTCTTCTGTTAACTTTCTCCAAAAATCTTCTGCTCTCTGTTGTCCCTTTGAGAGGAGATATGGGTTCGGGAATTAAGGGGACGCATCACCCTCTTGTGTCCCCTTCGGCTCAGCCGAGCCGCTCTCGTCTGGGGGCTGTGAAGTCTGAGCAGCTGCTCCAACCCCTAGTTTCGGGGTGGCCAACAGACAGTTTCTTGCAGCCCTCCATGTCTCTTGCTCTTGTCTAGGTTTTTGCAAAACCTTGACGACCTTACCCCATGACTTAAGATGTTTCCCACTGCCCGAATCCATGGTTTCATTAGCGAGGGTTCTGGTACATTTCTCCCTCACCTCAGGGTGGAGAATCTCCACTGGTTGCTCTATGACCCCAATATGCAAAAGCCTTGCAGTGGCAACTGTAAAGTCTTTAGATTTACAATCTATTCCCCATTGTTTATGTAATTCAGATATGACCTTTATCAGCACTTCCATCTTCCTTCTGGTCTCAGGGATGTCTCCCTCACCAGGACTGGTCCAGCTGTCCTGGCTGCTGCTCCCATTTTCCAGGCAATCCTTGCTTTCTGGGTTTGAATCCCACTTTTTGAATTTGGCTTCCCAGGTTTTCGGCACCAAATGTTGCCTTTAGCAAGGCAGACACCCTGGTTCAGGAACAGCACAGCGGCCAACGCTCAGGCCGCTCAGGCCACTCAGTCCATTCGCACACAAGGCATCAATGTGATGGATGGCAAAATGGCATTTATTGCTGGAGAATTTGACATTTTATAGCCTAGGTCCACTGTGTTACTCCCATCTGCTTTCATCACAGCTAGGTGCTATTGGCTAATTGCAGGAGTCATTACCATAAACTAAAGAGGAGGAGGGTGTCTATTCTTCTGTTACATCCCGATATCTTCCATGCACCGGGCCCTAGCCTCTACAAAGTATAACAAATGTCCACATCTTTTTCTTCCATATAATGTTGCTGTTTCTGAATTTTGTCACTAGTTTTTAGCTGTGAAATAGGAGTGAAAAATAGTTCTAGCTAATAAAAAGCTCAGTTTTTAAAAAACAAAGACAAGGAATTAAAACACTAAGGATTCCTGGTCTGATGTCTGAATTACATTGTGCTCAGAGAAATTTGGTGTAGTTGCTTATATTATAATTTTTATTTTCTGTAACAAAAAAACCACAATTCCTACGGACTTAAGAATCTTTTGCAAAGAACTTTGAAGTACTTGGATGGCCAATGGCCAGTGATCCCCCCTTGTCCCCTTTTTGTGTTATGGTACACGGCATGAGAAGCATTAACACTCAGGAACTGTGATTGAAGACAGTGGGATACCAAAAACCTGCCTGCATGCCCCGGGTGCCTGTGGAGGATGGAACCATAGCTCCCCTGGTGATCTCTGTTTCTCTGCTGGTGTCAGCTGCGCCCTTGCATGCCAGCAACAAGGTGGGTGGCAGTTAAATTCCTCAGGTATTTTAATATACCAGAAGTCTGCAAGTTTCACTTACCCCACATCTTAATATTATAACTCCATTAAATCCCTCAAATTATACTCAGATGTCCCAAATTATACTTAAATACCACAAGCGTGACGTGATTGTAATTACTGAACTAATGGGCTTGGTAAGAGTGCCACGCTCCATATCAGTAATAAATTGAGATAACAAAAGATGTAACTTACAATTATTTATTTGAATAATAGCAACAATATATGACTCATAAATTGTGTAAGGAAAAGCATACCAATAGCTACAACACTGAGGAAAAGACTGATTTTACTCAGCAATTTAACAAATTAAAGGACAATATCAAAATTGATAATTTTCGTTCTTCAAGCATTTTCTGACAAAAAAAGTCTTCAGACAATTTTCTGTAGTGGTTCTTGCTCTCAGGAGCACTGCACATAACTTTCCTAGGGCAAAGGAAGGAGCTGATGATCCTCTGGCTGCACTTCATGTGTAGAACTACAGGGGTGGCTTCAATAAGAAGCTGTCAAAAGCTTACCCATGTTTGATGGAGCCAGTGCCAGCTGACTACAAGACGAACCCACTGCTGGCTAAGACAAATCCATCAGCAAATCTGTGAGCATTTCTGGGACAACATATTAAAGATGGGGGAAAAAATACGGGTACCCACAGCAAAAAGAGAAATTCAGATTTGGTTTATTTCCCTTTATCCTGCTCTGCCTTGATTTGACATAAATGAAACCAATTTCCCCAGGTTTCTTATCAGAGAGAAAATATCAGAGTTTCATGTCTAAGTTTCATATGTATACAAGAGGACAAAAGAGGAAAAAGATACTTCATTCCTTCGAGGTACTATAATCTTTCCGGAACTCATGGCTCTGGACTCCATGAAAGGGTGCTCTTTATCTAGACATAGATTTCAGCAAGTGGGACTTGAAGAACTTAGAAAATATTTGCAGCACGCCAATTTCAAAAACACTACCCCCTCAATTTACTGGTGTCTGTGTGTGCAACAAGCAGGCTGGGAAGGAAGCAAGATTTGCTTATGCCTAACATTAGGCAGACAAGCAATAAAACAGATTCTGTTTTGAGAAGCTGGTCAGCTCAAAGGAGGGAAAACATCAAGAGACATCATTAGGCATCAGACACTTTATAAAGGGGGCTGGATGAATGCTTCCACTTTGAGAGAAAGCTTTGGAGCTGCCTCTCCACTGAACGACTGGCAGGCTCTTGCTCCTCTCGGAGCTGGAGCAGAGCCAGGGGCAGGATCCTTCTGCTTCTCCAGTGCAGACAATGTGCTATGGGCCCTTTCACAGAGCCAGGCTCCCGTGCAGCTGGAGGCACCTTACAATGAAGCACGGAGAAGAGCCAGAGCTCTCCCTGCACTGCTTTGCCCTGTCCAGAGGACATGCGAGAAATGCCCCACTGGGCACGTCCTCAGGGCAACCTTGCAGCAGCAGAAGTAGAAGAGGCAAAGGTGCCCCATCCCTCTTTGCGTCCCCTGGCTCCCCTGGCTCCCCTGGGCATGGAATGTTGGGCTGTGCCCATAGCAACCGTTGTCGTTGTCTCCCACTCCTGGGGCCGTTGGTGGAACACTGGTGCTGGACCAGCGGTGGAGCAGCAGCTGCAGGATCTGCTCCTGGGCTGCCTCTGACCGGCCACCTTCTAGCCTCAGTGCCACATCTGGCCTCTGGATAGACATCCTGACCTCGTCTGCCAGCAGGCATCCCCACAGTACTTTGGGACTGCCAAAGGTAAGAAAATCCCCCTTTGCCCAAAAAAACCACTTAGAGAACGGCAGGAGGCTCCACTTGGCTGTCCCACCAACCACGACAGACACCGTCTGTGGTCCCTTTCCCCAGACGAGGTTACGCATGAAAGCGGGCTCCGGCTTCTGTAGGAATAATCATGCCTCCAGTGGAAATACAGAGCTTTCCATAGAGGACATAGAAAACTGTCACGGTGCAGTTTCACATTCTCACCCACCAATGAGATTTTCTGATTAAAAGTCCTCCTTGCTACCCACTGAAGTCCTAAAACTGTCTTGTGGTGACCCTTAAACAATCTGGTCATTACTGAGGAGTTCAGGGCTTCAGTGTCGATAAAAGTCCTCTATCAGGCCCTGGCTCTGCTCACACCTCCTCCAAAGCTTTAAAAACCAGAATGTTGGGACTTCTCCTCTGGGATCCCTGCTGTTCAAGGCATGGAAGCAGTTTGCCAGGCTTGTCCCCCAATACTGGCTTTCACCTACAAAAATGGTCTGCTTTCAGCCGCTCTTATATACTTACATCCTTTCATCATTTACAGGTACATTATATTTTGGGATCTTTACAGATTCTTTTTTTCCACCCGCACTGCATCTCTGTAGATGAATGATAGAGGACAGATCCTCTTATCTCTATAGAGATACTGGGATCCATTTGTCTATGGTTTACAATGCCTGTAGGGCTGGTTCTGCCTCATGGTCAGAGGCAGCTGCGAAATGCCGTCTGCAGTGGTCCTTCTCAACAACACAGTCACAGTATGGCAGAATTTTCTGGCTTGGAAGGCACCCAGAAAGTCGAGTCTGGCTCCTGGCCCTGCCCAGGACAGCCTCAAGAATCACACCCTGTGCCCAAGAGCAATGTCCAAACCATTCTTCACCTCTGTCAGCCGTGGTGCTGTGAGCCCTTCCCTGGGGAGGCTGTGCCAGTGCCCAGCCACCCTCTGGCCGAAGAACCTGTTCCTCCTATCCAAGCTAAGCCTCCCCTGGCACAACTTCCGTGCCATCCTCTTGGGTCTTCTCACTGGCCCCAAGAGTGAAGGGAAGCCTGAAGGCAAGACTGCCTGTCCTTCCGTCTTCCCCTCTTGAGGACACCGCCGGCTGCCAGAGGCTCCTGCCTGGCAAGTTCCACTGCGTGGAAAACACAGCAATTGCACCAAATTGAGGGGAGCTGGGACGCAGGAGCGTGTGCTTTGCAATGATGAGGATGAGAAGGAAGGCTACCGACACATCTTGGCTGAATTCTTTTTATCTGGGCCATTGTTTTGCTCTCTTCCAGGTGGAAAGGAGAGGCACAATGAAAAGGAAAGCAAGAGCCCACATTCGACCGTGAGTTTTTTGCCCTAGGCATTAAAGAGCGGCAAACTTGAGGAATGGCGAGGAGGAGAACTGTTATTTCAGAGTTGGGCTGGGATTGCTTCAAGCCTGCCCATGGCATGTGTCTCTTGACCACTTGCCTTTCTTCCCTCCACTCCCTTTGCCCTTTAGACACATCAGGGTTGGCAGTGACTTTCAGGCTGAGCTCCCCGAGCTGCAGACCAGACCACCTGTGTCTGGTGAGGATGAAGAGCATGCATCCCTGGTCTGGAAGCCTTGGGAGGAAGATGACTCTGCCATGGAAAAACCTGACAGAGGTAGCTGTCAAGCTTTTCTTCCACCCACCCCTCAGATACCTCGGTGTGTAAAACGCTCCTTTTTGCTGGTAAAAGGCAGCTTTTTGCACGCTCTGCATCTCTCCTTGTCTCACCCATCTTCTCCCATGGCAGTGTTAGAGGCAAGGAGAATGCTCCATTTTTGCAGCACAGCGGGAAAAAGAACAACTTTCCCGCTCTCCGTATCGGTCAGGGGCATTGGCCATTGGAAGGGGAGAGATCGGCCCCTGCTTCCTAGTCCAAAGGCTGCTTTCAAGGGGGAGCCAGCACTATGTGGGCCCTTGGTTCAGCTGCCCCTTTCTTTGCTATCCTTTCCATGCTCTCCAACCGCTTGGCTGTGGTTTAGCTCTCGTGCCTTCCTTCTCCCTTGTATTGCAACCTTTCCCCTTTCTTGCTTCAAGCCTGACTTTCAGGGGGTTTTTGTTGTGCTTGCAGTAAGACAACTGTTGGACATGGCCAGCGCCCGTGGCCTTTCCGGGCCAGCGGCTAACCTGGAGCTGGCCCTGCACTGCCTGCACCAGGCACGCGGCAGCCTTCCGGTAAGAAGCGGCCGTTTGGGTGCCGAGAAGAGTGGGCAGGGAATTACTAAGGCCTGGGCACGGGGATAGCCTCTCCTGGCTGCTCTTTGAAGAAGGGGGGGCTAACAAGAAGTGGAGAACTTGCTGCCTGCTCTGTCTCCTCCAGCTACAGCAGGGGTGAGCCCAAATGGCTTGAGCAGGGAGAATCTCTCTCCTGGAGGCGCTGGTGGGGCGTCCCACAGCCTGCTCCCTTGTGGATCTCCCGCGGATCTGTGTGGTCTAACACATCCTGGGCGGAATTGAGGGGAAATCCCCACAAGCCTCAGTGAGCGGAGGCAATTCTGGGTTCAGGAGAAGCATTGAGTTGGTGAGCAACATGCCGCTCCTGGGGAGCAGGATCAAAGGGTTGGGCAGTAAAAAGGAAGGTTTGGGAGCAAACCCCAGGGTTGAAGCCATATGAGATCCAGTGGACTGAATCCCTGAAGAGGCAAAGTAGCCCAAAGGTAGCGTTGATGGTTTTTTGGCTCCTTTCTGTGGTGGGGAAGCTAAAGCCTTTTTCCCTTGGATCTTGCAGGAGGCTCTGGAGATGTTGCTCTCAGGGGGGCCTCCGACACCTCAAGGCCACCCCTTGGCTGATTATCATTACGCAGGTAAGCGAAGCACAGCCTGTTCCTTCACTGACAGATACTGCCGTCCCCTTCATTGCCATGGCAAGCATTTGTGCTTAAACAAATAACGCCATCACAAGCAAAACTCCTCTTGCCTGGGGCAGGGGAAAGCAGCAGCATCTCCCCCTTCAGCTTTCCTTGGTGTGTTCCATGGGTTTTTTTCCCCTGGGGAATACCTGCTCTTGTCTTCATTACTTTCCAAGGGAGCAGACATGTACGCAGGTGAATGGTGGATGGTGCCAATTTTGTTTTGGCAGCCAGTGGGATCTACTCCAGGTGGATGGAAGGATCAATTTACCTGCTGCTTTTTTTGCCAGACTCTGACATATGGACACCTGAGGAGAAGGAGTCCTCCGAAAAGGCTTTTCACACCTATGGCAAGGATTTTCATCTCATCCAGAAGCAGGTAAAGCCATAGGACATTTTTTTACCCTACCAGATCATCAGCAGGAAATGTTGATTATTCCTGCTACCAAATACTGGAATCCAGTCTCTCTCTCTCTCTCTCTTCTCAAATACCAAAAATAATAAAATAATAACTAAACGGGACATCAAAGGCCTGCAAGAAAGGGGTGATTCTGCCTCAAAGGCCTTTTCCTCCAAGCTCCTTCGGAAGACAAAAGCTTATTCTGTCAGATTTGCTCTCCTAGGTGCGCCAGTGCTTCCGCGACGCATTGTGCTGGGAGAGCTGGAGTGAACGGGGGAAAGAAAAACTGTGCTACGTGGATTTGTCATTGATCTGTGCATCGCATGGGTTCCCACATAGCATAATACACTGCATACTGCATTGCGTAATGCCTCTCTAACGCCCTATTGATTTCATTTCACACCCGACTCAATTTACTCTGTGATTTTGCTTCCTAGGTGACTCCAGAATTCTGCTTTTTTCTCCAATGCACCCTACAGGATGGCCATTTTAGATTCCTTCTTTTTCTCTTCCCAACAGGTTCAGAGCAAGACGGTGGCACAGTGTGTGGAGTACTACTACACCTGGAAAAAAGAACATAAACTTGCCAAAAGTCTTGCTCAGGTGAGTGGGAAGAAAATCAAGACAAGCCCGGAGGGTGGAGAAACTGGGAGAAGGGGACAAAACCTGCTGGCAAGCCTGTGAGACACTGCTCTGCCGGGATCCTGTTGTCCCATACACTGGAAAGGCACAGCAGATGCTGCCCAGGCCTTGATTGTGCCGCTGCTCTTAAATACAGAGTTCTGGAGCATAACTTTCACCCAAGAAGGCAGCACTGTCACCAAACTGGGCTTGGACGCTCTACAGACTGCTTTCTCAAGAGCTGCCACCCTCGCTGATTCCACTCAGATCCTTAATTCCCCACTCTTTGCTAGCATCAGTAATCCTGGCTGCGCTCGTGCAGATTCTGCAGATGTTCAGGGACCTTTTGTAGCATCCCAGTGTACTCCCCAAAAAGGAGCTGCCGGTGTTGTGGCCCTGCTAAAACTTTCCTTACTGACAAACCAGAATTTGCTTCACACAGAGAGGGAGAGAGAGATTAGTTTGGGCAGTAGAAACTGGGTAACCGTGTGTCTTTACGAATTTGCCTGCATGTTGTAGTGCATCGAAAAATCATGGTATATCCCAAGGGTAAAACTCCCCCTGAGTCTGTGTAATGTTAGTCCCTACCTGAGAAGCTCTTCCCTTTCCCCTGTCTCATTGGCTGTCATTTCCCTGTGTGGCCTGATCACCCCCGCCCCCTAGTATAAGAGATAAGACCCAGGGCATTTTGCTCTTTTTCTTGCCCCGGATGGACGACACATAATAAAGCCGGGATCATTCCAAGCCAGTCGGAGCCTCCTGTGTCTAGATACTTTTAGTCCCTGTTGTATCCACTCCAGGAGCTCTCCCCTGCCCACCCGTGTTCCCTGAAGAGCTGGACTCTCACCACGGGGGGTAGAACAGAGGGGTCCCCCGGGAGAAGATTGCAACAGCTGAATTTAAAAGTCATTCCCTAGACAGGGAGGAAAACTAGGGGTAAATAGATGCTAGGCAGAGAGGTACAATTAACAAATGGAGAGCTACAGATACCCACGTATTGATCCCACCCCTTCAGGCAGTAGAAAGGAGGCGTTTTTTCCTCCAAGTGCTGTGTTAGCATTCCGCTGCAGCCTGCCCCCAAATCCAGCTCTTCTCCCAGCTCTCTAGGCTTGGGAGGAATTTGCTTAGGCCAATAGATTTTGGCGCTGGATGCTCTGATTTCCAGCTTTCTGAGAGGAAGGAAAAATTGATAAGGATTCTTTGATTTCCAGACTGTGAGCGAACCAAAGAGGAGCAAAAGCCCTGCCAGAAAGGAGAATGGGGAGACAGGGAAGAGAAGCCGCAAGAGGGCCCGCAACGCGGACTGTCCCTGCTGCCAAGCGCCCCAGACACCCCATTCGGCGGGAGGCCCCTTTCCGTGCGGCCAGTGCAAACGGTGCGCAAGTTCTACCTCTTGCTGCTCAACGCCTGCGCCTTTGGACTGAAACAGGCTGACCGTGTTCAAAGGCACCACGGGGGAAGCTGAGGGCACTTGCAGGATGGCCTCTCACCGCCATGCAAAGCGTTACAAGCCACTTTCAACCCAAAGAGCTTAGTTAAACCCCAGCATTCACAGGGAAACCTTGCCGTGCCCCACCAAGACACAATTCGTACACAAGTAGGAATAGGTAGACCAAAGCTTGCTTGGATGGTGCTGATCAAATCAAAAATAAGATGAAGCAAAAGGAGGAAGACATTTGAAGGAACTGAAACAAGAAAGATCAGAGTTATGCTTCTGATCAATTTACAGAGGTGCCACAGCCAGAAAAGACAGAAATTCACGGAGAAGTGGAACTCTTGGAGCTTGGTTTAATGGTGTCTATTGAATTAACAATGGACGGTTTGTTTCCTGTCTTCCAGGGTGTTTGAAACCATCAAGGAAAGGAACGAACATCGGAGAAGACTTCGCCCACGGAAGGCAGCAGGGCCTCTCCCCAAGAAGAAAAGACCAAATTAACCCTGCCACTTGTCTGGGGCTAACAAGAATGATCTGTCAAAAGGTCTAGATAGAAATCAGATTGGTTTTTAAGTTGTTAGGATTGTTTCTTCTTCCGTTCAGTTGCCTCGATAGACATTTCTCACTTTGTTACTTCAGATTCATTAGCATTCTTAAAGGTTTATTAGGATTATTAGATTATTATTGTGATTAGATTTTTTGATTATTAGATTATTAGGTTATTAGGTTATGGCATTATTATTGTTAGAGTATTAGATTTGATTATTAGCTTATTAGATTATTATTGTTAGATTGCTAGCAGTCAATGTAAGAGGTTGGGTGTTGCTCGTTAAGCTCCATCTTTTGTTATCTTGTTTTCATTAAGACAAAATCTCTCTTTCTCATTAAAGCAAAGTTTGTTCCGTTTTGTCTTTTTGTCTGTATGAAATCACTCAAGCAATGTCTGTCACATTTGTTTGGTGTTGCAAACACGGTATTCGCCCTGAGAAGAATCTGGGCACGTGCATCCTCCCACAGGCCCAGCCCCTTCCACAGCTGGCAGGACTTCCAAAGGTGTGTCTCCATTCTGCCAATGAAATAATGATGGCCTTTCATCCTTGGATTCCTAAAAATCTCGGCTTGGAATGAAAAGGGAGGCTCTGTTTCATTCCATGAATTGGATCTATGTGAGTGGGCTTGTCTCATTATCCTTGCAGGGATAAAAGCTGCGGGTTTTAGTACTTTTGGTCGCCAAGCAACGCAGCTTTGTTCCATTTTGCTGGACAGATGGACTTGGCCACCTTCAAGGACTTTTCCAACCTCTGCGATTCGATAAAATTAACATCCACATGCACTACCAAGAAACCAGCAGCTCACTTTCAGTTTCTCTTTCAAAGACCAGCCTCCCGCTCTGGGCCTCGACCAACCTCCTTAGATAAAGCAAAGCGGGAGTGAACATTATCCTCTCACTTCTCACAGCTTTGGTATTTGCACCAAAGAAGCAGGAAACTCGCTCCTTTATCCAGCCCAGCAAGTGGCATGGCCTGGCAAGGTCTTGGTAGCAGGGGCTGGGGAGAAGGGAGAGGAGACGAGGGAGGGGGGAACTACCAGGCTGGTTCTGGGATGCTGACAGAAGCTTGCTCTTGTCTGACGGAGCTGCTGCAGGTGGGATTTGGAGCCTCCAAAGCATCTGCTTTGCAGTGGGCCTTAGTTACAGCTGCCCCCTGCGTTTGTTGGTGTGTGCCTGTGTGTGGGTGTGTGGGTGTGTGGGTGTGTGTGCAACAAGCAGGCTGGGAAGGAAGCAAGGTTTGCTTTTGCCTAACATTAGGCAGGAAAGCAGTAAAACAGGCTCTGTTTTGCCCTATCTGGGACCTAAGTAGTAAAACAAGTGGGAAGGCCATTAGTGTGAAAAAGTAATTCTGTTAGTGCTGGTCTCCCAGCCTTTTGAGACGAACATCTCATTTCTACAAGGGAGCTGGAAGAAAGAAAAAAGGGATTCTGCATTAAATGTTTGCTAGGGAATTGCTGGTGGGGTGTCCCCATCAATTCCCCTGAAAAACATCCTGTTTCTCCAAGTTTCAGGGAATGACTCTTGACGTGAGAGACTGGTCAGCTCAAAGGAGGGAAAACATCAAGAGACATCATTAGGCATCAGACACTTTATAAAGGGGGCTGGATGAATGCTTCCACTTTGAGAGAAAGCTTTGGAGCTGCCTCTCCACTGAACGACTGGCAGGCTCTTGCTCCTCTCGGAGCTGGAGCAGAGCCAGGGGCAGGATCCTTCTGCTTCTCCAGTGCAGATAATGTGCTATGGGCCCTTTCACAGAGCCAGGCTCCCGTGCAGCTGGAGGCACCTTACAACGAAGCACGGAGAAGAGCCAGAGCTCTCCCTGCACTGCTTTGCCCTATCCAGAGGACATGCGAGAAATGCCCCACTGGGCACGTCCTCAGGGCAACCTTGCAGCAGCAGAAGTAGAAGAGGCAAAGGTGCCCCATCCCTCTTTGCGTCCCCTGGCTCCCCTGGCTCCCCTGGGCATGGAATGTTGGGCTGTGCCCATAGCAACCGTTGTCGTTGTCTCCCACTCCTGGGGCCGTTGGTGGAACACTGGTGCTGGACCAGCGGTGGAGCAGCAGCTGCAGGATCTGCTCCTGGGCTGCCTCTGACCGGCCACCTTCTAGCCTCAGTGCCACATCTGGCCTCTGGATAGACATCCTGACCTCGTCTGCCAGCAGGCATCCCCACAGTACTTTGGGACTGCCAAAGGTAAGAAAATCCCCCTTTGCCCAAAAAAACCACTCAGAGAACGGCAGGAGGCTCCACTTGGCTGTCCCACCAACCACGACAGACACCGTCTGTGGTCCCTTTCCCCAGACGAGGTTACGCATGAAAGCGGGCTCCGGCTTCTGTAGGAATAATCATGCCTCCAGTGGAAATACAGAGCTTTCCATAGAGGACATAGAGAACTGTCACGGTGCAGTTTCACATTCTCACCCACCAATGAGATTTTCTGATTAAAAGTCCTCCTTGCTACCCACTGAAGTCCTAAAACTGTCTTGTGGTGACCCTTAAACAATCTGGTCATTACTGAGGAGTTCAGGGCTTCAGTGTCGATAAAAGTCCTCTATCAGGCCCTGGCTCTGCTCACACCTCCTCCAAAGCTTTAAAAACCAGAATGTTGGGACTTCTCCTCTGGGATCCCTGCTGTTCAAGGCATGGAAGCAGTTTGCCAGGCTTGTCCCCCAATACTGGCTTTCACCTACAAAAATGGTCTGCTTTCAGCTGCTCTTATATACTTACATCCTTTCATCATTTACAGGTACATTATATTTTGGGATCTTTACAGATTCTTTTTTTCCACCCGCACTGCATCTCTGTAGATGAATGATAGAGGACAGATCCTCTTATCTCTATAGAGATACTGGGACCCATTTGTCTATGGTTTACAATGCCTGTAGGGCTGGTTCTGCCTCATGGTCAGAGGCAGCTGCGAAATGCCGTCTGCAGTGGTCCTTCTCAACAACACAGTCACAGTATGGCAGAATTTTCTGGCTTGGAAGGCACCCAGAAAGTCGAGTCTGGCTCCTGGCCCTGCCCAGGACAGCCTCAAGAATCACACCCTGTGCCCAAGAGCAATGTCCAAACCATTCTTCACCTCTGTCAGCCGTGGTGCTGTGAGCCCTTCCCTGGGGAGGCTGTGCCAGTGCCCAGCCACCCTCTGGCCGAAGAACCTGTTCCTCCTATCCAAGCTAAGCCTCCCCTGGCACAACTTCCGTGCCATCCTCTTGGGTCTTCTCACTGGCCCCAAGAGTGAAGGGAAGCCTGAAGGCAAGACTGCCTGTCCTTCCGTCTTCCCCTCTTGAGGACACCGCCGGCTGCCAGAGGCTCCTGCCTGGCAAGTTCCACTGCGTGAAAAACGCAGCAATTGCACCAAATTGAGGGGAGCTGGGACGCAGGAGCTTGTGCTTTGCAATGATGAGGATGAGAAGGAAGGCTACCGACACATCTTGGCTGAATTCTTTTTATCTGGGCCATTGTTTTGCTCTCTTCCAGGTGGAAAGGAGAGGCACAATGAAAAGGAAAGCAAGAGCCCACATTCGACCGTGAGTTTTTTGCCCTAGGCATTAAAGAGCGGCAAACTTGAGGAATGGCGAGGAGGAGAACTGTTATTTCAGAGTTGGGCTGGGATTGCTTCAAGCCTGCCCATGGCATGTGTCTCTTGACCACTTGCCTTTCTTCCCTCCACTCCCTTTGCCCTTTAGACACATCAGGGTTGGCAGTGACTTTCAGGCTGAGCTCCCCGAGCTGCAGACCAGACCACCTGTGTCTGGTGAGGATGAAGAGCATGCATCCCTGGTCTGGAAGCCTTGGGAGGAAGATGACTCTGCCACGGAAAAACCTGACAGAGGTAGCTGTCAAGCTTTTCTTCCACCCACCCCTCAGATACCTCGGTGTGTAAAACGCTCCTTTTTGCTGGTAAAAGGCAGCTTTTTGCACGCTCTGCATCTCTCCTTGTCTCACCCATCTTCTCCCATGGCAGTGTTAGAGGCAAGGAGAATGCTCCATTTTTGCAGCACAGCGGGAAAAAGAACAACTTTCCCGCTCTCCGTATCGGTCAGGGGCATTGGCCATTGGAAGGGGAGAGATCGGCCCCTGCTTCCTAGTCCAAAGGCTGCTTTCAAGGGGGAGCCAGCACTACGTGGGCCCTTGGTTCAGCTGCCCCTTTCTTTGCTATCCTTTCCATGCTCTCCAACCGCTTGGCTGTGGTTTAGCTCTCGTGCCTTCCTTCTCCCTTGTATTGCAACCTTTCCCCTTTCTTGCTTCAAGCCTGACTTTCAGGGGGTTTTTGTTGTGCTTGCAGTAAGACAACTGTTGGACATGGCCAGCGCCCGTGGCCTTTCCGGGCCAGCGGCTAACCTGGAGCTGGCCCTGCACTGCCTGCACCAGGCACGCGGCAGCCTTCCGGTAAGAAGCGGCCGTTTGGGTGCCGAGAAGAGTGGGCAGGGAATTACTAAGGCCTGGGCACGGGGATAGCCTCTCCTGGCTGCTCTTTGAAGAAGGGGGGGCTAACAAGAAGTGGAGAACTTGCTGCCTGCTCTGTCTCCTCCAGCTACAGCAGGGGTGAGCCCAAATGGCTTGAGCAGGGAGAATCTCTCTCCTGGAGGCGCTGGTGGGGCGTCCCACAGCCTGCTCCCTTGTGGATCTCCCGCGGATCTGTGTGGTCTAACACATCCTGGGCGGAATTGAGGGGAAATCCCCACAAGCCTCAGTGAGCGGAGGCAATTCTGGGTTCAGGAGAAGCATTGAGTTGGTGAGCAACATGCCGCTCCTGGGGAGCAGGATCAAAGGGTTGGGCAGTAAAAAGGAAGGTTTGGGAGCAAACCCCAGGGTTGAAGCCATATGAGATCCAGTGGACTGAATCCCTGAAGAGGCAAAGTAGCCCAAAGGTAGCGTTGATGGTTTTTTGGCTCCTTTCTGTGGTGGGGAAGCTAAAGCCTTTTTCCCTTGGATCTTGCAGGAGGCTCTGGAGATGTTGCTCTCAGGGGGGCCTCCGACACCTCCAGGCCACCCCTTGGCTGATTATCATTACGCAGGTAAGCGAAGCACAGCCCGTTCCTTCACTGACAGATACTGCCGTCCCCTTCATTGCCATGGCAAGCATTTGTGCTTAAACAAATAACGCCATCACAAGCAAAACTCCTCTTGCCTGGGGCAGGGGAAAGCAGCAGCATCTGCCCCTTCAGCTTTCCTTGGTGTGTTCCATGGGTTTTTTTTCCCCTGGGGAATGCCTGCTCTTGTCTTCATTACTTTCCAAGGGAGCAGACATGTACGCAGGTGAATGGTGGATGGTGCCAATTTTGTTTTGGCAGCCAGTGGGATCTACTCCAGGTGGATGGAAGGATCAATTTACCTGCTGCTTTTTTTGCCAGACTCTGACATATGGACACCTGAGGAGAAGGAGTCCTTCGAAAAGGCTTTTCACACCTATGGCAAGGATTTTCATCTCATCCAGAAGCAGGTAAAGCCATAGGACATTTTTTTACCCTACCAGATCATCAGCAGGAAATGTTGATTATTCCTGCTACCAAATACTGGAATCCAGTCTCTCTCTCTCTCTCTCTTCTCAAATACCAAAAATAATAAAATAATAACTAAACGGGACATCAAAGGCCTGCAAGAAAGGGGTGATTCTGCCTCAAAGGCCTTTTCCTCCAAGCTCCTTCGGAAGACAAAAGCTTATTCTGTCAGATTTGCTCTCCTAGGTGCGCCAGTGCTTCCGCGACGCATTGTGCTGGGAGAGCTGGAGTGAACGGGGGAAAGAAAAACTGTGCTACGTGGATTTGTCGTTGATCTGTGCATCGCATGGGTTCCCACATAGCATAATACACTGCATACTGCATTGCGTAATGCCTCTCTAACGCCCTATTGATTTCATTTCACACCCGACTCAATTTACTCTGTGATTTTGCTTCCTAGGTGACTCCAGAATTCTGCTTTTTTCTCCAATGCACCCTACAGGATGGCCATTTTAGATTCCTTCTTTTTCTCTTCCCAACAGGTTCAGAGCAAGACGGTGGCACAGTGTGTGGAGTACTACTACACCTGGAAAAAAGAACATAAACTTGCCAAAAGTCTTGCTCAGGTGAGTGGGAAGAAAATCAAGACAAGCCCGGAGGGTGGAGAAACTGGGAGAAGGGGACAAAACCTGCTGGCAAGCCTGTGAGACACTGCTCTGCCGGGATCCTGTTGTCCCATACACTGGAAAGGCACAGCAGATGCTGCCCAGGCCTTGATTGTGCCGCTGCTCTTAAATACAGAGTTCTGGAGCATAACTTTCACCCAAGAAGGCAGCACTGTCACCAAACTGGGCTTGGACGCTCTACAGACTGCTTTCTCAAGAGCTGCCACCCTCGCTGATTCCACTCAGATCCTTAATTCCCCACTCTTTGCTAGCATCAGTAATCCTGGCTGCGCTCGTGCAGATTCTGCAGATGTTCAGGGACCTTTTGTAGCATCCCAGTGTACTCCCCAAAAAGGAGCTGCCGGTGTTGTGGCCCTGCTAAAACTTTCCTTACTGACAAACCAGAATTTGCTTCACACAGAGAGGGAGAGAGAGATTAGTTTGGGCAGTAGAAACTGGGTAACCGTGTGTCTTTACGAATTTGCCTGCATGTTGTAGTGCATCGAAAAATCATGGTATATCCCAAGGGTAAAACTCCCCCTGAGTCTGTGTAATGTTAGTCCCTACCTGAGAAGCTCTTCCCTTTCCCCTGTCTCATTGGCTGTCATTTCCCTGTGTGGCCTGATCACCCCCGCCCCCTAGTATAAGAGATAAGACCCAGGGCATTTTGCTCTTTTTCTTGCCCCGGATGGACGACACATAATAAAGCCGGGATCATTCCAAGCCAGTCGGAGCCTCCTGTGTCTAGATACTTTTAGTCCCTGTTGTATCCACTCCAGGAGCTCTCCCCTGCCCACCCGTGTTCCCTGAAGAGCTGGACTCTCACCACGGGGGGTAGAACAGAGGGGTCCCCCGGGAGAAGATTGCAACAGCTGAATTTAAAAGTCATTCCCTAGACAGGGAGGAAAACTAGGGGTAAATAGATGCTAGGCAGAGAGGTACAATTAACAAATGGAGAGCTACAGATACCCACGTATTGATCCCACCCCTTCAGGCAGTAGAAAGGAGGCGTTTTTTCCTCCAAGTGCTGTGTTTGCATTCCGCTGCAGCCTGCCCCCAAATCCAGCTCTTCTCCCAGCTCTCTAGGCTTGGGAGGAATTTGCTTAGGCCAATAGATTTTGGCGCTGGATGCTCTGATTTCCAGCTTTCTGAGAGGAAGGAAAAATTGATAAGGATTCTTTGATTTCCAGACTGTGAGCGAACCAAAGAGGAGCAAAAGCCCTGCCAGAAAGGAGAATGGGGAGACAGGGAAGAGAAGCCGCAAGAGGGCCCGCAACGCGGACTGTCCCTGCTGCCAAGCGCCCCAGACACCCCATTCGGCGGGAGGCCCCTTTCCGTGCGGCCAGTGCAAACGGTGCGCAAGTTCTACCTCTTGCTGCTCAACGCCTGCGCCTTTGGACTGAAACAGGCTGACCGTGTTCAAAGGCACCACGGGGGAAGCTGAGGGCACTTGCAGGATGGCCTCTCACCGCCGTGCAAGGCGTTACAAGCCACTTTCAACCCAAAGAGCTTAGTTAAACCCCAGCATTCACAGGGAAACCTTGCCGTGCCCCACCAAGACACAATTCGTACACAAGTAGGAATAGGTAGACCAAAGCTTGCTTGGATGGTGCTGATCAAATCAAAAATAAGATGAAGCAAAAGGAGGAAGACATTTGAAGGAACTGAAACAAGAAAGATCAGAGTTATGCTTCTGATCAATTTACAGAGGTGCCACAGCCAGAAAAGACAGAAATTCACGGAGAAGTGGAACTCTTGGAGCTTGGTTTAATGGTGTCTATTGAATTAACAATGGACGGTTTGTTTCCTGTCTTCCAGGGTGTTTGAAACCATCAAGGAAAGGAACGAACATCGGAGAAGACTTCGCCCACGGAAGGAAGCAGGGCCTCTCCCCAAGAAGAAAAGACCAAATTAACCCTGCCACTTGTCTGGGGCTAACAAGAATGATCTGTCAAAAGGTCTAGATAGAAATCAGATTGGTTTTTAAGTTGTTAGGATTGTTTCTTCTTCCGTTCAGTTGCCTCGATAGACATTTCTCACTTTGTTACTTCAGATTCATTAGCATTCTTAAAGGTTTATTAGGATTATTAGATTATTATTGTGATTAGATTTTTTGATTATTAGATTATTAGGTTATTAGGTTATGGCATTATTATTGTTAGAGTATTAGATTTGATTATTAGCTTATTAGATTATTATTGTTAGATTGTTAGCAGTCAATGTAAGAGGTTGGGTGTTGCTCGTTAAGCTCCATCTTTTGTTATCTTGTTTTCATTAAGACAAAATCTCTCTTTCTCATTAAAGCAAAGTTTGTTCCGTTTTGTCTTTTTGTCTGTATGAAATCACTCAAGCAATGTCTGTCACATTTGTTTGGTGTTGCAAACACGGTATTCGCCCTGAGAAGAATCTGGGCACGTGCATCCTCCCACAGGCCCAGGCCCTTCCACAGCTGGCAGGACTTCCAAAGGTGTGTCCCCATTCTGCCAATGAAATAATGATGGCCTTTCATCCTTGGATTCCTAAAAATCTCGGCTTGGAATGAAAAGGGAGGCTCTGTTTCATTCCATGAATTGGATCTATGTGAGTGGGCTTGTCTCATTATCCTTGCAGGGATAAAAGCTGCGGGTTTTAGTACTTTTGGTCGCCAAGCAACGCAGCTTTGTTCCATTTTGCTGGACAGATGGACTTGGCCACCTTCAAGGACTTTTCCAACCTCTGCGATTCGATAAAATTAACATCCACATGCACTACCAAGAAACCAGCAGCTCACTTTCAGTTTCTCTTTCAAAGACCAGCCTCCCGCTCTGGGCCTCGACCAACCTCCTTAGATAAAGCAAAGCGGGAGTGAACATTATCCTCTCACTTCTCACAGCTTTGGTATTTGCACCAAAGAAGCAGGAAACTCGCTCCTTTATCCAGCCCAGCAAGTGGCATGGCCTGGCAAGGTCTTGGTAGCAGGGGCTGGGGAGAAGGGAGAGGAGACGAGGGAGGGGGGAACTACCAGGCTGGTTCTGGGATGCTGACAGAAGCTTGCTCTTGTCTGACGGAGCCGCTGCAGGTGGGATTTGGAGCCTCCAAAGCATCTGCTTTGCAGTGGGCCTTAGTTACAGCTGCCCCCTGCGTTTGTTGGTGTGTGCCTGTGTGTGGGTGTGTGGGTGTGTGGGTGTGTGTGCAACAAGCAGGCTGGGAAGGAAGCAAGGTTTGCTTTTGCCTAACGTTAGGCAGGAAAGCAGTAAAACAGGCTCTGTTTTGCCCTATCTGGGACCTAAGTAGTAAAACAAGTGGGAAGGCCATTAGTGTGAAAAAGTAATTCTGTTAGTGCTGGTCTCCCAGCCTTTTGAGACGAACATCTCATTTCTACAAGGGAGCTGGAAGAATGAAAAAAGGGATTCTGCATTAAATGTTTGCTAGGGAATTGCTGGTGGGGTGTCCCCATCAATTCCCCTGAAAAACATCCTGTTTCTCCAAGTTTCAGGGAATGACTCTTGACGTGAGAGACTGGTCAGCTCAAAGGAGGGAAAACATCAAGAGACATCATTAGGCATCAGACACTTTATAAAGGGGGCTGGATGAATGCTTCCACTTTGAGAGAAAGCTTTGGAGCTGCCTCTCCACTGAACGACTGGCAGGCTCTTGCTCCTCTCGGAGCTGGAGCAGAGCCAGGGGCAGGATCCTTCTGCTTCTCCAGTGCAGACAATGTGCTATGGGCCCTTTCACAGAGCCAGGCTCCCGTGCAGCTGGAGGCACCTTACAACGAAGCACGGAGAAGAGCCAGAGCTCTCCCTGCACTGCTTTGCCCTGTCCAGAGGACATGCGAGAAATGCCCCACTGGGCACGTCCTCAGGGCAACCTTGCAGCAGCAGAAGTAGAAGAGGCAAAGGTGCCCCATCCCTCTTTGCGTCCCCTGGCTCCCCTGGCTCCCCTGGGCATGGAATGTTGGGCTGTGCCCATAGCAACCGTTGTCGTTGTCTCCCACTCCTGGGGCCGTTGGTGGAACACTGGTGCTGGACCAGCGGTGGAGCAGCAGCTGCAGGATCTGCTCCTGGGCTGCCCCTGGCCGGCCACCTTCTAGCCTCAGTGCCACATCTGGCCTCTGGATAGACATCCTGACCTCGTCTGCCAGCAGGCATCCCCACAGTACTTTGGGACTGCCAAAGGTAAGAAAATCCCCCTTTGCCCAAAAAAACCACTCAGAGAACGGCAGGAGGCTCCACTTGGCTGTCCCACCAACCACGACAGACACCGTCTGTGGTCCCTTTCCCCAGACGAGGTTATGCATGAAAGCGGGCTCCGGCTTCTGTAGGAATAATCATGCCTCCAGTGGAAATACAGAGCTTTCCATAGAGGACATAGAGAACTGTCACGGTGCAGTTTCACATTCTCACCCACCAATGAGATTTTCTGATTAAAAGTCCTCCTTGCTACCCACTGAAGTCCTAAAACTGTCTTGTGGTGACCCTTAAACAATCTGGTCATTACTGAGGAGTTCAGGGCTTCAGTGTCGATAAAAGTCCTCTATCAGGCCCTGGCTCTGCTCACACCTCCTCCAAAGCTTTAAAAACCAGAATGTTGGGACTTCTCCTCTGGGATCCCTGCTGTTCAAGGCATGGAAGCAGTTTGCCAGGCTTGTCCCCCAATACTGGCTTTCACCTACAAAAATGGTCTGCTTTCAGCTGCTCTTATATACTTACATCCTTTCATCATTTACAGGTACATTATATTTTGGGATCTTTACAGATTCTTTTTTTCCACCCGCACTGCATCTCTGTAGATGAATGATAGAGGACAGATCCTCTTATCTCTATAGAGATACTGGGACCCATTTGTCTATGGTTTACAATGCCTGTAGGGCTGGTTCTGCCTCATGGTCAGAGGCAGCTGCGAAATGCCGTCTGCAGTGGTCCTTCTCAACAACACAGTCACAGTATGGCAGAATTTTCTGGCTTGGAAGGCACCCAGAAAGTCGAGTCTGGCTCCTGGCCCTGCCCAGGACAGCCTCAAGAATCACACCCTGTGCCCAAGAGCAATGTCCAAACCATTCTTCACCTCTGTCAGCCGTGGTGCTGTGAGCCCTTCCCTGGGGAGGCTGTGCCAGTGCCCAGCCACCCTCTGGCCGAAGAACCTGTTCCTCCTATCCAAGCTAAGCCTCCCCTGGCACAACTTCCGTGCCATCCTCTTGGGTCTTCTCACTGGCCCCAAGAGTGAAGGGAAGCCTGAAGGCAAGACTGCCTGTCCTTCCGTCTTCCCCTCTTGAGGACACCGCCGGCTGCCAGAGGCTCCTGCCTGGCAAGTTCCACTGCGTGAAAAACGCAGCAATTGCACCAAATTGAGGGGAGCTGGGACGCAGGAGCTTGTGCTTTGCAATGATGAGGATGAGAAGGAAGGCTACCGACACATCTTGGCTGAATTCTTTTTATCTGGGCCATTGTTTTGCTCTCTTCCAGGTGGAAAGGAGAGGCACAATGAAAAGGAAAGCAAGAGCCCACATTCGACCGTGAGTTTTTTGCCCTAGGCATTAAAGAGCGGCAAACTTGAGGAATGGCGAGGAGGAGAACTGTTATTTCAGAGTTGGGCTGGGATTGCTTCAAGCCTGCCCATGGCATGTGTCTCTTGACCACTTGCCTTTCTTCCCTCCACTCCCTTTGCCCTTTAGACACATCAGGGTTGGCAGTGACTTTCAGGCTGAGCTCCCCGAGCTGCAGACCAGACCACCTGTGTCTGGTGAGGATGAAGAGCATGCATCCCTGGTCTGGAAGCCTTGGGAGGAAGATGACTCTGCCACGGAAAAACCTGACAGAGGTAGCTGTCAAGCTTTTCTTCCACCCACCCCTCAGATACCTCGGTGTGTAAAACGCTCCTTTTTGCTGGTAAAAGGCAGCTTTTTGCACGCTCTGCATCTCTCCTTGTCTCACCCATCTTCTCCCATGGCAGTGTTAGAGGCAAGGAGAATGCTCCATTTTTGCAGCACAGCGGGAAAAAGAACAACTTTCCCGCTCTCCGTATCGGTCAGGGGCATTGGCCATTGGAAGGGGAGAGATCGGCCCCTGCTTCCTAGTCCAAAGGCTGCTTTCAAGGGGGAGCCAGCACTACGTGGGCCCTTGGTTCAGCTGCCCCTTTCTTTGCTATCCTTTCCATGCTCTCCAACCGCTTGGCTGTGGTTTAGCTCTCGTGCCTTCCTTCTCCCTTGTATTGCAACCTTTCCCCTTTCTTGCTTCAAGCCTGACTTTCAGGGGGTTTTTGTTGTGCTTGCAGTAAGACAACTGTTGGACATGGCCAGCGCCCGTGGCCTTTCCGGGCCAGCGGCTAACCTGGAGCTGGCCCTGCACTGCCTGCACCAGGCACGCGGCAGCCTTCCGGTAAGAAGCGGCCGTTTGGGTGCCGAGAAGAGTGGGCAGGGAATTACTAAGGCCTGGGCACGGGGATAGCCTCTCCTGGCTGCTCTTTGAAGAAGGGGGGGCTAACAAGAAGTGGAGAACTTGCTGCCTGCTCTGTCTCCTCCAGCTACAGCAGGGGTGAGCCCAAATGGCTTGAGCAGGGAGAATCTCTCTCCTGGAGGCGCTGGTGGGGCGTCCCACAGCCTGCTCCCTTGTGGATCTCCCGCGGATCTGTGTGGTCTAACACATCCTGGGCGGAATTGAGGGGAAATCCCCACAAGCCTCAGTGAGCGGAGGCAATTCTGGGTTCAGGAGAAGCATTGAGTTGGTGAGCAACATGCCGCTCCTGGGGAGCAGGATCAAAGGGTTGGGCAGTAAAAAGGAAGGTTTGGGAGCAAACCCCAGGGTTGAAGCCATATGAGATCCAGTGGACTGAATCCCTGAAGAGGCAAAGTAGCCCAAAGGTAGCGTTGATGGTTTTTTGGCTCCTTTCTGTGGTGGGGAAGCTAAAGCCTTTTTCCCTTGGATCTTGCAGGAGGCTCTGGAGATGTTGCTCTCAGGGGGGCCTCCGACACCTCAAGGCCACCCCTTGGCTGATTATCATTACGCAGGTAAGCGAAGCACAGCCCGTTCCTTCACTGACAGATACTGCCGTCCCCTTCATTGCCATGGCAAGCATTTGTGCTTAAACAAATAACGCCATCACAAGCAAAACTCCTCTTGCCTGGGGCAGGGGAAAGCAGCAGCATCTCCCCCTTCAGCTTTCCTTGGTGTGTTCCATGGGTTTTTTTTCCCCTGGGGAATGCCTGCTCTTGTCTTCATTACTTTCCAAGGGAGCAGACATGTACGCAGGTGAATGGTGGATGGTGCCAATTTTGTTTTGGCAGCCAGTGGGATCTACTCCAGGTGGATGGAAGGATCAATTTACCTGCTGCTTTTTTTGCCAGACTCTGACATATGGACACCTGAGGAGAAGGAGTCCTTCGAAAAGGCTTTTCACACCTATGGCAAGGATTTTCATCTCATCCAGAAGCAGGTAAAGCCATAGGACATTTTTTTACCCTACCAGATCATCAGCACGAAATGTTGATTATTCCTGCTACCAAATACTGGAATCCAGTCTCTCTCTCTCTTCTCAAATACCAAAAATAATAAAATAATAACGAAACGGGACATCAAAGGCCTGCAAGAAAGGGGTGATTCTGCCTCAAAGGCCCTTTCCTCCAAGCTCCTTTGGAAGACAAAAGCTTATTCTGTCAGATTTGCTCTCCTAGGTGCGCCGATGCTTCCGCAATGCATTGTGCTGGGAGAGCTGGAGTGAACGGGGGAAAGAAAAACTGTGCTACGTGGATTTGTCGTTGATTTGTGCATCGCATGGGTTCCCACATAGCATAATACACTGCATACTGCATTGCGTAATGCCTCTCTAACGCCCTATTGATTTCATTTCACACCCGACTCAATTTACTCTGTGATTTTGCTTCCTAGGTGACTCCAGAATTCTGCTTTTTTCTCCAATGCACCCTACAGGATGGCCATTTTAGATTCCTTCTTTTTCTCTTCCCAACAGGTTCAGAGCAAGACGGTGGCACAGTGTGTGGAGTACTACTACACCTGGAAAAAAGAACATAAACTTGCCAAAAGTCTTGCTCAGGTGAGTGGGAAGAAAATCAAGACAAGCCCGGAGGGTGGAGAAACTGGGAGAAGGGGACAAAACCTGCTGGCAAGCCTGTGAGACACTGCTCTGCCGGGATCCTGTTGTCCCATACACTGGAAAGGCACAGCAGATGCTGCCCAGGCCTTGATTGTGCCGCTGCTCTTAAATACAGAGTTCTGGAGCATAACTTTCACCCAAGAAGGCAGCACTGTCACCAAACTGGGCTTGGACGCTCTACAGACTGCTTTCTCAAGAGCTGCCACCCTCGCTGATTCCACTCAGATCCTTAATTCCCCACTCTTTGCTAGCATCAGTAATCCTGGCTGCGCTCGTGCAGATTCTGCAGATGTTCAGGGACCTTTTGTAGCATCCCAGTGTACTCCCCAAAAAGGAGCTGCCGGTGTTGTGGCCCTGCTAAAACTTTCCTTACTGACAAACCAGAATTTGCTTCACACAGAGAGGGAGAGAGAGATTAGTCTGGGCAGTAGAAACTGGGTAACCGTGTGTCTTTACGAATTTGCCTGCATGTTGTAGTGCATCGAAAAATCATGGTATATCCCAAGGGTAAAACTCCCCCTGAGTCTGTGTAATGTTAGTCCCTACCTGAGAAGCTCTTCCCTTTCCCCTGTCTCATTGGCTGTCATTTCCCTGTGTGGCCTGATCACCCCCGCCCCCTAGTATAAGAGATAAGACCCAGGGCATTTTGCTCTTTTTCTTGCCCCGGATGGACGACACATAATAAAGCCGGGATCATTCCAAGCCAGTTGGAGCCTCCTGTGTCTAGATACTTTTAGTCCCTGTTGTATCCACTCCAGGAGCTCTCCCCTGCCCACCCGTGTTCCCTGAAGAGCTGGACTCTCACCACGGGGGGTAGAACAGAGGGGTCCCCCGGGAGAAGATTGCAACAGCTGAATTTAAAAGTCATTCCCTAGACAGGGAGGAAAACTAGGGGTAAATAGATGCTAGGCAGAGAGGTACAATTAACAAATGGAGAGCTACAGATACCCACGTATTGATCCCACCCCTTCAGGCAGTAGAAAGGAGGCGTTTTTTCCTCCAAGTGCTGTGTTTGCATTCCGCTGCAGCCTGCCCCCAAATCCAGCTCTTCTCCCAGCTCTCTAGGCTTGGGAGGAATTTGCTTAGGCCAATAGATTTTGGCGCTGGATGCTCTGATTTCCAGCTTTCTGAGAGGAAGGAAAAATTGATAAGGATTCTTTGATTTCCAGACTGTGAGCGAACCAAAGAGGAGCAAAAGCCCTGCCAGAAAGGAGAATGGGGAGACAGGGAAGAGAAGCCGCAAGAGGGCCCGCAACGCGGGCTGTCCCTGCTGCCAAGCGCCCCAGACACCCCATTCGGCGGGAGGCCCCTTTCCGTGCGGCCAGTGCAAACGGTGCGCAAGTTCTACCTCTTGCTGCTCAACGCCTGCGCCTTTGGACTGAAACAGGCTGACCGTGTTCAAAGGCACCACGGGGGAAGCTGAGGGCACTTGCAGGATGGCCTCTCACCGCCATGCAAAGCGTTACAAGCCACTTTCAACCCAAAGAGCTTAGTTAAACCCCAGCATTCACAGGGAAACCTTGCCGTGCCCCACCAAGACACAATTCGTACACAAGTAGGAATAGGTAGACCAAAGCTTGCTTGGATGGTGCTGATCAAATCAAAAATAAGATGAAGCAAAAGGAGGAAGACATTTGAAGGAACTGAAACAAGAAAGATCAGAGTTATGCTTCTGATCAATTTACAGAGGTGCCACAGCCAGAAAAGACAGAAATTCACGGAGAAGTGGAACTCTTGGAGCTTGGTTTAATGGTGTCTATTGAATTAACAATGGACGGTTTGTTTCCTGTCTTCCAGGGTGTTTGAAACCATCAAGGAAAGGAACGAACATCGGAGAAGACTTCGCCCACGGAAGGAAGCAGGGCCTCTCCCCAAGAAGAAAAGACCAAATTAACCCTGCCACTTGTCTGGGGCTAACAAGAATGATCTGTCAAAAGGTCTAGATAGAAATCAGATTGGTTTTTAAGTTGTTAGGATTGTTTCTTCTTCCGTTCAGTTGCCTCGATAGACATTTCTCACTTTGTTACTTCAGATTCATTAGCATTCTTAAAGGTTTATTAGGATTATTAGATTATTATTGTGATTAGATTTTTTGATTATTAGATTATTAGGTTATTAGGTTATGGCATTATTATTGTTAGAGTATTAGATTTGATTATTAGCTTATTAGATTATTATTGTTAGATTGTTAGCAGTCAATGTAAGAGGTTGGGTGTTGCTCGTTAAGCTCCATCTTTTGTTATCTTGTTTTCATTAAGACAAAATCTCTCTTTCTCATTAAAGCAAAGTTTGTTCCGTTTTGTCTTTTTGTCTGTATGAAATCACTCAAGCAATGTCTGTCACATTTGTTTGGTGTTGCAAACACGGTATTCGCCCTGAGAAGAATCTGGGCACGTGCATCCTCCCACAGGCCCAGCCCCTTCCACAGCTGGCAGGACTTCCAAAGGTGTGTCCCCATTCTGCCAATGAAATAATGATGGCCTTTCATCCTTGGATTCCTAAAAATCTCGGCTTGGAATGAAAAGGGAGGCTCTGTTTCATTCCATGAATTGGATCTATGTGAGTGGGCTTGTCTCATTATCCTTGCAGGGATAAAAGCTGCGGGTTTTAGTACTTTTGGTCGCCAAGCAACGCAGCTTTGTTCCATTTTGCTGGACAGATGGACTTGGCCACCTTCAAGGACTTTTCCAACCTCTGCGATTCGATAAAATTAACATCCACATGCACTACCAAGAAACCAGCAGCTCACTTTCAGTTTCTCTTTCAAAGACCAGCCTCCCGCTCTGGGCCTCGACCAACCTCCTTAGATAAAGCAAAGCGGGAGTGAACATTATCCTCTCACTTCTCACAGCTTTGGTATTTGCACCAAAGAGGCAGGAAACTCGCTCCTTTATCCAGCCCAGCAAGTGGCATGGCCTGGCAAGGTCTTGGTAGCAGCGGCTGGGGAGAAGGGAGAGGAGAGGAGACGAGGGAGGGGGGAACTACCAGGCTGGTTCTGGGATGCTGACAGAAGCTTGCTCTTGTCTGACGGAGCCTCTGCAGGTGGGATTTGGAGCCTCCAAAGCATCTGCTTTGCAGTGGGCCTTAGTTACAGCTGCCCCCTGCGTTTGTTGGTGTGTGCCTGTGTGTGGGTGTGTGGGTGTGGGGGTGTGTGCAACAAGCAGGCTGGGAAGGAAGCAAGGTTTGCTTTTGCCTAACATTAGGCAGGAAAGCAGTAAAACAGGCTCTGTTTTGCCCTATCTGGGACCTAAGTAGTAAAACAAGTGGGAAGACCATTAGTGTGAAAAAGCAATTCTGTTAGTGCTGGTCTCCCAGCCTTTTGAGATGAACATCTCATTTCTACAAGGGAGCTGGAAGAATGAAAAAAGGGATTCTGCATTAAATGTTTGCTAGGGAATTGCTGGTGGGGTGTCCCCATCAATTCCCCTGAAAAACATCCTGTTTCTCCAAGTTTCAGGGAATGACTCTTGACGTGAGAGACTGGTCAGCTCAAAGGAGGGAAAACATCAAGAGACATCATTAGGCATCAGACACTTTATAAAGGGGGCTGGGTGAATGCTTCCACTTTGAGAGAAAGCTTTGGAGCTGCCTCTCCACTGAACGACTGGCAGGCTCTTGCTCCTCTCGGAGCTGGAGCAGAGCCAGGGGCAGGATCCTTCTGCTTCTCCAGTGCAGACAATGTGCTATGGGCCCTTTCACAGAGCCAGGCTCCCGTGCAGCTGGAGGCACCTTACAATGAAGCACGGAGAAGAGCCAGAGCTCTCCCTGCACTGCTTTGCCCTGTCCAGAGGACATGCGAGAAATGCCCCACTGGGCACGTCCTCAGGGCAACCTTGCAGCAGCAGAAGTAGAAGAGGCAAAGGTGCCCCATCCCTCTTTGCGTCCCCTGGCTCCCCTGGCTCCCCTGGGCATGGAATGTTGGGCTGTGCCCATAGCAACCGTTGTCGTTGTCTCCCACTCCTGGGGCCGTTGGTGGAACACTGGTGCTGGACCAGCGGTGGAGCAGCAGCTGCAGGATCTGCTCCTGGGCTGCCTCTGACCGGCCACCTTCTAGCCTCAGTGCCACATCTGGCCTCTGGATAGACATCCTGACCTCGTCTGCCAGCAGGCATCCCCACAGTACTTTGGGACTGCCAAAGGTAAGAAAATCCCCCTTTGCCCAAAAAAACCACTCAGAGAACGGCAGGAGGCTCCACTTGGCTGTCCCACCAACCACGACAGACACCGTCTGTGGTCCCTTTCCCCAGACGAGGTTACGCATGAAAGCGGGCTCCGGCTTCTGTAGGAATAATCATGCCTCCAGTGGAAATACAGAGCTTTCCATAGAGGACATAGAGAACTGTCACGGTGCAGTTTCACATTCTCACCCACCAATGAGATTTTCTGATTAAAAGTCCTCCTTGCTACCCACTGAAGTCCTAAAACTGTCTTGTGGTGACCCTTAAACAATCTGGTCATTACTGAGGAGTTCAGGGCTTCAGTGTCGATAAAAGTCCTCTATCAGGCCCTGGCTCTGCTCACACCTCCTCCAAAGCTTTAAAAACCAGAATGTTGGGACTTCTCCTCTGGGATCCCTGCTGTTCAAGGCATGGAAGCAGTTTGCCAGGCTTGTCCCCCAATACTGGCTTTCACCTACAAAAATGGTCTGCTTTCAGCCGCTCTTATATACTTACATCCTTTCATCATTTACAGGTACATTATATTTTGGGATCTTTACAGATTCTTTTTTTCCACCCGCACTGCATCTCTGTAGATGAATGATAGAGGACAGATCCTCTTATCTCTATAGAGATACTGGGATCCATTTGTCTATGGTTTACAATGCCTGTAGGGCTGGTTCTGCCTCATGGTCAGAGGCAGCTGCGAAATGCCGTCTGCAGTGGTCCTTCTCAACAACACAGTCACAGTATGGCAGAATTTTCTGGCTTGGAAGGCACCCAGAAAGTCGAGTCTGGCTCCTGGCCCTGCCCAGGACAGCCTCAAGAATCACACCCTGTGCCCAAGAGCAATGTCCAAACCATTCTTCACCTCTGTCAGCCGTGGTGCTGTGAGCCCTTCCCTGGGGAGGCTGTGCCAGTGCCCAGCCACCCTCTGGCCGAAGAACCTGTTCCTCCTATCCAAGCTAAGCCTCCCCTGGCACAACTTCCGTGCCATCCTCTTGGGTCTTCTCACTGGCCCCAAGAGTGAAGGGAAGCCTGAAGGCAAGACTGCCTGTCCTTCCGTCTTCCCCTCTTGAGGACACCGCCGGCTGCCAGAGGCTCCTGCCTGGCAAGTTCCACTGCGTGGAAAACGCAGCAATTGCACCAAATTGAGGGGAGCTGGGACGCAGGAGCTTGTGCTTTGCAATGATGAGGATGAGAAGGAAGGCTACCGACACATCTTGGCTGAATTCTTTTTATCTGGGCCATTGTTTTGCTCTCTTCCAGGTGGAAAGGAGAGGCACAATGAAAAGGAAAGCAAGAGCCCACATTCGACCGTGAGTTTTTTGCCCTAGGCATTAAAGAGCGGCAAACTTGAGGAATGGCGAGGAGGAGAACTGTTATTTCAGAGTTGGGCTGGGATTGCTTCAAGCCTGCCCATGGCATGTGTCTCTTGACCACTTGCCTTTCTTCCCTCCACTCCCTTTGCCCTTTAGACACATCAGGGTTGGCAGTGACTTTCAGGCTGAGCTCCCCGAGCTGCAGACCAGACCACCTGTGTCTGGTGAGGATGAAGAGCATGCATCCCTGGTCTGGAAGCCTTGGGAGGAAGATGACTCTGCCACGGAAAAACCTGACAGAGGTAGCTGTCAAGCTTTTCTTCCACCCACCCCTCAGATACCTCGGTGTGTAAAACGCTCCTTTTTGCTGGTAAAAGGCAGCTTTTTGCACGCTCTGCATCTCTCCTTGTCTCACCCATCTTCTCCCATGGCAGTGTTAGAGGCAAGGAGAATGCTCCATTTTTGCAGCACAGCGGGAAAAAGAACAACTTTCCCGCTCTCCGTATCGGTCAGGGGCATTGGCCATTGGAAGGGGAGAGATCGGCCCCTGCTTCCTAGTCCAAAGGCTGCTTTCAAGGGGGAGCCAGCACTACGTGGGCCCTTGGTTCAGCTGCCCCTTTCTTTGCTATCCTTTCCATGCTCTCCAACCGCTTGGCTGTGGTTTAGCTCTCGTGCCTTCCTTCTCCCTTGTATTGCAACCTTTCCCCTTTCTTGCTTCAAGCCTGACTTTCAGGGGGTTTTTGTTGTGCTTGCAGTAAGACAACTGTTGGACATGGCCAGCGCCCGTGGCCTTTCCGGGCCAGCGGCTAACCTGGAGCTGGCCCTGCACTGCCTGCACCAGGCACGCGGCAGCCTTCCGGTAAGAAGCGGCCGTTTGGGTGCCGAGAAGAGTGGGCAGGGAATTACTAAGGCCTGGGCACGGGGATAGCCTCTCCTGGCTGCTCTTTGAAGAAGGGGGGGCTAACAAGAAGTGGAGAACTTGCTGCCTGCTCTGTCTCCTCCAGCTACAGCAGGGGTGAGCCCAAATGGCTTGAGCAGGGAGAATCTCTCTCCTGGAGGCGCTGGTGGGGCGTCCCACAGCCTGCTCCCTTGTGGATCTCCCGCGGATCTGTGTGGTCTAACACATCCTGGGCGGAATTGAGGGGAAATCCCCACAAGCCTCAGTGAGCGGAGGCAATTCTGGGTTCAGGAGAAGCATTGAGTTGGTGAGCAACATGCCGCTCCTGGGGAGCAGGATCAAAGGGTTGGGCAGTAAAAAGGAAGGTTTGGGAGCAAACCCCAGGGTTGAAGCCATATGAGATCCAGTGGACTGAATCCCTGAAGAGGCAAAGTAGCCCAAAGGTAGCGTTGATGGTTTTTTGGCTCCTTTCTGTGGTGGGGAAGCTAAAGCCTTTTTCCCGTGGATCTTGCAGGAGGCTCTGGAGATGTTGCTCTCAGGGGGGCCTCCGACACCTCAAGGCCACCCCTTGGCTGATTATCATTACGCAGGTAAGCGAAGCACAGCCTGTTCCTTCACTGACAGATACTGCCGTCCCCTTCATTGCCATGGCAAGCATTTGTGCTTAAACAAATAACGCCATCACAAGCAAAACTCCTCTTGCCTGGGGCAGGGGAAAGCAGCAGCATCTCCCCCTTCAGCTTTCCTTGGTGTGTTCCATGGTTTTTTTTTCCCCTGGGGAATGCCTGCTCTTGTCTTCATTACTTTCCAAGGGAGCAGACATGGACGCAGGTGAATGGTGGATGGTGCCAATTTTGTTTTGGCAGCCAGTGGGATCTACTCCAGGTGGATGGAAGGATCAATTTACCTGCTGCTTTTTTTGCCAGACTCTGACATATGGACACCTGAGGAGAAGGAGTCCTTCGAAAAGGCTTTTCACACCTATGGCAAGGATTTTCATCTCATCCAGAAGCAGGTAAAGCCATAGGACATTTTTTTACCCTACCAGATCATCAGCAGGAAATGTTGATTATTCCTGCTACCAAATACTGGAATCCAGTCTCTCTCTCTCTCTCTCTTCTCAAATACAATACATAATAAAATAATAACTAAACGGGACATCAAAGGCCTGCAAGAAAGGGGTGATTCTGCCTCAAAGGCCCTTTCCTCCAAGCTCCTTCGGAAGACAAAAGCTTATTCTGTCAGATTTGCTCTCCTAGGTGCGCCGGTGCTTCCGCAACGCATTGTGCTGGGAGAGCTGGAGTGAACGGGGGAAAGAAAAACTGTGCTACGTGGATTTGTCGTTGATCTGTGCATCGCATGGGTTCCCACATAGCATAATACACTGCATACTGCATTGCGTAATGCCTCTCTAACGCCCTATTGATTTCATTTCACACCCGACTCAATTTACTCTGTGATTTTGCTTCCTAGGTGACTCCAGAATTCTGCTCTTTTCTCCAATGCACCCTACAGGATGGCCATTTTAGATTCCTTCTTTTTCTCTTCCCAACAGGTTCAGAGCAAGACGGTGGCACAGTGTGTGGAGTACTACTACACCTGGAAAAAAGAACATAAACTTGCCAAAAGTCTTGCTCAGGTGAGTGGGAAGAAAATCAAGACAAGCCCGGAGGGTGGAGAAACTGGGAGAAGGGGACAAAACCTGCTGGCAAGCCTGTGAGACACTGCTCTGCCGGGATCCTGTTGTCCCATACACTGGAAAGGCACAGCAGATGCTGCCCAGGCCTTGATTGTGCTGCTGCTCTTAAATACAGAGTTCTGGAGCATAACTTTCACCCAAGAAGGCAGCACTGTCACCAAACTGGGCTTGGACGCTCTACAGACTGCTTTCTCAAGAGCTGCCACCCTCGCTGATTCCACTCAGATCCTTAATTCCCCACTCTTTGCTAGCATCAGTAATCCTGGCTGCGCTCGTGCAGATTCTGCAGATGTTCAGGGACCTTTTGTAGCATCCCAGTGTACTCCCCAAAAAGGAGCTGCCGGTGTTGTGGCCCTGCTAAAACTTTCCTTACTGACAAACTAGAATTTGCTTCACACAGAGAGGGAGAGAGAGAGAGAGATTAGTTTGGGCAGTAGAAACTGGGTAACCGTGTGTCTTTACGAATTTGCCTGCATGTTGTAGTGCATCGAAAAATCATGGTATATCCCAAGGGTAAAACTCCCCCTGAGTCTGTGTAATGTTAGTCCCTACCTGAGAAGCTCTTCCCTTTCCCCTGTCTCATTGGCTGTCATTTCCCTGTGTCGCCTGATCACCCCCGCCCCCTAGTATAAGAGATAAGACCCAGGGCATTTTGCTCTTTTTCTTGCCCCGGGTGGACAACACACAATAAAGCCGGGATCATTCCAAGCCAGTCGGAGCCCCCTGTGTCTAGATACTTTTAGTCCCTGTTGTATCCACTCCAGGAGCTCTCCCCTGCCCACCCGTGTTCCCTGAAGAGCTGGACTCTCACCACGGGGGGTAGAACAGAGGGGTCCCCCGGGAGAAGATTGCAACAGCTGAATTTAAAAGTCATTCCCTAGACAGGGAGGAAAACTAGGGGTAAATAGATGCTAGGCAGAGAGGTACAATTAACAAATGGAGAGCTACAGATACCCACGTATTGATCCCACCCCTTCAGGCAGTAGAAAGGAGGCGTTTTTTCCTCCAAGTGCTGTGTTTGCATTCCGCTGCAGCCTGCCCCCAAATCCAGCTCTTCTCCCAGCTCTCTAGGCTTGGGAGGAATTTGCTTAGGCCAATAGATTTTGGCGCTGGATGCTCTGATTTCCAGCTTTCTGAGAGGAAGGAAAAATTGATAAGGATTCTTTGATTTCCAGACTGTGAGCGAACCAAAGAGGAGCAAAAGCCCTGCCAGAAAGGAGAATGGGGAGACAGGGAAGAGAAGCCGCAAGAGGGCCCGCAACGCGGACTGTCCCTGCTGCCAAGCGCCCCAGACACCCCATTCGGCGGGAGGCCCCTTTCCGTGCGGCCAGTGCAAACGGTGCGCAAGTTCTACCTCTTGCTGCTCAACGCCTGCGCCTTTGGACTGAAACAGGCTGACCGTGTTCAAAGGCACCACGGGGGAAGCTGAGGGCACTTGCAGGATGGCCTCTCACCGCCGTGCAAAGCGTTACAAGCCACTTTCAACCCAAAGAGCTTAGTTAAACCCCAGCATTCACAGGGAAACCTTGCCGTGCCCCACCAAGACACAATTCGTACACAAGTAGGAATAGGTAGACCAAAGCTTGCTTGGATGGTGCTGATCAAATCAAAAATAAGATGAAGCAAAAGAAGGAAGACATTTGAAGGAACTGAAACAAGAAAGATCAGAGTTATGCTTCTGATCAATTTACAGAGGTGCCACAGCCAGAAAAGACAGAAATTCACGGAGAAGTGGAAATCTTGGAGCTTGGTTTAATGGTGTCTATTGAATTAACAATGGACGGTTTGTTTCCTGTCTTCCAGGGTGTTTGAAACCATCAAGGAAAGGAACGAACATCGGAGAAGACTTCGCCCACGGAAGGAAGCAGGGCCTCTCCCCAAGAAGAAAAGACCAAATTAACCCTGCCACTTGTCTGGGGCTAACAAGAATGATCTGTCAAAAGGTCTAGATAGAAATCAGATTGGTTTTTAAGTTGTTAGGATTGTTTCTTCTTCCGTTCAGTTGCCTTGATAGACATTTCTCACTTTGTTACTTCAGATTCATTAGCATTCTTAAAGGTTTATTAGGATTATTAGATTATTATTGTGATTAGATTTTTTGATTATTAGATTATTAGGTTATTAGGTTATGGCATTATTATTGTTAGAGTATTAGATTTGATTATTAGCTTATTAGATTATTATTGTTAGATTGTTAGCAGTCAATGTAAGAGGTTGGGTGTTGCTCGTTAAGCTCCATCTTTTGTTATCTTGTTTTCATTAAGACAAAATCTCTCTTTCTCATTAAAGCAAAGTTTGTTCCGTTTTGTTTTTTTGTCTGTATGAAATCACTCAAGCAATGTCTGTCACATTTGTTTGGTGTTGCAAACACGGTATTCGCCCTGAGAAGAATCTGGGCACGTGCATCCTCCCACAGGCCCAGCCCCTTCCACAGCTGGCAGGACTTCCAAAGGTGTGTCCCCATTCTGCCAATGAAATAATGATGGCCTTTCATCCTTGGATTCCTAAAAATCTCAGCTTGGAATGAAAAGGGAGGCTCTGTTTCATTCCATGAATTGGATCTATGTGAGTGGGCTTGTCTCATTATCCTTGCAGGGATAAAAGCTGCGGGTTTTAGTACTTTTGGTCGCCAAGCAACGCAGCTTTGTTCCATTTTGCTGGACAGATGGACTTGGCCACCTTCAAGGACTTTTCCAACCTCTGCGATTCGATAAAATTAACATCCACATGCACTACCAAGAAACCAGCAGCTCACTTTCAGTTTCTCTTTCAAAGACCAGCCTCCCGCTCTGGGCCTCGACCAACCTCCTTAGATAAAGCAAAGCGGGAGTGAACATTATCCTCTCACTTCTCACAGCTTTGGTATTTGCACCAAAGAAGCAGGAAACTCGCTCCTTTATCCAGCCCAGCAAGTGGCATGGCCTGGCAAGGTCTTGGTAGCAGGGGCTGGGGAGAAGGGAGAGGAGACGAGGGAGGGGGGAACTACCAGGCTGGTTCTGGGATGCTGACAGAAGCTTGCTCTTGTCTGATGGAGCCGCTGCAGGTGGGATTTGGAGCCTCCAAAGCATCTGCTTTGCAGTGGGCCTTAGTTACAGCTGCCCCCTGCGTTTGTTGGTGTGTGCCTGTGTGCGGGTGTGGGTGTGTGGGGGTGTGTGCAACAAGCAGGCTGGGAAGGAAGCAAGGTTTGCTTTTGCCTAACATTAGGCAGGAAAGCAGTAAAACAGGCTCTGTTTTGCCCTATCTGGGACCTAAGTAGTAAAACAAGTGGGAAGGCCATTAGTGTGAAAAAGTAATTCTGTTAGTGCTGGTCTCCCAGCCTTTTGAGACGAACATCTCATTTCTACAAGGGAGCTGGAAGAAAGAAAAAAGGGATTCTGCATTAAATGTTTGCTAGGGAATTGCTGGTGGGGTGTCCCCATCAATGCCCCTGAAAAACATCCTGTTTCTCCAAGTTTCAGGGAATGACTCTTGACGTGAGAGACTGGTCAGCTCAAAGGAGGGAAAACATCAAGAGACATCATTAGGCATCAGACACTTTATAAAGGGGGCTGGGTGAATGCTTCCACTTTGAGAGAAAGCTTTGGAGCTGCCTCTCCACTGAACGACTGGCAGGCTCTTGCTCCTCTCGGAGCTGGAGCAGAGCCAGGGGCAGGATCCTTCTGCTTCTCCAGTGCAGACAATGTGCTATGGGCCCTTTCACAGAGCCAGGCTCCCGTGCAGCTGGAGGCACCTTACAATGAAGCACGGAGAAGAGCCAGAGCTCTCCCTGCACTGCTTTGCCCTGTCCAGAGGACATGCGAGAAATGCCCCACTGGGCACGTCCTCAGGGCAACCTTGCAGCAGCAGAAGTAGAAGAGGCAAAGGTGCCCCATCCCTCTTTGCGTCCCCTGGCTCCCCTGGCTCCCCTGGGCATGGAATGTTGGGCTGTGCCCATAGCAACCGTTGTCGTTGTCTCCCACTCCTGGGGCCGTTGGTGGAACACTGGTGCTGGACCAGCGGTGGAGCAGCAGCTGCAGGATCTGCTCCTGGGCTGCCCCTGGCCGGCCACCTTCTAGCCTCAGTGCCACATCTGGCCTCTGGATAGACATCCTGACCTCATCTGCCAGCAGGCATCCCCACAGTACTTTGGGACTGCCAAAGGTAAGAAAATCCCCCTTTGCCCAAAAAAACCACTCAGAGAACGGCAGGAGGCTCCACTTGGCTGTCCCACCAACCACGACAGACACCGTCTGTGGTCCCTTTCCCCAGACGAGGTTACGCATGAAAGCGGGCTCCGGCTTCTGTAGGAATAATCATGCCTCCAGTGGAAATACAGAGCTTTCCATAGAGGACATAGAGAACTGTCACGGTGCAGTTTCACATTCTCACCCACCAATGAGATTTTCTGATTAAAAGTCCTCCTTGCTACCCACTGAAGTCCTAAAACTATCTTGTGGTGACCCTTAAACAATCTGGTCATTACTGAGGAGTTCAGGGCTTCAGTGTCGATAAAAGTCCTCTATCAGGCCCAGGCTCTGCTCACACCTCCTCCAAAGCTTTAAAAACCAGAATGTTGGGACTTCTCCTCTGGGATCCCTGCTGTTCAAGGCATGGAAGCAGTTTGCCAGGCTTGTCCCCCAATACTGGCTTTCACCTACAAAAATGGTCTGCTTTCAGCCGCTCTTATATACTTACATCCTTTCATCATTTACAGGTACATTATATTTTGGGATCTTTACAGATTCTTTTTTTCCACCCGCACTGCATCTCTGTAGATGAATGATAGAGGACAGATCCTCTTATCTCTATAGAGATACTGGGACCCATTTGTCTATGGTTTACAATGCCTGTAGGGCTGGTTCTGCCTCATGGTCAGAGGCAGCTGCGAAATGCCGTCTGCAGTGGTCCTTCTCAACAACACAGTCACAGTATGGCAGAATTTTCTGGCTTGGAAGGCACCCAGAAAGTCGAGTCTGGCTCCTGGCCCTGCCCAGGACAGCCTCAAGAATCACACCCTGTGCCCAAGAGCAATGTCCAAACCATTCTTCACCTCTGTCAGCCGTGGTGCTGTGAGCCCTTCCCTGGGGAGGCTGTGCCAGTGCCCAGCCACCCTCTGGCCGAAGAACCTGTTCCTCCTATCCAAGCTAAGCCTCCCCTGGCACAACTTCCGTGCCATCCTCTTGGGTCTTCTCACTGGCCCCAAGAGTGAAGGGAAGCCTGAAGGCAAGACTGCCTGTCCTTCCGTCTTCCCCTCTTGAGGACACCGCCGGCTGCCAGAGGCTCCTGCCTGGCAAGTTCCACTGCGTGGAAAACGCAGCAATTGCACCAAATTGAGGGGAGCTGGGACGCAGGAGCTTGTGCTTTGCAATGATGAGGATGAGAAGGAAGGCTACCGACACATCTTGGCTGAATTCTTTTTATCTGGGCCATTGTTTTGCTCTCTTCCAGGTGGAAAGGAGAGGCACAATGAAAAGGAAAGCAAGAGCCCACATTCGACCGTGAGTTTTTTGCCCTAGGCATTAAAGAGCGGCAAACTTGAGGAATGGCGAGGAGGAGAACTGTTATTTCAGAGTTGGGCTGGGATTGCTTCAAGCCTGCCCATGGCATGTGTCTCTTGACCACTTGCCTTTCTTCCCTCCACTCCCTTTGCCCTTTAGACACATCAGGGTTGGCAGTGACTTTCAGGCTGAGCTCCCCGAGCTGCAGACCAGACCACCTGTGTCTGGTGAGGATGAAGAGCATGCATCCCTGGTCTGGAAGCCTTGGGAGGAAGATGACTCTGCCACGGAAAAACCTGACAGAGGTAGCTGTCAAGCTTTTCTTCCACCCACCCCTCAGATACCTCGGTGTGTAAAACGCTCCTTTTTGCTGGTAAAAGGCAGCTTTTTGCACGCTCTGCATCTCTCCTTGTCTCACCCATCTTCTCCCATGGCAGTGTTAGAGGCAAGGAGAATGCTCCATTTTTGCAGCACAGCGGGAAAAAGAACAACTTTCCCGCTCTCCGTATCGGTCAGGGGCATTGGCCATTGGAAGGGGAGAGATCGGCCCCTGCTTCCTAGTCCAAAGGCTGCTTTCAAGGGGGAGCCAGCACTACGTGGGCCCTTGGTTCAGCTGCCCCTTTCTTTGCTATCCTTTCCATGCTCTCCAACCGCTTGGCTGTGGTTTAGCTCTCGTGCCTTCCTTCTCCCTTGTATTGCAACCTTTCCCCTTTCTTGCTTCAAGCCTGACTTTCAGGGGTTTTTGTTGTGCTTGCAGTAAGACAACTGTTGGACATGGCCAGCGCCCGTGGCCTTTCCGGGCCAGCGGCTAACCTGGAGCTGGCCCTGCACTGCCTGCACCAGGCACGCGGCAGCCTTCCGGTAAGAAGCGGCCGTTTGGGTGCCGAGAAGAGTGGGCAGGGAATTACTAAGGCCTGGGCACGGGGATAGCCTCTCCTGGCTGCTCTTTGAAGAAGGGGGGGCTAACAAGAAGTGGAGAACTTGCTGCCTGCTCTGTCTCCTCCAGCTACAGCAGGGGTGAGCCCAAATGGCTTGAGCAGGGAGAATCTCTCTCCTGGAGGCGCTGGTGGGGCGTCCCACAGCCTGCTCCCTTGTGGGTCTCCCGCGGATCTGTGTGGTCTAACACATCCTGGGCGGAATTGAGGGGAAATCCCCACAAGCCTCAGTGAGCGGAGGCAATTCTGGGTTCAGGAGAAGCATTGAGTTGGTGAGCAACATGCCGCTCCTGGGGAGCAGGATCAAAGGGTTGGGCAGTAAAAAGGAAGGTTTGGGAGCAAACCCCAGGGTTGAAGCCATATGAGATCCAGTGGACTGAATCCCTGAAGAGGCAAAGTAGCCCAAAGGTAGCGTTGATGGTTTTTTGGCTCCTTTCTGTGGTGGGGAAGCTAAAGCCTTTTTCCCTTGGATCTTGCAGGAGGCTCTGGAGATGTTGCTCTCAGGGGGGCCTCCGACACCTCAAGGCCACCCCTTGGCTGATTATCATTACGCAGGTAAGCGAAGCACAGCCCGTTCCTTCACTGACAGATACTGCCGTCCCCTTCATTGCCATGGCAAGCATTTGTGCTTAAACAAATAACGCCATCACAAGCAAAACTCCTCTTGCCTGGGGCAGGGGAAAGCAGCAGCATCTCCCCCTTCAGCTTTCCTTGGTGTGTTCCATGGTTTTTTTTTCCCCTGGGGAATGCCTGCTCTTGTCTTCATTACTTTCCAAGGGAGCAGACATGGACGCAGGTGAATGGTGGATGGTGCCAATTTTGTTTTGGCAGCCAGTGGGATCTACTCCAGGTGGATGGAAGGATCAATTTACCTGCTGCTTTTTTTGCCAGACTCTGACATATGGACACCTGAGGAGAAGGAGTCCTTCGAAAAGGCTTTTCACACCTATGGCAAGGATTTTCATCTCATCCAGAAGCAGGTAAAGCCATAGGACATTTTTTTACCCTACCAGATCATCAGCACGAAATGTTGATTATTCCTGCTACCAAATACTGGAATCCAGTCTCTCTCTCTCTCTCTCTTCTCAAATACCAAAAATAATAAAATAATAACTAAACGGGACATCAAAGGCCTGCAAGAAAGGGGTGATTCTGCCTCAAAGGCCTTTTCCTCCAAGCTCCTTCGGAAGACAAAAGCTTATTCTGTCAGATTTGCTCTCCTAGGTGCGCCGGTGCTTCCGCGACGCATTGTGCTGGGAGAGCTGGAGTGAACGGGGGAAAGAAAAACTGTGCTACGTGGATTTGTCGTTGATCTGTGCATCGCATGGGTTCCCACATAGCATAATACACTGCATACTGCATTGCGTAATGCCTCTCTAACGCCCTATTGATTTCATTTCACACCCGACTCAATTTACTCTGTGATTTTGCTTCCTAGGTGACTCCAGAATTCTGCTCTTTTCTCCAATGCACCCTACAGGATGGCCATTTTAGATTCCTTCTTTTTCTCTTCCCAACAGGTTCAGAGCAAGACGGTGGCACAGTGTGTGGAGTACTACTACACCTGGAAAAAAGAACATAAACTTGCCAAAAGTCTTGCTCAGGTGAGTGGGAAGAAAATCAAGACAAGCCCGGAGGGTGGAGAAACTGGGAGAAGGGGACAAAACCTGCTGGCAAGCCTGTGAGACACTGCTCTGCCGGGATCCTGTTGTCCCATACACTGGAAAGGCACAGCAGATGCTGCCCAGGCCTTGATTGTGCTGCTGCTCTTAAATACAGAGTTCTGGAGCATAACTTTCACCCAAGAAGGCAGCACTGTCACCAAACTGGGCTTGGACGCTCTACAGACTGCTTTCTCAAGAGCTGCCACCCTCGCTGATTCCACTCAGATCCTTAATTCCCCACTCTTTGCTAGCATCAGTAATCCTGGCTGCGCTCGTGCAGATTCTGCAGATGTTCAGGGACCTTTTGTAGCATCCCAGTGTACTCCCCAAAAAGGAGCTGCCGGTGTTGTGGCCCTGCTAAAACTTTCCTTACTGACAAACCAGAATTTGCTTCACACAGAGAGGGAGAGAGAGATTAGTTTGGGCAGTAGAAACTGGGTAACCGTGTGTCTTTACGAATTTGCCTGCATGTTGTAGTGCATCGAAAAATCATGGTATATCCCAAGGGTAAAACTCCCCCTGAGTCTGTGTAATGTTAGTCCCTACCTGAGAAGCTCTTCCCTTTCCCCTGTCTCATTGGCTGTCATTTCCCTGTGTCGCCTGATCACCCCCGCCCCCTAGTATAAGAGATAAGACCCAGGGCATTTTGCTCTTTTTCTTGCCCCGGATGGACGACACATAATAAAGCCGGGATCATTCCAAGCCAGTCGGAGCCTCCTGTGTCTAGATACTTTTAGTCCCTGTTGTATCCACTCCAGGAGCTCTCCCCTGCCCACCCGTGTTCCCTGAAGAGCTGGACTCTCACCACGGGGGGTAGAACAGAGGGGTCCCCCGGGAGAAGATTGCAACAGCTGAATTTAAAAGTCATTCCCTAGACAGGGAGGAAAACTAGGGGTAAATAGATGCTAGGCAGAGAGGTACAATTAACAAATGGAGAGCTACAGATACCCACGTATTGATCCCACCCCTTCAGGCAGTAGAAAGGAGGCGTTTTTTCCTCCAAGTGCTGTGCTTGCATTCCGCTGCAGCCTGCCCCCAAATCCAGCTCTTCTCCCAGCTCTCTAGGCTTGGGAGGAATTTGCTTAGGCCAATAGATTTTGGCGCTGGATGCTCTGATTTCCAGCTTTCTGAGAGGAAGGAAAAATTGATAAGGATTCTTTGATTTCCAGACTGTGAGCGAACCAAAGAGGAGCAAAAGCCCTGCCAGAAAGGAGAATGGGGAGACAGGGAAGAGAAGCCGCAAGAGGGCCCGCAACGCGGACTGTCCCTGCTGCCAAGCGCCCCAGACACCCCATTCGGCGGGAGGCCCCTTTCCGTGCGGCCAGTGCAAACGGTGCGCAAGTTCTACCTCTTGCTGCTCAACGCCTGCGCCTTTGGACTGAAACAGGCTGACCGTGTTCAAAGGCACCACGGGGGAAGCTGAGGGCACTTGCAGGATGGCCTCTCACCGCCGTGCAAAGCGTTACAAGCCACTTTCAACCCAAAGAGCTTAGTTAAACCCCAGCATTCACAGGGAAACCTTGCCGTGCCCCACCAAGACACAATTCGTACACAAGTAGGAATAGGTAGACCAAAGCTTGCTTGGATGGTGCTGATCAAATCAAAAATAAGATGAAGCAAAAGGAGGAAGACATTTGAAGGAACTGAAACAAGAAAGATCAGAGTTATGCTTCTGATCAATTTACAGAGGTGCCACAGCCAGAAAAGACAGAAATTCACGGAGAAGTGGAACTCTTGGAGCTTGGTTTAATGGTGTCTATTGAATTAACAATGGACGGTTTGTTTCCTGTCTTCCAGGGTGTTTGAAACCATCAAGGAAAGGAACGAACATCGGAGAAGACTTCGCCCACGGAAGGAAGCAGGGCCTCTCCCCAAGAAGAAAAGACCAAATTAACCCTGCCACTTGTCTGGGGCTAACAAGAATGATCTGTCAAAAGGTCTAGATAGAAATCAGATTGGTTTTTAAGTTGTTAGGATTGTTTCTTCTTCCGTTCAGTTGCCTCGATAGACATTTCTCACTTTGTTACTTCAGATTCATTAGCATTCTTAAAGGTTTATTAGGATTATTAGATTATTATTGTGATTAGATTTTTTGATTATTAGATTATTAGGTTATTAGGTTATGGCATTATTATTGTTAGAGTATTAGATTTGATTATTAGCTTATTAGATTATTATTGTTAGATTGTTAGCAGTCAATGTAAGAGGTTGGGTGTTGCTCGTTAAGCTCCATCTTTTGTTATCTTGTTTTCATTAAGACAAAATCTCTCTTTCTCATTAAAGCAAAGTTTGTTCCGTTTTGTCTTTTTGTCTGTATGAAATCACTCAAGCAATGTCTGTCACATTTGTTTGGTGTTGCAAACACGGTATTCGCCCTGAGAAGAATCTGGGCACGTGCATCCTCCCACAGGCCCAGCCCCTTCCACAGCTGGCAGGACTTCCAAAGGTGTGTCCCCATTCTGCCAATGAAATAATGATGGCCTTTCATCCTTGGATTCCTAAAAATCTCGGCTTGGAATGAAAAGGGAGGCTCTGTTTCATTCCATGAATTGGATCTATGTGAGTGGGCTTGTCTCATTATCCTTGCAGGGATAAAAGCTGCGGGTTTTAGTACTTTTGGTCGCCAAGCAACGCAGCTTTGTTCCATTTTGCTGGACAGATGGACTTGGCCACCTTCAAGGACTTTTCCAACCTCTGCGATTCGATAAAATTAACATCCACATGCACTACCAAGAAACCAGCAGCTCACTTTCAGTTTCTCTTTCAAAGACCAGCCTCCCGCTCTGGGCCTCGACCAACCTCCTTAGATAAAGCAAAGCGGGAGTGAACATTATCCTCTCACTTCTCACAGCTTTGGTATTTGCACCAAAGAAGCAGGAAACTCGCTCCTTTATCCAGCCCAGCAAGTGGCATGGCCTGGCAAGGTCTTGGTAGCAGGGGCTGGGGAGAAGGGAGAGGAGACGAGGGAGGGGGGAACTACCAGGCTGGTTCTGGGATGCTGACAGAAGCTTGCTCTTGTCTGACGGAGCCTCTGCAGGTGGGATTTGGAGCCTCCAAAGCATCTGCTTTGCAGTGGGCCTTAGTTACAGCTGCCCCCTGCGTTTGTTGGTGTGTGCCTGTGTGTGGGTGTGTGGGTGTGTGGGTGTGTGTGCAACAAGCAGGCTGGGAAGGAAGCAAGGTTTGCTTTTGCCTAACATTAGGCAGGAAAGCAGTAAAACAGGCTCTGTTTTGCCCTATCTGGGACCTAAGTAGTAAAACAAGTGGGAGGCCATTAGTGTGAAAAAGTAATTCCATTAGTGGAAGTCTCTTAAAGGCATCCAATAGTTTTTTGAGATGAGCATCTAGCTTATTCAAGGTTGGTGGAATTAAGGCGTAAGAATTCTGCATTAACTGGTTACATCTATGATTGCTGTAATGGAATTTTCATTCCAACAGATTTCTATTCTCAGTGTTTTATATGTTTTTGGGTGAATTACATATGAGATTTTTGATACCTATTTTCTTATTATGACTCTTATTGCTGTCATGTAATCTTTATATTAATATGTAGCTTTATCTTGCCCTAAAAGCTAATCATCTTCAAATAACAGCAAAAGATGAGTATCAATATGTATTCTAGTTTTCATATGTTCGATGGAACCCTTTTATTATATTTTAAAGCTGTTCTCTTGCAGCCATGACAGACTTACTATTTAAGGTAGATATTCTCATGTGTCCATCTTCATCCAACAGTTGATATTATTTTTTTCTATAAAATCTAATTTCTGTTGCTTAGTATCTCTTCTTGCTTTCATATTACTTCTTCACATAAATAACTTTCTAATTAAAAAAAAAGTCTGTGTTAGTTACCTACTTAGAATAATAAAAATACAAATCAAATGGCTCCACACATGAAGTGATAAATGAAGCAACAAAAGATATAGCGTACGGTAATTATAATAAATGGCTTAACTGAAAATTTGTAAAAGTTGTACCTCATCACTCATTTTGACTTGTCTGTCTTATTTAGATTGAGATGTCTCACCACTTTGCTGTAATTTGGCTTTAATAACATCTCTGTTAAGTAGATGCCTGTTCAACAGACAAGCATTACCTAAATAATGACACTTCAGCAGTGAATTAACTTTCTCCTCTCCAATTAAGTAGCTGTCCATCACATTCATTAGCTCACTAAATCATCTTTCTGTATCTTCATTATTATGTATTAGCCACTTAAAGTGGTAGGCTATGCAGTAGCTCCTTTCTGGGACTAGGTTTGAATCTTTACATACTGATGGTACCATGAAGGAGAGAGAGGATAGTAGTAACTACTCAGAAGTCTGAGATGGGTGGTTTTTTGGGTTATGAAGGACAAAGGCAAGTACTTGGCTGATACAGTAATAAAATGCTAGGTTATTATAATGGTGTCTTGTGTCTACAGCTGCTTTACTCAGATTGCATACACACCAGCTTCATATTCTGCTTCAGATTAATCAGATTCAGGTTAATTTTATTTTGCTCATTTTGCTATGGAGAACAGGAAGAATAGGACAATAAGTGTATGATGCTTTCTTTGAATTCTCTCATGTTACTTACAGTAAATGTTTTCTAAAACCTGAGATTTACAGAATCACAGTTGTAAAGAGTCAGGTAAAATCATGGGCTCAGTGGTTTAGATTTCTCATGTACCATGGACCACAAAGCTTTATATGGTTAATCCAGTTTCAAGACAAACACAGAGAGTTTAAACCAAACACATGGAGAAGAAAATAACCATTTCGTTTTCATCTGAATACACTTTTTAATTTTTTTCTGTTTCAGTGATTAACCACTTCAATTTTTATGGAGTAAGGGCTTATTTTTCTATTTTATGGCTTTAATTTCAATTAATATTGTGCTTACCTTGGGTAACTTTGTTCTTTGTTACCTTTTATTTTGCCCTGATGAGATACAAGTACATTCTAAAAGTCATCTTTCATCTTTCTTTTGGTTGCCCAGTCAAACTGAACTGATAAAAGTCTAAGTTTCTCTAAGGATTTATCTTTTCTTTACAGTTGTTGAGAAGTTTGGTTTAGTCTCTTTCATACCCTTGTTGACTGAAACACACATATCAGCTAAGTGGAAGGGGCCACTGGTGGTCATCTAGCTCAACCTCTCTGCTCAAGCACGGTCTCCTAGACCTATGGTACTCAGTGTGCTGACAGATTTTGAGTATCTCTGGAGAAGGAGACCCCACAACCTCTCTGGTCAACCTGTTCCAGTGCATGGTCACCTGCATAGTAAACAAGTTCTTCATCATGTTTAGGTGGAACTTCCTGTGCATCAGTTTCTTTCCTATTGCCTCTTGTCCTATTGCTCAGCACAACTGAAAAGAGCCTGGTCCATCTTCTTTCCCTTCAGGTACTGATAGATGTTGATGAGATCTCATCTTAATTCTATCTCCTCGAGGCTGAACAGGCCCAGCTCCTTCTGCCTTTCCTAATAAGAGAGATGCTACCTCAACCTGTTGGCAGTGCTACGCTATTGCTAATGCTCAATTTAATTAATTAAAAGAAAAAAAAACACATTTTTGCTATTGATAGCAGAAATGAACATTTTAGTCCTGTAGTTACTACTACTTCCCTTAACTACTTTCGTGAAATGCAGCCTAGAACTCCACAGAAATGACAAATTTCATACTAGTTGTGTAACAAATTCACTCCTCTATTTTCTGTTTTCCCTTTATCCTGCGACTAGAATGCTTTCCAGTGTACTGGCTGCTGCAGTCTGCAACTGCAGGATCATGTCCAGAGAAGCTACAGTTACTAGGAACCAGCATGGGATATTAACGAGACGGGCTTCTGTTCATGAAATCATTTATTCAGCACGGGAACAAACTCAGATTCAGAGACAGAGAGCACCGAACAAAGGCAGGGAGATGGGTTTTGATGGACAGAACTAGGGTGGAGTTCAGGGTCAGGGACCAGTAGGAACACAACAAGGAAGAAACCCCAGGGGCTCAAACCCAATCAGAACTCCTGGGCCACCCCTCACAAGGGGTCTGGGGTGGGGCAACTTCATCCAGGCTTCACATGGCCCATCCTGCAAAGCAGGTCATCAAAATTCACACTAGCCGGGCTTACAGCCATGTCTCTCACTTTAACAATGCTTATCTAAAACTAAATCTTTGCCTCCCTGAGGCACCTCACAACATTGGCTTGCCTTTCCTCCTCTTGTTTCCAAAGGTTCTGAAGTGTACCATGACAGCATATTCCAACAAGTCCTCAGACAGATGGTCAGTCACAGCAAAGGGAATCTGCAAATATGCCTTAATTTTAAAAATAGTATCTCTCTTCAGTTTTCATGTCCTTTTGCTAGTGCCAAAGTCTGCTCCGTAATCAATGAAACCAAAATTACAGCTCTCTCAGGAACAGCTTTATTATTTTTTTTTTTTCTTTTTAATGTTCTGGTATTTTTATAGCTGTTTTGCTCCAAAATTGTTTCCAAAAGCATCATCATTTGGCATACGCTTCTGTGTACACTGAGCAATTTCTGGATTTCAAATTAGGTACTACATTTCTAAAAGTTTAGCCAGGCTGAGCAAAGAATATATGCTTGTTAGTTCCTTGCGATTCAAATACAAGTATGAAAATATGTTCATATTGTCTAATAAATAATTTGGGTTTTTTCTGAAACATATAGTGGCTACACTTTTTCAAGATCTGCAATAGGGAGATACTAAGCTAAGTTGGTAGAAGTAGTGATATTGTCCTCATTGGAGATATATTTTCCCAAAGCTAGCTTTTGTTCATAAGGAGATTAGTTATATGAAACAAATTACTACAGTATCTCTGGTAATTTTAAGATAAACAAAAACAAGAAATGAAACAATTTACTTGCAATAAAAAAATTAAAATTAAGTAAATACAGAAAAATATCTTCCATTTCTTCTTTTAGGCAACAGCCTAAATGGGATCCTGCCACTTATTGAATTGTGCATAGTTAATTATAAAAGCTTGGACAATAAGACTGAAATTCCATCTTTTTGCAAGTAGATCAAGGTCATGCTAAAAACTCATCTAGAAGTAGTGCATGGCAGAAAGGCAGTCCTGGAAGAGAAGCAATGAGCTTCATCCTCCAAGAAACACATCTGAAAATTTCAGATTAGTGCAAATCAAATAGTTGTATGGAAGAGACAGATAAATTTAAATATGTGACACATGGGGCCATTTAAAGTCCATTGCAAAGGTACATTGCATTACATTAAGGTACATTGCAAAAAAGTAAGGTCTGCTTGCAAAATAGAACCAGCTCCTTGAATTTCATGCCTCCTGACAGCATAGAGAACAATGTTCATTTCAGTCACATGTTTGGAGGCTGTGTATTAAAATTAATAACCAAAACTTCTGGGTGATTTTTAGTGTCCCAAATAAAGTGGCTAAAATAGTTTCTCTAATTTAATCCCTCTTTAATCAAGTTTCTGGGATAATCTAAATTTGTGCTATTAAGTGAAAGAAGAAGTGAGGTTTTTTTCACTGCAAGTTCATCAGCCATAACCTCAATTTAGCTACCATTTTAATATCAAAAAAAGACATCCAGTAAACAATAGGACATTTTTAAAAACTTAACTTCGGAACTGAATAGCTATCGCTATTAGCAGTTGGGCTTTTGTGAAAAATCTTAACAAACTACATTTCGGCAACAGTTCTCTTCTCCTTGTGCTGAATGGCCTAAATTATTCATTCTATTGGTAATATTCCTGTATTCATTACCTTTTCTCAAATGAAAGCTGCAGTTAAAAGGAAACCTCTCCAGCTCTATATAAGACGTTTTCCCAGTTGGATCTGATAAGCACAAACCAGGAGATTTTTCAGGACCTCAATTAAGTTCTGCTATGGTTTTTTTCATACATTGTTATGCCAAAACACCAAAAACTGTAAACTGCATAGTATTAAACTTCACACATCTAATTTTAAGGTAGGAGAGGTTGAATTTGAAATAGTGATCTCAATTCATCATCCCATTATTTTCCACTGGTTCTACAAGTTCCATCTACCTTCTTGTCTGGTGCATTTTTGGTACTGAAACAGGAAATTCAGCTCAAAAGCACAGACTAACCTGGTTTTGTAATTTCACTGTGCTTCAGTTTCCTGGTGCAACATATTATACTTGGTATTTATCACATAATTATAAGACTATGTGCTTCACAAACAATAATCACATATCATAGCTGCTCTCATGTATTCAAAAGCTAATTTAGGTAGCTGTTCTCTTAGGTAGTTTAGGTACTGTTCTACATAGTACTCTATAACAGCATATGACTCGGTCTTCTATTAGGTTCTTGCTTTATGTAGTAGACAACCAGGATGCTAGCTGAACCCCAAACCCTGTTACTAAAAATGTGTCAAGTGGGTCAGTCAGGACGTGAAGCCAAAAAAAAAGAACCACTGCCAAACTGGTCTGTGGTGCCAGATCTGTGCTCACAGAAGCAGCCTGTGACCTGAAACACACATTGTTGTAGCACTGCAGATGTGCTCCTTTTGGCTTCTTGCTGCCTGGGGGACAGGATAGAGTGTCTGTGGTCTCTCTGCATGAAACAGCCTCTCACAGTCTGGCTGAAAGAAAAGTGCTTCATTTAAAGTCACGCTCAGTTCCAGTAGTCCTGTAGGCAGGACTGGTTTTCCTTAGAAAGGACTCTTAACCTACCAAATCTGTAACGAGTTTGTGCTAAGGACATTTCTGCAAACACCCCAAGGTAAAAGGATGGCATTTTACTGTGTAAGCCTGTTTTGTTCTGGCTTTTGCTGCTTAAGTTCCTGAAGTATTACCACTGCATTAAAAAAAAAAAAAACAACTTATTTGGATTGTTTATTGTGAGGGTTTCTTAAGAATGAAGTTAATTTGGAATATGAAACTGCATTAGCTGGAGTTATCCTCAGTTATTGTTCCACAGCTGGAAAATGCTGCATTTTTATGAAAAAAGATATTAAATTAACATAAGGTAGAGTTATAATGTTCATGCTCTCATTGATGTGGAATAGTATTGCAGAGATATCTGTGGGTATTATCAAATATACTACTTCAAATCAATTATTCTTCACTTTCAACCTCAACAACCTGTTGGAATACAGCAAATGCCTGACAAGCCAGTGAATGTTACAAGGACCAACAGAAGGCTAACTTTTTTGTATGATCGGTATTCTGCAGCGTGTGAGACAGCAATCATAAATCATCTGCTGTAGCAGGGATTATATACTCACAGTATCAAACCTCTGAGCAAAATTTACCAGATATAATTCAGCACAATGACATCTGAAGAAAGTGGATGGATTTGATATGGGAATCTGCATAGGGAACTTTTCACAATGAAAATGGATTATCACAAAATAACAGCATAAACTGATGATCCATTGGAAAGCACCATTACAGAAAAGTTAGAATTGTCACATAAATGAAACAGAATAATTTATCCGTAAGATGTCAGACAATAATGGCAGGTAATTACTTACAATTTCATACTCCTTTGAAGTAACTATAATTCTCCATGCAACAATTTTCTCACTGACAAAGCAAATAAAATCTTCAGATAATAAGTAGAAATAGTGATCTGCAAAAACAAGAAATCAGTAATTGATTGTATTTCCTGAAAAGGCTTTACAGGCCACAACATATGATAAAATAAGTTCCCTTTCTGAACTCATTCACGCAAGCAATCCTCGCTCATGTAAGTAACTACAATAAAGTTAATGTGTCTTCTAATGAATATATACACAAGCCAGATCCCACTATACTGGTCCTCCCACATCAAAGAATAGACCTAGAATGAAAAGGATTAGTTTTTACATTGAAGTCTGTTGATCTGTGTAACACACAGGCCTGTGAAAAAAAATGTTTAAAGCCTACACTGACACCTTTTTTAAAAAGCAGTATCATATTTAAGTAGCTGTAAGAAGGGTAAAATACAGGTAATGTTTTGAACATAATGTTTGATTTAGGTCAATATGCAAAGCAATGATCATATTTGTATTAATACATAAATTTTCCATAATCACATCACTAGTAATCCTTCTTCTATGCAGCTGTTAACCAAGGAATGTGTTTCTGTGTCCCTACAGAAATTAAGTAAAGGTAGTGTGTTGCTTTTTCTCCATGATATTTAGGAATGGAAAAGTTTTCACAATGTCAAAAATTCAAATATATAAGTGTACTCAAGTAATTCTTCCCTATGTCTTCTTAATAAAAAAAGTCCAAACCATGTAACATAAATTTTGTATTTTAAAAATGTAACCATGTTTAAGGGTATAGATGTGCTTGGCTTTTATATCTGGTTAAGATGAAGAGAGCAAGAAATAACTAACAAAACAGTCCCAACCCACACAGAATGTTGCTAGATTCAGCGCTGGTCAGGTGAATGCCAGAGACATATATTCTCATTCCCCCACAAAATAAGTTTCACTATGTGTACTCTGATCTCAAAAGTGCATGTATGTGTATATAACAATATTTTGTCAAGAGAACAAAATAGTGACAAGACACTGGATTCCCTATGAAGCCCCAAGATCCCCTGGGCAAAATAAATAACCCATTATAAATAAATGCTTGGCTACTCCCATTCTGCATATTACATCTTTACAATTAATCTCACTTTTTGTAAATTTATTGCTACTTAAAATATACATGAAGAAATTAGCAACAGCTGACTACCCCTTATCCTGAAGTATAGTAGCGGATCAGTAAACTTAAATATTTTATGGAAGTTTCATGTGAAAACATCTACCTCTTGTGCCCAAAGCTGGAACTGCCACAGACAATTTTCATTAACCAATACAGAATAAAACTTGAATTATTATTTTTAATAATATTAATATTAATACTATTTCCCTTCAATGCTGATTCATACTAATAATATAGCTCTTCATAGTGTAAGGATAACATGGATCTTTGCACAGTCCTTTTCTCTCTATAGACTTAAAAATCAGGGCTCAGTGAGGGACAGGGTCTCCTACGGAAGAAGGCCACGTCAGGAAATCACCATGTACAAGTTCCAAAAGCACGGATTTCTAGTGCAACTAAGTTAAGTTAGATGCCAAAGCTAAGTTTACTTCAAAAACCTTAGAGTAACTTCAAGTGCAAAAAGTACCTAATGAATATGAATTTTTATTTTGCTGCTAAAAGGCTTTGAATTCTGATTTAATGTGGGTAGAAATGAATAAATGGTAGCAAAATACTCAGAAACCAGATTTGGTGTCTTTAGCCTGGTGTTGTGGAGATGCTGGCAAGGTTTTCTATTCTCTATTCCTCCAACCCTTCTTCTAAAACTTCATTTTATAGGTAATTTATTTCTGATTTACCATTTTCTGTTCCATGAAGTTTTCATACTTTTTGCCCTTGTTACTTTGGAAAAGATTTTCTGTACTGCTTCCTCATCACAGTCTCAATTAAAAGAACATCAGAAAGCCAAGAGTGGGCCAGAACAAGAGGTCATGTCTTTGTCTCCTGCTTTCAAAATGGAGAGATTTGAGATTTCCCCCAGCCTTCCTTTAAACTTATTTCAGGAAGCCTGAAAGCTCATCTCCACTTAGAAGAGTTTTGCTGGTACACTCTGTTTTAGTGTTTGTAACTTCTTAATCCTTAAAACAAGAGTGCCTGAATTCAGAAACACTTCAACACACTTGCAAACACTTGAGTAAAAGTAGTCTGCTCCTCTTTAGTGGTTTAGATTTGCCAATTTGAGTTTCTCAGCCAAGGCACCAAATAATGTGGTGTGTTTAGTGCCGGCTAAAATCACCAGTGCACTTATTTCTTGCTGTGAGATATGAATTAGGAGAAGGGCAAAACAGGCTTATAACTTAAAAGGAATAAAGAAACTGTATTACCGGGACTACAAGAATAAGAAGTATCAGAATAAAATCTCCAGAACACTCTTCCTCCCACTGCCCAACTTCTTTCCTTTCCCAACTGACAACGTAGAAACAAAACCTGGGGTATTACAATACCCTTTCATCAGTTCTTGTAGGGAGAGGAGTTTTCTCTTGCCATGCCATGGTGTCCTGGGGTGAGTGTGATGTTAAATTGTATCCCCGTTCATCCACCTAGCCTAGAAATAGGTTTAGTATCCTTAAAGCTTCATCTAAGAGTAAAAGTGAGTGGAGAAGAAGCACTAAGTCTGTTATCAGAGACTGTACTTGCTCCCCCTGCATCCTGGGATGGGGTTTAGACTACAACACAGACAGACAACAAGGCACAGATCACCTTGGCTTTTCCAGCTAGCCAGAGCAGTGAGGTCTTCCTGGACTGTTTTCTTTCCCTTTTCCTTGAACGAATTGAACCTGCTCTGGACTGGGGACTCGAGGGAGCAACAGGAGCTTGCACCCGTGGACTACCAGGAGCCCAGCCTGGGCAGCGGCATTTTCCAATGCCAGAGGGACTGATAAAAGTGCGAACACCCGCAGGAAAGAGACCCTCTGAATTTTGTCATGTCTTCAGAGTGGCGAAAGGTTTTGTAATTTGATATCGTTCATTCTTGTGCTGGGTAGTGCTGTGCCTGTTAAATAAACAGGTTTTTTCCACTTCTCTAGAGAAGTTTCTTCCCGAACCGGTTGGGGGGTAGGAGAAAGGGGCCACATGGGTTTGCTTCCCGGGGGGGGCCCCACTGGAGGTTTTCTCCCAAATTTGCCCTAAACCAGGACACATGGAGACTTCTCCACAAGAAAGTTTTCTTGTGGCTTTTCATTTCCACGAATAGCAGCTGCCTGGGAAAAGTTCCACAATCATGAAATTCATCCCATCTTCACAGCCCTCCTACAGGTATGTCCATGGGCCATGAACTCATGGGGTATTATTTTAAGGCTGAGTTGTTCAAAGGCAAAGGTTCTCCTCATCTGTCTCTGTGATCATCTCTCGGAACAGAGGTTTTCTTCTTCTCTCCCTGGGGGCAAAGGGTCTTCATCAGCACTTATCTCACTCTGTTCAAGCTTCCCATGGGATCACAGCTACTTCAGCATCTGCTTGGCTTTATAAATTTATGGATGCCTCTGCTCACATCTACAGTTTGAATACTTCATCCCCCCATACTCTCTCATGAACTAAAGGAGATATTTCAGTGTATTATTGTCCATCTCCATGGTACTACCAAAAGAGCTTTCAGCCCCATTAGGGTATCTCCTCATTCTCTCTTCCATCTGAGACTTGTCTCCTTCTTTACTGACCTTGGTGTCTTCATGTTGTTATTCTTCATGTCTTCCTCTTTTTCTCTCCCCGGAGAGAGGATCAAGGTCTGTAGGTCTCATCTGTGTAGTGAGAGGGTTAATATCTTGCCCAGTAGCCGCAGCAGTTACTGTGATGGATTTCAAGCCGAGCTGGGCCCCTCCCTCCACCCGGCAGTCACTGGGGGGGCAGACAGGACGTCCTGGAGCCGCTTGCAGGGTCTGGTGGGCCTTGGCTCGGTGCAGGCCAGGGGGATTTAGTGTCGGCGAGTGTCAACAGCCATGGCCCGGCCCATCCTGGGGCTGGGGCCCCCCAGCCTCCTGTCCCCAGCCCAGGAGCTGCTGGGGTCCGGCCCAGCCTCCCCGAGGCCGCACAGGCCGTAGGGGAGCGGGGCTGGCCCCACCAGAGCTCAATTACCTTTTGAGGCTGGAAGCAGAGAGATTTCCTAGGGTTCCTGTTTTTAAAATGTGGATCTCACAGAGGTGGATCTAACTTCTAAATGGTTCAAAATGTTGTCAGTTCTCAGAATTAGCCAGCTATCAGCCTTTCCCAGGCACAGAGGAACCTCCCAGCAGCTTCTCTCAGAGAAATCACTTCCATGGGTGGTTTCTTACTTCTTCCCCAAATGTTAATCAATGCAAAATCAGCACATCCTCCACAATTACTAACTCTGCTTAAATTAGCTTTTGCTGAAAAATATTTAAGTCCTCAATTCTTTTGAGAAGCAAGTATATAAGCATCACAGAATCATTAAGGTTGGAGAAGACCTCCGAGATCATCAAATCCAACCTTTGAGCAACCACCACCATGCAAAATAACCATAGTACTAAGTGCCACATCCAGTCATTTCCTGAACATCTCCGGGGACTGTGAGTCTCTGGGCAGTCTATTCCAATACTTAGCTACCCTTTCAGTGAAGAAGAAATTCCTCCTCATGTCCAACTTGAACTCCCCTGGTGCAGCTTGAAGCAATGTCTTCTCATCCTGTCTCTTGTTGCCTGGGAGAAGATACCAACCCCCACCTGGCTGCACCCTCCATTCAAGTAATTGCGGAGAGAAACAAGGTCTCCCCCGAGCCTTCTTTTCTCCACAATAAACAACCCCAGCTCTCTCAGACAGTAGTCACAGGACTTGACAACCCTTCACCAGCTCTGTTGCCATTCTCTGGACTTGTCCCAAGACTTCAATGTCTTTTCTATCACGAGAGGCCCAGAGCTGAACATAGGATTTGAGGTGTAGCCTCACCAGTGCCCAGGACAGGGGGACAACCCTGCCCTGCTCCTGCTGGCCACACTATTGCTGATCGAGGCCAGGATGCCATTGGCCTTCTTGGCCACCTGGGCACAGCCTGGCTCATGTTCAGCTGCTGTCACCAGCACCCCCAGGTCCTTTCCAGCCACTCTGCCCCAGCCTGTGGCACTGCCTGGGGATGTTGTGACCCAAGGGCAGGACCCAGCACTGGGCCTGGTTCAACCTCACACCACTGGCCTCAGCCCATGATCCAGCCTGTCCAGATCCCTCTGCAGAGCCTTCCTGCCCTCCAGCAGATCTGCACTCCCACCCAGCTTGGTGTCACCTGCAAACTGACTGAGGCTGCATTCAATCCCTTGTCCAGGTCATCAATGAAAGCATTAAACAGGACTGGCACCAGTAAAGGTGAGCAGCCATCACCTGGATGTAACTCCATTCACTACCACTCTATAAGCCTGACCATACAGATAGTTTTTTATTCAGGAAAGAGTGAAAATAGAGTAAAAGAGCACCTATCCAAGCTATGGACTGTCAGCTTCTCCACGAGAATGCTGTGTGAGAGAGAGTAGCAAAGCTTTACTAATTTTTTTTTTTTTACTGAAGCTTTACTAAAGTCCAGATAGAATTTTTCCAGGTTTTCCCTCATCTATTCAGCAGGCTACCTGCACATAGGCCCCAAAACTGCCAGAATTCAAGAAGTGTTTAGACAATGCTCTCAGCCACTTGGTGGGACTTCCCCTCTGCAGAGATAGGAGCTAGACCCAGAATGCTAAAACAATGGCTTGGAAACTGCAGAAGTAAACTGCAATTTGGTCTTTGTCTCCATGTTTTCAAGGAACTGGACGTGTATACTAAGCTGTATTGAAGAAATGCTTTTGGCAAAGCAGAAGAAAGGTGTTTGGTATCAAAGTTGAAGCCTCAATGCTTTAACTTTCTTCAGTTCCCCCAATCCCAAATCTAACTGGACATGTGCATGGGTGCGATTGTGCCCTCCAATGCTCAGCATTATATTCTGCCCTAGAAGCAAAGCCCAATACACAAAGCTCTGCTGAGGAGAACCAGATGCAGACCACACCGGTTATTGTGTAGGCGTATTCCCCGCAGTCCCAACTGGATTCCTCACTCTGCTCCCTACCCCCACTATTTGGACTAGTGTACCAGGTTTGTCGATGCTACATGCTCAATTCTGCACTTTTGAAGTAGTTCACACTCCTTTTGAAAATCCTGATACACATGCTCGTTTTGTACAACACTGACCATTACTTTGGCTTTGCTTATCCCATCCATTTATTTTTCTAATAGAATAATTACAACAGGCTTTGCATGTTGTGAAGCAGCTTAGACCACTAACAAGCAATGTTTTTTCCCTGTAAAAATATTTTTCTCAACCCAGTAAAAAAGGGTAATGGAAATGCAGCTGTCTTCTTTCATTAGCTTTTCATGACCCAGTCACTAATGATAAGAAGAAGGAAGAAATGCAGACATCAAAGGCCATGGAAGCAGAACTTTCTGATGAGAATGGTGTCAAAAGGGTTGCATGACATATTGGCAAATCTTTAAGTGCTTTATTAAAATTTGAAAGGAAGTATGTCTAAGACCTCTTCTACTCTTAGATGCTAGTTGCTTGTCTGGTATTTGAATAATACATCTATCTCCTAAGATACTATTTCATTTCCAATGAACTTTTGTAGAAAAGCTTTCCTCATTTAAGTTATGGAACAAACAGGTATAGAAGGTCAAATAGGATTTTGCCTCATCCATGTCATCTGATTTCATATTTCTCTTACAGGAAAACGAATGACTGAATGTTGTAGTTCATTTATTTAATTTTGTTAAGCATTTGTTAAAACTTGTTAGTATGTTCTTGTTTCCCCCTGTTGATTGTATTGGTTTAGCCCCAGTTGTCTGTTATGTAAACCCCTCCCAGTTTTCCTGAATGTTCCCCATCAATCACCTTTATCCTGCCCCATCTCCCCATCCATCACTGTAAACCCCACCTCTCCTTCCAGCTCCTTCCATGTACATCATCCCTTCCTCAACATGTTATTGGTTGTTATGTTATGTTCCCGCCTGCCTTGTATCCCCATTGGTTCCTGATATTGTAACCTCCTCCCCTTACCCCTCCCTCCATGAGCTGCGATTGGACCCTGGACTGTGCCCCCCCCCCCCCCCCCCCCCCCCGAGATAAAACCCAGTGCACTGAGGTGCTCTGGGCTCTCTTCGGTGCTGTTTTGTCTCAGCCCAGACCCTTGTGTTCATCCCCCCTCCCTAATAAACCTGTTCCTGGGAAGTACAGCCGAGTGAGTCTCCTCCATCCTTTTGCCACTACCCACGCCACCTGATTTGGCAGAGCCCGGCAGGATTCGGTGCTCTGAAGGTTCTGCAGCGGGATCGCCTTTCCCCTGCAGTTCCCCACTCCTGGCGACTGCCCGTGCTGGACTGGCACCGTAGAGCTAGCCCGGAGCTCCGGTGCAGCCAAGAGCAGGGTCAATTGAAGTAGCTTGGAATCTAGAAACAAAACCCTGGATTGTAGTCCAATGCTTCAGAGGAAAAGGAAGTTTTGTGTGCTTTTCTGATTCAAGTGATTAGATGGAGTGAATTGCTTTGTGGAGCACTGGATCTAATAAACATGCAGCACCGAAGTATTATATATGAAGGATTAGACAACCAGCAGGCTGGGACTTGGTGTCCCTGAGAGCAGAATAGATGGGTCATCCTTGCTGTATCATCTCAAGTACATAGTAAAGATAGCCATGGTAGCCCTATAAAATCTTAATCATTATTTAAAGACTCGTTACAATGGTTTGGCAGGAGAAAACACAAATATTTTTTACAGTTTCAAAGGAAATGACAAACAAGACCTGGAGGGATAAATAAGACTGACAACAGAGAATGCTTCCGTTTTTCTCTCAAATAAAACAGGAAGCCTGAATAAAGTGTCAGCTTTTGTGATCAGAAGGGGATGTGTAGCCTGACTTGCATCATATATGGCATTCTTCAAATACAGATAAAGTAGACAGATGTGTCCCCTAGAAAAGAAAGCAGAAAAAGAAAGTTAGCATGACTTCAGTTCCCATTCCACCAGACTACAAGTCTTTGGTAGGAGTCGAACCATTCCATTAGATAATGTGTGTGCTAATTTCTTTCATGCTCCACACAATTTCTCATTTTTCAGCTGCTGAACTGCATTACAAAAGGAATATCTACACATTTATCTAGCTGTAATAGGAATAGTGAACTAAAATACATAAGAACAGATGCACCACTAAAGGTTTATCTAGCCTCAAATACTTAAAATTATTTAATAATTATATAATTATTACCAGAATCAGGCTCATATGGAAGAGTATCAGAACAAGGAGACTATATAGTGATATTTCTCTGTAATAAACCTGTGGTTCAGGAACTTCCTGAGCTAGCGATATTTAAATAACCCTTTCTTTCATGATTTTTTTCTTGTTCTTTATTTCATGGGAACTTCTGCATCAACAGTACTTCATGGCAACTATAAAAGTACATATTAAGTTGAGCTGTAGGACAGGTACATCTTTATTTTGAACCTACAATCTACTGGTTTTATGATAACTCCTAGCAGATGGGATAATGAGTCTCATTCTCTATTCAGTTCATGACTTGATAGATACAGATCTTAAACTAGAATGATATCTATCAAATGTCTATTTTCTAGGCCACAGAGTTCAAGTCTATTCAGGTTTTTTCCTCTAATATATTGGTCATTCTTTATCTTGATCTCTCTGTATAATTTCAAGTTTTGTTAACTATATCCTCAGATGCACTGAACAGTACTAACTACAAATTTGTTTATTTAAATGAAGACTATGCTCTAAAAAAGGCTTGTGAATGCACATTGAAAATAGCTTCAACAGTGAGAGCTTATAAATGTGCATTATATTTCCTTTATTTTAGTCTTTAAAATAATAAATGAAAGAAATCTACTTTTCTCACATACTTCTAAGCAAGTTCCTTTTTAAAAGTATGGAAAAACATGTATTTACATGATACAGTGAAAGTAAAAATAATAAGCAGAAGAGGCAGAGTCAGATATTATCATTAAAAAGTTTCATTTAAATGATTTATTTTTAATATATATATTAATAATTTAAGCTTTCTTAGAATTATATGAACATTATATGAATATATATAATTATATGAACGTTACTATAAATACCATTCTATTCTAATAGTAAATTAGTAAATTCTAATATTTAAAATAAATATAATTATCAAGTTAATGATATAACATTATGATATTATATAATATTACATATATTATCATATAATAATTATCAGAAAGTTTATTTAAATAATACATTTTAAAAGGAATTTTTTCATAGAAGTAACTATAAATTCTCTTTAATTTGAATTTCCTACATTTTTTTGAGTAACAGGACATCTTGTCTGAGCAATAACTTATCCATAGGAAAAAACCCTGAAGATTTAGTTAACTAAATACATGAGTTAGCTTTTGAATCTCAGTTTTAGGGTCCTGAGAAGCCCTTATCTCATTCCAAAACAAACCAGAGATAATGTTCAACAGAACACACATTTCCATGGCCTTAGGAGTGCCAGGTTAGGAATGGTTGCTATTCAGATGTGATTGATATGGAAGTGTCTGGCAAAAAAATGCTGGTTTATTTGGTTTTTTCCCCTTGTCTGAAATTATCTTCTTTATATCTACTATTAATTCCAAGATGTTACTTCAACTGTCTCATTCCTGGTCTGCCAGGAAAATAATTTATTGACCTTTTCACCCCTTTAATATACAAGTGCACTTGAGTGTAGCAATTGCTTACAGACCTTATTCTCAGCCAGTTCATTATGTTCTTTCCAGAAACTATTTATAAATTATCATACATTTTTTAAAGAAAAATCTGTTAGGATAAGTAATGCAAGTCTTTCACCCTTAGGAAAATGTGAAGAATAACCATTTTTTTGGCATTATGCCTTTAATTTCTCCCTTTGTTTCTTCTCCAACAAGAGACTATCCTGTGTTTCTCACACAAATCCTATTACATTCTTGTTAAGAATTGTATCTTTTATAATCACCACCTGAAAGAACAACTGTCGTCCTGAAAACTCAGCTTCTGAGCTTGCGAACATAGTTTTCTAAGAACTTTCCCAGGACAGTAACTGTAAACGTAGATATGTGTGCATTCTTTCTGTTACACGTCTTGTGATGGGCATCTCTCATGGCCAGTGCAGTGGGAAAGTGTTATCCTGACCATCCAATCCCTGGCCGTGGTCAGAAGCCTATAAATCCTGGGAGGAAAAATAAACTCTGCTCTTTCTTTCACCACACCTCGACCTGAATCCATGTGATCCATTCATCTTCAGCGGTAACATCTGGTGACCTCTGCCGTGTCTTGCACGTGATGGTTACAGGGTACTGTCCAGCCTGTGGCTATGGATGGTTTTGGGCTCTCTCCTACGGAGGGCCTGGTTATGGAAATATGGCGTGCGGTGTTTGATCAGAAGGGGAGTGATGTTTCGCATGCTGACTTTCAGCGATTGTGTGAGTATGGGAGAATTGAGGGGTTTTTCCCTGTGGTTAAAGAGATTTTTTCGAAGTTGGCTTGGGATGCTTTAGGCGATTCCCTGCTCGAGGCTCTGCTGGTCAGTTATGAGCCCCGGCTGGTCTGGCTGCTGGGGATCTGGCAAAGGTGCGGCGCTGTTCTGAGGTTGGGTCCCGAGGTTGGCTCCCCCGGGATCGCCGGGGCCCCCGGCGGGTTGAACGGGTTCGCCACGGGGCCGGTGGGCGTGACCCCGCCTCGGCCCGTGCCCCGGCGGTGTAAGCCTGAGGCGGGGTTGGATCCTTGCCAACGGGCTGTCGAGGACGCCACGGAACAGGGGGGTGTAACCCTGTGTCGTGGTTTTAAACGAGTAACTAGAAAAATTACTTATTTCTTGCTGTGAGATATGGATTAGAACAAGAGCAAAACAGGCTTAAAACTTAAAAAGTAATAAAGAAAGTTTGTTAACAAACTACAAGAATAAGAACACCAGAATAAACTTCCAGAAAACCCTTTTATCCCCCACTACTTGACCATTCTTTTGTACACATGACAACATAGAGACAAAAAACTTTAGAACTTTGGTGGTTAAAACAGTCACAATTCCTGCTACAGTCTTTTCATCAGTCTTTGTAGAGAAACAGAAGTCTCCTTCTGCTAATCTATGGAGTTTCTCACAAGAAAACTATTTCTGTTACAGTTTTCTATTGCCCTGATGCCAGCTGCCCGGAAATCTGTCATCAGATTTTCTTCTCCCATTTCACATCACTCTGAGGTGTGTATGGGTCATGAGTCTAGGGATGTCATTTTAAGGATGAGTTATTCAAAGGCAAAAGTCCTCTTCATCTGTCTCTGTGAGCTTCCCTGGAAACAGTTTCCTCATTGCCTTCAAGGCTTCAAATCTTCGCTTCACTCAGTTTCAGCAACTCACTGTATCACAATTACTCTTTCTTTTGCTCAAAATCCACACTTTGAACACTCCATTCCTCCCAATATACTCTGTCATGAATTAAAGGAGTCTTTTTAAACTACTATTGTTCATCTCCATAGCTTTAACAGAAAGGTATTTCAGCTTAAAAAAAGCATCTCCTTATTCTCTCTTCCCCATCTAAAACTTAACTCCTTTCCTCACTGTTTTTGGTGGTTTTATGATGTCTTTTTCATGTTGATTGTCCCTCTTTCTCTGTCTTTCTGGGAAAAAGGAGTAATCTGTACATTTTATCCAGGTAGTAAAAGAATTAAAGTCTTAAAAAAACCTGCAAGTGTTTATGGTGTCAGGTTTCAGTCCAGCAGCAGAAACCGAAAACTAAACTAAGGTGGCCGGCTCTGCTTTCTTTCCTCCCCCCGCCCCCCTTTCGTCCTCTGCGGCCTTGTCTGGCCTGGAGGGGGGTGGAGGGGGAGAGGCGGAGGCCAAGACAGAGCCTTGTTACCTTCCCAGAAGCCGGAAACAAAAGAGGACAAGAGAGCTTTGACTGTACATCTTAAAGGAGCGTTCACAAGTTGACTCCACGTTTTAATGGTCAAAACTGCTGTCAATTTTAGAAATGACTGGTAATTGGTCAGGAGGAAAGACTCCCATCAACCACCAGCAGTTTCAACTTCCTTAGCTCTCAAAACTACCTTAAAGGTAAAGCTACCCCATGACACCCTGCCTCGGCTGGCGCCCCGGCGGTGGAAGCCCGAGGCGGGTTCGCCTCCTTTGTGTGCCCTCCTGGTGCAGACTGATGGGGGGGTGCTTGAACGGGGGGCGCCGCTGCCTCTGGGGGATGCTTCAGGGTTGGTCCCATGTCCCTGCTGCAGCTGGGCCATGCCGTACCCCGCAGTGGGGGATGGGGTGGGCCCAGGCTCTGCGCTGGCGGCCACGCACACTGTTCCAGTGGAGGAGTGGCCGGCGCCGCTTCTGGGATCTTTAGCCCCTGAAGAAGCGCTGTTAGGGGCTGTTCCGAGCACTGCCCTTCCTGCACCGGATTTGTGGGGATGGGTGCTGCGAGTGGTGTGGACAGCGGGCCGGGTTCTTCCGGCCCCATGCTGCGGGTTTCCCCTCCTGTGAGCCCGGGCTGTTCCCTGGCAGCAGAGCAGGACGGTGCCGCGGCTTCGCAGGCTGGAGCCTGTAGCGCTGGAGGCGGGTCGTGCCGAGCTGGCTCCAACCCACCCTGCCTCGGGTTCCCGGGCATCGCCCGAGCCTGCGGCTGGAGCCGGCCCTCCCCCATCGCCTCCTGCGGCCGTGGCAGACCAAGGTCCTGCACTGGTTACCATTGGCTCCGGTGGTGCTGCCACGGGACAGAAGCTGGTGGCCTTGACGGGCCAAGGGTCCCAGGCTGCTGGAGCCTCTTCGGCTGGCCTGTGGACTTTGTCCTCCTGTCAGGTGTCTGTGCAGCTGAGCGTATCAGGCATTCCATGTCCTTCTGAATGCTTTGATCCGGTGGGTGAGGGCATGAGTGCTCTTCTTGTGGCGTGGTTGAATGCCACTGCTCAGGGCATCATTGTTCACCTAGGGGATGTTGATTCGGATTTCCTGGGTTGCATTTCTGCCATGGGTTCCACACTCACCCCTCCTGTTCCTATCCCTGCGGGACCTGGATTTGCTCACCTTGTGCTTTTTGAGTCTTATGTTCGCAGAGCTGAGAACCAGCTGCGGGGAGATGGTGGCTTCGGGTTCCCTGGACCTCCCTGGGTCACTGGACTGCTGTTCTGACAGACAGGGATCATCCTGAACGGGTCTGCACCCTGTCCATCCTTGGTGAGATGCTGTCAGGGATTAGCTTCTGGGGGTTTTTGACACTGGCATGGACATCACGATTGTCTGGTTTACTGACGGGTCCCGGAGTGACCCTTGGACCCAATGCTGACACATTCAACACAAAGAAGAACTTGAGACTGACTCTTTGTTCAGCATTTTCTGTTGTCCTTTCTCATGACAGACTAGTCACCCTGCGTGACTTGATGCAGGAACAGTTGGATCACAGTGATCTGGAGCTTCGACCAGTCCCTGGGACATTCCTGTTTTCTGTATGAAGAAGAAGTCTGGGAAATGGAGGTTATTGCAAGACCTCCAGAAAGTTACTGCTGTGATGGAAAGCATGGGGATGTTGCAGGCTGGCATGCTTTCACCTGCCATGCTTCCTGCTGATTGGCTAGTCCTCATCGTGGATCTGAAGGATTGTTTTTTACAATTCCTTTGCATCCCGATGACAGACTGAAATTTGCCTTTCTGATGCCAGCTATCATTAATGCTGAGCCCACACAGAGATATCAATGGAGATTTTGCCATAAGGCGTGCAAAAATTTTCTGGCATTTGCCAATGATATGGGGCTGCAAGTGACTCCAGAAACAACCTCCTTGAAATTATTTGAGGGTCAAAATAATTTTTGGGACAAACAGTCCCACATCTGGAGGTGCAATTATTTTTTTTGCATTCAGTGCAGACACTGCATGAATGATGTCCAGATAGTAATTGACTTTTACATGGCTGTGTCCTTATACAGGACTGACCACGACACAACTGTCTCCCTTGTTTGGTCTATTAAAGGGGGACTCTGATTTTAAAGTCACCTCTGACACTGACCCGACAGGCACAGTAGATGCTGGAGGAGGTTCTGCAAGCAGTTTCTGCTCCTCAAGTTTATTACATTATCCTTTCCATTGATGTCGCTGTTTTGTTTTTTGGGTTTTTTAGAAAGTCATGAGGCTGGATCAGCCCAATTGATAGAATTACAGGCTGCTGTCATAGCATTTCAGAAGTTTTCCCAGGCACCTTTCAATTGGGCCATGGATTCTGCCTTTGTGACCAAATTGAGGGCCATTCACAAGCAGGTGTTGATGTTGGACATTTGTCTCATTTATTTTTTGGGGTTTTTGTTGTTTTTGGTTTTTTGGTTTTTTTTGTAATAACGAAAGGGTGAGATTACAGCCTTCTGATTGTATGGAGTATAGTATTTTCCTATTATTTATCCTTTTGATTGTTTATAATGTTGCCAGTTTCTTTGTTCATTTTTCTTTTTTCTTTTCTTTTTGTTAAGCCAAAAAGGGTGAGATGTTGCCCTGAAAACTCAGCTTCTGAGCTTGCTAACATAGTTTTCTAATGACTTTCCCAGGACAGTAACTGTAAACATAGATATGTGTACATTCTTTCTGTTACAAGTCTTGTGATGGGCATTTCTCATGGCCAGTGCAGTGGGAAAGTGTTATCCTGACCATCCAATCCCTGGCCATGGTCAGAAGCCTATAAATCCTGGGAGGAAATATAAACTCTCTTCTTTTCACCACACCTTGACCTGTGTCCATGTGATCCATTCATCTTCAGCGTCAACAAACAACCATAGTTTTCTGAGACTTTATTTCTCCTTTTTGCTCATCTCAGTTTCTAAAACAAACTTTCTGCTTTTCTCTTATTTATTTCCATGTTCCACTTTATATTTTGTTTTCAAATACACCAATACATCAATTAATCAGTAACAAAATGAACATTAGGCATAATGTGAACCTGCTACTGAATGGAACAGGAATTCCATTGACAGAGGTTGCACAAAAGGCAGAATTAGTGAACATCTTCTTTGCTTCAGTCTTCACTGTGAATGCCACCCCTCAGGAATTCTAACCCAGAAGATTAGGGAGAAGGTCTGGAAAAATAAAGACTTTCCTTTGGTTCAGAAGGATTGGGTAAGAGACCATTTAGTCAAACTTCACATCCACATGTCTATAGAACCTGACAGGATATATCAATGAGTGCTGAAAGAGATGCTGGACACCATTGTGAAACCATCTTTGAAAGGTCATGGAGATCAGGAGAGGTGCTGAGGACTAAAAGAAAGAAAATGTCACCTTCGTCTTCAAAATGGGAAAAAAGGAGGACTCAGGAAACTAGCAGCCAGCCAACCTCACCTCAATCAATGGGAAAGTGACAGAGCATCTCATCTCTATCCACATGGATGACAGGAAGGTCATCAGGAGTCTGGAGTCAATGTGGAGAAATCACACTTGCTCAGCCTGACTACCTTGTACATTAAGGCAAGTACCTAGATGGATGAGGAGAAAGCAGTGATATTGTCTGCCTAGACTTCAGAAAGTCTTTTGACACTGTCTCTAATGACAGGCAAGCACAAGATCCTGCACCTGGGAAGGAACAATCTCAGGCACCTTGGGCTGACCTGCTGGAGTGCAGCTCTGCAGAGAAGGACCTGGGGTCCTGGTGAACAACTGTCCATGAGCCAGAAGAGTGTCCTGGTGGCCAAGAAATCCAGTGGTATAATGGGGTGTATTAGGAAGAGCATTGCCACCAGTTCATGAAGGTGATCCTGCCCCTCTATTCAGCAGTGGTGAAGATAGAGCACTTGAGATGTTCTGGGCTCCTCAGGACAACAGAGACATGGTGCTCCTGGAGCAGGTCCAGCAGAGGCTACAAAGATGATGGGGGGACTGGAGCATGTCACTTATCAAGAAAGGCAGAGGGAGCTGGTTTTGGTTAGCCTGAGAAAGCCTGAGAGGGGATCTACTCTTGTGTAAGTATCTGAAGGGAGAATGCAAAGAGGATGGACCAGGCTCTTCTCAGAGGCAATAGAATGAGAGACAATGGGCAGAAACTTAAAAATAAGTTCTACTTGAACATGAGGAAGAACTTCTTTACTGTGAGGGTGCCCGAGACACGGAACAGATTGCCCAGAGAGGGTATGGAGTCTATTTCTCCAGAAAAGAGATTAATAAAAAGCTGTCTGCACGCATTCCTGAGTACTGTTGATCTAGGGAAACTTGCTTGTGTAAGGAGGTTGGACTAGATGACCTAGAGTAGCCCTTGCCAAGCTTACCCATTTGATGATTCTTTTTGATTCCAGGATTATTTTTGATTCTGTGATCTCCTTAAACAGGCACTTTCTTGGCTTTTTTTTTTTGCTCCATGGGACATGACACATGCTGCACACTGTAGAAATAAGGTGTTATTTTTGAAGAGCATCATGCTACAGCTAAGGAGGAAAGGAGCATGCTACATTCATTCAACATCAGTAAAACTTGTTCTGGTACCACTGTAATCTATACCAGGACTAATGCACAGTTGACTCCATGCCAAGGAAATCATAATGCGCTTACAGTGTGCTTGCAGTACACTTATAGCCTTCTCTCTGCTTAAGGCTAGTTGCTCAAAATTGCCTATTTTCTCTTATTATGGCATGTATTGTAATTGCTGTTTATCCAGCAGTAGACTGAATTACAATCTCAAGAACTGAATATAGGTTCTTTACGACAGATCTAAGATCACTGGAAGATAAACACTCTGAGAGGATCTTATAAGCCTGTTGTTCTTTTTATGAATATTTATCTCTTTGTTTCTGCCAAACAACTCACTAGCAGTACCTTTTGAAATCAAACACGAGCACAAACATATATTACCTGCACTATTGTAGTTTAAAGGTGGAACATGAAGGATGTGCAGGTACACAAGCAACATGAAGGCTGAAGTCCTTTATAAGTACGGCCTGACTTGCTTTAAAAACTCAGGATCCAGTAAGACACTTCAAGTAGTCCAACTGTCAAGGCAGGTACTTCAAGAGCAGCCTAACTCAGTGGAGTTTCTAGATAATGGCAGCACAATAAAGAACAGATGTTATAATAGACACATAAACTATGTACATGTACCCCCTTCTTAAAGCCTTTAATCTCAACTAGACAAAGTTTGTATGTTACAAACTGTAACTATCAAACTAAAATGCTAATTAAAGAGATATGTTACAGTGTAAATTGTTTATATAGGCATAAGGTTTTAAAAAGTTTTACCAGCTTCATTATTTAAACCAGTTAAATATTTTGTTTTAACTGCAGACTCCATGCTTCACTAGATTAAGAACAGACGATAAATTGGCAAACCCAAGCCTACAGTTGTTTCACTAAGAAATATAGGAGGACACCTAGAATTTTATAAAAGTCCAATCAAGACTGAATCTGTAATTGGTGACCTCTTCAGAATTATAGTTATGACTAGCTGGGGTACGTGAGAGAACCCACCACACCCTGAATTTCTTCTACTTAAAACAAATCTGAGAAAAAGCCAAATGTTTCATTCCTCAGGAGTAAGGGTTTTTAAAAATTAGGATATAGTGCAATAAACAGTTTTCAACATTTTAAAACTATTGTTTGAGGTCTGTGAGCATTTTCTTTCATGGGAGTAATGGGAAATTGTTGGCAGTTGATTCAGGTTTTCTGCTTTGATACCATATTTGATGGTATGTTATTTAAATATCTAGGAAGATAAAACAATGAAAAAATAACAAATTGTATTTTCCATTACAGTGGAAGTTTTGAAAACTGGTTCATCTTCCATTTTACATGGATTTTAATTACCATCAAACACACTAGGTCTGGTATCAATATAAGAGCATCACAGCATTTATTCCATTGAAGATAGTTGTACTTCTCTAATAGTGTTTAATATAATCCTAACCTTTTAATTCCAAGATATTCTCTATGTAAAAATAATATCTAATACTATGTTTCCAGTACTACTAATACCTATTTTGCTTGTTCATACTTGAAGAAATTACATAGAACTCTACAACTGAAGAACAGATTTATTTTTCAAATATTTCTGTTTTGTGTTCTATGGTTTTGCTTTTTGCCTTCTAGTTTTCCTATTAATAATTTAGTTAAAATCATCGTAACCATTTGAAGGAATATTACCTGGTGAAGATATAATATATATATTGTGTAATTTTAGAGTTTACAGAAGAGCTGTGTAATAAAAGGAATAAAAGAGAATTTAGAGTCTCCTGATTTTAAGAGTTGATATGTGAGTTCCACTTCTGTGGATAACATGGTATTCTAAAAAGGAATAGAGAACTGGTACTTTTGAAAAAATACTCATTTGCTTTCATTACAGTCACAAGTCTTGAACCACCAGGAGGGAGGCAGATTAGTGTTTTTCATGCTCAGAACTACTGGAAGCTGAGTTCATACCTCAGACTGAAAGCCCATTATTCCAGGTTGGGGAATGAGTTCTTGGTGCTTAATTTTAAAGTAACTTACTATGTATCAGATTTCTAAATCATTACTGAATGAAAAATCATATTACAAGAAGTTTAGATTGTATCATTAATTATCTTTTATCAATGACATTTACAAGTCAAAACTCTTACACATTTGTGTAGAATCTGCAATACTAGCACATTTTGCATATATGAGTCTATCAGCAACATGTACAGTATGAACAACACTTTTAGCAGCTTGACATTTCTGTTATATAGAGCTTGAATTCCATTAAAAAACCCATTAAAAAATTCTATTAAAAATAATTTTCCATTAAAAAATAATTTTCTTACCAATCTCCTTTTTCACGACAAATAATCTACTGATAATCTGAGCCACAAGAGGGCACACAATAAGCATTTGGCAGCCCAGCAGCCACAAAATGTATATAACTTTGTAAAAAACACTGCAAAGTATCTTGTGTAAATGTTTCAGAAAGCCTAGAAAAGTTAGCGTTTGTTGGAACTAAAAAATTACAGCTTGTTAAGCAAAGTAAATATTTTTCCCCTCAAATGCAAGTGTATACACCACGACGCATGGGTTTTGATGAAAATGCATATGCATTTATCCATACAAATATGTCTTCCCTTCTAGTGAGCCGTGGAAATTATTTCTCAGTGCAATTAACTTCCAAAAGCCATGCCCATGCTTATATGTGTACATGCCTGTATGTGTCCACTTATAGTTGTTAACATCTATGAACATAAAGTAAGAAACCATGTAATTGCCAGACGCTAGATAAGTAGATTTGTTAATGAATGGAGATGATATTGTTTCAGAAAGAAATCTAATTGGAAAACTGAGAAGCAAAATCCTTTTATGTTCTCTCTTTTAAGCCCTGTCTGTTCATTTTCTTATGCTGCACAAAACTTTGAAATATAGAATGCTGTAAGCAATGAATGTAACCAGAGAATTCAGATTTGGAGTAATTTGTGTTTCATGATTCTGTAATTTTGACATAATTACATACTCGTATGAATTCAATGTGCAAGTATTTTATCACTGCATGGGGACTTTGAAGACATAATTTAGATAGGAAAAGGCTCTTCACAACAGTTGTGGCATATTTTAGTCTAAAACTAGATCAAGAACTCTTAGCAAAAGCTCACAGTTAACATTCCTGATACTGATTTTCAGTTACACTTAATAAACCCTCACATAATACTTCTTTTTTCATTTTCAAGACTCTTTCAAGCTCTGCATCACTGTTACTGTTTCCTTCTCTTCTCGTATCACAGTCCCATGATCATCCACCTAAATATCCATGTCTTATTTTTCCCATTTGTACTCCCACAAATTACCCTTACATATTCTACATGTCTATTATTTTCTTTTCCCATTTAGTTTAAGATTACTTAAGCCGTACATATAGTAAACACTACGTAGTAGATATACAGATTTTTTTTTTGTACTTAAGGAGTTTCATTGTGCTAATACAGCCTTATTTCATAGTTTTATACAAAGAAGCAAGCAGTTTTAACCTCTTGCCTCAGAGAACAAGCAGACAGTCTTAAAAGAAACTAGAAGAAATCTACCTGACAAGCTGTTGACTTGACCTCCTATAAATTACGCTTCCTACCCTATATGTGCCTGGTACACAAGTAAAAGACATAGCTAGCAACCTCTTCATGTAAATAAAACCATGTTTGGAGTCAAAGTTCAAGTGCGGTCTCTGTTAGAGTTTGAAATAAATAAGCATGGTCTGAAAAACAGGCAATTTCTAAGGACTGCTCACAGGAATTCTCATATCTTTCTGTTGAGAGAAGTGGCTGTCCATTTTCATCTGGTTCAGAGCCAATTCTCCACAAGCCTGCTTTGGTTATTGATCTTTTAAAAATCAGGATGTAAAATCCTCTCTGGCTCTGCATGATTGAGACATGTCTGCCACAAATCAAATCAAATCAAATCACTGGATGAGCATCAATAGTTCCTGTGACAGTTTATGGTAGTAATAATAAGAAATTTCTCTCAACAGAAAAAAGAAACCCAAACGTATGCTGACTGTTACTGCAAACAATGCAAAAGGCAGAACAAAAATGGAAGACTAAAAAAACAACAGGTAAAATATAAGGTCAAGAATATTCCTACTGGGACTTTTACAATCTAAACCATGATTTTCAAAAAACAGAGCTACAAAGAAAAAGCTGCGAGAGGTCATAAAAAAATTAAAACGCTGGCACCCATAGAAGGCAGCTATTGAGGACAACTACCTTTACAGCAGCCCCATACTCTTAATAAATCCTTTACTGGTAAATCCTTTTGTAAGAAGTTTATTTGCTTGGTATTCCCTCAGTTTCAATCAGAAAGGTGTAAGTTGTTGAAAAGCAAGTAAAATAGCTGTTTCAAAAAATATGATTATTCCTCCCCCCGCTTTTTTTTTTTTTTTTTCTCTGCAAGATAAATAGTATTGATTGTGATTAGGTAACCTTTTGGAAATGCATTCGGTTCTAAGGACGAAAAGGTTGCACTCCACTAGCGTATGTCAGGAGATGGTTTGAAGGGTGTTTTAATGAACACAAATTATTCCTGAGAGATTCGGCGAGAGGGAAAAGATGCACGTAGAAAAACCGGATTGTAAAAAAGAATTAGGAAAAACTTCCCTCAGAAGACTTCTAACTATCCTTTTATACTCTGGCCTCTCATACGTAAACAGCTGCCTCTAGTCTAGGTTACCTTACTTCTACCATCAGCGTGGAGCACCGGCATTCGTAACGTGCCACTAGAAACAACAAACGAGCTGATGCTCTAGGCCAGGCTTTGCATTTTAAGGGGATGGCAGAGGCCCGGGAAACACACGCCAAGGAGCGGCACTGACCACAGGCCCACTCGGCCCTTCCCCCGGGCCGGGCCCGCTCCGCCCTTCCCGCGGGCCACAGCTCCGGCCGCACGTCCGGGCTCGCCCGCCCCGCCCCCCGCCGCGTGACCGCCCAGCTTCCGGGGAGAGCGCCGGGCCAGCAGGTCCGGGGGTGCCGCGACAGCAACTTCGGCGGGGCGGGCAGGCAGCGGCGGCAGCAGGGGCACCGGGGCCACCGGCGGCACCACCATGTCTGGCAACGGGCTCACTTACAGCGAGCAGGGCGGAGAGGCGGCGCCCGAGCTGGCGCAGGAGGCGGCGCCCACCGTGACCCCCTCGACTCCCGCGGCCTTCGGGCTCTTCAGCAGCGACACCAAGAAGTAAGGGAGCTCGCTGGGCTCTCGGGCGGTGCTGGGCTGGTGGGGCATCCCACGGGCAGGGACAGTTCCAGGGGCCCTGGCGGGGAAGCCGAGCCTCACGCTTGACTCCCCTCGTGACTCCGCGGAAAAGTTCGCTTGCTTACGTTTAAAGTGTGCGTAGATAGTAGGTTATCTATAAAGTATTTCTTTTGGTTTGTTTGAAGAACTTCTTATCGTTCCGACAGCTAACCGCGGTGGAATTGTCCTAGTTCTGTCTTCAAATGTGTGTATATATAAAGTGTTTATAAAAAAAATAGTATTTGTGGGGGTTACGGTTGGAAATGTAGTGGATCTGGGCGAGGTGGCCAGCTCGTAGTGGGTGTTAACAGTGTTAACAGTGTCTTGTTCAGAAGTTAAAATGAGGAAATGGATAAGGTAAAAAAAAAAACCAGCCAAGTGCACTGGCACAGAAAGCTTTCACCTCCTTAAAGTAAAAGTGGGTTGGAGAGGAAGAGTGTCCAAATGAAAGGACCAAAAGGTTTACTAAGCTGGAATTGTATTCTACAACAAATTGGAAATCCATTCCAAGAGCAACCAATAAAAAGCACCATAAACTTAGGTCTCATGTACATTAGAAAATCAATTGCTGCGTCTTCAGTTTGATTGTTCTGCACAAAGAGAACATCTGTGCTCTGGAAACCTCGACTGATGTGTTTATTTGTGAGCCACAGCAGAGTAAATCACGAAAACATGTAGCTGCTGGGACTCTAATGCTTAGCTCTATGAAGCAGTAGCTGATGGGCCTCCTCAGTTTGTGAGATGAGTCTCATTTATTTTTCTCCTTCTGTTTTGCTAAATACTTCACTTTTTCAATCTGTTCCAGTTCAAATTTTCACTGCTGTAGTATAAGTACACTTCTGTGGATCTGCATTTTAGCTGATTTATGTTGCTTGCGCCCTTCTTTTCGTGTCACCTTCCACAGAAACAACTTGGCACTTTATTTCTAAACCATTACTTAGCTACTTTCATTTTTCTGCGGGCTGGAGGGTATCCTGTTCATTAATCACAGCCGTAATTTTCTACATAACTCCTAAACTTAGGACTGTTTTGCAGGTGAAGTATAGCTCTGTTTTGTTAGATGTAGAAGCTGAAGTGAGTGATTCTACCCAAGGCTCCCCAGTGATCACAGGGAATACAGCTCTGGAGTTCAGAGATGTTTTGTACTTGAGTATGTGTATGGATGTCCTTTAGTGTGGAAGAACCAGAACAACTTGTGATATGTGAGCATGCCGAATTAATTAATCGCTCTTCTAGGCTTGCTGTTATACTTACAGGAGTGTAATCCTCTAAAGAAGTGACTTGAGAGGAAGACAGATATTTTGTAGCTGCCAAGGAAATTTTTGCTGAAATAGGGTGTTATCCACAATTCACTTCAGCTTAACACTTGCGTGGTTCAGCTCTGCGTATGGATTGGGTAGTTGAGGAACAGACACTGTGCAAGGAAGGTGATTTGTGTAATGTGAAAATTTGTGTAGTGTGAAAAAAACACTGGTCCGGAAGTGAGGGTTGTCATTAGAAAAGCAGACTGTGTGGCACTCTAGTTGGAAAATGCAGTAGTCATTCATCAAGCATATACATGGTTTTTCTAATAGTTCACTCTAGTTATAGGGCAAAATCTGTTCGTCAGAAGGCAATATAAAAGAGTACAGAGGAATGCAAGATGTGTCCTTGCATCTTGTGCATGAAGGTGTGGGTTTAGTGAAGTGTTCCACTGAAATGAAAATTACTGTTAGAGCTTTTTAAAGGTTTTTTGAGATCTCTCTAGATTGTCTCTCATCATTGCTGATATACTCACGTCTGATATTGTTGTTTCAGTGCTTGGCAGACTTCTTTATTGCTGAAAAAGGGGGATTCTTCCTTGGGTCTACTGATGATACAAGAAATACTCCTCAGCAGAGAGAAAGACTTGTATACATCACACATGTAATTTATGGCCCAGAACATTACTGCAGTAGCAGTTGGACCAGAACCCTGCCTGCTGCCAGTCAGTCAGAACTATGTCATATAGTTAATGTATAAGTATCAAGATACTACTGTAAACACTTTATTGAAAAAGTTCCAGTCTCTTTCCTTTGTGTTGTCTATCTTCTCCTGTTTGTCATAAAGAAGTAAGCCAAACCAGTTATCAAAATAATGAAGTTGTTAGAATGAGTTGTTTTCTATCTTGTGACAGAAGGACCCACACAGAGGCAGACAGAGGCACAAACAGAGGCATTGGTAGACTTAAATCTGGAATCCGAAGTTGGTCTAATATAAATTATTTGTCCTGTTTTGTTTCTCACATTTCAGTGGGGCTACTCTGTTGAAGTTCATCTCATCTAAAAGCTCTGAGCATCTGTTGGTGTAAAAGCCTATGTGTCATTCTCCTAAACCCTAAAGCTACCTTCTTACTTTCAGCATTCAATGATCTATCCACTAACTTTTAATTACAAATATAATTTCAATTTGATTAGTAAACCTAATATTTTTGGTACATGCTGATGTTGTGGTTTGGTTTAAACATGTGCTATCAGTATTGAAAAATATCTCGCTTTGTCAAAATTTCTGCCCTGGTGACATATGAATCCTGACAAAATGTAAAGTTTTACTGTTAGAAGATTATTGAAGATAACTGTTTTTTTCATGATCTTTTATCTTAATATAAGCAAGGTGCGTTATGTTGCACATACCATGTGCAAACAGTGTTTCTCATTAGATAATACACTGTACATACCCACTGCAGTGAAAGAAAATAGAAAACATAAAAATACAACTTTGATCTGCTTCTGTGAGGTGACTGTACATGTTCAGGACAAAAGAGAGGAAGAAAGGCGAAGGGTTTTCTAATTTTTCTGTAGTAGTATAGCGTATACATAAGAAACTGATTTTTCTTTTTTCAATACTGGTATTGACTAAACTGAAACTATTTGTGAATGAGAGATTTCATAACAAATGTGTTATACTGGTGCTAGCTTTTTCTGTGAGTATTTAATCCTGACTAAAGAGGCAAATAGAACTTGTGGTTTTGGTATGTATTGCTTTTAAAGCCTTTTGGTTAGTTAGATGAATGAAGTGAATCTGGTGTTCAGAGAATGGAATTTTTGCATTCATTCTGTTAAGCATCTTAATAACTAAATAATTGAAAGATCTTGCATACCTGAGATGAGTTAGTCTGAACCTTCTTGTGTGGAAAGGGCCCTGTTGCATGACTGGAGGTGCCTGTTACTCTCCTTCCTCTCTTGCTCTTTCACACTTGTCACGTGAACTGGCCTGTGTGGTATTCCTTTATACAACTTGTATATTTATGTTTTAAGAATGTATTTTGTGTGTCCAGGTTGGTAGTTTGACACTTGTCTTTGAATTGGTTATATTCTAGATATTCACATGTCCCACATGTTTCAAAAAGAAGAAAAAGGTGCCCAAAGTAATGGAAACAGAGAAGTCTTTGCCCATAACCAAAGTTTTCAGCAGAAAATTTGTAAGAGCCTATGGGTTATGTGAATCTTATGGACAAGCTGAATCCAGCATGTGAGCCTCAAGCTATTTCTCTGTGTTCTAGGTTGATGGACTCCATGCAATAAGCACTGCCTAGTTGGAATCTCAAAATGTCCTGTTTAGTGTTGAGAAATACTATGTGAGTCACATCACTTAAGTTAATATATTTTTATAGTTACATTATGTTTTATTACATTATTATTGCTCTAAGTGGAGGAGCAAAAATTCTAACCACCTTCCAACATGTAAGAGTACCTGGAGAGCTAATTAGAAACACAGAATCCCTGTTAATTGCAGGGATACAGCTATAACTGCCTGCAGTTAATTGCAGGTGGACAGAGGATTTTCATATATATTAATCGCATTTTAAACAATACTTGCCTGCATGTAAAATTAAAATATAATAATGCTTGGTACTTGAAAATGGTACAGTTTCAGCAATAAAGATAGTTATTGCTTAATCTGATAGCATGGAAAAACTTAGAGGTGGACCATAGGAGTAACATCAGGAGATGTCAATTGTTAAGTACAGTATTGAAGCAGATGGCAAAATTTATAACACACATTTTCAACTTTACTGATTTGCATCTTTAAACTGTATTTCTGCCAAGCAAAATACGTTTTTAATTTATTAGGTTTTTTTTTTATTGAGGGTCTGGCTTACACGTTTTGTTGAGCCATTCGTCAGAAAACTCGGCAGTGCTGCAAACTCATTTTTCTTTGCAGAGATTTGCAAGCCTGTTTTGTGCAGAGCTGAAGGCGGTGATTTCATTAAGATACTCATTCCCCAATTCTCTGTGCAGAAGACTTTTCCAAACCTATTGGAGCTAAAAACTTGCTTTCAACAGCTGCCAGAGGTGTTCTTGGAGTCTTAAATTGATCTAGTTTTGTCTTGGCATATTCTGTTCAACCAGTCATGGAGAGATTGTACGTAGATTGCCATTTGTGAAATTCTTGGAGGAGACTCCAGCTCTAATACTCAAACTTGATGCATCTGCTAGCTCGTTGGCACAACTACTTTCTTTTTCCATCTGTTAAAATGGCCCTGTGCCCACCAGTATGGTGATGTGCCAGTTTTGGTAGGATGTACAGCCCAGCAAAGATGAATGGTTTGGATGAACTGATGAGTCTGCAAGTAAAATCTGAACCCTATAGTCAATACAAGGATAGGAACTAAATGCAGTGTACAAATGTGGGCATACAGTTGCAGAACACTTCTACAGCTGAAATCTGTCAGATCTGATGGGAAGTGACATGCAGTGAATATGTTCTCGTTGGCATGACCTTGGCACATATGAGGATGCAAGTAATGAACTGTTGATTTGCTGCAGCTCTCTGTAATTTAGTCATTACATTTTTTGGGTTTTTTTATTTGCTCAGAAAGGCAAGTTTTACAGTTTCACTGTGGTTTCTGCATATTTACTGTGTTGTTATATATTTGTCTTAGACATTTGCTTTGATCTGCATCCTGAATGATATTAAATAGACATATCTACAACTGTTACAAAGCTGGAATTACACATGTTTTTAGTTCTGCTTTTTTTTGAAGGCTGTCCTTGTCTGTGACACCCCTTGTTTTGATACTTGGAGGAAACTGGAATGGTTTTGGCATTTTGCTTTTTTTGAAGGCTGTCCTTGTCTGTGACACCCCTTGTTTTGATACTTGGAGGAAACTGGAATGGTTTTGGCATTTTGCCAGAAGATGAACAGCATTGTTAACAGCTGTTAAAGGGTGTTTCTGAAACCTGGACATATATGTAAATATGCTTGCACTGAATAGGTTCTGGCAACACCACTTCTGTGGTGGTATCTTTCAAAGAAGCCTTTTCTTACTATTTTTGGGAAAGCTAGAAAAACTAGGAATTGGACTTAATGATCCTTGTGGGTCCCTTCCAGCTGAGAATATTCTGTGATACTGCTTCTTACTTCCTTATAATCTCTTCACAGCTATGAAATGCTGCAAAGTGATCTCCCAGTGTCTGCAGATTCTGAGTATTAGCTTCAAGACAGGCTGCAAAGTGATCTCCCAGTGTCTGCAGATTCTGAGTATTAGCTTCAAGACAGGCTCTAAGTTGGCACAACCATGTAAGTGGCAGCATCATTCCCAATCACACTCTTCATTCAATGACACAGCCTTCAGAAAACTATCTTCCACCGAGGAAGATTTCTCTCTGGCAGAAGTTTCCCTGCAGTATTGGTAGTGTGGGTACTATCAGAAAAGGTTATATGCAGTGCAATTGCAAGACTGAATCTTTTCATCCTTTCAGACAGCATTTCTTGTTGCTGGGTGAGATAGTGTCTGTAAATACTCTACTGACAGTGGGTATTTTAAGCTCAAATCACAGTCCGATCCAGAAGGGATTTCAAACTGCTTTGTCATACCAGCTGCCATCAGGTTAGAGCTTTTGAAATGTAGGTAGTTTATGTGCTTGCATTGATGGTGGTGATTGCAGCAACTTACAGGTGTTGATGCACTGAGTTGCTCGAGTATTGCTCAGGTACTATCTATTCACAACAGAGAACTGGGAGATGCTTTTTAAAATTTTTTTAACTTTACACTTTCATGTTTCCTTGATGAGAAGGAAGGACTATCACTAACCATCCAGACTGCAACTGCTTTGAGAAATTATTGACAAAGTAACAATTAAATTAGTTAAATTATGCTTCTGGTCAGACTATGACTGGTTTTGTTCTCTGTGGCTCCCACCCTTACAGGATACTATAGTTACCCTGATTTCCCTGACATCTCTAGTCTATCACTTAAAACTATTGAGTTTGCTTTTTTGCATAATGTGATTCTTTTTTAGATTGCAAAACTAGGGGTGTCTGAAAAAGAAATAAATTCTTATCTCAATTTCTCTTTAAACTCATATGATTCAAGGCTTCCTTGAAGTAGTAGTTGAATTCTGTGTTGTGAATTTGAAGTAAATATAGTGTTATAATGAGGAAGAGGATGGTAGTACTGAACAGCACCACAAGATGTCGTTCAAACAGTTTGTGGCAAGACCAAAGCACAGTGAAACTCAGATTTCTTAATTTCCTGCTAGAAGAAAACTCTAAATCAACAGAATTAACTCAAATTGCAGCATGTATTTGCTGCCAGTTAAGATTTGGTGTTTTATGGGTCTGAAATCAATTTGCAGTTCCTCTTCAAATGCTAAATTCAAACTTGTTTAGAGTTTACACAATAACATGACCTAGAATACATCAATTTATTTTAAGGATTTTGCAGTGCCAGTAAAATGTCAAGAAAAAAATAATTTCGTTTTTTCAGGAAACATGGGATGTTCCCTAGGACTTCATTACTACTCAGGTGCCAAGAGTAAAGGTTACACTGCGCTGTCAATGTGTATTTTCTTCTTCAAACTTGGTAACATCCACAGTATTTTGAATTTTATGTTCAAGGCAAAAAAAGAAATTATTTTAGTATGCTGTTGTTAAAAGTGTGTCCTGCCAAATGAAGTCTCTTGAATGCAAGAACACTGCAGTGGATATTTTGTAACTGAAATTATGCAGTGGATGGAAAACTTAAAGCAAGAAATGCATTGTTAAAACTCAACTGAGTGAGACTTTGTAACTTCTGTTCTATAAGCTTTGTTCCATAATACCAAAACTGGTGAAGCTTGCTTCCTCCACAGAGGTGGATTTGTTTACATTTCTTGTATCTTACCTTGCAGTGCTATAGTGCTGTCCTTATATATGAAGGCCTTCTGTGTCACCAGGGTTTATTTGTTTAGAATTCACTTTCCTCTCCTTGAGGGGATTACAACTGTTCCCAAGATTACTATTGCATTGCTTTTTGGGCTTCATTTGCAGTTTTGATACTCATGAACCTTGTACTTCATTACAAAGAAGGCTTATGATTAGTGGGTGACTTCTTTCAGTAACTGGCATGTCAGAACATGTAGCAAAATGTGTAAATCTATGGGTTTAATCTTACGGTGTTGCTAAAACCAATAGAAAAGAAATGTGAATTTTACCAGAGTGGAGCAAGTGTTTTCTTAATAACAGTAGTTCAGAATATGTCAATGCAGTGCCAAATGACGTGCCACAGATTCTGGATTGATATTTTAATATAACTAGAAGTTTGTCATAGTTCCTATGGGGAGACAAAGTAACTAAGAGAGAGACACAGATTTATTGCTGACATAGCTGTTTAAACCTCAGTGATGTATAGTTACACCTACCTTTTTTTCTGCAGAAGTGAGTAACATTGCTCAATGGAATCTGTAATCCTAGTCTTAACCTCAGCAAGAGGTTTTAGTTACCAGTTTTAGTGACCAAGTGTGTGCTGACAGAAGCATGACATATTCAGAATTTTTCTTTCGATGCTCTTTGCCATAATCAACATGCAGAGCAAGATGATCAAAATGTTTTCTGGCATAGGATTTCAGGCTGTTGAAGCATAATCTTGTGACTGCCGAGATCAAAGGTTGATTTTTTGTCTTTTCTTTTGTTCCCTACACTCCACATACTTGCCACACCCCTACTCCAACCATCCGCTTTTATCTCGGGGCAGTTGTAAGGATTGTGGTTTATTTCTTTTTTAATGGCAGGGGAATAGAGCACATAAGAAAGAACACAAGAACTAGACAAGATTAACTGGTGTTTTTTGTTTACATTCTGATAGGAACATCTATAGGACTAATCCAAACTGGTAGGTCTGTCACTGGTTCTATGATATTCATACTTAACGTATCTACAAAGGTATAAAAAACACAGTGTTTTGATGTAGAAAGAAAAAAGTATGTCCTAAATGTTACAGGTGTAAAATATAAAAACATAGAAGAAAGTTAGAAACTGACTACCTCCACTTAACGTTCAGTCAGTATTATTCTGGATGTGTTTGGTGATGTCTGTCATGTTGTGTCATTGTAGATCTGTCATGTGTGATACTTGCCATGAAAGTTAGGTGATGAGTTTGCTTTTCTAATTTACAGTCCTTTAGCTTTCAAATTCTAATACTGAGGAATACAAGCCTGATTACAAAGGCAGCTGGGAACTCATTTCTTAGATCATATATCATAGCACATACTTGGTGTTTTGTATAATATTTCTAATTATAGTCTATACCAGTGCTTTCAGCTTGCAACATTTGAGGACAATGGCCCTATATTGAAATAGATGTTAAGACACTAGATTATGGCTTGGGAACTGACGGGAAATCTTGATGAATTCTTAAAAATACATCATTGGGCAGAGAGGTGGGAATCTTCTTGTTTTTCTGGGATTTTTTGTTCTTGGAAGGTCATTTTACCTCTTCTTACTGTTAGGAAAAATGGCTGAGACTATATATTTATGCTCTGGCAAAAGTTTGGTGTTTTTTGCATCTGCTGTTGTTGGGACCATTATATTCCTGCTTTGTATAGCTCCACATAATTTGTGGACTATCAGATTAGGCTTAGTGTTGCTCCTAAAGTAATAAAGTATATATTTCAATCCTCTATAGTACGTACCTAACTCTGTAAGGGTAAAAATCTCTCTCAAAGTTTTAGCAGGTAAAGGCAAAGGTATTGATGCAGCTGAGAGTTGCCTGCATTTTTCTGAGCCCCTGGCAAGTGGAGATAAGTGATAAAGAAAGTATTTGTCTAGGATTGCATATTGAGGAACTGTCACCTCAGCATAATGAGTATAGAACCATGAACCCTATTGTGACTGCAAAGCTTACATTTATGCTTTCTATTTTGAGGGATTTTATGTATGATTAATATTTCCAAAACTTTTTAATGATCAAAAGATGAAAATATTTTTACCGTAAAATAAACTGTATTACAAAAGACTGAAATGCATTTGCTTTTCCCATTGTTCATTGAGGCTGCTGATAAAAATTGTTTTTGGAGGGAAATGACGTTTGAGATCTTGTGCTTATGGTATTTGTTTCTGCAAGTTAAAACAGCAAGGGAGTGGGTATCCTGTTACTTTGTAAGATTTTCTCTTTTTTAAAGTAGACCTCACTCTTGGCAGGCAAGCTTGGTTGAGTGCAGTAATTTTTCTTTTATTGGTTTTTTACATACTTCACTTAAAAGAATGGAACAAAACTCCACAATGCTGGGCAAAATAATTGAGGTGTCTTGCACTATTAAGTCTGCTCTTAAAGGCAAAAACTTTGATGTTACACTGAAACCATATCTAACTGTAGAAGAAAAAAGGCTTGCTGCTGCTGGAGATCCATGTGGATGTATGGAGCAATATTTTACTCCGTAAGTAACTAATATTTGCTAATCCTGGATTATCGTTTGTTAGAAAAGATTTTTAAAAATCCAAACAAACCATCAGCCCAAGTAATAATTAATTTCCAGGTGGATTAATCAAAAACTTGTTGTTTAATTCCTGTTTTTCTTTCTTTCTTTTTTCCCCTGCTGCTTTTTTCTTATGGAAACAAGGCTAACTGAAAACAGGTCTTCATATATAAGTTTCTGTGGTTTATATCATCCCAGCTGACAGTTCACAATATTTTAATTTGTAGTGTATGATAGAATATTTCCTATAAGCATTTAGAAGTACAATTCATCATTAAACACTTCTTCTGTCTTCACATCTTAAATTCACTTTTTTATTTCTTCTTGTTATTTGTTACATTCTGGGAGACAGTCTTCAGTATTCACTTGGATCTTGTTCTGTGTAACTTCGTCCATTTTTGCTACTTGATCCTCAAGTTCGAATGATTATTTGTTTGTTAGCATTCTTCCTTCTATTGGTAATGAATCTCTCGCTTCTCATGGTAACTGGTCCACATGCTCAGCCTTTCTCTTATTCTGGGTCAATGTTTTTTTAAGTCACTGGGCCATGGTCTCCCCCTGCCAAAACTGCCTTTTACCCAGTTGAAGCTGATTCCACACTCTTGCTGAGCTGTCCTTATTAGTTTCCTCCTTGTCTTGGGGGTTCTGCAAAATGTCCTTGTGGCCAATAAATTTTGCATTCTTTGTCCATCCTCAGGGGTGCATCCTTCTTCCTAAGGTTTGCTAACCTCACCCCTCTGGGGTCTGAGATCATTGAAATATGTCAAGCCCTATACCTTAGTAAGGCAATTATACAGACAAGTAATTTGTCTTTCTGACACACAGATCTCACTTCAAACTTGCTTGTTAGCTGCTATCCATTTCATATATTGAATCTCATTTGTTGATTAGGCTTGAAAGTGTACAAAGATGAAACATCAAAGAACATACTTTCTTAAGAAAATTTTACATATTTCACATTTTGCAACAACAGTGGGAAACTGGAAGCAGAAGCATAGATGCTCCGTTAGAAAGGAACTTTCTAAATCTGGTCCTATCTTTTGCAGTGTAACTTTTCTTACCATGTCATAAAAATTCTTGCATAGGTAAGAATTACAATTTAAGCAGAAAGAATTAGAGGTCTCTGAATTTCTGTGCCAGCTAGTGCAAAGTCTTGGGCAAAGTACTTCAAGCTGATCAAAAAGAACTGAGATTTACTTGGTATCTTACGAGGAATAGGTAGGTAGGTATGGTCAGCAAAATAAGCTGTTCCTTTGGCCAAGAGTGATGGGAATAAAGAGAGCTGCCAAAAAGTAAATCAAAGCTAGGCTTCCTAAAAAGTTAATTGCAAATGGAACTGTATAGAGAGACTGAAAGGTAAAAAGCACAAATTATTAATGATATTTTATGTACAGCCCCAAACCAAAAAATACTTTATTTCTGATATAAAAAATAATGCTATTGATCTGAGGGGAAAATATGGAGTGACTAAAGGAAGTGTGATGATCTAGAGGTGAATACAAGCATCTTTGTGTAAAATCAGAAAAACGTTGTTTAATATAAAGAAAGGGGTGCCTTTGTCCTGGAACAGGAATGCGGACAATATGAGAACGTGTGACATCACAGCATTAGTTATTTTTAACAGACCTGTCAACCTTGAGTGGTGTTAAAAGAAGAAGGTACATTGTATGTTACCACTTGCCATGAGGAAGATGTCCAGCTATAGACTTACTAAGCTGGTCTTAGCAGTATGCAAAACTGCAGGACAAAATTGAATGGGACATAAAATTTAAATGACCAAAGTACACAACCAAACAAATGTAGCAATAGAAGACTGACCTTACAGATCTTCAGACATGTCCAGGAACAAATAAAGATAGTGAAAACCTTTGAGTGTGATGCAGACAAAATAGGGAGTTACCAGTGATGTTTGAGGAGATGGTACTAAAACAGGCAAGAAAATTGAGTATTTCCTTTTTCTTTTTCTTTTTCTTTTTTTTTTTTTTTTTTTTTTTTAAGATAAGTATTAAGCTGTCAAGTGAAGCAGATATTTACCGTATAGGGAATCTCTAATAGGCTGCTCCAATTATTTCATTAAACACTTGGCTTTGTAAGTTGCATGTAGGTATCCTGAATGTCACATGTCCTAGCTTAGCAGGAAATGCATTGATTGTTTTGTTGGGGTTTTTTTCCCCATCTGGTTGCAGTTCTTATGCATACTGAAATAAAGGCAATGGATTTTTTCATGGAGAGGCACAAAGCAGATGCCTTACTGGTTCTGAAAATATGAGGAAATCTCTATTAGCATGGCTCTGTCCCTTGCAAGTAGGAAACATACTGTTTGAAGGTTTATGACTGAATAAATGACAATATTTTGTCTCTTTGTAACTAATTCCAGCTTTGGCTTACACCCTTTTCTTCTTCTCTTATGAAATTCTGAGGGCAGTGATGCCAACTTCTGCATTCACTTTTGAAATCTTGTCTGGATATATTTGGTCTGGCTGAAATGGAATTATTTTCCCTTGCAGCAGACTTTATCATGCTGTGCTTTGTACTGGTAGTGAGGAAGGTGTTGGTAACGCACCAGTGTTGTAACTTTTGCTGAGCAGTGCTCACACAGGAGTCAAGACTGTCTCTCCAATATCCCCCTTCATTAGTAGCCTGGGGTGGGCAACACCTTGAAGGACATGTAGCCAGGACTCCTGGCCCAGGCAGACCAAGGGGATATTCCATAGCATATGATGACTGGTCATCAGTAAAAGTGAGGAACAAGGAGAAGGGGTGAACATTCTTTCTTTTGGTTTTGGTCTTCTGGAGCAACTGCTGTGTATACTAAAGCCCTGCTTCCTGGGGAAGTGTCTGGATACCACTTGCTGATGTGAACTAGAGAATAAATATTTCTGTTCCTTTGCTTCTGCATGCAGCCTTTGTTTTTTCTTTATTAAACTGTCTTTGTCTTGACACATGAGGTTTTTTTTCTGTCCTATTTTCTCACCCCCATCTTGCTTCAGAGAGTGAAGGAATGGCTTGGTGAGCATCTGGTGTCCAGCCGTGGTCTACCCAGTGTTGCCTTTCACTTGTGTGAAAGTTCACAGGGTTTGTAAACTTGGAAAGTCTGCAGAGTTCTTTGGAATATTGCAGTTTTCTTGAGATTCTATTTGGTGGTATCTTTCAGTAAATCAGTCAATCCAGATGTTGAAAAAAGCTGTTTCTTCAAAGAACCTTTTTTGTAAACTTTTGTAGTCTGGAAGTACAGTTAGACTGTGATCTGTTTACACCTAAAAAGCCAAGCAGGATGAGGCTTCTTACTAGTGTCAGCAAATGAAAAGCTGTATCTACAAGCGAACATTTTTATTAGCTTGATATTTTTGTGGGAGAATTTTATTTCAGCTGTAAAAAGTGCTTGGATATGGTATGTGTCTAATTATCAGGCTTGTCTTACAACTTGTAGAACATACTACAGATCGGAGGCTTTTAACCCTGAGGATAGGGGATAGCAATTTACAGTCCAGAAAGGCAGGTAGGAGCGCAAGGTTATATCCCTGACTCTTAGTGAAATTCAGAGCATACTGAAGTCTGGGCTTTTCAGTGACTTACATAAGCTGATATTATATTTTAACACAAACATGCCAACTTGTAGTTATTGCATCTGGCCCTCCCTGGGCAGCAAGGGAGAAGTGAATGAATTGTTGGTTTTAATTAAGCTCTTCTTGTGCTTTGAGATTTCAGCCTTCGAGACAGGTTCAGCTAACAGCAGATTGAAGTTGAATGGTCTTACATTATTGTTAGAATCTGATACATTGTTTTGCTAAACAATTATACAGAGTGTTAGTAAATACAATTTAGAAGTGGGCAAGAGGGAGCAGTGCTTCACCATAAGTTGCTGAACTGATGCAAGAATATAAAAATGGTATTCTGGTTTGATTTTTTAGTTTTTCTAATTGATGCTTTACTGTATTTCTGCCATAGAAATGAAGACCTAAAACAAATGTTGGAAAGCAGTAAAGATTCTGCAAAGCTGGATGCTATGAAAAGGATTGTTGGGGTATGTTATTTTTTTGTTACCGTTTTTATTTGTTAGGGGGTATGGGAGTTTATCATTATTTTTATTTCTTGGATGGGAATAATGCTTTCGTTTTACAGCTCCTGTACCAGATTAGCATTTAAGTCTCTAAATGATCTTTAAAAGTTGGGATGATGAAATGGTCTTAACTTGGAATTTTTTGTAGAAATTGGTTTATCTGGATATATACAGTCATGTGCTTTTAAAATATTTATGTAACAGTGTCGGTATACCTGTAAACAACTGTTTTCAGTGTGACCTTGAACAGGAAATGGCTCCTGAAGAGAAGCTTCGAATTCATCCGACTGGAAACAACAGAAGTTTGCAGGAATGAAATGACAAATTGCGTTTACTATTTTTATTTTATTAAATTGTATGAGGTTTTTCTTTTTTGATTGAGTATAATGCCTGAGTATTTGATTGTGTATTTCAGGTGAATGTGTACCCATAGAGGTGATTAAATAATGTTTAGCACCATGTTTAAACCCTATAAACAAAACTTTATGAAGTTGTTAGTATCGCTTTATTTCTTCTTAAAAGCATGGGAAGAATGTGCTACGGAAAATTGTTCAGTGTCTGCTTGACTTCTTTGTTTTGAGGCTTTTGAATTTGTTTTCTGTCACTGTTTCTTCAGTCTACTCTGGATGTGCTTTTTTGTTTTGCTTGTGTTTTGCATACTTAATCCTGCCCAAGTATGTACCAAAATAAGTGGGTACAGGTGGTGTCATGTGGCTGTTCTTTCCTCTGACTCCAGAGTCAGTTCTCCCTTCATGATTGATGAAATTTTACTCAGGATGGTCATCTTTTTGCCTGTAATCCCTTAGTCTTGCCACAGACACAAGTGAGAGATCTGGGTAAACTATCAACCGTTATTTCATAACGTCTTTCTTGGATTTGAGAAAGTTTTTTTGATTCATCTTCTCCAACATGATGTGGGATTGCTCAAGGGTTTAACCAGTCTGGCATAAAGATGTGCTGTTGCAAAAAACTTGGCCTTTATAAGTGCCATGGTAAACTTTATATTCTTCTGCTTCCCTCAGGAAAGATTTTTTTTACTGTGGGCAGGAGAGTTGTGGCAAGTTGCTTCTTGCTTCCTTGGTTTTCTTTTTTGAAAAGCTGGCCAGATCTTTATCTGTATTTGGAAACGGTTGAAACTGAATGTAGGTGGGTATGTATGTGTATTGGGGGGAATTAGAAAATATTAGATTGAATCAGTTTTAAATTTTAAATCAAGGCTTTACTGTGATTGGATTTTTTTCCCCTACAGAAAATACTGTCATTACAAATGAGCGTGCAATGAGCAAACTATTTTAAATACGTGCTGCTGCTGAGCATTCAAGAGAGTTCTTAACAGCTTCTTTAATTTTGTGGAAGTGTGTGATACCATGAAGCTGGAGATGTGTAGTTAGCAGTGATAGCTATGATCCTTGACGGACTTAGGCTGAAGTGATCAAGCTCAAGAGGTCTTCAGCAAGGGAAGGTAGAACTAATTGGGCGCATTCTTTCTTCTGCTCCCGCATTTTCCAGTTCTGACAATTCTCTCCAGTTTCCAGTACCAGATTTCTGTCCTTTTTTAAGTTCACGTTGTTGGTTTCTGTTCCTGTTCTAAGCACTTTGTATTGCAGGAAGAGCACTACTTCCCCAAATAGCAGTGGGCATCTTCTGATTTTTGGTTATTTTTACCTTGCTCAGCTGCTGCTGCTTAAAGTAGAAACAGCCTTCTAGCTTGTAAGGCTGACCATTATTTAACCACAAGTGAGTTGTTTGATTTACTGGATCCTCTGTTTTCAGTCTCTTTCATATCTTCAAGGTATTTGCTGTTTCCTGTGCTAAGTTTACAGTGTGTCAGACAGCTGACACCTGGAACCAACCTATGGTTGACATAGCAAACTCAGACAATGAGCTTTACAGGTCAGGACTGGGACATTGCACAATATGAGCATGAGGCCTTTTAAGAGTGGTGATAATGTTCTTGTGGAGCACAAAGGTGCTTCTGTGGTTACATACGGAGAGGAGCTTACATCTCTCAGGGCTGAGATGTGTTTTTCAGAGATGAAAGGCTTCCTCTAGCCTTATTATTAGAGGAAAAAGGAACTCTGTTGTCAGAGTGTTGTTTAACATGTCTCACTGGAAGGCTTATTTTCAAAGTTTTAGATAGTTGAACAAATTGTGCATACAGAATCCAAAACTTCCCTGGCCAACCTGTTCTACTGCCTCACCACCCTCACAATGATTTTCTTCTAACATCTAGTGTAAACTTGTCAGCTTAAAGCTGTTATCCCTTGTCCTGTCATTACATGCCAAATAATACGAGTCCCTCTCCAGCTCTCTTTTAGCCCCCTTTACATACTAGAAGGTGCTATAAGGTCTCCCCAGAGCTTTCTCTTCTCTAGGCTGTACAGTTCCAATTCTCTCAGCCTTTCCTCACAGGGGAGATGTGCAGTAAGGTGTCCCTAACCACAGTAGAGGGGTTAGTCTTTAAAAGCCCTGCCAACCTAAACTGTTCTGTATCACTATAATTCTATGATACTAATAGTTACCTTAGTATTTTAGTAGACTTTATGGGGTTAAACCTTCATTTGTTCATATAGGCATGATAGAAAGCAGGAGAATGCTGGTTATAGTGCTTTTTGCGGCTGCTTCCTCCTTTGAGGTATTTTGTGAACTTTCTCCTAGAGAGAGGAAGATTCATTACAAATAAAACCAAATCTGTCTTCCAGAGAGTGACTTAAAACAATATAATTTCATACATAGGAGTAGTCCAGTTTTGATCCTTTCACTTCTCCCTTATGCATCAAGGTACCTAAGCCTACTTTCAGCTAAAATATGATTTTCATGATCAATGGCTTTTTTTTTTTCTTTAAATCAGCATGTTATTTTGCATGTTTCTCCTTATATGCATGCAATAAAAAATTGCAGTCTTTGGAAGAATATGAACAACACTGCTTGTTTAAAAACAAATTTTTGTGTATACATATTCTACCATATGCATGAAAGCATAAAGCTGGTATTTCTTTTAAAACATTCACTGATATTTTAACAACCAGTACCAGATCTTGAAATCTGTTTGAATTTCTGGGGAAAAAATCAGTGGAATTTTACTCCTGAAGATTTCAGAGCATAAGTCTAGGAAACAGTCACATGCCTGGTTTTCCTCAGAGAGTATCATCCATGTCTGTGTGTCTCTCACATGGAAAAAAAAAACAAACATTAGTACATTTTGACAATACACAGCACTTACTCTAGAATGAAGTTGGAGTTGTACAGAAACTCCAGAGAGTTAAGACACATAAAAGACAACAGAAATGGAGAATGTCTAGGCACCGCAACAAAAATGACCTGATAGACCTTAGTCTTGTAAAGAACCATTACGGTCTTTCTGGTTAATGATCCATGAGCTAGGGAGGATCTACACAAATTGTTCTGCAATAAAGAATCAAAATACACTCTTTCAAAAGACCCTAAATACATATTCACATGGTACACTAGAGTTATTACAGTAGATCAACTAAATAATTCTAGCAATGCATAGGGCTATACAATTACCATCTGTCAGGGACATATGAGGATCATCCCTGTTTGTGACTATTGTAACTTCTGTTGCGCCAAGGTGGTAATTTTTCATTCTGTCTTACTTCTCTGCAATGCATCTTGTTGCTAAGTTCTACCTTGTCATTCTGAATTTATTGTGGACACCCCCCCAGTCCTGAAAATAGTAAATTGATTTCAGATTCTTTGTTAAAAACCCATTGTAACTCATTTAATGTGCTTGCTTTTTCACAGTGCTTGTGTCACTTCCTGTGTTTTAATACAGGTGAAATAAACAGTTTAAGACGTTAAATAGTTTAGATCAAAATGTCATGCTGGACACCTGCTCTTAACACCCTTTTGAAAAACTGGGTAATAGCTTGAACTACAGCTGCCTTCTTCTTTCCAGCATCCTTCTTCTAAGCTTCTCAGAATATACAGTTTACCAGGTATTGCCTGGCTTTGTGTGTTTTTGCTCATGTTGCGTGAGATCCTAACTCTATGCTTTTAATGAGTTTTATCAATGAAATACACAAACAGATCTTGAGAGCTGAGAATATGAAGTTTAATCAGCTGTATAATGTTGAATAATGGCTGGAATGTAACAGTTATGGACAGGAGTAACTGTAGCTGCAGAACTCTTCTTTCTTTGTTGGATCCCTGCATATTTGTTGTTCTTTATGTATATTTTACCCCAATGGACATTGGTGACAAGAGGTGTCACTCAGGGGTCTGTACTGGGACCAGTAATATTTGATATCTTCATTAATGACACAGATGGTGGGATTGAGTGCACCTTTGCCAAATCTGCAGGCAATACAAGTGTGGTGCACTTGACACGTGTGAGGGATGGGATGCCATCCAGAGTGATCTGGACAGACTTGTGATGTGAACCTGTGGCAATGTCAGGGGGTTTAACAAGGCCAAGTACAAGGTCCAGCCCTTGGGTCAGGGCAGCCCCCAGTATCAGCAGAGGTTGGTGGCTGAGGGGATCAAGAGCAGCTCCAGCAAGAAGGACTTGGACATGCTGGTGGATGAAATGGTGGTTGTGAGCTGACGGTGTTCACTAATGGCCCAGAAAGTGTGGCCAGCAGATTAAGGAAGATGATGCTTCTCCACTCTCGTACCAGAGTCCCAGCCTGAAGAGCTGCATACAGTACAGTTCTGCAGTCCTCAGGACAGGAAAAACTGACATGTTACAGCAGGTCCAGAGGCCACCAATAGGATCTGAGGGCTGGAGCATCTCTCCTGTGAGGGCAGGCTGAGAGAGTTATTCAGCCGGGAGAAGAGAGGGCTCTGGGGAGACCTTATAGCACCCTCCAGTACGTAAAAGAGTCTCTGAGAAAGCTGGAGAGGGACTTTCCAGTAGGGTCTGTGATGACTGGATGAGGGGGGATGGTTTTAAAATAAAAGACAATTGACTTAGATTAGATACAAGGAAGAAGATTTTACCATGATGGTGGTGAAACTCTGGGACAGGTTGCCCAGAGACGTGGTGAGTACCCCATCCTTGGAAACATAGTGGGGCTTTGAGCCACCTCATCTGTGAACATCTTGCAGATGTTCCTGCTTGCTTCAGGACTAGATGACTTTAAAGGTCACTATTCTATGATTTTTTTTAGTTAGATTTTGTGTTTTCTGATTAACTTGGATGTTTGGCCGGAGAATCTTGACCTTGAGCAAGGAACAGCTTCTTAGAGCTGGGAGTGCTCTGGGTGTCTATTCAGCGGCACTTAACTTGGTGTAACATGATCCTGAAATTCCCAGGTTTTCAGTTTAGACATAAAGCACTGCCAGACATTCTACTGGAATTACATCTAGAGCAGAACATTGTGCAGCTATTGCGTATATGAAAGTATTTAATTCCTTTTAGTGTACCCAGTTTCCTACAAATAACTTCCTTCTTAAGCTGTTTGTACAAGAATAGAAGCTAAACCCATGTTTTGATGTTTATGATCTTTATTGTGACAATTTTACTGTTTGTGACATACCTTGTTCATGATCAAACATGGAAACTTCTTTTCACAAAAAAAATAAATTGGTGGGTTGATTGATCTTGCTTTTACCATGTAGCTTTTGTATTTTTTTTTTTGTTCTGTATAAACACTTAATGGCTTTCTGTGATTAACTAGCTATGGAAAATAACCTTGTTTTGTTTTTAAAGTGTGACGTTTGTTTTTATTTTTCTCCTTGGTTCAGTTGCAAATCACAGTTCTTCCAGGGAAAAGGAACGGGACTTAAACTTACATAACTTCTTGGATTTTATTGGTGTCCTGCTTTAGGGCAAATCTGGGAGAAAACCTCCACAGCACTACCCAGCACAAGAATGAATGATATCAAATTACAAAACCCTTCGCCGCTCCAAAGAGATGACAAACTTCAGAGGGTCTCTTTCCTGTGGGTGTTCGCTCTGTTACCAGTCCCTCTGGCATTGGAAAATGCCGCTGCCCAGGCTGGGCTCCCGGTAGTCCACGGGTGCAAGCTCCCGGTGCTCCCCCGAGTCCCCAGTCCAGAGCAGGTTCAATTCGTTTCAGAAAAAGGGAAATAAAACAGTCCAGGAAGACCTCTCTGCTCCAGCTAGCTGGAAAGCCAAGGCGATCTGTCTCTTGTTGTTTGTCTGTGCTGTAGTCAAAACTCCCAATGCGGGGGAGCAAGTACAGTCTCTGATAACAGACTCGGTGCTTCTTTTCCACTCACTTTTACTCTTAGATGAAATTTTAAGAATACAAAACCTGTTTCTGGGCTAGGTGGACAAATGGGGATACAATTTAACATCATAATCAACCCAGGACAATTGGGTTCTTGTGTGCCTTTTTTTTTTGCCCTCCAGCTCCCAAAACGTAATTCTTCAGGGCTTTTCAGATTAGCAGTGTCTTTGTTTTTAGTAATTTTGAAAGCATTAAAAATTATTTGCTTATATGTTAAAGTCCAGTTCATGGATTCCACTCCTGCAAACTCATTATCAGCCAGTGCCCCAGAGTTTTTATTCTGTGGATTGTATCCTGTGAGGTCTACTAATTAACAAACCCGCATCTTTAGTCTCAATTTCATAGAAATAAGATTTGAAATACAGGTCTTTAATAAAGCAACAAAACCCAAACCACATTCTAAGAAATTACATCTTTACATTACTAAGATTTGTCTCCTTTTTTTTCAGATGATTGCAAAGGGAAAAAATGCTTCTGAGCTGTTTCCTGCTGTTGTGAAGAATGTTGCCAGTAAAAATATTGAGGTATTCCTCTAACTTGTTAAGCATACTGTTATGGAAAATTTGTTTATGAGAATTTTATCTAATTGTATTAGACTTCAACATAAAGCATAAAATCTCCAGTGTCATTAATGGAACTTTTTAGGAGTTTATTTCAATAAGGACATTATGATAATAATTTTATGCATAAATAATGGGAACCTGTTGGGTGATTTGGAGGAAAGAATCTTTACAGCTCTTTACACTTTTTAAAAAGTTACTTAATTTTAGAAAGTTTTGAAGTGTGGTGTTAATTGAGAAAAGTTGTTGTAGTTTATTTGAAGTGTGGTGCTTTTTGCAAAGCTTGGGCTTGTGCTACATTCTATTTTTAAATGTCTGTTGCAAATCAAAGCTGAAAGGTAATGACTGGGTAAAAAAAGTGTGTTCTTACATCTATATTGGCTATTAACAGACACACAAAGTAGCTTGCTTCTGTATTTTTTAATTTTTATTTTTTTCATTTCTTGTAAGAAAGCAAGGGAGGAAATCTATCTTAGACTAGTGAAAATTAAGATTTCTAGAATGTGAAAAAATTGAAGTTGTATTAAATGATGATGTGTTTAAATCCACAGGGTTACTGTTGTATAACCACAGGGTGTATGTAGAAAATGTGACTCTGATGCTCACTAGCATTACTGTGCATAATCTGACAGCCTCCCTGCAGAAGTGTCAGAGTTATAGTTGACTTGACAAATGAGATTTTGATAAAAATAGCATCTGTAAGTTTATAGTTTTGAGACCTCATGGTGCCTAACAAGCATCAGTTTGATGAAAGTAGGGTGACCATGCAATGACTTTAGTTACTTCCTACTGCTCATGATTGTAATTTCTGAAAAATGTGGGCAACAGTTGTATGAAGTATTGTATTTTAAGGAGAGGTATGGTTCAGTTCTTCTGTCCTCTTCTGAAAATGTGTGCTTCAGTCTTTGTTATTAATGGGAACAAAAAAATTTCTTTTCCCTGACTTATGGCACTGAAGATTATATTTCCTATGATGAAGGCTTCAGCAAATCCCTTTCTCACTCTAACATGCTGTGATATAATGGATAAAACATCAGTTTTCTTCCGTATTTACATGGATGGATAGTAATAGTCAAGTTTGAGTTTAATTGTAGCTTTAAAGAAATTATTCTTTTTTAGTTACTATGAAAACTTTCGGGTTTTTTGTTCTTTGAGAGAGTGTATATATTTGGCCAAAGCCAAATATTGAGCTCCGGTAAGTCAAGGAGGTGTAAGTATGCAAAGATGCTAATTCAGAGTATTTCAGAAACTTACTGTATTAAAATCATTTTAGAAGTTGTAATTGTACTTTCAGTAATAGGTAGTAAAAAGATACTTGATGAGAAATCAGACTAGTTAAATATTCTGTTCCACTGTAATTTGAGTTTATAAGTTATAAATAGTCTTAAGTCCAGTTTTAAACAATGAGACCTTACACAAAGAGAAGCGCCTTAATATTATCAGTCTGGAGTGCTTTTAACTGTTAGGGCTGGAACCTCTCGTTCCTCTGACAGAGTCAAGATTGTCCCAGTTCCAGCCTTTAAGCCTACTTCAGTAGTGAAGCTGAGACTGTATCCCTCAGTAGGTGTGCACATATGCATAAATATTGTATCTGTACATATATAGAATAAATATGTATGTACAGAGGCAACCACACCATCAGTCACAGGGTATTCGGGTGAGCACAACACCAGCAGATTGGCAGTTCAGGATGGTCTGCTGGTGGGAATGTGTATGTATACACAGTGTTCATCCACGCTCTGCCCAATATCTGGCCCATGGATCTCAGTCACCACTGTTGATGGCACCTGGACATAGGAGCCCCTAAGGCTGTATCCCTTTTTCATTTGCTGGTACAAACATCTTTACACATATGAATGCCTCTAAACCAGGACTCTCCTGCTCCCTCATGGACTTGCCCTTGGACACACAGGTGTGTGCACCTGTGCGCATGTACAACTAGATCTCGCCAGAACTTCCTTGCTCCTCTATAATGTAAACCCCTCTTGTTATGCCCTTGAAGAGATGCACAAAAAGCTATGGTTCTTTGCTCTAGAGACCCACAGGCCATGAGCTTTCCTTGCAGCTGGATGGGTCTTCAGTGGTCTGTGCCATAGCCAGCTCCTCCTGTGGTCTTGCCCTTAGATGCTCAGACCCACACCTACTTCCTTCCCAGGCTTCTTCACCTACTTGTCAGCTGGTGCAGCTTGATGCACTCATATACCTGCACGCATTCCAGTCACTGGCACCACAGACACCTTGGCTTGTGCTTGATTTCACATATTCTGGTCTCTTCAGTTACATGCATGCTCATGGACTGTCTAGCCTGTGGTCCCAGCTTAGCTGTTGGCAGCTAGACCCTCAGTTGTTCCAGATCCTGGCCACCCTGCGCTTAGAGATCCCTATGGCTTTGTCACATTGCAGTTGCTGGAGTCGTTCTTAAGTCCCGTCACTCTGGTCTTTCTAGTTGCTGGTGCCCAACAGCAGCCCTCCAGCCTGTGTCCTGACTGTAGCTGCAGGCATGTAAACACATCTTCACACTGAATAAAGAGTACCTCAGCAAGGAAAGTAGTTTAGAATTAAATATAATGAGTCAATGGAACAGATTTTACTATTCATGTGCAGGGAACAGAAGGATAGATGTACCAAGTATCAAACTGTTCAGCCATTTTACCCTTCTGTTTTTCCCTGACTTAATTCTTTCCAGTTCATGAAGATTTGCCTTGCTTCTCCTTCACTTTAGCTCTTCCCCAGAACATCCCATGTCTAAAATACTTTTCATATGTGTCCCATTTCTATACACATAAAACACCTTCAGTCTGAAAGGTGCTCTGGTTTTTGTTGACTCTTGGTGGTTTTAACACCTGGGCATGGGAACTGAGGCTCTCCCGAGGTTGTTCTCAGAGGACTGTGACAGCATATCCTTTCTCTGAGTCCTAAGTTTGGATTTTTAAATCAGGGCTCAGTGCTCTGATGCAGGAAAATGGAGATAAAGAAGTGGTATAGCATGTTAATTTATTTAAAGAGAAGTGAAGGGCATCTTAATGTTTACAGAAGTACCTTATGATTTTTTTGTTGTAAATGCATACTGACCTCAGCTTGGTTATGTGCATCAAGTCATGGATGGTAAGGATACAAAAAGTGACCTAATAAACAATTGGTGGTATAGAACAAAAGTAAGTCTTTATCAATAATTCATGGATTTTTATATGCTTATATTGATAAATTAATTAAACAAATCTGCCTGTGTTCCTCAAGCCTAATGTGCCTCTGTTATGATTAGCTCTACAGAACAGAACATTTTAACATTGAATGAAGGTAAATGGTAAAAGAGTAGTGTAGTCACGAAGCTCTGAGTGCTTCCATTTCTAGTCACAGAGTGGTTTCAAGGAAAGGAGGCTTTCTTTGCACACCTGCAGTCATTCAGTGCACAGGCCTCTTGTGGTCAATGTTGATTGCTACTTCTCTACAGCTGAACAAAAAATAATTTAGTATGGTATAACCTTCTGTGATTTAATATTATGGTTTTTTGCCAGAATTGGCACAAACATAGATCTTCTGCTAGTGACAGTAATTATTTTCACAGCTGTAGTTGAGGGTCTTTCAGAATTTTCCATTATAAACCCCAACAGTCAGTTTACTACTCAAATGTAAAAAAATGTTTTCACTCTTCCTGGGTATGAATGGTAAAGTGAACTAAATTGAATCCCCTTCTCCCCAAAATCATACTGAGGTTTTCTTAACCTTTGGACATTGCATCCTTTGTAGTATGCTTATATTGCATCTTTTGAATGCTTGTAGTCATGCAGACATAAATCTAGCATCCTTTATTTTCATCCAAGATCAGTGCTCTTTTAATCAGATTTGAGATGGGTAAGTTACCACACTTCAGCTGTAAGTTGTTTCCACTTTCAAATGTGTTAAAGTTATTTATTTTGAGTTTCAGGGTAAAATAAAATGGACTTCTTGAAATTCTTGACTATTGCCCTTTAACCTATTCTCTATGAGAAAAAAAAAGTGTGCTCAAGTGATCAGTTTCTCCATCTTAGATTATTATAGTCTTAAGTTACTAGTTAACAATATAAAGCAGAACTTTGGGTTACTAGCCTTCATCTGACTGTTTCATTAATTAGGTAGCATTGCAGCACCTCAGGTGTTTTGTAAGATAATCGAGAAGCACGTGAGTGCTCCAGGAATCTTATTAGCTTTTTCTTCAAAGAAGAAAATGTTGATAAAACTGGGAAACCTAGAAGCTAGTTTTATAGAATTCTAAGACCTTTTCATAGTGATATTCACTGTGCTTTTTCTTTTCAGATAAAAAAGCTTGTGTACGTTTATCTGATGCGCTACGCAGAGGAGCAACAAGATCTAGCATTATTGTCCATCAGTACTTTCCAGCGTGCTTTAAAAGTGAGTGACTACTAAATAACATTTTATAGGGAATTCTGAGCTGGTAGCACAAAAATAAAAATATGTGTGTAAGTGTAGTTTGGTGAACTAAAACATGTAAATAACTACATCTGATAAAGTAGTTTTAAGTTACGTGATTGGCCAAGTTTTTCTCTGCAACCTCAAACCTTGTCAAGCAGCTAAGTAAGCCTGAAAGAAGTAAAATTACTTCACTTAAGAAGAGCAGAAGAATGGTGCTTTCAAATCCACATGCCAACCATTTAATTTCTGGAATGACTTTCCTCATTCCAATATAACTTACATGTATGGACAAAGACCCTGTTATTACCATGAGCCACCTATGTTCCTTTTAATTGATGTAAAAGAAAGCTTTGTGTACAACAGAGAATTGAAACATAAGGAAGACAGTAGTACTTAAAATATTCAGTGTTTGAATATTCTAATTTATTCTATATTATTATTATTCTAATAATGTCATGTCAGTCACATGGTACTTTTTCATTAAAAGCACTGAAAAAATATCCTTTTGTACTCTTGTTTCAGATGAGATAACAATGATAAATGGGATTAGACAGCAAACTTTAGGATTGCCTTTGAAGTGTGACTGTGGAGAGAAGAAAGATTTATTAAGTCTGTTCTGAAATTTTGCCAGTTTTTATAATAAGAGATTAGGTTTTCTTTGTACCCTTCTTGTACTCTAGGCTCATTTCTGTTATGTCACTTAACCCACACCTTGCATTTTGTTGGAAAACGTTGCAATCAGAGCACCATCTGTGCAGCTGTAGGAGGGATCCCACATCGACTGAATAGTTTTCTGCCCCCTTCCCTTGAACTTTCATTCCAGTATCATATGTACTGCCTTCGCTATCTCTGACGGCCATGGAAAGCTTGAATACAAATGACTTTGTATCCAGTATTTTTTGTGATACATGTATACAGTGAACACTCCTCATGGCATAACTATTTAATAGTCCGTGGGTAATGAGAGCAGAGAGAAGAGTGATAATGTTGTGGCTGAGTAGCAAAAAGAGCAACTGGTGGTGTGGCAAGGATGTAGACACCAAACTAGGGGAGATTGTCAGCAACTAAAGAAATTACCAAGCCTGCTATGAAAGATAGGTTTCTGTTAATTTCTTGTAATGTTTTGTTTCTCATTTTGTAATGATTATAATTTCACTTTATGTGTGGACTTCTTTTTTTACCTCCCTCTATCGAAGGAACTTTTTATTTTCAACTTAAGTGGCTGCAGATGACCTTGCAAACTATGGTAGGAACAAGATATTTTTCCAAAAATGGTCAAATAAAGGGCTTTCACTATCCAGATACTTACTATTTAGAACCTTATAAGAGGTAGGAATATTGAGATCTTAGATGAATTGGTTATTAGGTAATACCAGTCTGTAAATATGTGTTGCCAGCTCTCAGTCCTTAGGAGAAATATTCTTTGGGAGATTACCTTCTGGCAAGACTACGTGCATTATAATGAATTAATGATGCTGCAATTTCACTTTGCTAGATTTCAGGGGATTTAGTACTTGATTAAGCAACATTTTCCCCTTGTGTTCCAAGCCCATGATTAATGGATAAAGTTTACATAACAGTTCATCCAATTACAGATGTGTTGTATCTCCAAGCTAACCATAGTATTGTAAAACTGACCAAGGACTGGGGCAAAAGAAGAGAGGATAAGAAATAGAAAAAAGTCTCAAAGCATTTACCATTTGACATGTTTCTTAAAATTGTTTTTTTACTGGCTTCAGTTTACTCCTTGCAGTAAAGCATAATATGGATATTTTGCCAAGAACTTGAATGGGAATGTCACAACTGAGAACAACGTTTTTATTGGCATTTCACAAATATAAGTAATAAAATTTAGGTAGTGTGTCTTTCAGAGTATCTGAATTTTACTTGGATTGCAGCAAATGTATCAGATTATTAAATTAAATATTAGTCTTTTTTATCCATAATTAGCGTATTTTTAATGTTAATGATTTACTTTGTAAAATTTTCATATTTTTATAATATTTAATATTCTCTTTCTTAATTTGTTTTGCTTTTTTTTTTATTTCTTTGTGTTATGTGTGGCACATTTTCTTTATTAGCGTGGCCTTCACTTGCAAGTCTTAGATTTACATGTTTTAATGTGTCATCACTAATCAGTGTAAACACAGCAGTAAATTTAATGTTTTTGCACTGTTTTATTTTATTTCTCCCCTTCACCCCTGTTCTTTAGGATCCTAATCAGTTAATCCGTGCAAGTGCTTTAAGAGTTTTATCCAGTATACGTGTCCCAATTATTGTTCCTATTATGATGCTTGCTATTAAGGAAGCTTCTTCTGATTTATCTCCTTATGTGAGAAAGAATGCAGCCCATGCCATCCAAAAACTGTACAGGTAAGTGATTCTGGAAATTACTGAAAAACAATGTTATGACAGTTGTGGGCTACATTTATAAAGGCTACTGTGACTGGCACGTCTCAGATCCATTTCTTTAAAAGTATAGGGTATGTGAAGACATTCTGTCATTCAGCTGGTTTGGTTGTAATTCTGGGAATTCCCTTGCTTGCTAGGCTTAACAGGATAACTATAAAGAGATACAAAAAAACCTGATACACTATCTTTTATTTTTTAATATACTAGTTATTTTCTTCTATGTAACAACTGTTTTGATGTATTGATGTTTTGATGTATTCTCAGTATTTATGAATTCAGTGTTTCAAGTCTGTATGATTTATGTGGCACATGTGACAAAAGAATGCTAACTGTTAGAAATTCTATCTGTGCAAGTCCAAATCTTTCCAATCTTCCTACTTCAGAAATTCTTGCTGTGTGAGAGTTACTATATAAATATATATATATATATTTATATATAAGTGGCTACTGGTTTGCAGAAGTGGAGTCAACAGAACCTGTACCTTTGCAAAACATCTCCAGGCATTTATTCTACTACTTTTATTTCATCTATGCCAAAAAGTGGAGGTTTAGAGACACTAGAGGTTCTGAATGAGGTAACCTGAGGCTGCTACAATTTCATGCCCCTTCAGACCACCAAGTCACAACTCTGAGCATGCATTCCTAATGGGCATGTAGACACTGACTGATACATATACAACACAAATACACGAAGCCATCTATACAGATCACCAGAGTCAGACATGAGCAGTCATGCAGACAATACCAGCACCAGCAGCCTTACTCTGTTGCACTCTGGCTGATCAGTGTACAGACACATTTGCGTGCCTGGATGTGTACAATATGGATCCCTAATACTAACCCTAGATGCTCAGTGTTTCCAGTAAAAGGCTTTTGATCCCCAGTCTCGCAGTCAGGGGCACACACAAATGCACAATGCTTTCAAACCTTCTGCACTTCCTTCTGCAGATTCCCTTAGTCAGACGCACACATGCCCAACTCTTTTGCTTGAACACTAATGAATCCCACAGTATCTGGATTTAGGCACTAAGACTTTGCTGTGAGGGGCCCATATACATTTTTACCTCTCTTAAGCTAGGTGGAGAGGAAGTGATGAGAGAAACAGAGACTGAGACACTCAAATGGATGTCTCAATAGACTTCCAGACCTTACTGTTTCTTCTGTAGTTTGCCTGAATTCCTTGGGCTGTCTGGTAGACAAAATCTCCAGTTATTGCACTCAGACACACATATAGATGTCTAGCCTAGATCTATGGCCCCACTTCAATAGTGGGCTTCCCAAGCCACCTAGTCTGGTTTGATATTCTCAGGCAGTCACTCAGTGACAACATACATGATTGTTCTCGTTGCTGGTGCTGCAATTATACAGGCCTGTATATCCCATGGTTTAACTCTTCTGTATCACACATGCACACACAGTAGAGCCTGTCTCTGTAGTCATCAGGTTCACAGCGTAGATAGATAAATGTATGTGATGGGTTTTAGCACTAGCTAAAATCACTAAGGTACTTACTCATTTTTTGCTGTGAGATATGGATTAGGAGAAGGGCAAAACAGGCTTAAAACTTAAAAGGAATAAAGAAACTTTATTAACAGGACTACAAGAATAAGAAACCAGAATAAATCCTCCAGAAACCTTTCCTTCCCCCACCCAACCTTTTTTTTTCCCAGCTGACAACATAGAGACAAAACCTGGGATGTTAATGCAGTACAAACTATACAATAGTCTTTTCATCAGTGTCTGTACTGAGAGGAGTTTTCTCTTGGCATTCCATGGAGAGTTCTCCACAAGAAACAGTTTTCTCGTGGCTTTTCATTTCTATGACTGGCAGCTGCCCAGGCAAAAACTCTGCCATCATGCCCTCCTCCCATTTTCACACCACTCAGAGGTGTGTTCATGGGCCATGAACTCAAGGGGTATTATTTTAAGGATGAGTTATTCAAAGGCGAAGGTTCTCTTCATCTGTGGATCTGTGATCATGTGATCTCGTCTCTGTGATCATCTCTGGGAGCAGAGGTTTTCTTCCTCTCTCCCTGGGGGCACAGGGTCTTCATCAGCTCTAATTTCTCTGTTCAAGCGTCTCATGGGATCACAGCTGCTCCACCATCTGCTCAGCTTCATCAATGGATACCTTTGGTCATATCTACAACTTGAATACTTCATCCCCCTAGTACTCTTTAACAAATTAAAGGAGATTTTTCAGAACATTATTGTCCATCTCCACGGCCCTACCGAAATAATATTTCAGTTTATTAAAGCATCTCTGCATTCTCCTTCCATCTGAAGCTTGACTCTTTCTTTTACTCATCTTGATGTTTAATGTTGTCTCTTATGTGTTGATCACTCCCACTTTTCTCACTCTGGAGAGGGGATTAAAGTCTGTGGTCTCGCCTGTTTAGTGAAAGGGTTAAAATCTGACCCAAGCCACCGCAGGCGTTTATGGTGTTGGATTTCAGGTGTCTCTCTCATCCCAGCAGCTGCTGGGAGAGACCAGACAGTTTTTGGCCTGGAGCTGCCTGTGCAGGCAGTGGTGGGGGGAGTGTCAGCGAGTATCAACAGCTGTCTGGGGGCCCCCCCAGAAAGAGCTTCGGCCACCCCTCCAGAACAGGACCTTGAGGGCTTCTTGGGAGAAGCCAGTGCTGCAGCACAGCCTGGCCTGGCCTGGGGGATGCCCTGCAGTCTCAATCCCCTGCCTGGGAGCTCCTGGAGTCTGGCTCAGTCCCCCTCTTCCAGGTTGCACAGGCTGTGGAGGAGCAGGGCAAGCCGCACCAGGGTTCTGGTACCCTTCAAGGCCAGGAAGAAAGAGAGGAGTTCCCGGGCTTGGGTTTTTAAAAGGTGATATTCACAAAGGTGAACTGACTCTTCAGTGGTGCAAAATGCTGACAGTTCTCAGGACTGGCCAGCTATTGGCCTTATCTCAAGCAGAGAAGAAACTCCCAGCAGCTTCTCTCAGAGAAATCACTTCTGTGGGTGTTTTCTGCTTCTTTCCCTAAATGCCAAACTACCACAGTGTACTGAGTAACAAAGCATTTATATACAACTGGCTCCTTTTATGCACCTCTCCCTCTATTTTCCTGTTCTTGTTCCTCCCAAGATCATTTGCATCCCTCCATTTCCCTGCCTTTCACTTCTCCCATAAACATCCTATAGTACGTCTTGTCTTACTGGCATTCATAGTAAGTCTTAGCCATGTAACTAGTAATATCCCTAAGTCTTAAAGGTACTCTGGAGATCCTGCCTTATGGTGTGTTCATTTCAGGACCAAGGGGCTGATGGCTTTTCCATGGCAGCTCTCTGATAAACTTGGGCAGGGACTTCTTCCTTCTGGTGATCTTTATAGGTTTTTTTAGTGAGCTGAGTGCTGTCATGTGATGCCCCTTTATCATGTAACCATCCATTCTCTTATCATGTAAATCCATTCTCTTCTCATAAAAGAGAATGGATTTAAAGTCTCTTCCTGCTATTTAAATAGTTGATTTTTTCTTAGCAACTGGTTCCAGTATGCAAAAACTTTTTGGCCTGAATTATTCTCTATATATAGAATGTCTTTTTTTGCCGGGTTTTTTTGGGTTTTTTTTCCCCTGATATAGTTAAAACTCTTTGGAGGAGTTCAGCAGGAGAAAATGGTCTGATAGTGGCAGCAATTGTCCATTTGGACAGTAGGCAATTTCGTGGAATTTTAACTGAAATTGATGCCTCAATTTCTTCTTTTCATGACAGTGAAGTTTATTTTACTAACAGATTGAGGAGTTCATTGGTAATTGGTGCAACATGGAAAATGCTGAAATCTAATGATTACTACTCCCATCACTAGTATTAATAGGTTCCGTACTGGCACTAGATGCCATAATGGGAGCAAATTACAGATCTCTTTAGCCTCTTTTATTTTCTCTCTGAAAATGGTCCCTTCCGTGTCTTAAATATCAGGACAGTAGAGGGGGAGGAATATAAATTCAGTTGTTGGACCCCTTACTGAAGACCTTCTTGATCACATAAAAGAAATTGTTTTGCTCATGTTTTTTAGCTTTAAGTATTCTTTTCTCTCTAAATTTTCTGCCAGTTTTTAAAATTTGAAATAAGACCTTTTTGAAAGACTTATGGCTTTTCCTGTGAAGGTTTTAGTCTTTGGCAAAAGATTCAGTAAGACTCCTTTTACAAAAATAGAAGTTAGAATGAAAGGTGACCATAAAGTAGTTATGGAACAATGTACTCTTTTGTTGCTTATGATGATAGTGGCTTCTAACAAAGTTTTGGTTTACATTTTGCATGTTCCAATATTGCTACGTCTTAGAGCCTTAGTGAAGTAGTATTCAGCCAGATAATTACTTTGTGAATCTGTAGCTGGAGGGATATACAGTGTATTAGGGCAGTCCATCACTCAGCATTAAAACTGAAGTATACAATAATGACCAAATACTCCCTTACTTATCTGTAATTGTATCCATGTTGAAGTGACTTTCCAAAGGCATATCTTTCCAAAGACACATCTCTATGGGTCTTTGTACTCACTTTTTCTTTCTATTTTCTTTTGACTTGGCTTTAAATTCTTCTGTGCTGTATAGATCCATGAAGAAGAAGCAGCTGGACTGAAAGGTTTGTCCTTACTTGCCTAAGAAGCAAGTTTGACAATAGTGGATATCTCTGGCAAATTTTTCTCTGCTCTTGTAAACTGAAAAGATACTATGAAGGTTGTTGCTTGCAACTTTTGTTTATCTTCTGCTTTTGCTATTTATGTAGGACTTCAAACAGTCTGTTTTCATTAGCTTGCACCCCTGCTTTTTATAGGTACACTTGAATACAGATGTGCACGTTTGAGTTCCAATACTTCTGACTAAAATTGGTGGTTAACTTAAAAGTGGTTGAACTGTCTTACTCAAAGCTTTATGTTGATAATTAGATAATAAAACTATAAATCTTCTTTGTCCTGATGTTCATTCACTGCTGAATTATATTCATGCTGAAATTCACTTCTGCAAAAGCAGTGAGAACCTTGTGACTTAACATCTGAAGTTCAGTCAAGTTTTCTGTGTTGGTTGGCCTGTCTTAATGTTTCTTAGATGCTAGTTTTTTTATGAGTTTAAGTTTCCTATAGAACACACATAAAGGATATAAGATAAAATAATATTTATAATTTAATACTCTTGACTAATTTTCGGTCAAGTTCTTGTGCAATGACTTCTTTGGAATCCTTGATTTTCCTGGAAGTGGTTTCTTCAAAGTTCTTTGTTCCTAGTTTGTGTTTAAAGGCCAAAAAACCAAACCTGCTTTAATTTTAGATATGTGTGACCAAATTAGTTAAAATAATTTTATTTTTCTTTCTAGTCTTGACCCAGAGCAAAAGGAAATGTTGATTGAAGTGATAGAAAAGCTTTTAAAGGATAGAAGTACGGTAAGAAACAGTTTTTGTGACACGTATATATTTTTAGAGTTTACTCCCGAGAGTGTCATTCAGCAATAATACCCTTTCCTAACCCTTGCCACTGTGATTTTGTATGTTTTTAGACAGAAGTATCATTGTGTATTTATGCATTTATAGTATGACTGTAACAATGACTGTCTTTTAATAAGATGTAATTTTATTTGCATCATGACTCTGTTAATTAATGTCTTTGTTAGTGTTTTATGTATGGTTCTTTAAACTTTATTTTGAAAATTAATGTTATAAAACGAATCAGTGTGCAAGTGTTCATGTATAAATTTTCATACGCACTTTTTCATTGGGAAATTAGTTTGATAATTTCAGTTAGTTTGTAGTACTTTAAGAATCAATTACTTGAGTATGATGCACAGTGTGCCAATTGACATCCATCTATCTTGCAGTGTGTATTGTTGTTACAAAATTATATTTGTTGTGCAGTTGTTTGTTCTTTACAGTATCTCCACTTCCAGTCTGATAAATAAGAGATGTTCTGGCATAATTTCTGTAAATTTAACACTGCTGTTACATTTTTACTTGCCCTATATAGCTGAAGGTTTTCCATATGAACTCCTGGATGTCACACAGGGGTCACATACTTTATTTCATTTTATTTTGCAAATAAGTTTCCCACTTGTAAACTAGAAAGGTAATTGACCAAAGAATCAAAGTTAGATTTCAAAGAGAAACCAGATTTGTAAATCAAAACATTTTCATGTTCTTTTTTTGTTCAGGTCACTAATTAAATGAATGTAATCCTTTTTGACCAAATGAAAGTATTACTAGGTACCAGATAGTGTGTTGCTTCACCTGCTGTTTGCCAAGTGTTTTTGTAACACAACTGTATCCTCTATGGTTGTAGCGCACAGTCAAGTTGTTCAGAGCATAAAAGGTGCTGTTCACTAAAAGACATCCTATGACAGCCAGTGAAGGGTAACTGAACAGAGCTTAGTGGTTCAGCAGACAGTAAATCAGTTAGGTCTCCTGACTGCATCTGTGCTTGACTTGACAGAGGCCTTTGAGCTTGTGTGAGGTTGCACATGCAGTGGTTCTTCATATATTTTATTTCATGGTTCATGTTCATTGTATACATGTAGACTGTGAATGTGGGATTAGGTTGTTAGTACCGGTGGAGGAATAAAGGGCTAAAAGCTACCAAAAAAAGGTAAAATCCCTGAGTTTGTACTCTGTTTCCTAGGCCTTTTATGGTAAATGGTTATCCCGTGCCTAGTCATTTACACATTTATTTTAACAAAGAAGTATAGAGTAGGTTTGGATCTTTTACCTCCTTGGAATTTGGAATTACTTATAAGGAGATAATGGGTTCATTTCTTAGTCGGTGCTACAATTTTGGTGCCTCTGTGACACTGAATATTTGGCACCATGTTTATGGAGATACCAGCTGAAGCAATAGGTAAAAGTTATAGACTACACTTAAGTCTTCTGTGTTTGTTTGGAGACATATATAGTTAACTGCTACAACTTTTTGTTCCCTCTGATCCCTCTTTGTCTATTCCCTAGCAAGACCTGACTCCAGTCTGGGCTGACATCTCAGCTTCAGAAGTCCTAGTATTTTGGGAAGTAACATGGAGAATAATTATTTCAGAGAGAAAACTTACAGATCTCTCTTCAAGATACTCTGCATCTAAGTGTGGTCTTTCATCCCAGACTCCACAGCTTGTGGTGGTTTAAGATGGATCAGTCTCTCTTCCGTCTTTCATAGCTTTGAAGGACTAGTCTAGCATGGCAAAGCTTTATCTTAAATGGTTATCTTTTGTCACATACCACTGCATGTTCCCAGAAAGCCTCCACATTTACTAACAGAACATGCACAGTACACATGTATTTTGTTAGCAGGTAACTCCAATCTGAATAAGCTTATTCTTTGCCTCTAATTGGAAAACAGCAATTTGCTCACAGTGGGGAAATCAAGAGTGCCATTTGTAGCTAGTTTCAGTCTTGAAAATTGGAGGAGATGCAGCTGCTTAAAGGTGGTGGTCCTTAAGTACAGGTGTGTACATATGTGGCCTTAGGCTTGCGACTTTATAGGTTTAATAAGGCTGCCTCCTGGGGAAATTGGTGTTAATTTGATTCATTTTTTTTAATTCTTTAAGGAAAGCTGCATTTCATACACTTAACCTAAAAGCGAAAGCTCCTTCAACATATGTTAAAAGAGACAAACATTTTTAGAAAGTATTTTGCAGTATTGCTGAAGAAAATAAGGTCAATTTGCTGCCATAGCAATTCTTCGAATGGGACCAAACTGTAAAACAGCAGCTTTTACATAGACTTATGAAGTGCCTTTATTTGATTAGTGGTATGTGTCAGCTTTTTGCAGCTCATGTTGCCTATTTGACAGCCAAGGTGCCTGAAATTTGTAGGGTGATAATGTAGAACTAGAACCAAAAATCTTTACTTGACACTGATCTTTGGATTCCTTCTAATTAAATGCAGAGCTGTTCCCTTACATTGATATTAGTTGTCATTTCCTGTTAGCTCTAATCTAATGTCAACAAATCAGTTTGTTCATTAAATAGTTTTTTCACAAGAGTGGGAGAATCTTAGTGACTTAGTAGAATATCTGTGGTTTTCCACCTTTTTTCACCTGATGGAAATATCAAGTTACTTTTGGCACTTCTACGTGCTTAAGAGCTGATAATTCTCAGACAAGCCATGATATGTTGTATGTCAACCACTGGATCTGAGATAACCCACTGTTGATTGATTATTGACTGTTTTGATTATAACTTTTTTTGGTTTGTTTTTTGTTTTTTTTTTACTCAATGTGGTTTTTTTTAAATCCATTTGGTCTGGACATGTTTGGCGGGAAAATATAATTAGTAACATCAACTATGTATATAACAGTCTGTCATGGTTTTAAAGCATTGGCTAAAAAATCACTAGAAAACTTACTCATTTCTTGCTGTGAGATATGGATTAGGAGAAGGGCAAAACAGGCTTAAAACTTAAAAAGAATAAAGAAAGTTTATTAACAAAACTACAAGAATAAGAAACCAGAATAAAACTTCCAGAAACCCTTTCTCCCTACCACCCAACCATTCCCTTGTTTAATTGACAACATAGAGACAAAAAAAAAAAACCTGGTGGTTAAAACAATCCCAACTTGGCTATAGTCTTTTCATCAGTCTTTGTAGAGAAAAAGAAGTTCTCTTGTCAATCTATGGAGTTTCTCACAAAGAAAACCATTTTCTCTTGGCTTTCTATTTTTCTGACGCCAGCTGCCTGGAAAACTCTGCCATCAGTTCTTTCCTCCCATTTCACACTACTCTGAGGTGTGCTCGTGGGCTGTAAGTCAAGGGGTGTCATTTTAAGGATGAGTTATTCAAAGGCAAAAATTCTCTTCATCTGTCTCTCTGATCATCTCTGGAAACAGGTGTTTTCTCTTTGTCTCTTAAGGGCCACAAATCTTCAACAACTCACACTTCTCTTTATTTCAGCATCTCATAAGAACACAACTATTTCACCATTTGCTTAGATCCACACTTTGAAACACTCCATTCCTCCCAAAATACTCTGTCATGAATTAGAGTTTTTTCAGAACACTATTGTCCATCTCCATAGCTTTAACAAAATTATATTTCAGCTTATTAAGGCATCTCCTTATTTCTTTCCCCCATCTGAAGCTTAATTCCGTTCTTCACTGTTTTTGATAGTTTATGTTGTCTCTTTACATGTTGATCACTCTCTCTTGCCCTCTCTCTGGAAAAATAATTAAAGCTGCAAGTCTCATCTGAGTGGTAAAAGGGTTAAAATCTTGCTCAAGCTGCAGGTGTTCATGGTGCCAGGTTTCAGCTCAGCAGTGCTACCTTTCAAATCCGAAAAATAAAGAGAAAGAGAAATTCTCAGGCTTGGGTTTTAAGGTGCTGTTCACAGGGTCGTCTCACTTTTTTAATGGTCAAAACTGCTGTCAGTTCTCAGATGTGGCCAATTATTGGCCAGGAGAAAAACTCCCATCAGCCTCCAATGGCCTTAACTTCCTTCGCTGTTTCCCTTTGTTTCTTAAATGCCAATCTGTCACACAGTCTAATATTATTCAGATGATAGTTGAGACTGCACTTTAATGAGAAGTAAACTTTTACTCAAAATCTCTTTATTTTCTGTAGCTATTTGACCCCTAGCAGAGTTTTTTGAAGCTTAATGGTGTAATCTCTGGGTTAGAGATAGAATAGCTAATAGGTATAGATGCCTCTAAATACCTGTAAACTAGGAAGTTTTTGCAGAGAGAACATGCTGGTGTGTGTGTTATTAATGGAGTTTTTGTTGCACAAAAAAGACACGATGTATTTCAATTAGCCAGGGTCATTTTATGTTTGAAATAGCAAGACTTTATCTGGAGGGGAATTTTACTACAGTAAAATTAAGCCCTTTTTTTAGACAGTATAGGATTTGTTTATTTTTTTAGGTCTCAATCAGTAGTAAATTTTAATATAAGCTGAGGTAAGCAAAACTTAAAATGAGATGAGATCTAACCTTAACCCAGCACTTCATTAAAATTTCTGGTGAGGTAAATGAAAAATCACTCTACTCCTTGAGTGTCTTAACACAAAGATTCAATTAAAATGCAAGCTTTCAGTTATCTAAAATGCAAAATTATCAAGTGCAAGCCATTGTTAACATACCCTCAAGGGTAGCTGACTAGGAATTCGAGTCTATCAACAAATCTGTGATTTTGTGCAAGGTATTTAAATTTTAAACAGATAAGGTGTTTATATGTATTTTGATTATTGAGGCTTATAAGCTCTTAGGTATGTTTTTACCCTTGTTTTAGAAGTACCTTACGTTTTGATAAGCAGGTACAAGAGCATTAATACCTGCTCCTTTTGTTTTTCCAATAATTCTAGGTAGTTGAGCAGCTGATGCAGTTTTATGTAGAAGGGAAGATAAGAGCATGCTTGTATTCTATTCTAAAATGATTTTCTATGAAAGTAAGAAGGCTAGTCATCTGTGAAAGTATAACTGGGTGTTTTAGAGCAAACTAGTTCCCTTTTCTTTTTAATCAATTCTGTATTGCTTCATTCTAATTCTGTTTTTGCTGTTCAGTGATAACCTAGCTTTGACTCATAGGGTTTAAGGCAAGATTTGTTGCATGAGTTTCTTTGTGAAGGACTGTAGTTAGCAGCCTGTGTATTTTACAGTGCTGTGTAAACAACAGTGAAAAACAATTAAATATATATCTGAGCTACAGCAGGCAAAAGAAAAATAAAATTAATGTTGGCATTGGAAAGGAATCATGCCTGTTATCCAAACTTGTAAAGCAAAAAAAATTTGTGACTCGCATTCCACACTCTAAATTGAAGTATCCCAGGTACATTAAAAACTTCATCAGTAAAGGAAAGGCAGAATGTGGTTGGGATGTAGTAGTATGGATGATGGGTATAATAAAAATGTCTAAATTAATTGCTGATTTACATCTGTAGCTTTGATCAGATTTTATTTTGTTTGGCTACATACCTCTCTTATAATGAATTTCTTATTCTATGATTCATTGTAATAAATTTCTTGTTCTGGTGGGACAATTTAATGATAACATGTAACTCTGTATTAACTCCATCTTAGGGGTGAAAAGTCCTTATGCAAATATATGGGTATAGATGCAAATATGTGAGTATAGAGATTTCTTTTGCAGACTGCATGGCTACTAGATGAAGTGCAGATTCTTTCTCGGTGACATTCTTTTGATTAAAAAATCATCCTAGGAATTGGTGATGGCTTTGTGATGAAGATCTTACTCTTACACTAAAGCAGTGTATTTGAGCATAATGGGGAAAGAAAGCTGGGCACTCATCTTTTTAACAGCAATCTTCAGTTAATAATGTAATATTTTAGTTCAGAAGCCAAATGTGTGGGTAAGACAATGTTTTCTTAACTTACTGATTTCATGATGGTAAATGCTTCAATTTTGCGGAAAAAAATTACTGGTTTGTGCAGATGTTTTGTTGTGATAGATCTATTATCCAGCTATTAGAAGATAAATGACTGATCTTTTCCACTTTCCTTGCCTCCAGAAAATTGAAATAAGAAGGGGAATATCATTTGGGCTGTATGATTAGGGCAGGTGGGGTGGCCATTAATTTAAGAGAGAAGAATCTTGGCAGCGTGGGCCAACTTGCACTGTATTATCAATCAAACCTCGATGCACTTCCTGTGATGACCCAGCACTCTCAGGTTTTTGCAGCGTTAATTAGAATTCATGACAAAATAGATGCAAGGAAACATTTTGTACCTTTCATAATTTTATAGAAAATTTATTGTTATTAGAGGAACCATTTGCTTAGTGTGATTTTTTTCATTACCAGCTTGTCAACTAGCATAGATAATCTGGAGAAAATATGAACTCCATAGATTGGGTGTCACTTTTGTTGATGGTTCATATAGTTTAGCTTGGAGCACAGCTAATGGCTGAAGTTCATAGCAACAGCACAGAAAAATGTGGCACCTAGTGGAAGACAAATGAACCATGTTTATTGCTTTAATATAAAAAATACATAAATGGAAAGCAGCATTTGAATTTGATGAGCTCATTGCTAGTTTTGTTGGAGTGATTTATATTTTCTCCTTATACTAAAAGCTACTATTGACACAGTGAGATGGAAATTAACTGACTGTTTTTTAGAAACTGATATTTTTTAGTTTTATATTCTGATTGAATCATTTTGTTTTAATTTTAAATACTTTTATGGAATGTTGAGCATTTAATAAACAAAGATTATTAGCTGTTCTACTGATGTTTAGATATATAGTAGGATCATGCTATTGGGGAAACAATGTAGACTAGAAAATAATCTCTTATTAAGAAAGCATTAGGAAATTTTCTCAAAGAAATCTGCTTGTTACCAGCGCATTTTCAGTCTGTCACATTCTTGCTTTTTTTTCCACTTTCAAATGAAAAGCTTAATTTTAGAAAATACAATAATGGGGAGAGAGGCATGATCTTAATAATGTCATGATGAATGGCAATTGCTATATTAACTTGTAAATCTGGGGGCTTTCCACAGGAATAAAATGCTTGTTTATTCAGTGCACCTCTTGCATTTCATAGCATGTGTTCAGTTTTTTTACTAATGTCTTTTAAGCATTCACAAGTGACAGCATGGTCACTGTAAATTTAAGTAGGAGACAGATGCAATTTGAAATCAGTAATTGTTTAGAATTCCTATATTCCACTTTGACCCTTTCTTTATATTGAGTTGTTGTGTTTTATTCATAGTAACTGAGCTTTTAAAAAGCTAGCAGTGTTTATAGGAAATGTACTCTGTTTTAAATGATCTGAGTTAGTGTTATAAGTATTTTGTGTCAGCCTTCAAGCTAAATCGTATCCAAATGAAAGAGAAATACAGCAAAGTGTGTGTACTGAACTACTAGTAGTAAAAGGCAAGGATATTCTCTTCAGAATTGCTGTTGGAAATCTGTGTTGACCTTCACCTATGAACCTAAAAGGGTATTTTTAACCATTAGACTGTGACTATTCTGATAGTCATAAACTGATGTTCGTCTGTCTCTTGTGTCTCATACAAAACAGTGTTCTACAAAAAGTCTGTGTGGTCTTGAAGTATTATCTCTTTCTTCTAAAACTTCAAGTCTTCCATATTGTCCTCTGCAAGCTGACCTTAACTGTATCTTGGAGTCCTGCATCCTATAAAAAGACTCAACACTTTTCCATTGGGAAAGCTTCTCAGCTTCTATCACCTAAATGAATACCTGCTCAGGACAGGTAGTGATTTGTCTGGGATTAACCACTGCCTTCCGCTGAGCTTTGAACACCCACCTTAACGTCAACTTGCCAGTTTTTAATTACAGATAAGTTACTGCTGCAGCAAATTCTTAGGAAGAAAGTTTGGTGCAACAACAGATAAAAAAAAGTTTTTGTTTTTATGATACAGCAAATTATTTTAGATGTAAAGTGTATTTAGCTCTATCAAATAATCAGATTTTGCTCCCTGGAATGAATTGCGTTGTTGTTGGGACCAGCAGGTACCAGTATGTGGATGAGGCTGGAGACAATAAATGCAACTTCACGTTTATTCCTATTGGTAATTCATAAAATCCCCACAGAGCCTGAGACTTGTTTAGCATAATAGCAAGACTGTCTTCTGAGCTGTTTTCTTTCAATTGTAATGTTGAGTGCATACTAATAAACCACATGTCAGCCAAATACAGGGAGAAAAATGTAACATATGAATATCATTGTATTTAATATTTCTCAAAAAGTACCATTTCAATAAACTGCACTTCTATTTAATTGCTTACTTTAAGTCATTGGGGAAATTATAGAGGTTGAAATGCAGATCCCTAGTGCTCAGATAGAATATGACATTAATTTGCTGCCAGAAGGCTATACTGCATGCATGCTAACTGCATACATATCAGCTGCTTTATATAAAGTATCATCATTTTAGTTATTTGACTTAACATGTACTCTGACACAAAACAAATCTTAATTAAAGCAATTAGAAGAGAAAGAACACTAATCCCAGGCATACAATTATATGTCCTTAAAAGGCATGGTCAGCTTTTGATCTTTTCTCGCAGTTAAAGTAACTGGCTGACAGAATTTTAACTGAAACTCCAATATGTGTTTCCTCCCATTATTTTAAAAGAAAATACCCAGGCAGAAGGTTTTAGTAGTCCTTGAGGTGTTACAATGTTGATAATCTATTTAATTTTCTCAGAAAAACAAAGCTATTTTGCAGTTGTAGCATGACAGTGTTTGTGCCCGAATACAGAGGTATTTCTTATGAGGACGCAAAAAATGGTGTGAGAACATGGCAGGATATAAATGATGCATTCTTGCAATTATGTAACTGTTAAGGAAGTGCTGAACAACATGCAGAAATTATTTTCGTGTTCTTTGGAGGAAAGTTCTATTCTATTGCTGATTTTTATGCCTTTGGGTGGCAGGGCAGGGAGGAGTGTATTCATGAAACTCTAAATATAAAATTTTCTGTGACAGTTAATTTTGTGATATTGACAGAGAAGTTTGAATTCCAGTAGTGCCTAGGGAACTTGGCCCAGCTCTTCTTTACTTTGATCAAGCCAGTGTTGATAGAATCCAAAAGATTTTGCTGGGCGTATGTTTTACTTTCTGTTGTTTCCTTTTACTTCTAAGTTAATTGCAAGTTCTCTGTTAATTTATTTGGAAGCTAAATCTGTAAGAAAAAAGGAAATTATGCTTACATTGCACTGTGTCTTCAGGGCTGGGAGCTAAGATTTATGTGTGTAATAGAAACATCGAGTGTTTTCTCTGTTCTAATAACCTTACCCCAATTCTGTTTTAAATAAGATATCATTTGTGTGGGCTTATTTTTTGTTGTTACTGTTTTGTTTGGTTTTGCTGCTGAATAGAAATAATTTCAAATTGCTGAGAATTGCTAGTATTAATTCTAATTCTCACTTGTGGTCTAACTGTACACCTAATACTGACCTTCTGGTTTATATTTTGTTTTCTAGCTGGTAGCTGGGAGTGTGGTGATGGCATTTGAGGAAGTGTGTCCAGATAGAATAGATCTGATTCACAAGAACTACCGAAAGCTCTGTAACTTGCTGGTTGATGTGGAAGAGTGGGGTCAAGTTGTCATCATCCACATGTTAACTCGGTATGCACGCACTCAGTTTGTAAGTCCATGGAAGGTAAGTTCTTAAATTAATGTTGTGAGCCTGCATTCTGAATTATTTCCATTGTTGGATTTACTTAGTCTTTTAAGATGAGTTTCTCTGGAGACTTGAGTAAAAATAGAGATCAAATACGTAAGTCTTAGATCTCTGAGATTTCACTAACACAAGGTATCTACCTTTCTTCAGAGCCTGAGAATTCTCCTTCCAGGGTATAACCTTTTCTTATTTTCCCATGGCACATCCTGTGTGCGGCAGAGAGACTCCTTTTTCTGTGGTTCTTTGAGCCATGTTACTTTTTCCTTCGGACAATTTTACATGAGTCAAAACTAGAAATGTCTGCCATTCTGTCCTGAAAACTGGGAGACTCTACTTGTATTGTAGATACCCAGTATCACTGTATGACAAACATTCCACTACTTGTTAGGCTTTGTTAATGTGCTGAGGCACCATGTGAAGACTTGAACATACGTATTTGAAATGTGAAATGTAAAAAACTATGTGGTTATTTTCATTTGCATTGCGTAAATATGACTATACTTTTAAATTATAAAAAGAGGTGTTCAGGACACAAATTCTGTCTCTTCTTACAGTAAAAAAAGACACAGCTCAAGAAATTTATGCTGTTTACATTGTTTCAATAGAGATCTAACTCTGAATAACCATTTTAATTAAAAGACAGAATGCTTCTGGAAAGAACTGTTTAAAATTGCTCCACAGCTCTGATTGTTCGTGTTTATTACAAGGCTTGGGGATGTTACTAATTTTAAGTTTTACCATTTAATTTGGAACCCATTCCATTTTAAAAATGTACATCTTAGTGCAGATTATTGTGATTTGTAAGTAGCACATTAACAATTTTTTACAGATTTCTATTTTCAGCATTGGAATAGGGAATGACACCAACTATCACTCTATCACTGAGTTCTTTTTAACTGTCTTTTAATAACCTTTGTCTGGGAAAAGAGATGGAAATGCAGTGCCATTCTGTGTTAATATATGTGTAATTTATTGTGTGAAAATAATTATAAAGAGATATATTTGGACAAACAGTTCAGTCTGATTTAGTTTATGATTATATTAACTTTTTAAAAAAGCAGGGTTTGTAATGAATATGGCAAAAATGTCTGAAGTAGAATCATATTTCTATGCTTCTAGTTAGATTCTCTTTTTCATCTTTGATGAAAATTAAATTGTTTGTAAGAACACATCTTCCCAGAAAATTGCTTAAAATAAGGAAAGCATTTTTAGATAATGAGACATGTAAGTTATATGTTTTCCTAATGTCCTTGAGGCAGTGTTTATTACATGTTGATTATTGGAGGAAGGCAACTTGCATTCTTCTTTCTGACATTTAGAGAGAATCAAAATTGATAATCTGCTTTACCTAAAGCTACAATCCCACAATATGTTTCAGCCAGTTTTAGTCTGTAATTGAATGAAAGGAAAGTTGAAGAGGAGGATGACCTCCTGTCTTGGACTGGGGTTGGAGGTCTTGATGGGATTTGGTTTGTTTAGGACTCTAATCTTTTTTCTCTGAAACTGGATGGATGACAGTTGCTGCTGTGGCTTCTGCTCTAGGAATGTAAAAGATTGTGTGACAATACTGCCTGTGTCAACCTAAAATTAGTCATCAGTAGTATAGTATTAATAACACTTTGTTTTCACTTTCAAGATCTTTAGTATAAAATTTAGTTTGTCTACCTACTCAGCAATTTAATTAGCAGATTTTTTTTGTTGTGCTAGTTGAAATGCATGCCTTTGTCAATTCGTTCTTAAATGAACTCATCATACAACAGGCCATCTTGTGCAGTAGAAGAGATTTTTAATTTAGTTTATTTGCATCATTATGGATCAGTATTTAGGCTGTTTATATGTAAATGTATGATTTGAAGAACAATTAAGTGTTGACAAAGTAGATTGCAGTCATATCAATTGCAGTGCATTTTCCATAATTTTTCTAACTGACATCTTTGATGATAAATAGTGGATGCCAAGTCAAAGCCGATTATACAGTGCACTAGGAATTCATGGCGCTGTCAGGGAGAAGACCGATTGACTTTAAATTTACATATTAATGAGAAGATTTGTTAAGAGGGTGCTTGACTATAGAAAATAACAGCATATTTATAGGGCACGACACTTTATAAATAAAGCTGATGCAGGAAAATGGAAATTAAACCTATCAGATTAATAAATTCAAGGCTCCTAAAATGCATATTTGCATTTTTATTCAGTAAAATTTCCCCTTACTTTTTGAGGAGCATATGTTGCTTTTGTTTAAGTTGAGCTAATTCCTAGCAAGTAATGATGTAATGTTCAGAACTGATTTCCTGAGCATTTATGAATCTAAAAAAATTTTGGATACTTACAAGTTATGGAGAAGGATCATTTTTAAGCAATGTGCTTAAAATAGTTGCAGTTACCCATTAAGAATATCCAAGAATACTTAAGTTTTTATTCCTATTTCTAGCTTCTTTGAAGAGTATAATTTTTAATTCTAATTGTGACTGAAGTAAGGAAGAATGTCGTTGGTTTAAAATATTTGTCTTAAAATACTTGGAGGTGCTTTTTGAGTAGTTACAATTAAATAGCAGTTTCAGAATAACCTTTTTTCTATATGAACTGTATGTATTTAGCTTTAATATGTGTTAGCTGAAATGAGACAAGACGCTCATATTCTGGAATAAAAATTCTTGCTTGGGACTAAAACCAGCCAAGAACAATTCTGGGCTTTCTGGGAAGTGAAATACTTATTAGCAGATAAAACTGTGATGCATGTCAGCTTAAATGTTTTGTCTTGCCCTTGTTGCAGAAGTTGTTGGGACTGCCAGGCTGTTTGTAAATACCTCCTGAACCATAACAGCTTGCAGCCTAATATATTAAGATGGGTAAAATAAAGTTATTGGTAGGTTTCATGAGTACACTGAGTTGCAGTCTAGCAGTTCAGGAATTGATTATCAAGCTGTTCAGCCATCCCTGTTTCTGCAAGGAGATGAGGATCACAGGAGTTAGGAACTGCTTCAGTACTCCTGGTACACAGGTTTACCACCAGGCTTGCATGACATTTGGGAAAGCATCTTCTGAAAACAGGTGACTTGATCAGAAGTTTCAACAGTCTTTGTATAGAGCAAAATGGAGCTAGGAGCTGTAGTTTTGTAAAAAAGCAGTGACTCTCAGGGCCATTTAGCTTGATTGCAGATAGTTGAAGATTACAGAAAGAAACTTTCTTGGTGTTCAGTAAGGACTGGAAAAGAATGGTGAATTCAGATTGATCATGGGCTTCAGTCATTACAGAATTCCTGGTAAGTATTTATGGGAAGTATGTCTCAGGCTTACGTTCTAGGATTAATTATTGAAGTATTGCTCAGTTTAAAGTGTTCAGAATTTGGCATAATCTGTTGGGCTGGGACGGATGGAAGAGGAAATTAGGCGTGAAGAAAACAATCTGAAAGAGTAAGGACTTTTATGAGAAAAACATTAAGTATTTGAATGTCTGTGTATCTAAAAGCATGAATCATGGAAAGTATCCCAGCTCTCAGTAATTACAGGAAGAAACAAATTGAAAATATTTATTTTGCTGGATTGTTCTGACAAAATACTGGGTCCCTTCTGACCTCAGCTGTTATGTGGTCTTTTTGTCTTTTGTTAAATGCTTTATGTTTCTTGCTCTGGCAGTACTTTCTCAGTTTCTTTTAGTTATGAGTTCTTAGTGTATGCCATAATGGTCATGGTTATGTATGATGAAATTCACTGTATAATGGCTGCTTAAGACAGCTCAGCAGTATCCAGAACTGCTTTTGATATTTCATTTTTTTGTTGTTCTCTGTGCTGGAATGCGTTGAGGGATCTGTAATTGTGAATTATAAAGCTTCAAGCACAGCACAAAGAAAATATTAGAAATTTTGTAGGATTTGTTAATAGTAATGAGCATCCTGATTCAGTTCTGCTGGTTTACTGCAGAGCTTAATAAGACTTTGAAATCCTCTGCTTAAAAGCTGAGAACAGAAGGGAAGAGTGTATTCAGGGTAATAGCCTCCGGTTAACTAGATACAGCAGTAAAAATGAAACACATTAAAATACTTGAAAATATTTTGTATGTATATCATAATTTTAAAATTAATCAGCTAAGTACACCTTTCCCTTCTTCTGTTTTCCAGCTTAGTAGAGGATCTGTAAGTTTTATTGTGCTCTTCTGAAGTAAGTAGGCATAGATGCATATTTAAGAAATCTTTAAGGATAAAATAAACCATTATATGCTATGTATTACTTTTTTGACATATCATCTCCATGAAGTTTCTTTGTAGATATACCAGGTGATATTCTTGCTGATTTTTAAATTTTTTTCCCCCATCCTAGAAGACTGTGAGACCAGAGAATTCTCATGAACCTGAATTGGCTGCTAAGAGCAAAAATTAAATCAGGAAAACTAGTTTACAGTGAAGTTGTCTTATGCTGCTTATTTCTTCCTTTTTTACTATATCCACCAGAATCTTCAGTGTGAATTGGGACAGTCTGGATTCAGTTACTGTTCTCTTTTTATCAGAGCGCAGTACTCTCTGGCACAAAGTGGTGTTAATATTTAATGTAAGATTCACTTACCTGAAGATTTTGGGGCATAAAATGGGCTGGTTAGCTATTTTACTGTCACATCAGTTTTATTTTTTCATTTTGTGTGTACTACGTAGTAAGATGAGAATAACTTAGTGCATAGATTTATAACAAAAAAACTACCTAGGTGATTGTGGAAAATTTGGATTAAAAAATTAATCCAGCAGAAGAAAAACTGGAAAGAGGGTTAAATTTTGTGCACTTTAATTTGTTTTGCTGATTTGTTTTGCTTTGTGATTGCTGAGCATTTACTGTTGGTATAACAGAAGTACAGTCTGCAGGAAAAAATGCCCTTTGTCTTTGCAACAGAATGTGTTACATGTTAGTCCCATGACAGAGTTGCACTGGAACAGCGAGTAGAATCTCTCTAGGACATGTGTATCACCTCAAATTAAAAAAGAAGCCCTTTGTTTTTATACAAATTTGACATGGCAACAAAGTTGCCATGTTTCCATGCAGTACCATAGTCTGATCTTGACTGGGGCTGAGTTTCTTTTTGTTATCTATATATAGGATAAGAGGCTTTATAGCCATCAGTTGCAAATAAGTTGCTAAAGTTGTTTTAATCTCTGTCTAGATCATTCCTTTGACTTACGGAGACAGAAATTAATTAGAGGGAAGCAAATGTTTTTCTAGAAATTTAAATATCAACTGTGTAACTGCTGCTAATCATTTTTAATTTGAATATTATATGTGGAAGATTCCCATCATCCCATAAGCCACTAAAGTTTCTAGCTTTAATTTTGGCCATTTGAATGCTATTTGGTCGTATAAAATTATGTAAAGTGTATGAAGTGAATGCTGTGTTAGATTACTTTGAGGCCTCCTTGGATGCCAGAGTACTCATGAATTTTGTTCTGGGTATCTGTAGAATATTACTCTCTGTCTAGTAACTTTTGTGGCCTTTTCATTATTCATATAATATATGTATATTTTTATTATATATCACCAGCATTTTCTCTGAATAATTAGAATTGTAAAATATACTTGTTTAGATACTCTGCAAAAATAAACCTTTATTTAATTTTTTCTGCTGTGTGAGGAACATATGTGTGAGGTCAGACCTCTGCTCTGAGAAAGCTTTAGGCTCCCAAGTCTGAACCTGTACACTATTTCTGTATCAGGTAGAATTCTTGATTGGTTGTGGCAGCTCTCTAAAGGACCATGGGGAATGGTAAATGTAAAAAAATGTCAAATTATTTGGATCATTCATCTCTTTGATAGTGTATGCACAAGTTTGTTGCAGTTTATGGCTGGAAAAGTGCCAGTACCAAGAAGAGTGGGAGTAACTGAGGTTTGAATTATACCAACATACCTATTTAGCAATAGAATAAATACACAACCAGTTGTTAGTGTGAGAACAGCACTAATGTGAATCAGCAGATGTTTAAAGATGCTTTCAGCTTCTTTGCCTACTTAGGCATTACAATGGAGGAGAAAAAAAATCCTGTAATGCAGGATTTAATGGTTATTGATGATGTTTAGATGAGTATGTCAAACTCTACGGTAAGGGTAGCAAACTGCCACCTTTCAGACTGCCAGTCTAAGTCCAGGTACAGTTACCATTCTTCAATGATTTAAGATAATCTTGTGTTTTAAAAATTTGAGCTAATTAACATATTGAGCTATGGCTGTAGTCCAAATATTATTTAAATATTGGATAAATGTTTTAGTAGCTGTAAACAATCCTAAAGCTACATGAAAATAAATGTATGTTTCCATATGTGGGAAATGTTCTCATTAAATTTACCTTTTAAAATTATGTATTTTTTTTTCTGAGAGAAAAGGAAGGTGAGTTGCTTTAAGATGTATACATGGTTTGATGTAACTGGAGTGTGTACTTGGAACACGAGAGAAGGAGTAGCACTGGTAGCAATTGCAGTTCTGTACAGGAGCTGCACCATGAGTGATGTGCAGTTCTGAAGATCTGGGGCATCCGTCTCCCTGCATACCCTGTCTATACGTCATGAGAGGTGGTGACTACTAATTCTAGATCATGTAGTACCCTTCTCTTGGTTGCAGTCCCAAATTAACTAACAATTAACTGGTTTTCTTCATGGTTCACTTACTGTGCAACCCTGTGAAAGAATTTTTACTTGGCAGTTGGTTCATATTTGCTTGCTGTCTTGATGTCTTACAGTGCCTCTTCAGATACTTAAATTGATATTAAATTTTAACCTGAAAAGCAGTTCAAATATTTTACCAAACATCTGAATACAAATTACAAATTCCACTTTAATTTTTGGATTTCAGAGTAAAAAGAGATGGACTTTTAGCTAGAAGCAAATGGTACCATTTTTCTTCCATTCAACTTTGCTCCTTCTTAATTTTAGTTTGCTATGTTCGATTTATCCTTTCGTGTTCTTTCATGTACTTTTCTCCTCTTTTCTTGTGCTCTTAATGTTTTTTCTTTTCTTTGTGTTGCATCTATTTGCTTTGCATTTTCATCATGCCTTTTCCCCACACAGTTGAAAGGAAGGGTTATTTTCTTGGTAAGACTAACTATTTCATGTCTCACTTCTGTTTTGAGGAGTATGAAACTGTTTTGAGTAAATGAAAGTGATCTAAAAATCATAATGGATTATTTTACTTCCATCTGCATGCAAGGACTTTATTACAGCAGTGATTGCACATTTGAGGTTGCTGAAGAAAGATGTTCATTACTGTGGCATAATCTTAGCCCCTATTTTTAGATACCAGTCCTAGGCTTAATCACCGCTTCTTAAAGAAATGAGAATGAACACTCCTTCAGTTTTCACATTACTTTGCTATGAAGTTACTTAGCAGAGATGTTACTGTAGTTGTCATATACTGGCAAAAAATTAATGTTCAGTGGACCTCACACCCCTACTTCCACAAATGTGATGCTCTTGTCTCAGAGGTATACTATAATGCTTTCATGAACATGGGTTTTCTTAAGAATGCTTGGGTTGGGTTTTTTTAGTTTTCATAAAGCTTTGGTTTCATTACATTTTCATTTTCATTTTCAAGTTTATGTTTAGAAATTATGTTATTGGCTAAGTGAGTTTTTAAAAGCATCTGTAAGGCTGAATTGAAGGATTTGAAGAGTTTTTCAGGTAATAAATGAGTTTACATACTCATACTGTTTCAGAAAATTGTGGGGCTTTTTTTAGAATGAAATAAACATGTTCATCTGAACTGAGATTATACAGGGTATTGTATAGATGATAATATTATTAGTAAACTACAAATAAAACTTGATTTATGTATTGTTGATCATATAACTTTTATATATGCCAAGGAAACTAAGAATGATGTAAATGAAAATGCCTTAATGTTAAATTTCACCTGCTTTAGGTGGATTCTCAAGACTGAGTACGTGTCTTAGTTCCTTTGTGTGACTTAAGTATCAAAGCTCACTATTTTTAAAAATTTGAAGCTTTTTATAGAGAAAGTTTTTTTGGATTGCAAATAAAATCTTCTCAACTTAGCAGAATTTTATTGTGTGTTCCTTAGCTGCATTAAAATTTAGCTTTTCTTAAGAAATCCTCTTTGCTAGGTGTGAAACTTGCAGCTCCAGAGGTTAATATCACAAGTAAGCAGATCTGAAATACAAGTCCTTTTACTGAAAAATGCCTCCAAGTTGCCATGGGTATTTCCATTAATACTTCAATTTTTATTAACTGAAAGCAAGTTTATCTCTTTGTAATATATTAGTATAGTTAAACTCTTTAAAATCTACAAAGGTAATTGTGTGCAAATCTATTAACAAAAACTCAAAACTAAAGTCACAGTTTCTGCAGGAGAATAGATTGTGGGAAATTAGGGCTGGGGTTGTGGCTGCACCTCATCCCTAATAGGGTGCAGCTGTGTAAGACAGGTGAACATCATTAAAGGAGAAGGAGCATGGAATGCTGATTTGTATTGACCAATCGTGAAAGAGTGAAAGGGCACACAGGTGTTATGCATAAGTGGAAACAATATAAAAGTCATACTGGGGACTAATAAAGTGCTGGTGCTTGAGACCATTCTCAGTGTCAGTCATGTGTCCTCTGTCAAGTTTCCATTTTTATTTACTGGAATTGTTTTGTATCTTCTATGCAATTATGTTAATATATTACATTTTCAGTACAATTCCATTACAGTCATTTGAATAGAGTTGTAATCTGAAAAGTGGTCCTTGAAAGAGGGTACTGTTTGAGTTCAAGTCTGTTTCAGTGGCTTCACAACTTCATAATTCTACAAGTCCAACCAAATCCTTAGGTTCTCTTCCTGACCTTTTTATCCAAATGGTAATGAATAGACTATGGTTATAATTGACCTCTTTATCCAAATGGTAATAAATAGACTATGGTTATAATTGAAGTAAAAATCATAAATTATAAGGAAATCAGAGTAATATAACTGTGGTCTTGCAATCTATATTGATTCTTCTTTCCATTGTTGTTCCCTTAACTGAAAATGTGTATGTACTTGTATACTTGCTTAGGAGCAACAGGTCTAGTCTTTGGAAGACTGACAGAATGCAATGTTAGGTAATGTGATAATTTTGTATTGATATTTTATATAAATTATATAGACTATATATTATTATTTATATTGTGCCCTACTTAATGATTGCATTCTGGAGGTCCTATGATTGCCTGTTTGTTCAGGAAGCCTTCATACAAATTCTTGCTTGATAAAAGATGTGTCATATCCCAGATCACTGCTTCATTACCTGAATATTTTTATGTTCTGTGAGGTAGAAGGGATAAATTGAGTTTCTAAAATTCTCATTCACTTTTAAGTAACTTCGTTGCTGAAAGCTGTAAATGCATTGTGTCCAAGATGACACTGAGCACGCTGTTCTGGTCTAGTGAAAGTAAAGACACCAGCTTTCTCTCCATTCAGGAATGGCTACAGTTTCTAATAATTTCTGTAACATGCATCCTGATTCTGTGACCCAGCGTGTTCCTCATTTGTGTTGTAATCTCCAGCCTGTTCCTTTCCAGTGATTCTTAACACATGAGGATCAGGAGTTGGTTAGCTGTTGAAAATTATTTTCTTTCAATGTAACAAGAAAATGTTCCAGTATCTTTTTAAACAGGAAAATACTTTGATTATTTACTGGATAATTTTGTCCTATGGAAGGGTAAGTATCTGAAAATTTTAACCTTTAGACAGACTAGGATATGATAATTCTGTGATATGTCTGGGTGTCCAGTGTTGTTCAAAACGCTACAAGATGCCCTTCCTAATCTTCACTTTTTATGCATCTTTTGTAGGCTCTATACCTTCGGAGTCTACTCTCACACGTGTTTTTATCCTGTCAGATTGTGCTTTTCTTTAAGACCACTAACAATTCTTATTGTCACGCTTTACCTATACTGATAAACCTGAATCATACTCAAGGATTCCCTGCTGTGGGGAAGATGAATACTTCTACTAGCATGTGAGTGTTGACAAGTATGATTTGTTGAGATCTGCTCTTTGTCAAAAACTTCTCACAGCTAATCTACTGAGCAATAGTAGGTCTATTTTGGTGTTCTGAAACTCGTCTGTAAGTCATGTGGGCAGATTTAGGTAGGCACGTTCACATACAGCAGCAAAATTTCAGATCTATCTTACATAACTCATTAATGCTTCAAGTAGAAAACTGTTCTATAGATTATCCACCATTTTCTCTTTTCAAGAAAACTGTTCTTCGTATAGGAGGTGAATATTGATCTTGGTGGGCTAAAGTAGGGCCATCAGGTTCACCAAATAGTGACTAGTACCAAAATTCTTCTTACCTTCAAAATCTAGCTTATCCAAAGCTCCCTTGAGAACAGGTCTTGGAAGTATCAGAAAGGTCTCTGGAAGATAATGAAAATCTTGTTTGCTAAAGATTTTGCTACAGGCATCAAAAGAAAGCTGTGAGTGTGCTTCCATATGAAACTAAGGAGAGAAACTGAAATTTGTAACTTCAAAGCATTTATACCTATCCAAGGAATACAAATATTTGAATCATTTTTTCAATACAAGATGGATTTAAGGCTGGCAAAGTGGGAAAATACTGTGTATTCATGCTTTGGGTATCATTGAAGCTTTGTTTTAACTCAGTACGTGGGTGTATAAAGCTCTTTTTGGAGGTATTTGTAGTATTCACATAATGTATTTTACCCTAAGTGGAAGTCACATTCTCAACTTTTATGCCATATTAAATGTAACTTCTAGCAAAATCTCAGTTAAATGTTAGCTCATTTACTTAGTGACTTTAAAAACAGGCTAATGGAATTTTCTATCTGTCAGTTTCTTCATTTAAGCTGTTAATACCTTATTAAGATGTCCCTGAATTGTGTGTCTGGAATAACGTAAAAAAGAATTATGCACGTTCTTCCACAGTAAAATACTCTACTGTGAATAAATTGTAGTAGATGGTGAATGCACAGTCTATTTGCAAATTGTAGTCTGGAATACTACAGTCTCCGTTTTTAATCATTTTATTCTCCCAGGGTTCTGAACTTTTTAGTCATTTTGCAATTTAGAGAAGCTATTAACTGTACAATTAAATCATGTGCTACTGCAAACTGTTAAGTGTATTTAATGTTGTTTAGCTAACAACTGCCTCTCTTCTGTTCTGTTCTCCATTTACCACCTACTGCTTTTGAAAATCCGGTAGTTCTAGTGATCCTATGACCACAGAGTGAGACAGATAATTTTACTAATCTTGGTGAAAATAAAACATCCTTTTAAGAAATCAAAACAACAAACTTCTATTGGACTGATTAGTCTTAAATCAGCTGTGAAACTGCATCTAAAGGGATTGAAATGACAACAGAAAGCACTGTTTGAATCTACTCCCAGAAATCTCATGCTATGTCTCCTTGTCAAAAAGGATCAGTGGATTGGTTTTATTTCCAATAAAGTTGCTAATAGGTACTGGTTATCATCAGTTTGAGTTCTAATTAGACATCTGTGAAAGCAAAATATTTTTTTTTGCCAATATTTAGCATTTCTTCAGGTATATGCGAAGAAGCATATTCCACAGTCTAGTGTAGTGCACTATAGACTGGAGAAGATTGGAGAATAAGTGCATAGGAAATCAGCTGTCAGTTGTTGATTCAATAGTTGATGAATTAGTTAAGCAGTTAAGAAAGAATTTCATCTCCCTATGTAAGAGTCTTACTTTCAGTCCTCTGATGGCAGGAAAAATACTAATGTTAATAGTACTTATATCTCCATTATACCCTACTCATGCCTTCTTTTTCTGATTGAGGTTCAAGATGTAGGCCGAGTATCAGTAGAATGCTGCTCTGGTTGCTTTTCTTTTCTAGAACACCATAGCACTATTGTTGAGCATGGAGGCACTTTCTAAGATCTCTGCAGAAGGCTCTCCCTTTCTGTTAGAGCCAAGAGGCTTTGCTTGTGCTTGCCCTCCTGCAGCTAGTTCAGAAGAGAATTACTGCTTGTCCCAGTCTCGGCTTTAGTACAGGCTTCAGTACTTGTATTGCAGGGTTTATCTGGGGACAGAAAAACAATTCAGTGAGGTGTCTTAAGATGAGGTTTTGCCTTGGTGGTCTGAATTTTTGGCAGTAATTTATTGTGTCTCAGTTCAGTTTCAGATTTTCTGCCGAGGCTTGAAATGAGTGAAGAGAATCCTGCAACTGTGTTCTATCTAGAAATAAGCTAGGCAGTGATAGCAGAAATTATACGTATAACCTAGTCAATACGAAAACAGACTTGCTTACTCAGGTAAATGCAGGCTTCTGAGCTAGTTGGAAGAAGATGAAATGTTGAAGAGGCAGATGAAATACTGTGTGGGCAAGTGAGATATGTCTCACAGTCGATAGTCTTCATTCTCAGTTTACCAGATGCCTGTTGAAAATACAATACAGTGAAGAGGAGCCAGTCCAGAATATTCCTGGAAGATAATGCCCTGAAAAAATAGCTAGCAGGGCACCCTACTGGACCTGTTGTTTGTGAACAGAGTAGGATGACTGGGTGATGTGATATGATATGATGGTTGGAGGCTCTTGGGGCCACTGTGATCAGAAAATAACAGAGCTTTTCATTGTCGGAGAAGTAAGAAGGTGCGCCAGAAAACTGCAGGGAAAAATAAGGTATGAAGGATGAGGAAAAGACTGAGGTCCTGTCTTTTTTGAAGCACAGAAGGCAGTAATTATAAAACCAGTTGTTCTCGAGGTAGCCAGCCCCTGATCTGTGAGACAGAGAGGAGGAGGAAGATGAAGGCCCCGTGATCCAAAAGTGTGCTGCACCACTTATACATGCACAAGTCTGTGGGGCACATAGCATCCACCCATACATTCAGTACCCAAGGGTACTGACGGAGCCAGAGCATGAGCCACTTTTTATCATTTAGCAACAGTCCTAGTTAACCATGAAGATCTCAGTTCATTAGAGGCTGGCAAATATGACACCCATCTGGATCTGGGGAACCATCAGGCATGTCAGCTTGACCTCAGTGCTGAGCAAGGGCACGGAGCGGGTCATCCTAATTGCTGTTACATAGCACATGCAGGACAATCTGAGGATCAGGCCTAGCCATCGTGGGTTTGTGAAAGACCATCGCTGCTTGACAGATGTAACCTCCTAATATGATAGGGTAGCCCACTTAGTAGATAAGGGAAGGGCTGTGAATGTTGACTAACTGGACTTTATTAAAGCCTTTGAAAATGTTTTCCACTGCATTATCGTGGAGAAACTGGTAACCCATGGCTTAGATGCATGTATACTTCGCTGGTTAAAAGAGTTACTGGATGGCCTGGCCCAGAGCGGAGTGGTGGTGTATGGAGTTTCATCCAAGTGGTGGCTGGTCACCAGTTCTGTTTCCCCAGGGCTCACTACTGGAGCTTGTCCTGTTTAATGCTCTCACTGATGACTTGGACAAGGGGATCAGGTGCACCCTCAGTCAGTTTGCAGGTGACACCAAGCTGGGTGGGAGTGCAGATCTGCTGGAGGGCAGGAAGGCTCTGCAGAGGGATCTGGACAGGCTGGATCATGGGCTGAGGCCCATGGTGTGAGGTTGAACCAGGCCCAGTGCTGGGTCCTGCCCTTGGGCCACAACATCCCCAGGCAGCTCCACAGGCTGGGGCAGAGTGGCTGGAAAGGACCTGGGGGTGCTGGTGACAGCAGCTGAACATGAGCCAGGCTGTGCCCAGATAGCCAAGAAGGCCAATGGCATCCTGGCCTCGATCAGTAATAGTGTGGCCAGCAGGAGCAGGGCAGGGGTTGTCCCCTTGTCCTGGGCACTGATGACGCCACACCTCAAATCCTATGTTCAACTGTGGGCCTCTCATGATAGAAAAGACATTGAAGTCTTGGAACAAGTCCAGAGAAGGGCAGCAGAGCTGGTGAAGAGTCTGGAGCGCTAATCCTGTGAGGAGTGGCTGGGAGAAAAGGAGCAAGGTCAGAGTCAAGCAACATTACAAGTTGCACCAGGAGAGATTTAGATTGCATATTAGAATTTCTTCAGAGAGGGTTGTCAAGCACTGGAATGGGCTGCCTGGGGAAGGAGTATAGTCAGCACTCCTGCAGATGTGTAAGGGCCTTGTAGACGTGGCACTTCAGGTCATGGTTCAGTGGTGAACTTGGAAGTGCTGGCTTAATGATTGGACTATATGAGCTAAAGGGTCTTTTCCAACCTTAATAATACTATGATTCTAAACTTACACTTGTATCTCTTTGGCATTGAATATAGTCAGTAGCTGAGCTTGAGGCTTTTGAGGGGTTTTGAGTGATTGAGTGTTTTCACATTGTCTGGTAACTGTTCTCCATGTGTGGGATGATTAATGGAATTTGAAATAACCTTGTACACCAAAGAGCTGCAGGTATTTAGCCAAGTCTTCCGACTCTTTTACATAATACTTTGCTTTCTTATCCATCACAATGTGCAACTATTGCAGTATTACGTGTCCTCTTTGTCTTAGTGGGTCCTTGTGACTACAAATTTAAATAATTAGGAGTTCATCAGCTTGATTTTGATGAATTTCAGTTCATTAAAATAATTTCCCAGGGTATTGTCATCATCCTTTGTCTGGAACATAATAATTTCTTACCAGATCTGAGAAAAGAGGAATATTCTAAAATTGCAATAAAATACATGATTATGAGAAGACCATATTATTCCTTCTGCTGTTGGGGTATGAAGAGGGACCTTAATCAGATTTAAAATTAAAGTATTTTTGTAAGAGGCATATGCTGCTTTTATTGGAACTCTGCTTCTCCAAGTATGTTCTAAACAAGCAATTCTTAAAAAATGAGGAAGTCAGAAATGTGACAGCTCAGGCAGTTTCTTTGTAACAGTTATTAATGAGTTAAATACTGTTTCAAACTCAATATTCCTGTTGAATTCAATAGTACTGATCTGCATGTCTGTTAGCAGTCAAGGCAACGATATTGAAGACTGAATCAATGAAGATTGAATTATCCTCCTCCTGTTAGAGGAAGCTTCTTCAGTGCAGGTTGTGATGCACTGGGATGGGGAAATTTCCTTTCACATTGCCTGTCCTGTAGGAAAGGGAGGAATTCAGTTACCAGTGCACTTGACAGAGCATCTTGAGTTTTTGGTTTAGAATGTGACTGCCACAAAGAATTGTGGGAAGAGAAGAAAGGAAATTAAAGTACTTCAGTTGTTATTGTATAAAATATCTGAGTTTGATAGGCATCCTGTAAAACATTGAAAGCAAAATTGGCATCAGGTAATGAAACTTCCTTTATATTTCCTCTTCTTTAAAAAACCTGTATTCTTCCAAATTGTAATAAAAATAAAAATCAGAACAGAATTACAGTTTTAATTCTTTGTGGCATCTTTCCTCCCTCCCCCCATCCTCGTACCTCTACTGAAGACATTTTGTATGGATTCTTTCACTACACCTGAGTTTTAACCAAGGCATGCAGCCTTGCCAAGTTTTCTGAAGACCTATGTCTTATTTTCATTTCTAGTTATTTTCTAGAAATGCCAGTTTTAGATCACAGGAAATCCAAAAAAGGCCAAATACATACCTAAAATATTTTGTTGAATAATAATAAAGGTATTTCATTTGTAAGTACAACTTATTTCTAAGGAGATTTTGTATATATTGTTAATCTGTTTTTCATGTCTACTGTACATCTACTGTTATAAGCAAATGTGTAGAAAAGCCAAAAGCTATGTTTAAAAAGACATACATAAATCTTGCATGAAGCTGTGGTGTTATGTGTTACTTCCTTAATGAGTAAAACCTGTTGATTCAAATATTCTATGTATGTCCTTGTCATTTTGTCTTTTTTGATAGGTTGATGAAGTGGTGGATGAATATAGTGAAAATAATTTCTATGAATCTGATGAAGAACAGAAAGAGAAGGATCAGAAATTGAAAACCACCTATACTATGGACCCGGATCACAGGCTGCTGTTACGAAATACAAAGCCTCTGCTTCAAAGCCGAAACGCTGCTGTATGACAAATTCCTTTTTGATGAAAATGTTAAATTACAAGTACCTGTTTTTAGAAAAATTAAAAGATTGAAGAGTAAAATCTAGACCTCTTTAAAACTGGTGTAAATACCCTTAAGTAACTGCAGTAGAAGTGTGATGGATCTATTTTGAATTTAACTTAGCTTGTAAGTGAAACACCTAAACTGATTGTGATACGTGCTCCAAATAGTACAGACAAACAAAATGCTAGAAAAAAGGAAGAGAGCATTTGAATCCAACTTACATAGCATGTGATGACTCTACCATAGGTTGCTCTTAATGCTAAAACTCTCAGCAATTAGGATGGCACAAACTGGTACAGTTTATTGGAACAGATCTATAAAGAAAATCATAGTTGTTATTATTAATTCATTAATTTGTTCTTTCGAGTCTCATGTTTTAAAAGTAGACAATTATACACCACATTTCTAGAGCTGTTGCCTTGTCAGGGCTCCAGGATAGATATGACATTATAAGTATGGTATGCTAGATTATTTCCATGAGATTGTAAAATACAGGTAACTTTTTAGAACTGGAAAAAGCTCTGCTCACGGTGAATCATTATGATGTTAATCAGATCACAGAATGTTACTTCTAACCTCAGTTTGTCCTGTTAGCCAGGACTAGATGTCTTACCAGACATGTGTTCCAGTGATAATGAATTTTCATATCACTGCAAAAACAGTTAGTGCACCATTAAGTCACCTATTCTTAATAAGTTAAACAGATCAGATTTTAATTCTCTGTTGAAACATATTTTGAGATTCTAACTCATGTGTGACACTTCTCAAAATAATTTATGGTCTGCCAGCCCAGCAGACTTTGGAAACAAATTGATTAAATTTTTACGACTTCTTGCTAAAAATCACTGTTTAGTGTCTGTGGTATTTCTTAATTTCATGCAAAGAACAAGTGTGTTTGAAAAGTTTGCCATCCCAATTCATGAAGAGGTTCAGTTAGTTGTTGCCCTCATTCCATAAATAATTTTCTTTATTAAATATGGTATGGATTCTCACACTTATGATCTTCAACTTTCTGATATTAAAGTTAACTGAGATGTTAAAGTAAACTTTGAAAAGTGTTACCAAAATTATGCCACCCTGCATTGCTATTATGGGGATATTCATATTATCCACAGAATTTACCTGAAATTAATTTAATTAATGGCTTTCTATATGACCTTGCATTTTTTGTCAGTAGTCAAAGATACTTGTGGTATATTGCTAAAAATCTTAAAGTTATTTTCTGGCTTCAGATGTTTTTAATAGCTTTTTATTGTTGAATAATGATTTTTGTTTCGTTGGTACTAAGATTTAAGATACCAAGTGAAGTGTTATCATGAGGACTGTGCTTGGAGTCTCTATGATTTGTTTCGTTTGAAGCAGAGAGTTGATCATGACACTATTGTAAGAAAGGTTGTGACATGACGCTAGCATAAAGATCATATTTTGTCTTTTATTTATAAGAAAATCTGAGAAGAAAAAAACTGGGGTTTAAGTTGCTTATGTCTCCGTCTTCTGAATTTTGTTAGCCTGGATATTGGTATACAACCCTGTAGCTTTTACTTTCTGTTGGATTTGATGCTTTAAAAGTAAAAATAAAAGCAGCTGTTGTTTTATATATTGTATAGTAGAATAATGTAGTGAAAGATTTTCAGTGGAAACTAGATAAAAGGTGATATTGAACCTGTAGTAATAAAGGAAAAGCACATTAGAAAAACTTGTAAAGAATATTTCTTCATTACTTTGTACAGCTGATGTTAGCAATACTGATTTATCAACGATGGTATCACTGTTTGTAATTTAAATTACCTACTGCTTTTTCCCTTTGTCACTATTTCTATGACCTTCTATTTATTATAGCTTACAGTTAATACTGGGAGGAAGTAAACCTACTTAATTAGTGAAAATATATTTATTCCAATGTTCTCCCTCAGTCTGCTTTGCTGATTTTGCTTTCTGAGGAAGAGTGAGCTGGTAGTCCTGCAGGTCTGAAGCAAATGTGGTAGATATGAATGATGATTTGAAGTTAACATGCTGCTCTGAATGTTCTTCCTTTAGGTGGTAATGGCAGTTGCACAGCTTTACTGGCATTTGGCACCAAAATCTGAAGCTGGTATTGTTTCTAAGTCATTGGTGCGTTTACTCCGTAGTAACAGGTAGGTCAAGTCCATACTTTACATCACTGTGCATACTTTTTTTTTGTGCATATTTGTTTAGCCATAGTTATAAGAATGTAACTAATACACAATTAATTTCATTTCGAAATGGTCCTGTAATACTCACTTTCACTCAACAAATGAGGATCACTAAAGGTAATTCCATCATTTTGGGTATCCCATCTAGGGATCATTGGTTATTGTATTTCATTCCTACGAGTTTTGTTCTGAGAAGAATCATGGCTGCCTAGTTAGTGTTTAAATAGAGTCAGTATTAACTGGTTTCCATAATATCTTATTTGTTTTTTTTAATTATTGGAAATTTAGTTCTGTTGGGTTCCTTACTGTCTTGCTAAGCACTAAAGAAGTCTTTTGATATATATTTTATTTTCCTGCACTGTAACACAAATCCCAGAATAGGTGACTTTAGAAGGGATCACTGGATATTGTGTAGTCCCATTTCCCTACACAGGGAGGGTCTCCTGGAGCACAGTACTCAGGATTGTGTCCGGTCACCTTTGAGTATCTCAGGGGAAGGAGACAACATATCTGTTAAAATTGGTATTGCCACTTGATACACTGCTGCATCTTCTGTGTTTTCTTAATCTTTGGATGGTTTTTAAAGAACAAGTTCATATTTAATACAGAACATTCTGTTTTGACCTCATCATCTTCAGTAGTATTTTCCATGCTTTTCCATGAAAGATCTTGTCAGCCACATTTCATTAGGTTGTTAGTGCTATTTTTGCATTTGTAGTTCATAGTTTTTGCATAGTGTGCCAATATTCGCTGCATGGAAGTGTTTTTCTTCCCTATTCAGTTTTTAGATATTGAACTTCCAGATATTTGTATTAAATGCCTTGAAGGGTTTACATGAGACAGTATTAGTTGTTTTTAGAATAACTTTTTAACTAAAAATGGTATTTTTGCCTAGAACTTCACTTAGTAAACTTAGTGAAAATAATTTACTTTTTATATCAGTTATATCAAACAGAAAGGTATTTTAAAAAATCTCACTTCTGTTGTGTCTGGCAAGATTATTCATCCTAGATATATCTTAACTTAAGCCCTGCCATCAGTGAGCTGTTTCTCTGCAAAAGTTCTGCAGCTCAATATCTCTATTGTTTAAAAGTTGGTAAAAAAAGTTAAGTGGGACTAGGTAGTCACACTTTCATTTCAGATAAGAATGAATAACTATTATATTTTTCTTTGGCTTTATAGTACAGTATGCTTCCCATTCTTGTTATGCAAAGATGAGTAAAGTGACTAAAGCAATTGGCGGATAATGTATAAACTCATACTCACAGATGGAAAGGATTATTTGCATGTGGTTTATTGTTTTTACTCAGGTTTCAGTAAAAGAAAAGTCATTTCTTTCCTATATCTCAACTAATACCTTAAATGGCATTAGTCTTCTGATTTTTCTGTCTTGAATGGCTTTTCTGTTCTCTTTTACCATTCTGGGTGAAACACTTTTGCTTTTAGAGCCACTTCGAAATAAGCTTTTGCTGTTTGCCCCAGAAGTTATTTGCCTGTGGCCTTTAAATTAATGTCAACTAAGCTATAATGTAGTTAGAATGAGAATGCCCAAAAGAGTATCTCATAGCAATTTCCAGTCTTGTTTCAGCATGTGTAGCTGACTAATGCCATGCACCTGTGTAAGAACTGCATAAAATAGGTTTAAAAGATCTTAAGTACTTCTCTATTATCACTTTTTTTTGTAAGCAGCAGCTGTAATTACCTTAGGACTATTAGACAGTTTTGAGTAAGAGGAGATAATGGGTATGATGGTTTCTCTATTAGGATGAGATTTGCAGCATGGAAGGATTTGAGCACTCATGGTTCAGAAAAATTGTGTGTAAATTATTACTTAGTTTTTAAGCAATTGGTCACACAAAATCTGCACTTCAAAAGCTTCAGACTAGTACCCTGATTTCTTTTTGCTCACTCATGTGGAGACTTTTAAACTCATTCATTAATGATGAGAATACCCTCTCCAAACATGTTTAATGTTTTTTGTAGAATATTACGTAAATCTATTGTCAATCTCTGGCAAAGTCTATTATATAAAAGTGTTAGTTTCTTATAGATGTATGTGTTTGCCAGTGTATACCCTTGAGGTACAGGACATCCTGGCCCTTTTTGAGTTGAGAATTTTTAGAAAAATTCTCAAGACAAAAAAGTCATAGTGAATCTTGCTAGTTGTGCAATGATTAACTGTTGCAATTAATGCAGTTATTTCAACACTACAGATAAAGCCTGTGTGTTTGTGTTTCAGCTATGTCATCTTTGAAATTCTTGAAATCTTGTCATTCTTGAAATATTTATTTCAAGAAGATGGATGAAATGTAAGGCTTTTGTAAGCTATTTCCATTATATTAAAATTACTTATGTAATTCTGGTTTGAATAAATACTCAAGGTCTATAAAAGTCACCAGTGCATGGTATCAGTGAGTATTTGTGTGTATTGGAGTTTTAAAAAATTGAGAACCTGGTTTCATCATGTGTCTTTCTTCCTGTGAATCAAATGATGACAGCAGTTGACAGTAAGCTTTGCCTTTTATGTTTGTGCCAGAACAAATGAATAATTAATTTTATGTTCAAATAGAAGTGGACTTTCTTTGCCATGTTGAATTATTCTATGTATCAGTAATTTTGTGGAATGACTCTTACTTTCTTTTCACATTCTAGGGAGGTACAGTATATTGTCCTGCAAAATATTGCCACTATGTCAATTCAAAGAAAGGTATACCCTATTTAGAATTTTTTTAATCACACTGTATATGAAACATAGGATAGTTACTAAAATACGTTCTGATTTTCAGGGCATGTTTGAACCTTATCTGAAGAGTTTCTATGTTAGATCAACTGATCCAACTATGATCAAAACACTCAAGGTGAGTTTATTAAAGGCAAATTTTTCTATATACTGCTGGACTAATCAGTTTGCAGGAGAAAGATAAAATGATTTTCACTGATATTACACAGGTCATTCATGTGCTGTTTCTTTCTATCTCACTAAGAAGTATTGAGGCCTTTAGTTAAGTCCACAAGGAGCCTTCAGGCTTGTCAGGCTATCTGAAAGTTCCCATTATTGTGCTGCAGGTAGAAGAGCAGCTATATTTCCACTGCAGCTTTTAGGACCTTTCAGTGATACAGAGCATTATAATTTTTTTTCAGCCAGGCATTCTGACATTGAGTGTTTGGCTGTTTCATGGAAGGAAAAGAGTCTTTAATACAGTTAGCTTAAAAAGAGTTTAAATCTGTTCCCATGTACAAAATGAGGCAGTGTTTGAGTCCCAAATTTTCTTTTGAAGTTAGCATTTGACAGGAGAAGTACTTTAGGCTTTCCTCAAGGCCACATCTCAATGCATGTTTTCAGCTGCTGTCTTGTTGTTTTATCTGTACTTACTCTTTAACAAATGTGAAATCCTTGAAAAAACAATGGCTAAAAAAGTGTCTACTGTTATGTGCCTTTCCTCTTGTTTTGCTTTAGATTGTCATAGGCACTTGTGTTTAGGAGTAGAAGGTAGGTTTCTGAGAGAAACAGTATTTTTTCCTTACCTTATTTTTACATGTGTATCACACTTGTGTTATATGTACAAGAGTGATGTAGTTCAAGATGGCTATGCCAAAACTACTATCATGTTTATATTCAAACTAAATATATTTTTGTATTTTAAAATCAGCAATAATACTTAAGTAAATTTGAGGCAGTTGGAAGCAAAAAGATATTCTCTACATTTTAGGAGTATTGCAAGGAATGCCTTACTGTTATCCAAAAATAAGAGAAAGTTGATGTATTTTAATTCCCATATTACTTGATAATATATTGGAGAAGAGGTGGAGAAGTAGAAATTGTGTTTTTCCCTTTCATTGCCTCATTTGTTTCATGATGGCTGAAAAATTTAGATGACCATAAATTTTTACATACGTAAAAAAACTTTGTCGCTTTCTCCCTCTTCTAACTCTGTAGTTCAAGCCTACCTGTTTCAAAATAGAATGATGAGACCCATGGCAGTAACTAATATGTAGGAGCATCCTTGAATTTATCTTCTGCGCCATTTGGATTTCTCTTTTTTTTTTATTTTCCAGCATCAACTTCGCTTTTTTGATCACTGTTTACCATTGAGCTTGTATTTTTACAGTAACCTATTTTAATCACAAGTTCTCAGTTATAATGAATTATAATCATCTCAGAGTCTTTCATTTTCTGAACAGTTAAGGTTTTTTCCCAATTACGAGCATTACTTTACAGACGTGTTTTTTTTCTGTTTTCCTAATCAGTTTTCTACTATATGGAGCTCTTACACAGCTTTTCTTAGTCAGCCTTTGTCTTCGTTTCCCTGAAAACTGTAGCATCAGCTGAAAACTTTGTCATCTGTCTTCTCCTTACTTTCATAGTTCATATGCGATAAAGGCATATGATTTGTGATATTCCATTGAAAGCCACGCTGTATTATAATCTCCTTTTCTCTTGCTTGTTTCTCTTTTTCCTTTATCCTCTTGCTTACTATGCTGTTCTAGATACGTGTCTTTAAGAGCCTTTAAAGATATGTCTTATGAAATTGTTTTGAAGTGTAGGTGTACTATATCATTTGAGTATCCTTTTCTGGATGCCTCCAAGTCAAAAAATACCAACATATTTCTGAGGCATGACTTCCCTTTGGAGAGACAAGATTGTGTTTTCAGTTTACTTCATTCAAAGTTAAAACAGCCTGGAAGTGGAGCATCTTAACAATATATGCCAAGTGATGTATATCATTCTTTTGTTCACCAGGAACAAAGAGGAGGGCTTCCAGGATCTGATATTGTTGATGTTGAATAAGATTGGAGGAATCGCATAGATGCAGATGTTTCTCTCCTGAGTTTAAAGGTCTTTTAATACAGCTCATCTGAATATAATGGGCAATTTATTTCTCCTCTGATGCAGTTGTGACTTCCGTTATTTCTTCTTACTCTGTCGTGTGGTTCTTATATGCTAAGGCCTGTTGTGTAACATTGGAAAGCCGACAGAAGTATTTCAAGCCCATTTGATACGCAATGAAACACTTCAGCTCAGGCTCATAAAAAATGCGTCGCTGAATCCTAGAGCCCTGCTTTGTAAACTTCGCAAGTACTTGCAAGGAAAATATGCCTCCTGAGTGCAATGGTGGTACCAGTTTGTACTGATCTCTGGTATACTCTGTTGACTTCTGAGTGGTATTTTTAAAATACATTTTATATACAATAAAAGCATGGTGTATATGTGGTAATGTTTATAATACTTCATTTTAACTTTTGACAACTTTTTTTTTCTTGTAGCTTGAAATCTTGACAAATTTAGCAAATGAGGCAAACATATCAACTCTGCTTCGAGAATTTCAGGTTTGTGCAAAAGTGTATTCTTTTTATGTTTATCATCTCTTTTCCCATTGTTGGATGTTTCTCCTAGTCTTGGATTTTTCAAGTTTAAGTATTTTCAAAGATGAAATGTGCCAAAAATGGAAATTAAGCCATCTCATACCATAAAGGATAAGGGAGCTAATTGTATATGGAAAAGAGTTCAAATATTTTGTTTCTCAGTCTCCTTCCAGCTACCAAAAAAAAAGAAAAAAAGTGATGAGTAAAACTCAATCATTCCATGTTCTTAAACACAAATTCCAGCAACTTAACTGACACTGTAAGTCACTATATGATACGGTCTTAATTTTAGCAATGTTTGGCCATTAGCATTTGTTGCCAAACCTCATTTCTATGAGTCATTTGATGAAATAGTATTTATTGTCTCTAGTATCTTCATGTATCAGCAAGATCTTCTGCTTATATTGTGAAACAGTGTCTGTCCTTCTTTCTTTCCTCTTTGCTTGTTGCATCTATTTGCATTGCTTCAGTTCTCTGGCTGAATTTCTGTGAAAGGTACTGGTTCTCAGGCAGGTAGGTTATTCATAGTTTCACAGATGCTCCTAGTTAAATGAACTGAAACCTCTCTGAATAGAGAGCTCATCAACTTCTCCAACCTTGCACACAAACTAATGGCTATTTTTGCATAATTGCCCCCTGCCCCAAGCTTTCTTGAAATCAGAGGTTTGCATGGCCATGGGTGACCAAAGCTTGCAAGAAAATACCTTCTAAAAGTGACAGTGAGGTGAAAAATTATAGCTTCTGATATGCAATGTAGCTTTCTAAGTTTAATTTATTATTCAGTATATCCGCCTCATGAGAATAATAAGGTCAGTCTTTGGTTGACAAGGGTTATATATTGACTAACAAAAATCCTCTTTCTTTAGACTTACGTGAAAAGCCAAGATAAGCAGTTTGCTGCAGCTACAATTCAGGCTATAGGCAGATGCGCAACTAACATCACTGAAGTGACTGACACCTGCCTTAATGGCCTCGTCTGTTTGCTGTCCAACAGGGATGGTAAGCTGAAGTTCTCTTTGTTTTCTGGGTAGCTGATGGCATGAAACATTTTCTTAGACAGAGCCTTACAAAGCTTCAGATCATGTCAATAAGCAAGAGTTGACTTCCATAAGAATTTGGCTGACACAACTGGATAAAAATCCTGCACTTCCAAAGGCTCTGATATTCACGGAGTGGTTATTTTCTCTTTTGTTAGAGAAATTAATTCGGTGTGTCTCTCAATTACATGTTTACCTACTTTTTCTTAAAATGCTGTGATTATTAAAGTGTGCTGTTTTGATTATCATAGATAGCAATAGTTAAAGTTAAGTTGCATTAAAGCAGTTAGCCTGCAGAGGGTGCTGAAAGCTTGGAATTTTTTTTTTTGTAGTCCATCAATGCCTAACTGAAAACACATATTAAATAGTTTTAGGATAAACGGCCCCAAAGTTGGCTTGATTTTGTACTTTAGCATTCTGTTATTTTTGGATAGTGAAACAAAGTTTCAAATCACTAAGAAACACATCAAGGAGTAGATAAAGTCAAATAGGGTATAGCAGTGTGGTAATACCCAATAATATTGTATTTTCTTACTAGTTACCAATGAATATGGCACATTCTTATTTCATAAGAAGTCAGTAATATGTGTTAATAAATAATGTCAGGAAGGAGCAAAAGCATAATTTTGGGATGTCCTGGAGCAGTTAAAATAGTTCAAAGGACTTAGGTGACATTACTCTCGGCTTTGAAAAGCAGTACTAATGCCTCTCTATATCTCCTGAACATATTTTTCATGGTAGTCCTGAGAAGGCCTTTATTAGGGACATCATTTTGGCAGCACATATTTAGCCCATGACCCACTAATACACATGGAGCTTTCTCATATTTGTTTTATGAACTGAGTTCTCATTCTCAACCACTTCATCTTGTATAAGAAATTCTTGAGTGGCCTCAGTGTATAGCTTTGTATTTTTAATATATGTGACTTTCATTTCTTAGTGCTGTAGATCTTATTTCTGTTTATCAACTGTGTTTAAAATATCTTCCCATACGGTGTTGCAAAGCCATGTCTGCACATTGCACCTTCTTGTATTACATTCAGCAACAACCATAATAGAAACACAAGCATCAAAGGTTGTTCTTGATTTTGCCTGATTCTTCTAGCAATCTTCCTCTGAGTAGGCTTCCTTCAGCATGTACAAATCCCCATATTTCTTCTGTTTTAAATGAAATAATAAAACTGTCTCTTCAGAATACAGATTTTGTTACTTAACAATTCTTTCGGTTTTCTTGCTTTTTGTTTTGCTCAGAGGGAACCAAGATAAGAGGAGAAAGTTCTTTTCTTTTATCATAGATCGTCAATTTAATATTTTCTTTAGAGTGATTCAATATGTATATATATATATATCTATTTATATACACACATATATGCATGTACATGTATACAAAGGTCTGTCTCAACAAGATTAGTTTTCATGTCTGTTTCTAAGTAGTTGTCTAGCAAATAAAATTATCTTCTTGTGCTTACTGTTCTGAGAGACTGCAAAGGATATATTGAGGATCTTTTAAACCTGGCAGCTGGCAAATTGCTTTACCATAGCTGCAGTATCTTTATTCCTTCTTTCAAGGAATGAATAGAGTGGCATAATTTACATGGTACCTTTCCCCATGTGGCAGGAAATTACCAATAGTCACAGCTTACTGAACATAAGAGTTTTGGCATGGTAAGGAAATAAAAAAGAGATTTAGCATAGTGTAGGAGAATAGCTTTGAGAGTCTTGGTTAATCTTGCCTTCCCCCAGCTTCTACCATTGAAGCATACAAGCAATCTGTTTGCTCCACTACTTCTTGTGTGGTCATTTGAAGCCTGGAAGTAGTCCTGCTGCTCTGTGTAGCATGAAGCACAAGCTGGTAGGTCCAGCAGGTTCTGAGGTCTGTGACAGCAGAGTCAGCTGTGCTTTCTCAGTACTGTTTTCTTATCATGAAGAATTCACTTGAGTGCAGAAGAAAGGTGCTTACACTAATTCTACCAAGCCAAAACAGAATCCTGAAGAACAAGCTTATGGGAAAAGTGCCTTCTGATTCTATGTGCTTGTTTTGTAACTGTAGATACGTCCCAACACTGAGGATATCTTAGCTGTATATGGCACAAAAGCTTTACAGTTAATCATTTTGCAACTTGGGTGATGAGAAGCTGGGCATTGTTCCAAAAATAAGGCTTTGGGGATGTCAAGAACTGTTCTTGAAAATTTATTTACATGCTTACTAAGTGACCTAAAGTCAGATTTTCCCTCTTCAGGAAAGCTGTGATATGTGGGGGAAAAAACCCAGTAACGTTTGAACTACAGAAGCACAACAGAAACTAGAAATTTCATTGATGAAACAACTTCATGAATGATTATTATAAGCTAATTTTGACTGATTCCTGAAGAGACTGTTTTTGTCAAGCCACGTTGAGGGCTGAGAATTATTTTCGTTCCTCATCTGCTGAAGGAAGGACAAAAAGAAGTTATTTTCTTTCTTTAGTGTGACATTTAGCATTTCACTGATGCATTTCCTTTAGGCAATGGTATTGATAGTTTCAACTGACTGCTGGCCCCACTGTGACATAAAAGTCATTTTAGATGTTAGAGGGAGATGGGATTATAGGAAGTCTGTTGTCTGATTGTCCTGCATATACTAGAAATCATGCAGAGTTTTCTTAGATGGGTGACTTCCATTTTCTGTTGAAAGTTGCAGGTTGAATAGAAGCACGATTTTAGAATGTTTAGCTAAAACATTTTTTGCCCTACAGATCTATAAAAAACCACAAGTCATAAAATTACTGGAACTGTTAATATATCTGGTAACTAGTACATATTTCTTCTAATTACTGTTAGAGTGACATAAAAGAAAAGTAACTTCTAGCATCTAGTTTATATGTATTAGTGCAGTTTCTGAGACTTGTTATTTATGTTACGATTGAAAAGGTAACAGCATAAAAGCTTAAACTAGCTTCAGCTAGTTCTGAAAAGCAGAAAATTGTGTGTGTCTGGGTAACTGGCCCTAGTTTTAGATTGCCTTTTAGCATTTTTAACCCTAGGAGCGTTGTTAGTAACTCTGATAACAGAATGATTTTGGTTAGAAGGGACCTTTAAATTTCATGTAGTCCAGCCTTTCTGCCATGGGCAGGGATGTGTTGCACAGACCAAGTAGCTCAGAACTCCATCTAACCTGAGCTTGAATGTTTTTGGGGAAGGGGCATCCACCAAAATGGCATCCTGTCCAAAACTAGTTGATGCAGTTTTGCTGCTTTTAGGAAAAGTGGTTATACAAACTGTAGACTGTGGATAAATTAGTCTTCATTCATGTGTTTTAGTTGCTGCAAAGGCAGGTAAATGTAAGTGAAAGAAAATTCAATGCAACATTAATGATTTCAAATGTTGTTTTTCAGAATGATTTTTACCTTTTGAAATTCTCTGGTAATATACTCCATGCTGAGATGATTTTCTGAGGTTCTTTTATAATGCAGCCAAATTCCCCAGTTATGGAAAAAGTCTTTAATTCGGTTCTACAATTTACTGTCTGTTGCATTGTTAATTTTTTGCATACATCATTTGACAAAATCAATTTAATTTACTCTGTATTTTGACAGATACATTTGAGCAGTTGTCAGGCTGCAGGGTCTTCAGAGATTGTCCTTCTTAGTCAATTCCACATTGTTTCAAAATTGTTAAAAGAAACTAAGATTTTTACTATGACTTGAAAATTGAAAATGCTGGTACCCCATGTAGAATTCTTTATTGATAAAGGCATTTCTGATCAGATTTTTTGTGATTTTCAGTCTTTATTTTAAGAATTTAATTTACTTGTTATAGTCCTTTAGATATGATTTATACTGTTTCAAAATTCTTCTGTTCATTTATCATTGCCTTGCATGGGCTTCCTCTTTGATAATTCTAGTAGGAGTTACATTCTAAAATTTTTTTACTGCACATTCAGAATGCCAGTTTTATCTCCCCTTCTAGTATTTTTGCTGGAATTTTTTATGGTTTTGAACCTAAGTGTTTCTCTTTTATTCCTGCTCATTTTTGGGATCCTTTGTGTGCACAGAGAATGGGATTTTATAACTATGCCAGTCTTTAATCTGATACAAATGCATTTTGATTATGTTTGTATTTTTTTCCTCAGTATCTAGACTTGTGTAAAAAAAAAAAAACAAACTAGTTTAAAGTTGTTTACATAGTAATTAACAATTTGTTTACAATTCTAGTTTATTTTCTTTAAATTTGCTCCCACAGATAGCATTAAAATAGTTCCTATGGTGACATCTCATCTACTGTAGTTTATATTACCATAGTCAGTTTCACATTGTCAACAAGTGTTTTGAATAATGATTTCATGTCCACTCATTTTTTTGGGTTCAGGTTGGTTTTTTTTTAATTTTTCAGTGTATCACAAAATACTGAATGGTGAAAGTTGCCATTCCAGTGTTCCCCACTATAAATATTCCAGATCGTAATTTTCAAGTTTCAAGAATTGGCTTCCTATTTTAATACGTAGCAAAATACAGTGTAAATTAAATTGATCTCTAGGATTGTGCAAGACCTTGAGATGTTAGCCTTACTTCAAGACATTAGTCTAGAAGAATGACAGATGTCATGTCAAATAAAAGATGACACAAAAAGGTACAAGCCGAAATCTAAGCATTTCAGAGGTATATGGCATAATGATACGCTCAGAGCTCTTGGAAAGCCTCTTCTCCATAAAGTTTGCTTTCTTGAAAAGAAGAGAAAACAACAGGAAAACCCCATAACCCCGTAGAATTTAGACATCTCTTCCCCATACTCTTCTATTGAAACTTGAGCATGCTTGATTGCAAATGAATGGTCCATGTGTCAGGTTAACTCAGAGAGAAATGCAGGAATACCTCTTTTTAACAAATGGTAGTCAGGCTTCTTCATCTTTCCTTACATGAGTTTACTCTTGCATGGGAGCTTGACTCTGCTCATGTGGGGTCTTTTCAGCTTCAAAAACTGTACATTTCATACAAGTTGATCAGGCTGTAGATGTTACTTGTTGCAGTAGCTGAGCACTCCAGTGCATGACTTTGGCATGAATCTTAAAACAGCTTGCTATTTAGAACAGTCGCTTGAATGTACTACAGATTAGGTTACAGACCTGAGAGCAAAATTTAGAAAACATTTAGAAAAAATGCAAAGGAGATGTTTAGATATTTCTCTAGCGTATGAATGAGCTGTTACTTTTAATGCAAGCATTTTTATTCTTGTTGCAGACTGCAAATTACTTTTGAATATGCATAATTTTAATGAAAATCAGATTTATTTTTTTTTACAATCTTCTTCAATTTTATAGGAAAAATACAAATTGCAGCTCCACTAAAAAACAGTTTCATTAAAGTATGTACTTGGTTGGTATTTTTACATTTAGAATGTTTGTGTCCTATTTTTGCTGGCTGTAACTTGGTTCAGGAAGCTGAACTTGTATTACTTAGTAGAACGGTTTACCACTTTCTTACCAAATAAATATAATTCAGTTCTGCAAAGCGTATTGGGAAAGCTTTTACATCTTTTAGAATCAATTATTTATGGCTTTTTCTTTTGCATAAATGCTTTTAAAATTAATAATTTGTTTTGTCTAAACCAGAAATCGTAGTTGCTGAAAGTGTTGTTGTCATTAAGAAACTGCTGCAAACCCAGCCGGCACACCATGGTGAAATTATTAAGCATATGGCCAAACTCTTGGATAACATTACAGTGAGTATTTGTTCACACTCTCTTATTTGCTGTGTCAACTGATAATGAGATTTTTATTTCCTTCGAATTTGTGCTGTAAATGGAAGTAGGTATATTAGAGAAATGTGAAACAATTTTTTTATTTTTGACAGAAAATATAATTTTTCATGATCTTAATGGAAAGGAAATGGAAGCTATCAGGTGGCTCCAATTTGTGCCTTAGGTCTGGGAAGAAATTTTTAGAGAGATCCCTGAAAATGTTGTGTGTTGTTAGTCCTGTTACTCTAGGATGAATAGCAGGTTTAGAATGTGGAGTGGGTAAAACTGAAATGAAAATAAGCAGTAAACTTAAGGATGATTAGCCAGTTGTCTTTGTGATCTGGAGTGGACTTTGAAAGTTTTATTTTAAAACTTTTTCCCCAAATTACCTGAACTTTCCATGGTATCAGATGTGCTGCTGTGTGTTGCAGTGTCTTGAAGCTGCATTTTTATCTTCTGGGTATTTGAAATTCTGTGGTATTTAACATTAAAATTTGAATCATTCCCTATTACCTGTCTTTAAATTTAATTGACCTTTAGGTATGCAAATATTTATTTCCCAAATTCTCCTCACAGGCCCAGTAATTGATAAAATATTTGATTATCTGTCCTAAATTAGAGCATAGGGATGATGTCCAGTAGCAATCTATTATATCCTAAACCCAAGGTATCAGATTTCGATCTGTCAACAATTATTTTTCTGTAGACAATTGTTTAATTTCATAAAATTACACAATTTTTGATAATGGAATAGTTTCTAAATCAGTAAACCTTCATTTCTCCATAGCTGAATTTAGCAGAGTTTGGAGTATTAAAAGAAAACACGGTATTCTTGGTTCATGCTTACAGCAAAATTAAATAAGAGCTGATGGTCACTTTGTAACTGATATAAAGAAAATAAATTCTAAATACTAAATTACTCATACCAAAATGAGATACTGTTGCTGATTACATATCAAGTAATACCTCATGTATAATAATCACCTGTATTTACGAAAATTTGTGCAATATTTTGATGGATTATTACAATCTCAAAAACTGTTCTGGCACTTAACCAAGTGAGTTTAGCATCTTCTTTCCACATACTCTACAATAGAAAATAGTTACTTTTCCAAATTTTCTGTTTAAAACTTAGAAGAGTTTTGTAGCTATTCTATACAATTACTTTCAAGTAAATAAGTTTTGTGGAAAAGAAAATCCTTTTCTAAGTCACATAAGGGGGAATGGGGAGAAGATGTGCTGTTCTAAAACTACTTTAATATTCTCAGATTTTCCAAAGTGAGCTTGTATAGAATATCAGAAAACATTAAGTAGTAGCATAACAGTAGCAGTCATTGGAATAAAGTAAAAATCAAAATCTAATTCTGAATCTTGGCTTTTATTCAAGAGAAAGTAAGTGTTGGTCAGGAATTACAGTCATGTAGTCATGAACCTACAAGCAGCTGTAGGTTCTCCAAGATGATTGTTCTACCTCTTTCGATGACATTTTTAAAGGATAACTTCAAGATGCATGTCTTTCTTGGTATTCTCAAGACTTTGAATTAAAGAATACTTTGTGAAGAAGTTCATATTTATAATTTGAATGCTGTATCATTTTTCTGATTGTCCCTACTATGTCTGAAAATTAATGTATTCCTTCGAAGACTGATTTGGATTGGGAGGGACTTGTAAAAATCATCTAGTCTAAACCCTCCATTACTTACTTTTGTAAAGGATAAGTGTATACATGGCAGAATGAATATTTAATTACTGGGGTATTAGTTTGTGATGTCAATACTTAGTATAGTATTACTGGAGTTCCTGACATCTGCACTTATACTTTAAACACTGATCTTAATATGGCAAAATTGATTGTGAGTTGACATAACACAGTTGCCTTGGGTTTTGTCTGCTATAAGATAGAGACACAGATCAAGGATTCCTGTCCATTATGCTGACAAACAATAGGCATACATGCATATGTACATACTTACTTTGCACAGGGCTTTTTGGCATTTTGGTTGTATTTTTTTTTCTTGGCCTCTCTTCTGTTGTTTTAAAGTATTAGGGTTGAGGCATAGAGGACCTACCCTTTAACTCTGTACAGGAGCATACCACTGTTTTTAAAGGACTTTTGTATTTGGATGTAGGAAAATGGATGTGGACTAGAATGGACTTGAAACTGAAGGGTGGGGTAATGTGAACAAGGAAATTCTTTGTTGCTTTTTAGAGCTGAAATTAGTTTACTACTATGTATTACACAGATGAAAGCATGAAGAGGAAGTTCTTAACAGAATTAAATACTATTAAATCAAAAACCCTTAAGGAAAAAGTAAATGTTTCGATTGTTCTGCCAAGATTTAGTTTAAGTCAATGGTAAACAGCCATTAAAATAAGCAAAATTGGTGTAAACTCAGTGGAATAGATTTTTGGATTTGTGCCTGATTTTTTCTCATCGATATTATTATAAAATTCACTTGTGCTAGCCTGAGATTGTGATTGGGAGTGATGAGGTACCTAAAATCTTTCACAGCAATGTTTTTTTCATGTCATTTACTTTACTGAAATATACTTGTTCTTCATTTCATCTTCTTCATCCACAGAAGCCATTTAGAAAGGGATGAGATATAGAATATTTAGAAGATAAAAATTTTGCCTTGTAAAATAAATAAAAGCTAAATAAGAGGAAGCTAAATATTAAGACCATATATAAAAAAATAGTAAGACCAACCGTAAGAAATACTAGGAAGTTCACTTAAAAAATACTCAACTCCTGTAGATCACTGACTCTAAATTATGATAAAGGCTGGGTTTATTTCAGTTTGTCCTTTGCTTTTTTCTAACATATCTGAAAATAGTGGTTATTTTTGTTCTTCTATGTGTTTTCATTTGTGCCTTAAACTTTTATGCCAGGTGTGCCCAGACAAAGCTCTATGAGATCTATTTTGTGTGTGATACATGGCTGAGTACTTAGACCTAGTACATAGTACAGCTTGATCTAGCTGTGTTGCAGTTCCTTTCCTCACATCCTTCAAAAGCAGTAATGGAGAAATACATGTCTGATGGTGTCCTGAAGACAATAAACAAGAGAATAATTTGATCTCTTTAAGCTTCCACTTTTAAAAATCATGAAAACATTTCCATTTAACTGTCAATGTGTTAAAAATGTTGTCATGATTTACAGTTGATTGACTTGCTAAGCTGTGGGCCAGAGATTGAAGTAAGTGCTCATTTGTGTTAGTTATGCTCTCTGAGGTAGGTTTAATTAGTTTTGTGTGTACAGTTTTTAGAGTGATAGAAGTTTAAAAAGTATACTTATGGGAGAGAGCCATTTAAAGAAGGGTAAGTTCAAAACATGTCTTACGAGTTTCATCACCAGCAGCAACAAAAATCTTTTGCTTTAGGGGGAAGGGCTTTAAAGGTAAGAGAAGTACATTGTGGTGCACCTCCAATATATCTTCTCATCTGATTACTGGAAGCTTCTGTTTACTGTCCACATCATCATGCTTACTAATCTAAAAATTTGAATTTCTCCTCATATACTATATCTCTGATCAGCTATTCCTTCTTCTCTTTGCCTTTTCTAAATGTGTGGGTTTTAAAGTGGGGTGGCGAGAAGTGTACACGGTAGTCAGATACACTGGAGAAGTCTTACATAATGATGTAGTGATACTGCTTGTTTTATTTTTTGTCTCACTTTTCTGGTGTTGTCTGCCTTTTGACTTCTGCAGAGCACTGATTTAACAACTCTACAGCTCTCTGAAAACGTTTGTGATTCCAAGATGTATTTTTCCTTAGAAATACTTTGGAGTCTATCAGTATGTACAGAATATGTTTTTGCTTCCTGTCCTTAATGTTCCAATGCCAGTAGTCTCCAAATTTGTTTCTGCCTTTTCTCTTTTTAGAAAAATAATGTATTATGGTATATTGTATCCAGTAAGGACTGCTATCTGGGTGATGGGAACCCTGACTTCCAGTGTGATTTTTCTCTTACAGTACTACTAAGGCAGGGTTTTTTTCTTATGATAGCTGGTGAATTCTTACATTCTTGTTTTTCATTACAGAGTTATTCCTAGTTCCTTCTAGAATATGAGCAAGAATATTAAGCAAGTCTGAAGGATTTTCTGATCTAAAGATGAGGAGGAATATTTCTTGATGGGATAAGGCATTGCAAATGTAGAGCAAAAATAAGGGAGTGGTGTGTAATTTTGAAGAGCTTAATATGTGAGGAAAATAATGTCACTTATGGACAAAATTAAGTGTTATCATTTACTGTTTTTGATTGGGTTTACAAGAGTAGTGGACTCACAGTTTTTAACACTGCTGTGTGTTAAACTTGACTTCCTAGTCTTACATAAATGATGCTTGTGTTTCTGATACGGCTTCACAGAACAGGCAGCTTGCTTTCTTTAATTTAGTTATCCTTTCTTGCAGCTCTTGCGAGGTATCACAAACTATGACATCCATATCTTTCTATGTGTTTCATTTCTGCAAGCTTCCGATTCTAATCATATTCTTTTACCTAGGATACACTTTAATAAGGCATTTTTAAATCTTTGTTTTAGTAATGATTTAATGAACGATTCTCATAATTTGACCATTTTTTTACTGGCTCTGATATCTATGTGATTGTTTAGAATTTGACAGGAATATATAGCCTCTGGGACATTATGTCCAGGGACACTGAACCTGAAGCAAATATTCTGCTTGAATAAAACACAATTTTTTTAAAAATCCGTACACTGTGTAGGAGGTGCAGTCACCAGTAAAAATTCTGTTTTAAAGCAATTTTATATGTAGAAGAGTTTTATATGTTGAAGGTCTATCATTTGAAAACAAAAAATTACTTCTCTTTCACTCTTATTCTTACCTTTTCTTCTTGCAATCATTGACATTTCAAATCAACTTTATCCCTCTTTCCATTTCTGTTTCCAAGTAAAATTTTACAAAATTGCTAGTTAAGCAAATTTTCTTCTGGATGGAGAAAATTGCACCTCATTTGCAATTTGTATATCTCATTTTGTCACAGACGTGAATAATCAGAACTGGTGATTTTAAGTTGTACTTTATTCTTGTTTTGTGTGAATATATTGAGAGCTGAACAACTTCTCAATAGTTTTTTAATTGTACTGCTTAGAGCAATCTGTAAAGTCTTTATAATATCTTTCTCTAATTGTAGTAAGTAACCAGAATCTTGCTTTGAGGGGAGTGTCTGGCTGGTTTTTTGTTTTTCTTTTTTAACCATTTATTTATTTTCCTTGAGACAGGTAATGGGTTGAAATGACAATAGAAACTGCCTCCTGGTACTAAAGGCTTAAAAAGTGCACTTAACCACTTGCTTGGGCCATATGGAATAAAACATCAGGCAAAGTAATTTACAATCCTGTTTGCCTTTGAGGGTAATGCAGAGCAGAGCTGAATAATGAAAGTATTATTTCCTGCATTTTTGTCAATTCAAGGTCCCTACTTAAGCTATACTGGAAAAGGCAGTGAAGGTCTAGAAGGGGCTTTGTTTCTTGTTTGCTGTTTTGAGTGCCCTGGAAACAACAGCTGCAGGATCATGCACTTGATATTACATCCTTGAGAACTGGAAGACTTAAACAGGGAAAAAGAAGTCTGAAAATATTGTGTGATTTTGACCCCAAATGAATCCAGTGACACAGAAACATTGGGTTCATCAGTTCGACATACACTTTTCATTAAAATGGCTTCTGCTCAGTGTTTGATTCAAAAAGTCTCTAATTGGTATTGATTCTTGTGGCGCAAAATTGTGTTTAATATATATGCAGTATTTACATAGTAAGCTAATCACCTGGTTAAAAGGCAGAGTCTCACAAGAAATTTCTGTCTTCCCTTGTCACTATTTTTCAAATGAGGCTTTGTTTAGTCCAATTATTTAGCATTGTAAAACTAGTTTATTACTCTAATAATTTAATTTTACAAACTAGGAAAAAAACTTGAAGAGCAAAACTCTGTGCTTAAATGCATACTATTTAAATATATTTAAATACATTTCATTGTGGTTTTAAGGTGTAGTCCTGGGCTTGACTAGGAAAAGTACAATAATGATATTTACATGTCATTATTAATGCTGTTACTGAAATTGATCTGCTCTGTGAGCTATTTTTGCTTTATAAAAAGACAACAGTATGAAAAGGAATATTTCCTGACAGGCTGTTGCCCAAACTGTGGTACTTGGTGATCTCTTGTAGAATTTTAGTATTTTAACAAGTCTGTAATGAAATATTTTAGAAAAATAAATCTAGCATAGCTAACATCTGAAGTTTTCTATATATTCTTATTTAGAGGTATCTATCTGTAGGCAACTTGAACTGCTCCAATACTGGAAAATCTAATGTACCACTCAATTACTATTCTTTAGCCCAATTTAAAATAATAGATTGGGTGTGAGGTCTTAATGCAGTGTAACCTTTGGAACATTAGAAATAACCTCTTTCCCTTTTGAAATCAGTGTACAGTAATGGCATCAGTCTTACCATTTTGCAGATGAACATACTCTGACTGCATTTAAAGTTTTTATAGGAAGTATAGAAAGTAGCTTGTTCATCTCTCTCATACTGTAAATTCCAAGGCTATTTAATTTTTTTGTCAACTCACATAAAAGAATTCATCTGTGTCTTAATCAGTATTTACATATATATATAGATGTTAAGTCACTGTGTTATACCACTCTCAACATGTTATCTTTATCTTAAATTTCTTCCCCATAACCAGAACTGGCCTTTATCTCTTACAGGACTTTTTGTTGTTGTTGTTGGACTCTGTATTCTGTTTATTCATGATACGCTTTTCTTTCAGTGGAGGCAGTCTTCTGTTTTCCCCATGACATGCCTGCTTTCTCTTTCACTGGGGGCAGTCCTCTTTTTTCCCCATGACTTTCCTGTTTATATTTTTGTTGGCATATATATTTGCAACCATGTCAAGTACAGAGGCAAAAGTGTCAAGTTGACTTTATTCAGAGTTGTTCCCAAACTTTTTGAAGCACATTTAATCATTAAAAATTCTTGTGAATGTGATTAGTATTTCCTTAGTAGGCTTAGTGGGCCATTTTACCCTTTTAGAATATACTTTCATAAGCAGTACTTTCAAATGTTAAGAGAATACTTAGTAAGATACTTAATAGTTGGTTCCCATTATAATTCTGAGAAATAGATATTCATATTTTAATAACAGACATTCTGGAAGAGTAATTAAAGCATATACAAAAGTTACTAAAAATAAATGCTTTGAGAACCACAATGCTGCATTTCTAAAGCATGTACATCCTGTGAATCTTACCTAAGGCAAACCTCATCTTGCTGTTAGTGTAAGCTTATAAATAAAGATCACTGTGTAGTGTAAGGACTAATAAAAAATGTTAGTCTGTTTTTGATCCTTTCAGAAAAAACAATAAAATTAGCTGAAATTGCAGTGGAAACTTTCCTTTTTTCTAAAATACAGTCAGTTTTTTGATTGACTAGAACAGTTACGCTTTTCCCCTGACATTTCAACGTTTGTTGAACAAGAGTCTGTACAGGATGTTTGAGCACCATAGTCTGTATATACTATACAAGACTGCTTCTGAACTTTCTCACTGCATTCTTTCTTCCTTCTGCTCAAGGAAGAAAAAAATGTTTTCAAAGGGTGTATGTAACGCAGATGCAATTTTTAACTTGACCACCAGGTAATGTAGGCCAGCTCATCTTTTACAACAGTATGTGTATATTATTTCACTTAAATCTTACTGTTTCTAGCTGAACTGCATGGAGCATGAGCTTCTGTTTTCTTCTGTGCTTCTCCATTTTGCCTTACCTCTGTTCTTGGCATTGCTGTGCTTCTGAACTTGGCATCATAGACTGGGAGTTCATCTAAAAGCTGCTACTGCCAGTTATTTCAGTGATACTGTTGAGTAACTCCAAAATGGTAAGACCTGTGTGAACTTCTTGGTCAAAGCTTTTGGTAGATCCTATGCAGAAATTGTGAATTGCGATTTTGAACGTCTGTCTCACCAATATTCTGAGTTCAACTGGTCTTGGACATTTTCAAAAAGACAAATCTTATTGTCAAAAAATCCTGAATAAAAATGAAGGAAAGCTAGAAATAGCCTTAAAGAAATCCATACACTTGAAAACTAGATAAGCAGGATTTGAGAAATTTGTATTGTTGAAAAACATTTCTGTATGAGTATAATGAAAAAAAAAAAAGCTCTATTTCGTTTCAACACGGTGTTTACCATAATCTGGTTCCAGGAATTCACAACCACATCTTAAGGGCTTGGACTGTGTTCCCATAGTCTAATGATCTCATCAGCTTGTACTGTGAACATCAACATGTCACTTCAGTGTGCCTCTGTATCATCAACCTGTAATGCATGGGTTTTGGGTCACAATCAGTACCTTACATTTGTATGAATATTCAGTCTACCACAGTGGCTGTATTTAATTTCATGCTGCATTTCTTGCAGGGCAATTTATCTTTTAATAGTATTTTGTTTAACTTGTTATTGAACACAGACACATACAAGTATGCTAGTCTTTGTGACTCTGTTAACTTAGAGTGCTCAATGTTTTTTCAGGTTCCAGTAGCCAGAGCCAGCATTCTCTGGCTCATTGGTGAGTACTGTGAACGGGTTCCAAAGATTGCACCCGATGTTCTGAGAAAGACAGCCAAGAGCTTCACAAATGAAGATGATCTTGTAAAGTTGCAAATCTTAAATTTGGGTGCAAAACTCTATTTAACAAATTCAAAGCAGGTAAGCCTAAACTCAGTATTGTATGTATTCAGTCATGGTGGGTTTTGTTCAGTCTGTATAGATCAGTAATGATTTCTTCTATATAAGTAACCAAACCTAGTCCATATTATTCTATGAAGAAAAGCTGAATATATGTTGTCAAGAAATACAACAGACTAAATCTAACCATGAGTTTTTAAGTGTGTGCTGGATCACGAATGTTAATGTAGTGATGAGATAAACTCTTTTTATCTGTCTCTGGGAAAGTGTGAAATTTTAACTTCACATAAATAGAGAAGATCTGTAAATTCTGTTAGTAATACCATTTAGGAGATTTTGCTGATGTGATGCAATGTTTCCTCAAGCCAAAAGCAGAACTTTCAAGAAAATTCTGTCACTTTGAACAAGGAGCTGCGCACTTTTTTGTTCAGGGTATCTAAAAGACCTTGTTTTGTCTTTCCATCAATACTTGTTCTAAAGATAGTAACTGCTTTCCCTTCTTTTGTTTTATTTGCTTGGTTGGTTGGTTTGATTTAGTTTTTCCTATTTCCTTTTACCTGGGGGAGTGGGTGAGTTTTAGTATCTCTAGTAGTAAAAATAATGTGAAAATTTCAGATAACACAAAGAGGTGAACTTAGATCTCCAAGCAGCTGAAAACAACAGCTATGAGAGGTGCCAAGTGCTTCAGTCTTCTAAGTGACATCACTGTGAACCCCATTCCATGACTATAGCATTTTGGTACTAATTTTTCACTGTAATTCCAATTATTGCTATAAAAGATTGTAAAATCAAAGATTTTTTTTCCAAATGTAGAAGAAATGCATTGGTATACATGCATACATGCATACATGCATACATACATACATACATACATACATATATATATATACACGCACTTTCCTGGGCTGCTAGACCTCTTGTTTTACGACAGTTTGCACAGCACAGAATCTTACACCTCTGCAACTGTGATGTCTGCTTGTTCCTTGATAGTTATATGCAACTACAGACATGATCTGTCTTAGACTTTTTGTTGTAGGGCATGTGGGAGGTAACTGTCTTGCCATGCATTCAGATAGGAGTGAATGCTTTGCTTATATGGTCTAAAATAGGGCAGTAATAAAAGGTGACTTCCCTCTGGCAGTGCTCATCTTAAAGAAAATGCTGAGATAAGGAAAGATTTGGTTTGACTATATAAACCGTCTTCTTTTAGCCCATTATATTTATTAATTTTCCATACAGTTTTTGTCATTTTGAATGTAAATTTTTCCACACCGTATTTGGTCAAAAATCCATTGCATACAAGGAGATAAGGATTTCTGTGATGTATTTTTTCCTATTGCACATCTTAATACATTTAAAATCATCATTGCAAGTGCTGCATAACCCTTTATTCAAACACAGTAATGATGATAAAACAGAAGAAACAGTCTCCTGAGATGCCTACTGAATGATGAGTTTCATCAAGGAGTGTTTTCCTCTTGCAGTTTTAGGTTGTGGAAAAATAAGTTATTATCTCAAGTGGTCAAGGTATTCACATAAAATTTCTAACGGTGAAGATTTGGCGACTTGGCTTGATTCAAATTTCCTTTCAAACTAGAATACCATGGGTTTTGCATTAGAGGGTGGAAACATTCTTTCTATATCTTCATGATTATTTCCAGGAGTAACTCTTCTTTACTTACTCAGTATTAAAATTACTTCCTGAAATGACTTCCATTCCTAAAAATCCAGCCATTTTTCAGTTTAATTTTTAAAATATGATGGCAAACCTTGTAGATTTGATTGCTCTGTTGTCAGTCTGTCCCCCTCTCCTCAGTCCCATGTTTTCTGTCTCATATAATATTTCATATCATATATGATATATCATATCATAGTAATTTTATGAGTAATTCATCGGTTTTATCCAAAGTTACTGGAGTTGTGAAAACCTCAAAGATAAAATTTCAGTTTATTGAAAAGTGGTAGTAGAATGGCAGAGGACATTCAGTGCTGACCAAACAGATAAAAAGAGCTCTTTCACCAGGTGAAGGAAAGGCAGGTTGAACACATCTGTTAAGTCTTGTTTGGAGAAAAGCACAAAGTTCTGGAGGAAATAAGACTTGCTTATTTTATTCCCTTCTTCTAAATGCATTATTTTATTTGCTTATAGTTTCCTTAAGTATATGGAGAAACAGTGAAGCACATTCACAGGAATGATTTTTAACATTTGGGATTTCTTACAAAAAAATTAAAGTATACTTTAAGTCCTGAGATCATCTCATGAACTTTCAAATGCTGTTTATAATTTAAGGAAGTTTCAGGTTCAGTTGTATCTGTATAGGTATGTATTAGAAACAGGCTTCTTTCTGGTTGTCTGTATTATTTTATAAACTTGCTTTGTTTTTTCAACACTTAGGGTCATAAAACTTTGAATGTGCTAGATAGCTGTCTAAATGGAGCTTATATAAGAGAAATATGTCATATTGCCTTAGATATTTCTTGCATATAGCAGAAAGAATAAAGAGATTTTGATGGGTTTCTGCTGTCTAGTATAGCAGGACTTGCACCAGAAAAAGTCCCAAGTAGTTGTAGGGTGTAAATAGGTATGTCGATCGTGGTTTAGCACAATAGCCTTATCTTGTGTGTCTAAAGAATCAGGTTACTAAAAGCTAATGATATCTAGGAGTGAATAGATAACTGTTTCTCCCTCACTGTAGAGCTTCATCTGTTGGTAAAACCTATATTGTAGAATTTTCAAGTAGGGATCTACCAAAAAATTAACTGCTGCTAATATAGAATAGGCATTAAATCCTTAAATAGTACTATTGTCTAGAACTAGAAAATTCCAGAAATGTTGCTGGAGGATGACTGAATTCTAGAAATACTTACACCTAACCCTTCTAGCCAAAACAAAGTGTACAAAACATAATAATGGGTTCAGCAATATGAGGATGAAAGAAATTATATTATGCCTATATAATGTGCATGTCCAGATATCGAGAAATATTGACATATCATAATAAATGCATGAAATCACAGATCAAAATACTTCGTCATTATTCTATGAAGCAGTCATGCTATGCAGAATCTGTCATGTTTCACCAAATCAGTGTGCTTGCTGAAATGATTTTCAGCTTCTTTTGAAAGCTCCTTTGTTGGAAAAACTCATGTACATTCGTTAGTTTATTTTTTGTTTTCAATTAAAAATAATTGTTTCTATTAGCAACCTCCATGTAGAAAAGGTCTTCTGCTTGTTTGATTGCTTTACCATAAGACAGATTTTTAAAATTGCCTTTCCTTGCCGTTTCCATGAAAACTAGAGTGTATATGATAATTGCAAAGAGGTTGCTTGCAGACACAGAACATTCTTGCATAACAGTTTTTTGTATATTTTTCTATATTGAACAATATGAAAATGATATTTTAGGGGACAGAAAAGGGAGAGGATCATGGAGAAAATTATGCCGTTAAAGGAACTGCAGTCTTTCAGGATCAACTCTTTATCTATCTAGTTTGTCTTTAGGTAATTTCACCAACACTCACTGAAAAAATGCCCACTGTGACAAAGCCTTCAACTTTTCCCATCCCTATAGCAATTCACAGGTTAAGATCATCATGTTTTATGATCCATTCTCCTGAGCGTCCTGCCATGACAGCAAGGAGTCTTGTCTTGTTTTACAGTGGAGAAGTGATGGTGAAGGCTGCAGGAGGTATCCCTCATTTAGTTTAATTCATGCTACCTGGGAACCCTCCCTTCCAATTCCATTTAGATTGAACAGCGTAAGTCCTGCATGAGTGCAGATTATGTAGGCTCAGTCTGATGCAGTTGTTTAAAATTTTATACCCTCATACAGAATTAGCTGCCAATAAACTGTGAAATACATATGGGAAAGTTTTGTCTTTCCCAGACCTAAGACAGTACCTCAAGGAAAAAAAAAAAATCACAGAGCCACTCTTGGGTATCAGAGAGAAAAAAGAAACAAAAAATATTTCATTGGCAGTTTTTTTAAACTATGCTGTTATATTATTCTAATGTCTAATTTCTTCTTCTCTTTGGTACCATAGGTTATTTTTTAAATGCTTGCATATGTTGCATTAATGGGGTTTAAATTGGAACCATTTTCTGTTTACATTTGTGTATCTCACTTACAGGAGTTAATCAGTATTCTGAAAAAGCATTTTTATGTCTCCAGAAGAAAACTTCAACTTGCATCCTCAAATTGGAAATTATTAATCTGAACTTTTTTTAAGAAAATGTCATATACAAAAATGGACTGATTTTTTGGACATATTTTTCTGCTCACAAGATTGGAACTGTGTTATTGTCATAGCAGTAGCATGATAAACATATATATACACAAGGTTGTTTCTCTGTATAAAGCAGATAAATCACTCGTGATGGTAGGTTTTTAACCCTGTGTTATGCATCCATTCTGAGTTGAAGTACTAAAATCTACTTCATTAGGATGGTATATAATTCCTGCTCTTTTTCCTGTTTGGTTGTATATAAAAGAAGTGGCATACATGTTTCAAATCTAGTGGATTCCAGTCTATTCAGCACTGTTGTTCTGGTTGCAGTACATTATTTCCATTTTCTATAGAAAAAAAATTCTATATCCTTCCTTTCTTACATTATTTTCTTAGCTTAAAAAATGATCTGAAGTTTTATAATTATTTAAGAAACGTTAATATTCTCAAACATCAAATTAGGAAGCTGTTATTATGCTGTAAAAACCTGTGATAGTATAAGTCACTCTCTTACATAAATAAATAAATGACCGATATTACTGAAGGCTTTAAGCTTCAAGAAAAAAATGGAAGAAGTCTTTTATCCTGGTTTTTAGAGGGCATCAGCAGCTTGCTTTTATGAAAAAGTAACAGCTAAATGCACTGCAAATAATTTGCAGTAATCCAGTTCAGTGATTCATGTGTCTGCTTTAATGGGTCATAATTCAGGATAAAGTAACTGAGTGCAGTCAGAGTGCAGACACTGCTTATGCCAGGGACAGTATCTCTTCATAAAACACACCTCAGCAGAAGCAGTTTGCCAGCCCCCTAATACCCTCTGATGTTTTGATGTCCTGCATATTTTTCCGATTAAGTTTTGAGTGCCATGTTTTTAGTTGTATTTCCACATTCATTATCCTCACGTAGACCCTTCAGCGGGTTTGCCATATATGATTATTTTTTTAATGATGCCTTTCTTTCCACTTCAGCAGTTTAATAATCTAGCACATGGCTGCTTCTCAGTACTCAGCATTCACCTCCCCAATACAGAAGAGGACATGTGCTTTGGCTGCAGAATTCCATTTGCAGCTTTAGAAATGCATATTCCCTGTGGAGCAACATTTGTTTGACATAACCATTCATTTTTATTACCTCTTTAAATATGTTTATCCAGAGTTATCAATAATCATAAATAACTTGTATTCTGTTCTTGTCCTGTTTTTTTCCACAGACAAAATTGCTTACCCAGTATGTATTAAATCTCGGCAAGTATGATCAAAGCTACGACATCAGAGACCGTACAAGATTTATTAGGCAGCTTATTGTTCCGAATGAGAAGAGTGGAGCTTTAAGCAAATATGCCAAAAAAATATTTCTGGCACAGAAACCTGCCCCATTGCTTGAGTCTCCTTTTAAAGGTATAACTGCCAAAATCATTTGGTAAATGTTCATTGTGTAAAGGAATGTGGCAGCTTATTCTATTTCAAATACTCTCACAAATTGTGTCACTTAGCAAATAGAAAAGATTAATATGCAAGGATGCTCGGTCTGCTTACTTGCTTTTCAGCAAGCAAGGTGCACAGTGCATTTCTCCAATGATAAACCCTGGCAAACTGATCCATTTATATTCATGTGGATTTTAAATTTTATTTTAGTAACAGAAGGTATGTCTTTTGAGGAAAACTATTCTTCAATTTAGGAAAATAGCTCTAGGATTTTATCTGGACTTTATTAGAAGATTTTTAATGTGAGTACTGCAAATATTATATGAATCTGAAATAAACTGACTCTATGTAGATGGTTTTTTCTCCAAAATCATAATTTTCCCTCTGCATTTTGCCTGTTGTTTTACAAGTAAGATCCATTGTCTGTCTTCTCAAATTAAAAGGTTATCAGGCTATCTAAATTAAAATTACTCTTTTATTGTGACAATTTGCGTTTTAATTTTCATACTTACTTAGGTCTAGTTTTGAAGCTTTAAAAGGAGCTCCATTTTGAAGAAAAACTATTAAAATTCTGGATGTGTTTGTGCCAAGACATGTATATGGATTGTTTAACTGTGCTGTCATTCTTAATATTCACAGTAAAGTAATTTTTAGAGAAGCTACATTTCAGAGCAACACCTCTAAACACACTGACTGATTAGCTTTTTTATTGACCATTATGGGGGAGATTATTGTAATCTATGGACTGAAATCAGTTTTTTGACCTATGAAGAGCTTCCTAGTTTATATTTATTCCATGACATTTGAGGTAATACAATGGCAATTACCTTTAGCCCTGATTAAGATTGCTCCTTGTGGTAGAGCTCACAGTGTTTGTGTATTTCTTCCCTCCCCCGGCTTTTTTAATAGATCGGGATCATTTCCAGCTTGGCACCTTGTCTCACACACTGAACAGCCGAGCCACTGGGTACCTGGAGCTGTCTGACTGGCCAGAGGTGGCACCTGACCCCTCCGTCCGAAATGTTGATGTGGCTGAGTCGGTACGTCAGCATCACTGAAAGCAACTTTGCTAAAGGCACTTGTGAATACAGAGTTATTAGCCCAAAACTACTACTATTTAAATATTATCTGTGGTCTGTTGAAATCCATTGATGCAAGGGAATGTCCCTTTTGCTTATTTTATCTTAGAAATCAAGCATTTGGAAACTTGCTTAATGCTAGTTCTTTTAAATGACAGAAGTAGATAAACTGTAGGCCACTTCTGCTTAATTTGTGGAGTAAGTAGGCCTTTTTCTTCTCCATCTCACTTCTAATTTCATATATTTCATCTCACTCTGCTGTAATATGTTAATTGGGTGCAGCTGGACTACCAAAGTCAGAAATTAAGAGGTTGGTTTGTGGAAAATCCAAGGCTAAACAAAAAAAAAGCAAAAGGAAAAAGGTAATGCAAACAACAAAAGGCAGCTGCAGGAGATTAGATTATGTATGTTTTGAAGTTTCAGGTTTGGAAGAGATGAGGGGTTACATTTCAGATAATCTGAAGAGCATTAGGAAAGTATGTGATAGGAAAATGTCATCTGTTAGTACACTAATCATGTGTTGACACATCGGGCTCATCATCTGCTAGCAATAGCTTTTTGTTACTGTAGTATAAACTCCGAAGCAAAGTCATGTTTTGGTTCCAGAGTTGTGATTTATGTATCAGGTACCAGAGTCTTACTGGAATGCTAGTGAAAGCTGTTGAACAGTAGCTGAAATGTAAATGTATTGGTATATAGTGTGCTGATGGTGCTCCTGGAGGCATGGCATTGTAACAGATACAGACAGAAAAGCATGCTGTCCTGGTAATGAGCCAATTTACTTTCTCAGTAAATCATAGATTAATTAATTTGTTTATGAGATGTTACACGCAGAAAGAGCAAGGAAATGAAAAAAATTGGTCTGACTTACAGAAACCAATGGTCACCAATCTGGTAGAACAAGCATTTCTCCTTAGTACTGTAATGTGTCTACCTTCTTACATACCTTTCAGGAAAAGTGATATTTGTGGACAAACTATTGAAAGCTTTTATGGGAAGATTTTTAGATAATCAGCTCAAACAGAGGATTATAAATTATAGGGTTGGCATGGAAGAACGTGTGAAGCTACTTTCATCCATAAGACCAAAAGTATTGCAGGAAATTGATAAAGGGCGTAACAACATAGTAAAAAAAATAAATAGTAAAAAAATCTACCTCCAGCTATTTAAACCTCAAAGCAAACAGGAAAGTCATTCAGCCATGCTGGGGTTTTTTTTGCAAGTATTTTCTTTGGAGGGTATCTTCGTTTCATTAATTTCGTGGTTTCCCTAATACTGCATGTGCCTACGTAGCATATGTGAGTAAAGCTGAGTTAAGCTGCAATCCACATGCAAGTTCTCATTGACAGCCAAAAGAATATTGGCTTTTTAAGCCTTAGAAGCTTCTGCTGTTTAAGAAGAAGCCAGTGTGTCTCTAGAGTTGTTTAGCCTTGCAGGTCATTGTTAGAGCCTATTTCAAAACTTAAATCTTATTCCAGATGAGATCAGTTAATGAGGCAGACCTGTACCACATGGTGGATAGAGTTGTCTGCCAGTTTGTTTTTTTCCTCCTGTCCTGAATTTCAGCACTACTTCTATAGTACATAGAGGTATATGGAGAAGAAAAAGTCTGGGGGAAATACTGCCTCATTTTGGCATTCTCTTGGTGATAAAAAATTACTTTTATTTGGAGAATTGCAATGAAAATGAAATATAATTTGTCTGTTATATAATGTGTCTACCTAGAGTGTCTGTTTTCTGCTTAAAACTTAGGATGATAAAGGTGGTGACTAGCCCTGTTTAACCTTCATTCTAGTCATACTCAGCTGGATCCAGAAGTAAAACTTTCAGACTTAGGATCTTTTGGCATAGAAATTTATTTATCATTACTGATGCTTTTAATCTACCATACTAAATCTTTTTCTGGACTACCTCATAGACATCTTTCACCTTTTATAGGTATATACCAAACTTCTAGTTCTCCTAATTGTGTACAGTAAGAGAGGTTTAATAGCTTCTCTTGACTTGCTTAGATGATTTATTTAGCAACAGCTTAATACCACTACTCTGAATGTTTTTATTTAGTGTGTTGTGTATATATTTTTGTATTGCTGTTTGCAAAACTAAACTTAAATTTATTTACAGGCAAAGGAATGGACTGGAATTCTAGGCAAGCCAAAGAAGGAGAAACCTACTGAAAAGTTCTACTCTGAATCAGAAGAGGAAGAAGATGAGTCTGCCAGTACCAGTTCATCAGGTAAGTGTTTGGAAAGCACTGTATTTTCACTGCCTGGAAAACTGTGTCTTCAGAACTGTCTGGTACATAAATAGAAAAAAAAAATTGCAAACAAAGCCACAGCTGTATATAAACTCAATAACTTAGGGGAAAAATTTTACGCTCACTATATTAAATAAGTTAGTCTTTGATTTGTTTCCCAGGTAAAAAAGCTGGCATGCTATTTTTATCTTCCTTGGAGTCTAGTATGAGTAAGGAGGGTTTGTAACTTATAACTGAAAGCACATAGTGGTTGCAGGAGAAGTGCCCAGATGCTTGGTTGTCAGGAACCTTAACTTTTAATGGTTTTTTGGAATTTGGTGGCATTGAAGAATTGTTTTGATATCATGTGCCAGTGTGCTGATAAATGGCCAGATTAGTTTAATCGTGTATTCTTTCATGAGATTTATTCGGCAAATTGTGTTACAATATTTCTCTGAAGTTCTGCATAGTGTTTTCTGTTTATTATAATGGGGATATTGATGAAGAAGGTAAGAGCTACCAATCAAGTTAAGTAAGCAGAGGTTCTTTTAACTGTTCTCCCATTTATTGTCAGATGGGCAGTCCCCCAAGACATCTGTTTCAGAAGATGTTAGTATATTTCAGATGTAATAAAGTCCATAATTCTCTCAGGGCCAGACCTTAGACTTGAAAGAATTACTATCATCTAGTTGAATGGAAGAGGGACATCTTCAAATACAAACATGGAGCTGCTTCCTTCCAGTTCCTAAACCAGGGAAATATACAAAAATGTTTAAGAATTGTATCACTGAAATTAGTGATTTCTGAAGTAATAGAAACATACTTACTTGAGATATTTGAATATTTGGTAATTGTATGATTGATTAGAGGATTAATAATTTGTTTAAATCAGTGATTCAATCATAGTCACTATGGGTGTTTAAGAACAGATTATCTAATTAAGCAACTGGTTGAGAAGATAATTTTGCAGCTAAGTGAATGTAAAGACTAGAAAATTTGAGGTCATCTCCAGCTCCTAATAAGGTTATGTATCTTTGAAGAATCTACATGCAATTAATTTATTATTCAAATTTCTAAGTTGAAAAAGTATAATACTGTAGGCTGAAGAAGACAGGGTTTTAACTAACAAAGTTTTGTGCATATAAGGGGAAAGTAATTCTCTTACCTGCTTTTGGCACAGGGTAAATAATACTAAAGCTTGCAACTGGATCTTAAAATAGCAAACCATTGTTTAATTTAAAACAAAATTGGATTTCTAAAATACTATTTAAGTATTAAGTACTATAAATTATTTAAGATATTTAGATCAAAATTGTAAGGGTTATTTTCATTTCAGGGAGTGGGTCTGACAGTGAAAGTGAGAAGGAAGATAAAGAAGAAGGCAGCACTGACGAGAGTAGTGGGAGTTCCTCTCCCAGTGAGGAATCAACTGACAGTGAATCAGACAGCAAAGAAAGTGCTGCTAAGAAAACATGTAGAGCTGTCAATGAAAGGTAGGTATATGTTTGTCTGGCTTTAATTTTTTGTGATACTATCTTATAAATCACTCTTCCTGCTAGCAGACTGCCAAGCCTTTAATTAGGCTATTGTGGGCATGTGTTGGCTGAGGAGTGATGTCAGTGTATACTAGTTAGTAATAGTCAGTATATGAACCTAGTTCTTACTTTCATTAATCAGACTACTCTTACGTTTGGAATTAATTTCTGACTTCAGTTAAATCTTGGGTGGCTTGTTGAGAGCTGATGTAACCTTGGGAGGCTGAATAAGTGATCAAATAGTTGCGTGAAACACTTAATTACCTTTTGCTGCAATTTTGCTGAGAGCTAAAATTAAGTCCTTCAACACTTTGCCATTATGTAACTAAGACAATTGATTTTTCTAAATAATGTTATATTAAAAAGATTATGATCCAAATATTAGAGGCAAGGGCTGTGAAGGGAAACGGTCATAAGATATTTAAGTGTTAGCGCTTTTAAGATTGCCTATTATCAGCAGCATTATCATGTGTTAAAGTATCATTAAAATTTTGAGTAATTGGGGCTAATACCTTGGATTGTGTGAATCTGTTTCTTCCACTGCTGTCAGCAAGCGGCCTCTGCAGACACGATCGCCCTTTACTTTGTAGTCTGCTGCCAGCTCACTTGATGAGTTTGCAGCTCAGCTCAGTCGTGGCTGACAGCGCTGATTGGGGCGCAGTACACACTCTGCTCCTTTTATTACAGACAGTAATTAAAGCAGCTCGCCTTGCCACTTCCATAACAAACACAGCATAATGCCCTAATTATGACTTTATTAATTTAAGTCAGGATTTAATGATTTTAAAAGTGATTTATATTGTTTTTCCTGTTCAGAACAAATGAAATCTGTAGGTTAAATTAATACAAGCTTTTCATCATCGCAAAGTTAAAAAGCTAGTTACCAGTAAATTCTTTTCATTAGAATAACATCTGAAATTTTAAGCAGTAAGATAAACAATTATTACCCATCAAAACTGGCTGATGTGCAGTAAAGTAACATTTTTAATCTTCAAATCTAGTTTTAAAGCTAAGCTAAAGATAAATTATTGAAAAGCAACTTCGTTTATATAATGGGTTCACAACAACTTATTTGTTAATACAACTACAGCTTCTGTTGAAAGGCAGAGAATGAAATATAGATAATTCTGTTGTGATGAAGAAACTTTGAACAGTATATAGTAGTGAATTTTTGTTTAAGTCATTGACCTCAAGTTTTTAAATGTTGTCCTACTGAAACAATTTTCAGTGCCTGTTTTTCACTTTGATTTTAACAATCATATATGCTACATTACACTGTTTTTGTGCACTGTTGTTCCATTTTTAGCTTTGCAAGCTTCAAATGTACTGCTTTATGCTTTTGAAATTTTTTTAAAATTTGGGGAGGTAATTTTAGGTTCAGTTACATGGGTAGGCATGGCCTAAGTGTTACTGTTTTTAAATAATTTTGATTAAATTTTATTTAGGCAATTCAGATAGGAAGTTCTTGAGAAGAGGAAGACTTTATTTTGATCTCTGTCGTGTTGGATTTTCATTCTCCTCTGTATTTTTTTAATCTAAAAACATTGCAATCTCAAACAGTAATGCAGCATTGTGCGTTCTTTTGTACTGCTCCTAAAGCTAAGCAAATATATGTAACAATTTAATATGAGTCCAAAAGGACTCTTAATAGTTGAGTGGTCGAGATTTGTTTAATTATTGTTGACCTTGTTACCCTTCAAGCACTTCAGTAACCAATTTATTGTCTTGGAAGGGAGCTGAATCAGGTAGTGTATGAAACACCTGATTTGGAAGTTGTTTGCATATCCAAGAACAGAGGGCTTTTTCTATATGCAATATTGATTTTTCTGTTCCATGATAACTATTAGAAAACAATTTTCATTTCCTGTGGTAGTAACTCCCCCTAAGAAAAAAGGGTAATCTACTAATTGGTATTTAAAGTATTATTAGATGTTACCAAGGCAGATAATACTCAGTAGCTATTAACACAGACCAATATAATCCAACAATGGTAGGGTGAACAGAACTTCACTGTGTGAAGAACACTGTGTTTGAAGTTGTAAGGGATTCAATATGACCAAAAGTGTAGGAATATAACAGCTCTTGTCTATAAACCCTTTAATGAGTTGAGCTATTTGTGGACATTATAGATCTTATTTCTAGGTGGTGTGGTTTTATGTAGAAGAATTAACAAAGGAATAAACTAAATTAATTGGGGATTTTTTAAGCAATGTTACTGTAAAAAAAGATGACACCAAAATTCTGTTACTCATAGGTAGAATAATATGAAAACATCTTTATTTAAAAGGGTGGTTGCACTTCCTTTGTAATGTCATAAGCTTGATGCATGCAGATAATACTTTTAATATTCCATATATTCACATTTTGTTTGGCTTTTTCACTGGTTTAGACTATGTGATGGTGTACTGTGTAGTGTAATAGAATGATTTTGTGTAGCCTTAAATAAACTATTTCATTTATAGCTGTGTCTTTTATTGTGGAGAAATAATGACTTAAAATTCATTTAGTAAAACTTAGAAATGCTGATGTAGGATTTTGCCTAAGCAGATTCCTTTGTGGTTTTACATATCTCTTAACATTTTTTTAAAATATGTAGTGATTCAGAGGATATTAAAAAGAAAGCAGAGGGAATTTCCAAAAAGAGAAGTACATCCAGTTCCTCTGATACAGAGTACACTTCATCAGAAGAATGTTCTTCAGGGTCCAAGTCAGAATCTGATTCTAAAAGCGACTCTGAGTCTGGAAAATCTAGAAATGCTTCCTCTAATAAGGTTAGTATGGTAAAATACTTTTTTTGGAAACCTCTATAAAATATGGAAATGTGCATCTGAGAATCCATCCATGTTTCTTTCTGTTGGAATGAAGATGGGTAGTAGATTTATGCATACCTAAATAGATCCAGAATTTATGAAAAAAATATTTTTACTTTTCATTGAAAGTCCAGTCCAAAAGTAGTTTGATAGTTTAAGCAAGTAAGAGTATTTTTATACCAAAACCCCTATTTCAGTTTATAATTGCATATTATTTTTACTCCATATAGATCAAGAAGAATAATAGAATCTAGTTATTTTTTACACACGGAACATAATCTTTTTCTAATAGTCTATTATTCTTTTATAATAAAATTAATTGTTCTTTTATATTAATTTTTAGGTTATTGTTGAACTGGTGAAATTTAATAGGTGGACATTGATGGTTATTTTATTAAAACAGAATTTTAGAGTATAGCTATAGTGCCTGAGTCTGAGAGAAAAGGAAACCAAGAACCAAATGTTAGAACCTTGTTTGTTAAGCATTTGAAGATGTTCTAATAGAAATCTTAGCTTAGTTTTAAAATTTTCTGTTAAAATTTAGAATAGTGCAGTTAATGGATCTATGACTGAGATGTATATAAAGGTTAGTAGCATTAATATTCCTAATGAACAATCAGCTTTTACTTGCTGTTGGTGTTTGATAGGATAAAGCGTTCTGTTACTTCAAATTCTGTTAGCTTTCTTAAAACAGGTGTGAAATAGCAAGGTTTAAAATACATATTTTTTTAATTGGTTTCAAAATATGTGAAGATGCAAAAACATGCAATAGAGCCATTCATGTGTCAGTTAAGATTTAATTGCTTACCTTAGTGAAGAAAAAGAGCTTAAAAAAGTTCATTATACTCAAACTAGTGTTACAGAACTAATTTTTTGTGCTATTATCATGAAGTGGTTACTGTTTTCTCACCTTCCTTGCATTTAAAAGTAAATAAATGAGGAAATTTTTGCTAAATCTGTTCAGGAAGAAGCATAAAAGAATTTCTGACACTTACTTTTCTGTTATCAAGTACTTCCTATGCATTTCTTTCTGTGTATTTACAAAAAAATGTTGAAGGGTGGAATTGTAGCTCCAAAGTTTCTGTTTTAATACTGGTATGTGATATTGAAAATTAAGTGAAACTCTTAATGCATTTGATGCACTAGTCTAATACATTGACTGTCCTTTCAGTCAGGACTCCTATATAGGTGGCAGAATAGTAAATAAACATCCTTTGTTGTATTTCTGGCAATTTTTGAAGCTGGTGAATAGTATGTTTTGACCAGGTAAGAGGAAAGGCTGTTAATTGATTAAGCTGTTGAGGTGTGTATTTCCTTTAATTAAGAAGGTAAGGCTCTCTATTTCTCTAAATCTTGAACTTTTACTGTACATGATCTTTGTTTTGTAACTTTTTAAGTCTGCCTAAGAACCCTTGAGTTGTGACCTTAACTTTTAATCTGTTCCCTTCTTCAATGAAGTAGAACAAAAGATGAGGCTGTATTACTCAAGAAATGTAAATGTGTCTCCATGGTTTGATCATTGTTTCCTGCCCAAATAACACATTGGGTAACATACATGTGTCAAAGGTTTTTTCTTTTAGAGCACCCAGAATGGATCTTGCCAAAAAAATGGTAGCACAAAAAATACAACTTAAATCCTCTCAGAATAAACTGCTTTGATACTAGATGGGACATGAATTTATTGTAACAGTTTGCAGCTTCTCATATCAGCACAGTATTTTTTCACAAGAATATAATATGTACTCTGATGTGCTTCGTTCTGAGCAGACACTGGAAAGCCATGTTCAAACTATATGATCTTATCTCTGCTCTATTTTTCCATTTTTCTCAGGATGTTGACACCATGCTGATAATTTCTTTCATTATAGTTCTCTAAAATGTTTGGTTCTTTCACAGGAAATGTGAGGACTGCTAGCATAAAGAAGCTTTTTCTATTTTAAAACAGCAGTATATGCGAAGTCAAATGCACTGAATATGAGAACTGGAATGTCCAAGAAGCTTTGGATTGAATTGTTGAAGTCAATGGAAAGTTGTCAAGGCCTTGGATTTTAAGAGAAAGAACATTGCAGTAGTTCTGAAGTATTACTTGCTTAAGAAGCACCTAAAAGGAAGTGTTTTAGGAACAAGAAGTATTTTTAAATAGTTGACAGAAGAGTAGAGTCAAAGGATAGAAGGGAAAAATTGCAAAGCTTTTAAATGTCACGAAAGACATGAAAACAAATAGCAATGGGTTTATACATGAGGCAGCAAGAAAAGTAAAAAAGAGATTATTTAAAAGACAGCATAGAGCTCACTGCAGAAGCTAAATGCTCCTTAAATTCTTTTTCATTTAGAAATTAGCACATTTAATATAAGGGCAACAAACTATGGCTGATGAACTGTAAACAGCAATGGTCATGTGTAAAGGGGCAGGGGGTAGTTAATTCAGTGTCCTTGAACAAGGAGGTCTGTTTTAGTATGTATTATTCCCTGGAACCTTGCAGTTAGTTTCCACTTAAGCCATGTTCGATGCCTGCATTCAGGTATTTCTAGTACTTGTTTATTTTTAGACATGTATTTAGGTAAGGGGGTGGGAGAAGAGAACCAAAGGTATTTTTTATTAAAGGTGATTGCTGTGCTAACTAGCTTAATAGGTTTTTTGAGAGAAACACATTTTAAGCCCTATAATGATAGCTGGAGGTAACTGATGGTAACCTTCCACCTTCCAAACTGGAAAGAAAAAACTATTTTTAAAAAACTTTGAAGATTATAGTTTAAGTCTTATATACAGACCCCCATTTTAAAAGAACCACACATACTTATTTTTTGCTTTCTTCCTGACTTATTTTCAGACCACCCAGGAAACAGATGGTTTCTGCCAGGCTCTCAGAAATGCATGTTTTATTCTGATAGTTTGTCATCAGAAAAGACATTGTTTATGTTATTCTGCTATAATGTGTTCTTAATTTGGGCAGTCTATACTGGGAAGTTATTCATTAGGATTTCCTTCTCAGTAAAACTGAAAAAGATTTTCTGAAATACATATTAATAAAAGAAGTTGTGGTTAGTGAGCTCTATTTTTATGGTTTCTCAGTTTGCCACACGTTATGAACCATGTTGCATCACTAAGGTTTTGGTGATGTTTACCATTTGATATATATTGGTGTTGGATGCCATTGCCATGTTCTGCAAAATTTTCTTAATAAAAAAGGTTTTATTACATTCACACTGGAGCTTAATTTCTACATACATCCATGCACTTGCTGGTATTAAAATACACTACAAAAAATTCAAATTATTTTCCTGAATATGCTATTAATGGTTTAGTATTTTCTTTTTCTCCTGACAAATCGTTTTTAAAAAGCTGTTGCGTTCACTGTAGTTGAGCTGCAGTGAATAGAAAAGTCAGTCTCTTTTACTGCTGTCTTTTATATCATTCTGAGATATGGATAGTTTGAGGTGTTTGAGGATACATATTATACTGTAAGCATAAATACTGTAGAGCTGAAATGCAGATTTGAGGATGATGCATGTGTAAGTAGGTGTCTCTACAGTGGGATTTTAAAATCAGCTACTGTTGACCTCCTTCTACAAGTATAATACAGTCACTCAGCTGTTAAAAACCTGATCCACTATTTAAAAAATATACAAAAACAAATTGTCTATCTTTCTGCCTGATCTCCTTTCAAGTGCTAACACAATGGAAACAGTGGGTGATCTGTCAATGCATTTGGATTGTCAGTGATGGTTTTGTATAAATATTGGGAGGATAAGAAATAAAATTCGCACAGCAGAATATGATTTCATCTGCCTTTTCTCTGCAGCTCCATGGCTCATGCTGCGGTGTGAAATTCTCATTTTACACACTTTGCAGGCGGAGCACATGAATTATGCATTGAGCAAGAGAAATCTCCTGCTTCAAGTCCTATATGCATTTACCAGGTTCTATCTCTATTACCAAGATGAATTGCAAATGGAGAAATGTTTGATGGAATATACCTTAACTTCTTTGTTTAGTATTCTGCTTTTCCCACAGTGGGCTTTCTTGATAGAAAACTGTTTGGGTTATATTGTAGGCTTAGTTTTAAGAAAAAAAAAAATTGTGTTAATAGAAAAATGTCAGACACATCAGAACCTTTTTATTGTCTTGATTTCAAATGCAAAGCTTTTTTTACTCAATTGAAATATCTGCAGTTATTGGCTATTTATTGGTCATAGATAGCCAATAAATTTTCTTTTCTTGGAAAAAAACAAAAAAAAATCATGTTTGTAGTAGGCAGGACCCACATAAATAGGTTTCTTTGGTGTTTTCTGCAGAATTGTACACAATTAATGTACATACACATATGTAGAAACACATATATGCATGAAAATATCTGGTGGTTTTGTGTGTATATATAGTACCCAAACACACATGAGTAGCCTACTCTACTGAACACTCAACTGAAGTTGGAAATAAGACATGATCACACTTAAACATTAGCTTTATCATGAATTAAGTAGCTCTGGATTTTACATTTCCCAGATGGTAGGGTCAGGTTTGTCCGTTTTTTGCTTTCTGTTTGGTGGAATTGTTTGCTTGCGTGTTCTTTATAGCAAACTGATACATTTAAATGCAGTCTTCTGATAAAGTGTGCAGTGAAAGTATTCCTTGCCATACATTGGTTCAAAATTTTTTTTTACTTGCGCCTTATTTTAGGACCATTTTATTTTGTTTTGAAGTATAAGAAGTAAATTCTCTTGAAGGACTTTTTTCCCCTTTTTTAAACTTTTTTTTTTTTTTTTTTTTTTTTTTTTTTTAGTAGATTCAAAGCAATATCAGTGCAGGGATGGATTTCACCTTATAAAAGTACACATCAAGCTTTGTGTACTTTTTGTACCTGTGACAGAAAAAGCAAACTGAAGCATACTGTTGGTACTATTTGTGACTTAGAACGCCGTCTTAGTTGTCTTCAGTAAACAGATTCAATAAACAATAAGAGGATTCTTTTGCAGTGGCTCATATTTTTTTAGAAACTTGTACTGAAGCATATAAAATTCTCATCCTTGTGTGGCTCTTGTGTGGGTTGAGCCACTTTTTGGAGACTTTTAATTTGCTGTATTATAAAAGGAGATGGAAACATCTCTATGGAAATACTTGGCAAATACAAAGCTGTAGCTTTGAACTTTAATAATAGTGGAAGGACGTAGAACTGTATCTTACAGATATGTATCTTATGGGACAGAGTTCAGAAATTGAGGATATTTTTAATATATTTGTCTTTCGTTTAACTGAATTCTCCCTTAGTCTGTTTTGGTTTCTGAAGAGTTTCTAGTTTAGGAAAAAGGTTGTGATATATTATTTATAGTAAAAGTGCTGGAAGTAACTGATAAACACAAGATTCAGGGCTAAATATTCACCAAATTATGCTATTAAGTGGCTTGGAATTAATGAGAATGATTGTCACAAAATTGTGTCTCTGACATGAGTAATGCAAGTAGAACTTGTAACTTTTGAAGTGCACTACTTGTTATTTCACCAGTTTAAAACAGGAGTAGCCAAAACAAACTTAGTGACTTGTTAAGAAAAACTTCTCAAGGGAAAAGTCTGGTATTCTTGAGCAGAATGGAATTCAAGAAACTTGGTTTTGCAAGAGTCTCTCACTAATTCTTGACAAAACATAAAATAAATGGTATAACTTCAGCACTGTTTTAAAGTTATTTTGTAATATTTTCTCTGTCCAGAGGAGTTTTAGGTTTCAGCTAAATCAGCAGTAGTAGAACACTCAAATACCATAGCAATAAGGACCATCAAAGTATGATGATGTTAAAATAACTTTTAAAAATAGCGGTTCCTGTTCTTTTCAGTCCACAAGATGATTCTTCTCCCAGAATACCTGAAGTGTAACTGTAGGGATCATATAAGTGACTACTGTCTGCTTGAGTCATGGTATTTATTGGGATGATAAGTATTGTCATCATGGCCAGGGTCAAACCTGGTAGTCATTAACATCAATGGCTTCAAATAGCAAGAACATTGGCTAATTTATTTCATGTTCTTTAGAGATAACCGTAGAATTTCTCATAAAATGGAGAAAAATAAATTAATTGTTATCATTTGTTTGCAACTGACTATGAAGCTGAGAGACTGGAAGAAAGGGAATGCACCTTGAGATAAGAGGAGTTATTTTTATTCTATGTTGCCAGTTAAAGGAGGTGCTTCTAGCTGCTGAGTTGACTCCAAGCTCTTCTAGAAATCTGTATCCTGAGTGTCTGAAATGCTCAAGAAATGATGGCATAAAGGGGTCTAAATAGATTTACTGATTTATTTAGGCCTGTTATTTTATTAGAAGTGGAAAAATAATTATATTCGTATGTGTATTTAGCTGTCATGTACTGTTTAAGAGGAAACAGGTAAACTAGAAAGTGTGACTCCTGGAAAGACTAAATTTAAATTACTTGAAATAACCTGGATGACGAGCAATCCCTTAAGGTCTAAAGGCTGTTAACATAATTTCTAAAAAAATGGCAAAGTTTTCTGCTTGATATGTGAGCCAGAGAGGATGAAAGTTGAAGAAATTCTTCAGCTGACGTAAGTGAAAGATGCTTTAGAGTGGGTAGGGACAACATGATGACAAAACTCTTTGAAACACAATGGTTCTGGCTACATCCAAAAATCAATGCTTTATAATAAACTGTCCTCTTGGCAGTCTATACTGAGCTGTAACACTGAAGATTTTTCTGAATCACCACTGTCTAGCCGTGCTTGGTAGGTATTGCCAACAGTTACTCTTATGAGATTTGCTTAGAAATTTTTATTTAGGTGTTGAAGCAAATTTTGTTGAAATACTCTGTCAAGGTACTGGTATTATTACTTCTCTAGTCTTAAGGTACAGCCAATTCTTATTGTTAGAATTCATCTCAAGGCTTAAAACTGAAACTTTTTTGGTGAGAAAAATCAACTTTCTGTTAAGTAAGTCCCAGTAGATAATTGGACAGAATTCCATGCTCCTAGATAAGTGCAAATAACACCTATTTTTACTGAATAGATTTTGATCTGTTTTTCATACGAAATCAGAAATCTTTTGTCTTAAAGAGATAGCAGCTTTTTTTTTTTAATGGTTTCATCAGAAGTATCTGATCTGTCACCAAATGTTTTCTGTGTGGCAACAATGATTAATATTCAATGTATACAAGGGCTACAGAAATTCAGTTGTGTAATTTAGGTTCAGTTTAACTATATAAACGAATCTTTCTCAGTAGGTGAATTCTCTGGATGCCAAGCCCTGAAAATGGATACATTTTGCTTTATGAAAGTAGTAAAATAGATGCACTTGCTTTATAAAAGTACTAAGTGCTTTTCTTTTGCTGATACAGTGAAAGATGAAATATTCATCTATTTTGACAGAAAGAAGAAAAACCAGTACAAGATAGAAAGACTCCAAAAAACCAAGACATGTTTCTGTTAGATTTAGATGATTGTAAGTATCTTGATTAAAACCTCATTTTTCCCAAGGCGTAAATTCAGATCAGTTAATTCAATGAATTTAAATGTCTGAAATATTGATTCTGTTAATTTATTGTACCAGTTTCCTGACAAAATAAATGCTTAGACTGTCAAGTTATTTTCAGGCACAATTGTTACAAGATTTTGTTTTATAATGGAGAAATTGTTTCAAAATTTAGAATGTACCACCATGTGAAACATTTACTTTGAGAATTTGTGTATGTCTGGACTTGTTTTCTGTTAAAGTGGGCTTATTTTCTCAGGTAATAATTGATGTTACTTGTACAACACCTGTGCAATCTATGAGCCAATTATGGTATTATACTAAGATGCTAAAAATCACATTTCTGTAGAACAGTGGAATGGTACTCTTGGAAGGGTAAGATAAAGCTGGCACTGGTTTTTGACTATGCTTGTAGTACCCTTAAAATTTACTTCTGTAGGTGCAGCATATCAGAATTTATATTAACATGTACTATACATGTAGCATATAAATGAAAAAGTGCTACATAGTATGTATCAAACTGAAGGATAAAATAGAGGAAAAATGTATGAGTTGTATTTGTATTTTCTTTGCTTGTGAGTATTGGGGCTATGTGTCTGAAGAATCTTATATTTAAATCTAAATAATCTTGTATTTGGAAACATATATACAAGAATATAATATTTAGATGAGAATGTAAAACCTTTTTTGTGCAATGAAAAAAACAAAATAATTTTCTTTCCCAGTATCTTAAATTGTATTTCATTTTAAGTATCTCTTGCCCTTTTGCTTCTAGTTTGTCCTGTAACAATTCCTGTGGCAGTTCCTAAAACAGCAGCTTTGTCCCCGAGTTTAGCAGCAGACCTGGAGGGATTAAGTCTGTCCAGTTCATCAGTCATTGATGTAAGTAGACTTTAAAAAGTGGGAGGGTGCATGTCAGTTTAAGCATTTCACATGTTTTGGGGCCATCATTATGGTGTTTTTTTTAAGTTCTTTCACCTATAAAACTCTTACATGAAATTATGGTTTACCTGCAAGTCTGGCAGCATTTTTTGATGTGCAATTGCATTCTGAAATGTGGAGAAAAGTATGAATATTTCATGTCTGAGAAGGATGCCTTCAAGGATTTTTAAGCTCTTTCAAATTGTCTTCTTTGCCTCAAGGAAACTTCAGTTAAGAAATTAAGTATCCAAACTGCAGAGGTCTTTCATATAATTGATTTGCTACACTTTCAAAAATAAGCTACAAGAACATCACGTACTTGGTAATACTCGGTCTGTTTATTTACCATACACGATTCTAATGGTGACATTTTGCTACTTGGAAGTAATTTTTCATAAATATATCTGAAACATAGCCCCTGGGTGCAAATAAAAAGGGTATAGATTTACAATCAGTGGTATATCAGTATATGTCATGATTCATTCTCTTAGTGCTTTGTAGCACTTTCCATTAGGGAATCTCAAAACTATAGATATAATTAAGGTTAGCAAACTCATGAAGGTAGAGAGTATTCTTTATTGTGAGAAAGGATAGTAGTTTGTTCTCTTTCAGTTGGGTTCTTTTTAGTATTTTGTGTGTATTCAATTTGTATTTGCAATTTAAATAGAAGTTGCAGTGGTATAACATAGGCTACATGTCCTTGCGAAAATGGATGGAAGTGACCAGACAAAATACCAGAGAAACAGGTATTTTTTAGCCTAGCCTTGTTTCTAATGAGGTTGGTATCTAGAACCTATGCTGCAACTTTAATAGTCACTGGTAACCTACTTTGTGCTGCCATAGGAAACAATAGCTTGCAATGCCAAATATTTGTTAAATAAAGGAGCTACATGAGTGATTTGACTCAAGAAATAGAAGACCTTTGCTTGTGATTCAGTTTCATGTTTAGAGGCCTCAAGATTTGGTGGTGAAATGAAAGACTTTCAGATAATTTGTTGGATAGTTGTCTTATCGAAGAAAATTTTTATGTAATGTAAATTTCAAGCAGGCCAGTAACAATCCATGGACACGCAGTCAGTACAACTGATGTGTAGTCATTCATGTGTCACACAGTCTGAAGATGCCAGAAATTCTCTTCCATGTTATTTTATAGAACAGAATTACAGTGTTAGGTGGCAAGTCTGTGTTTAACAACAGCTGCAGTTTGCAGCTTTCTTTGATTGCATGCCACAGTCACCTCTCTGCCATTCTTTATGGCTTTAACAGTTCAAAACACAAGTTGTCATATGTTTGCCTGGCTCTGGATTAGCTTAAGAATTACTCTGGTGTCTTTGCTTTACTTCAAAATTGCCACCTTTGAGCATAAATTAGAGATAGCAATCTATAGTGCCAGAGGCTTAGGTGCCCTTGCTTGCCAATGTCTTTATTTTTTCATTGTCTACAGTACATTCCACTCCCATATTCATCCTTGCTTTTGTCATAATTGTCACTGCTTATTTGCTAAACTGTTTCTCCCTGTTCTTCTGAAGACAACTACAAAGAAATAGAGCTGCTAGATGAAGAGAGCTAGAAGATGTAGGTAGAAGACTAGTTGTTCTGTATGACAGCTGTGCAAAATGGCTCATTAAAACTGAGGTCTGATAACCAGCAAAGAAACTGGAGCTTTTCCTCATTCTCTCTGCTTTGGAAGGAGCCCAGATCATGTAAGAATGAATAGTTTCTGCCTGGATAGTGATTACATATTTTCATCTGTATTCAGTTTTCAGATCTAGGCTCAGCTCTCATTGCCACTGATAGTTGCAGATGTACATGAGGTCCTTTGCTGAGTTTTCTACATCAGGGAGCAACAGAAATTAAATGCTAAGGTTAAAACTCATTCTTTCAAATTATATCCATATGGTTTAAAAAGTCTTACTTGTGTGCAAGTAGTTAGATAACTATAATCCCATGTTGTTCATCACCATCAGGTAATTTTCTAAAAATAAAGATAGAAAACTAGCATTTAAGACTTTATGTGGGAATGTGCCTCTTCAAATAGTATTTTGAATTTAATCTGTGATGGCTAATTATAAAAATACTTTAGAAAATTTCTTCTGCCTTCAGTGGGAGAGAAAGTGGATATAACTGCAGGGCACATGCCAAACTAATAGTGAGAAATTAATTTATTACTAGCCAATGGAAAGCTTGGAGTAAAAATAGATAAGTACAATATCAAAGAAATGTAGCAGCCACTTTTCTTGGAATATGTCAAACAGTCTATTATTCAAATCATTCAGCACTGTAATTGGACACAGCTTTTTGAAAACTTTTAACTTCCAAATTCATAGCTGCTGAATATTATAGAAAGCATAAATACAAGAATAGTTTTACATTATGGAAAAACCTACAAAACCAAAATATTTTTGAATAGAAACTGCACAGTCTAATGCTTTGTCCTGTGGCTCATTTGTTTTTATCATCATGTTTACATACAGTACATTTCCCCCTCATATAAATGCATGCATGCATATTATAGTATGTTCCAGGAAAAACAAAATTCTCTTGTAATTCATAGATAACCTTCTTCCAACTGAATGCAAAATATACTAAATCTGTGTGTGTGCTTTTGCCTTGTATTTGTGGTTCATCTTCAGGTTTAAGTGAATCAGGTAAGTGAGGTCACTGGACGCTTCTGTAGGGACTCTCATGGTATGCAGGCAAGTGACAACAAAACTAAGTGCTTGAGGAAACTGCAGTTGGTGTTGATTGAGTTTCAGATGGATAATTTGCAGTTTTGAAAAATACGTGAAGATGCAATACGAATGAAAAACTGGAGGCGAGAGAAAACTGCAAGCTGTCAGTTTGAAGCACTTACTGGAAAACACTAGAAATGGGTGTTGTCCCCAAAAGGCGGGGGTTATAAAGTGAAAAAGGAGGAATTGAAAGCAAAGCTCATGACTGACCTAAGGACAGTCTACCTAATCTGACAGTCTGACCTAATCTGCTACAATAATTAATATTTTGAACAGAAATGGTGAGAGGAGAGAGAGGAGAGCTACAGTAACAGAGAGAAGCCTCTAGTAATAGAGAGAAGACGGGAGTGATCTGTTCCTACCTGTCACACAGCTGATGATAAAAAAAAGCGCTAAATCACCTGTTCTTTTCTCATTAGGATTTTGGATGGTAAAAATGTACAATCAACTACTCTCCTAAATGTGGAGACCTCCGAGTATGCTGCATAGGATAATTAACTGGTAAAAATGACACATGCTTTTATGAATAAAATTAGTGAGAAGGAAACATTTCTTTGGTAGCAAGAAACGTGTTATGGTTCAGAACAGTGTTGGTGCAAGGGAGAGCTGTCAGGTCTTTATGAGCTCTGGTGAGGAAAAGAAGTTGCATGAGGAGAAAAGTGTGTGGCTGTATCATCTGAGTTGAGTAGTATTTGAGGGGAGAAGATTGTTTCCCTGCCCCATATAGAATAGCCTGGGGAAAAGGTCAGGGGTCATTAGGAAAATATCACAAAAAATGCATGTACCAAATGGGGGGAAACTCTTGTTGTAGTAGAAAGGTGCTTATAAAAATATTTCTTGCAGCAATTCAGACTAGGTATCAATTACACTGCACTTCATGTAAGTAGCAAGGAATTAAGATATAATTGTAGAAGTGGTACTGCTTTACTTACTAAGGTTTTATATAATATGTTCAGTGCTTTTTCATGATAGTGTTGCTACCAATGGTATGTGTTATTGTTCCCGACTACTTGGCCTTCCAGAGAAATTTCCCTTTAGGAAGGGAGGAGTAAATCATCTTATTTTCTGTTTTGTATCTTCTAAAGAACTTTTGACCAATCTACACTTTGGGAACTTCTTTGGAGTAGTGATGCACAAAGAATAAATATTAGCTTTTGTTAGAAGTCAAGGTCAAGCTGCAGACCTGTCAAATCAGGTGATAAATACATTTAATTTTAAATTGAGTACAGACTTAGAGAATTCCTTGAGAAATAATAAACATGAACGCCCTCAATATTTAACTAAAGGTGTTTTCAGACTAGGAGAAAACCTTAAGTTGTATTTTATGTCTGAGTTGTTGACATAGTCTTTAGAGGTGAAGCCTCTTATAATTTAGGTGGCTTTGTCTATTCAGGCTATTTGTAATTCCTCTATAACAAATCTTAAGACTGACTCTGAAGCATCTGTTTGAAGCATCTCTGCTTAGAAGTACTGGGAACACAAAGGCTGCAATAATGGCTTATATAATGGCTCTAGTCTGGTGTGCAGTTTGCAAGAAAGGTTAGCATATGGTGTTTTAAGAATTTTCAGAATCCTACAGTAGAGAAATAAATAGTAGCTCTTGCAAATAGTTATTGGCATGCACTTAACTATATGACTTTTTTTTTTCAGAGCTTTGCTAGCAGCAATTATTCTTTAACTATATACATTTGTCATTCGTGTAAGCTGTGGTCAGAGTGCTTACCTCAGGAATGGCTGCATCAGAGGAAACATTAACGTGTTATTGTTACGAAAGAGACATAGTGCAACTACTTATGATAGCAGCAGATTGTAAGCAGTGGTGGTCTTCTGCCTGTTGTTCTCAGGCAGATTTTGATCAACTACCATTGTTTTTCAGATAATGAGTTTTTACATTTCTGTAAGTATATCCATACCCTCTTAAGGATGCTTTTAAAATTTTTTACTCAGGCAAAAGAGGATGCTTTTAAATAAGCTTTCAATATTAACCACATCTTCTATCATAAGTTTGTTTGTAGTTTTGTGTTTAGACAACACAAGTGCATGATAGCACTTCATTATTTTTATAGCTTACCATTTGCCTCTTTTATGGCGTACCATTTTGCCCTCCTATAAGGAGCCTTATCCCTTTGCTGTTTCATCACATTTTTCCTATGAATTCAGTGTTTCCATTATATTTGTGAAGCTCGTGTTTTTATATACAAATTGAAATTGGGAAGGTTTGTTGTGGGGAGGTGAAGGGAGAAAGTGTGCCACAAGACAGTCTATGTGTATCCTTGTTCTATGAATGCTTATAACTTTGCTTGTGTTGTTGACCTCAATTGCATGTTCAGCAGAGATATTTTTGCAGTTCTGCAATTTCAGCTTCAATCTGTGAAGGCAGGTTTTTTCCCATATGAAACAGTCTCTGTTGTGCCCTGCAAGATTTGTAACTGGCATAAGGCATAATTGAAACCTCATTCTACAATGTATGTTAGTAGTAGGGTGCCTGGGAAGGTTTCAACATGTAAAGCAAGTGAAAAGGCATAGTCTTAAATTTGGGAGTTTAAAAATTACTTCATCTTAGTGCCATCCAAAATTCAGCTGTGTGGCTGATTAGATGTGACTGATGCTTGTGGGAAGGCAGTGTGGTCCAGTGGATACAGAACTGGGTGTTACATATGGAAAATGAGTTCTATTTTTGGCTTACTACTTGCTGTGTGATCTGGAGGGAGTATCTTAATCTTTTAGTTTTCCATTTGAAAAATGAGGATAATGATGCTTGCTCACCTTGGGAAAGCACTTGGAAATCCACAAATGAATGTAGCTGCTCATCAGCAGATATTAACTATTGCCAAGCTAGAAGAAGAAATTAAACAAAGACTCCCACATACTTTTTTGTTGCTGTTGTTCATGTGAAATTGCTGTATAGGTTGATTTTCTTAAATTGGTTACAGGGAATATGTGTAGTATCAGATGTTTGAAAGCTATGCTTTCCTGTCAGGAATGGCTTCCACATCCTTCTAAAAATGTTAGCTTGAAAGAAAAAAAAAAAAAACCACTTGCCGTGACAGAATTTTTTTGTCATTTCACCTCTATTCTTTACTTATAAATGCATTTACAGGTATTTGTGATACTTAATAATGTTTAAATAATGATTAAGCCTTAGAAGTACACATCTCATGTTTATTAAATGCATTCATTCTTAAAACCTGCACTTCAAAATCTCCAACTTATTTTCTTTAAATAAATTAGAGAATTTTATTTGGAAATTCAAACAAGATGTTTATTCTGAATCAGGAATAAGTTTCTGATAGAAAGCGCTGGACCAAGTAATTGTATGCTTAGACTGAGAGGTATATTATACTTTTCTTATGTGTAATATAATTTGTTTAGTTAATTACTGTGTGGTTCTATACTAGATATTCTCCAGAATGTGTCCTTTATTTTTGTTTTTATATATGTATATATATATATATGTATATATGTGTATATGTATATATTTGTGTATATGTGTGTATATATATATGCTATAAATTAGATACTATTTATAATTATGTAAATATAATGTGTAAGTAGTTAGCAACTTGTATATTAATGTAATTGTAATAACCAGGTCACTGATAAACTTGATTCACTGCTATATTGCTATTTTGCAGTTTTGTTATCTTTGAGTTACAAAGAATAACCCAGGATTCAAATGTTAAATTTAAAAATAAAAGTGCCAAAATAGCAAAGTAAAATGCAATTGTAATATTGAAGTCTTATTTATAAAATAGAAATTAAATTGTGGGGATATTGCAAAATAGAAGCTCAATTAAATGAGTTACTGAGGAGATCTTTGATCATTTTTTGCCTTCCGTTAAAATTCAGTAGCGTCCATAAAACTAATCCAACTTTTTTTTTTCTTTTTTTTTAATATAATTAGATGCTTAGGTTTATGGCAGAGTTTAAAATAATGCTTCTTTTTCTTTCCAACATGAAAAATAATACATATATTGTGCTCCTTAAAATAGGGCTGCCGTTAATAGGGTTGGTGCCAGGTATTTAAAAACAAGCATGTGTGATACATGATGATGATTCCGTAAGTTACTCTTTAAATGTATATTGTGATAATGTGTGTAAAGCAGACTGTGTCTGTATGTGTGTTATGCTCTGTAAGTCAGACAGAAGAGAGAGGTAACCTAAGCTGTACTTTTCTGTTATTTTGTCAATAAATGTAGCTCTTAAAAATTTCAACCACATCTTTCTAAGGTAACATTTACCTCCTCACATCTTTAGCATCTATCAGACATGACATGGGACATATTCATTGACCCTAAAAATTTTCATCAGTCTCATGCACTGGAAGGGGGCAGCCCCAGCCAGACAAGAGGCTCATTTCAATTTTAACGGCTGTAATTAAAGGTTAATTCACTGAGTCAGGATTAACGAGGAAAGTACAAATGATAGGCAAGCAGCTGCCTTTATAATACAGGATTAGAACAATGCAATTACAATAAGAATTAGAAAAAACCAACTTCCTGAAAAGGTTCTGTAATAAGTGAAGTGCATTTCTCTGTTCTTAATTGTGGTACTTTAACATGAAGACTCTGTGCTGCAGCATTTTTTTGTTGTTGTTGTAATAACAGTTGATCAGCAGTCTGTCTAATAAGACAGTATGCCAACCACAGTGACAGCAACTGTTATATTGATAAATTTAATACTGTGCTCTACTGAAAACCCTCGGACTTACATTTATATTACAGCTATATGGCTGGACACATAGATGGCTGCTTTGAACATTGTCATTAGATTTATTTCTCTTATTCTTT